>NC_142651.1:77519687-78130625 GCF_055504915.1 Nelumbo nucifera
CAACATTTCAGCCCTTATAGAACTGCCCTGCCCAACTAGGCCTGAGAAACTAAGAATTATGTTGCCACTATGATCCCTTACAAAACCCCCCACACCAAACAGATCCAGATTTCCAAGGCAGCACCCATCAAAGTTGAACTTAAACACCCTGCTTCTGGAGGAGCCCACTGAACCACTCTTTTCTGTTTGCTAATATGAAAGCCAGCAATAGTTGCCACTCCCAAGTACAGCCCTTATCAGGGTAAGTTCAATGACTTCCTCCAGTTGCTTGTACCTCTCCTCAAATATCCTAGCATTTCTTTCACTCCAAAGTCCCCATAGAACTGCCCCCCGAATACATTGCCACAAGATCTTTTGCCTCTGTGTAAAGGCATAAAGCAACTTATCACATCCATCTTATGCAAGTCCACAACTTCAGTTGGTGCCTCCCAAACTCTTTCAACCAGAGAAAAAGTGCTGCCACATTCTAGAGGCATAGAAACAGTGCAATAATAGGTGATTGGTGTTTTCCCACTCGTCAAGCATAGGAGGTGCACACAAGGTGAGAGAGACCAGCATTTCCACTTACTTTGGAGTCTATAGTAGGTGTTTATGATTTGATTGGCAACATCTTAACAGAAAGTCTTGACTTTAGGGAACTTGGTCCATACCACAACTGTTTAGTCAGAAAAAAGTGTTCCTCAGATAATGGGTAGAAAGGTTCACAAATAGAAGCACAAGTGAAGGTGCCCTCAACAGTAGGAGCCCACACCCTCTCATCATTACCCAAAAGAGATAAATTACACCTTGAAGTAGATTAAGCAAAGGGATCAACTCACATGGTTCATTATCTCTTAAAGGTCTTCTCAACCCCAAACCAACCCATTCCCCTCCAAGGTTATCATTTCAATAAAACACATAACACGTGCAAGCACATGCACAGATATGTGCAGTTATGTGTGTGTAAATTCTAAAGGAGGGTGATAAGAGCATGAGAGGATAGTAAACTGACTGGCATTTCAAAGGGGCAACCAACCTTCATGACAATTACTTATCAGAGTAACTATTAGCTGAGATGCCATGATATAGATATGGATTCAGAGACTGAGAAATAGTACAATGGTTCATTTCTCAAAATATGCAAATAGGTACATAAATAATATGTACATAAAATGTCTTGATTCAGATTTTGTAGCTATTTACTATGTCTGATCGTTTTGCCATGCAAAACCAAATGATACTTGTAAAAACTCCTTTTAGAGTAAGGCATTTAAAATCTTGTTGGTTAAATAAGAACATTGATGAAAAAATGCAATTATACAGTATAAATCAAAAATAAATATTATGTTAAAAATATAGAAGCAACACGTGTGCAAGAATTGTTATTCCCATCATGCCAGTACAGGTCACAGCCTCACAGGTATGTGGGACGTTTTCAAGCATCATACTTTACCAAATTACCAGAGTTGATAGGTTGCAATCATACAGGCAAAATGATGCCATAAGCTTGGTCAATCAATCTATGAACTCACCTCAAGATGTATGCATCATTTTTTCATCAATAAGATGTATGCATCATTGTTAAGATATTTTATGTAAACTCCAGGAGAAGGGTAATGCCCATCATCTAACCATTGGAGCAAATGCAGATAAGAAAATTTTATAGTAGGAAGCAGCATCAAGCTGTTGTGTTTTTGTTTGAAGTAATTTGTTTACCTGAAAAGTGTAGAAGCTGAGCATCATGCTACTGGAGATGCTGTCAATGAGTTGGCATGGTTAAAGCATTTCATAATTGAGCTACATCAAACTCTTAATTTTCTCACATAACTTTGGTACAACAATCAGGTGGCTGTCCAGTTTCAGCTATTGTAGTGTCTTATTAGAGAACAAGGACAAATGCTAATTGCCATTTAAACCAATAGAAGATTCCAAGGTGGAGATCTACAAAGTACAAACCATACTTAAGACTAAAGCATCAATTAGCAGACCCCTTTACTAAAACCTGAGAGCAACTCTATCAAAATTCACTTGGCAAGTTATCCATGATAATACTCATTCACCTGCTTCAGGAAAGTTGCAAGATCATCGAGATAATATCCACTTTATATGTGGAGTAGCTATTTCCTCTTTCAAAATCTGAATTGCATTAGCATTATCTTTCACCTAAAAGGCATTATTCAAATAGAAGTATAGGGTAGAATAGCTAAATACCAGAAATTTATAGAAACCTATCATCTCTTCATTTCTTCTTAGTTCTTACACTCTCCCTTAGTTCTCCATTAGTGTCCATCTCTAAACAATTCAAGCAACAGGTAATTTTAATCATTCTTTTCTTTTTTTTGTAATTTTGGATCAGCAGCAAGATCAAATTGTTTTATCAAATGATAAAGAAAGCAGTACAACCCCCCTTCTCCCAGTAAAACAAGAGGATAAGAGAATCAAATTAATATGATCAATAATATAATTAATTCTTTCTACTTACCTATTTATTTTTCTCAACCCAAGAATGAGGAACAGTCAAAGATAAGCAATAAGATCACATTCCATCAAGAATGCAATGAAATACAAACTGATAGATAAAGAACCCTCTGCAATCAGGTCATAAACCTCAAAATCTGTAACTATAAGATCTTACCGTGGGACGGAATCTCTTTCCTTCTACCCCCATCTTGAAGAAATATTCAGCAGCTGAGGCAAGCTTAGGGACCTGCAGGAGATGTAAGTCCATGATATTTTATACACATTATAATCTCTTCTTCCCCAGCCAAGCAGATATGCATGAAAAGAAGTCCACAACTTTATCATGAGGTTGTAGAAAGATGGAAGATTCAATACCTCAGCAACCACCATTGTCCGCAACCTATTTGCAAGAATTGACAGTTCATCAGCAACAAGGGAAAATGGGTCCAACTGCTCCTGGGAAATGTCAAATCGTGTATCTCAATAGGATGACTAAAGATGAGAGAAAATAAGACACACAAGCAGAAATAAGATATCCCACTAAGGAAGCCTGGTGAACTGATAATATATTGTTGGAAATTTCATATTTGATGTTAGTGGCATAGCATTAGCAGCCCAAGCACTTATGGAAATTTGGGAAGCATTCAGCTTGACAAGGAAAGTGAAGGAATCAAATTCAAGGAGGCTTTTTGCCTCAATGATGATATTAAGAAGACTAGGTCACTAAGCATTAGTTTTGTACATCCACATGAAACAAATTGCTATAGGTGATCAATGAAGAAACACAAGTACCCCAGGGATTCAGTCCATACAAGCAGAACGCAAACAACAGTGGTAATGGAGATTAGCTGGAGCAGAACAGAGCTTAAACATTTTTTTTGAAGAATAAAGATAAATTCATTAAAAGAAAAAGAGAATACAAGAGAAAGGTGATAAGATATCACCCAAGAGAAAGCTACAGACACAAACATGAACCTATGACACCAGAATACAGCCAAACAACACAAAAACCAAAAAGCACACTTCCGGACACCTTCATCCATCTCCTTGAATTGCAGAACCCCGAGACCATCTCCCTACCCTCGAACACTCCATCAAGCTTATCAACATCCTCATCCCACTTACTTCTTTCTTCCTTCACCAATTACTACTTTCTTCAAACTCTCTTCCTCTTTCTCTCGAACTCCTCAAAGGCCTCCATAGCAAATTCCTCACCTCCCCAAAAAAGCCCATCACATGGAATGTTCTCCACCTTACATGTAGCCATGACCATAGAATTTTATCTTTAAAAATTTATCACATGGCAATGTCATGCACCTTACATGCAACCTCTACTATCTTTAAAAATCTATCACATGGCATACCCTCCTGCACTTTAAGTACATACATGACTATTTTTTTTATCAATATACATGACTATAGCATTTTAAACTTATTTTACAGTCTATCATAGTAGAATTTAGATCTCCCATGGCAGATGATGGATAAATGAGAGGAATATAATCTGGGTAGAAATGAAATTTCAAGGGTTATTGAACTGTTGAAGACCCCTTTTTCAATCTCATTATTCACAATCTATTTCATTTGTTATTAGTACCAAGGAATTGTGTAAAAGAGAGATGTAAAATGGGCAAGCATAAATGCCAGAAAAATCTGTTTGAGGCCTTTCAAGGTAGGGAAGGGCTTTTCAAGATAGTCCTTCAATTTAAAGATCTCTACTCCTCAGATAGATGTTGGGGACCTTTCTTGGAGGTGTTGGAAGGGCCTTGCTCTCTGAAGAAAATAAATGCCTGATGAGTTCACCATGGCTTTTTATCATGAATGCTGGGATGTCATAGAACAGACCTATTGAAGGTGTTTAAGGATTTCTATCAATCTGCAAAAATCAACAAAGGCAACAATGCTACTTTCATAAAGCTTATACATAAAAAAGAGAAGGGCTCCTTGGGATGTGTTTGGTTTGAAAGAAAAGATAGGGAAACATGTAGTTGCACAATTCTCTTACAGTAAAACATCTATCATGAAAACTCAGGGTCAATAGAAACCTGGTTCCATGGCTAAGTTACACGATGCTTGACCGTTTCCTATCAAAAAAAAAAAAAAGTTACACGATGCTTGAAAACCATCTGAACTGAAATAATTTGATTTTAGTTTTCATTAGTATTTGAACTCACAATGTCTTTATCTCAAATAGAGTTCTTACTAGTAGTCAAGAACAAAACAGCTTATCTCCACAACAAAATTCTCAAGAGAGGAAGAAGGGGCGGATAAGGAGAAGAGAGTGGGGATAAGGAGTTAGGGAGGGACTAAGTGTATCAGAGAAAGAAATATAGGATGAAGCCTTTAAAGGACAAGGGAGAAAAGGAAGGAGAGGAACAAGAGCAGGTGATGATAGATGAAACACACCAGATTAGACAGACTGAAGATTTTGAGAGTGTGGTTGATACGGGGATAAAGGTCAGTAAGATTCTGGGGTTATTTTTTCTAGGGGGAGAAGAGTTTGCAAGGGAAGCTTTTAAAGAAGTGGAGGAAGAAGGAAAGAAGAGTGTGGAAAAGAAAAAGGGCATCAGGGGAGAAAGGAGACTGAAAAAAAAAAAGAAAAAAAGAGAGATAAGGAAAGAAAAGTCTTGAGCATGAGGATTTGCTTTAGGGTTGTGAGATCCAGAAAGAAGGGAGGTGGTCACGAATTTTGTGAGAAGCTTCAGGGTTGAGGTGTTACTCTTGCAAGAATCTTAGTTGGAGGAGGTGGATTGGAAGATTATTAATGAGTTATGGGGTAATGTTGTTTTTTTTTTCTGATAATTAAAAAGGATCAATTTCATTAATAAAAACTAGTACAGTTACAAGTTTCCTTTGGAGAGACACGAGCTGCGTCCTCTCCTACCAGTAGGAATAAAGACAAAAGATAGAAGACAGATTCAGTCTACAATTGAGCCCAATATAAACTTTCCCTATTTACCCTTTGCTTTGCAAGACCATCAGCCATAGAGTTTGCTGACCTCCCCACCCATTGTATTCTTACAAACTTTCCCTATTTACCCCTTTCTTATCTGCATTTGCTCCAATGGTTAGATGATGGGCATTACCCTTCTCCTGGAGTTTACATAAAATATCTTAACAATGATGCATACATCTCATTGATAAAAAAATGATGCATACATCGTGAGGTGAGTTCATAGATTGATTGACCAAGCTTATGGCATCATTATGGGGTAATGTTGTTCATTACCCCATATTTGGTAATGTTGTTCATTCATTCATCCTAATAAAATATCTTCTTAAAAAGCAATTAAAATTATAAAATTATTATTTTTTGTGTGAGAACTAAGAATTTAAGACCCTAACATGGACTTGTTTAGTCTTGCCTCAAGGGGTGTGGCACAAAGGCGGCTCGTAGAATCAGGAATGTAATATGTTTTACATCACGTTAGCTACTTAAAGTAATGCAATTGAGGAAAAAAAGAGATTGTGAGGTTTTACATGCTTGAAAATGTTTTGTATGTTTGGTTTTAAGGTAAATTACAGATAGGTACCTTGTACTTTGGGGGTAGTGACAGATAAGTACCTTGAACTATCAATTGCAACACTTGAGTACCCTGTACTCTCAAAAATAGACACTTGGGTACATCCATTAGTATTCCATCAGTTAAATAAGGTCAAAAATACTCTTCTCATGTATTATTGAGATCATTCTATGGAGTAAATCATCACTAGAGAATGTCATCATCAGAAATTTTGAATATGTTATTTGTTGTCCATGTGAGAATGTCATTGTGGGGAGACGTTCGGTTACCTGAAAATGATCTTAGAAATACATGAGAAGGGTATTTTTGGCATTATGTAATGTTTAACCGACGGAATACTAACGGATGGACCTAAGTGTCTATTTTTGAGAGTTCAGGATACTCAAGTGTTGCAATTGATAGTTCAGGGCACCTATCTATCACTACCCCCAAAGAATAGGGTACCTATATGTAATTTACCCTTGATTTTATTTTTAAATTCTTATTTGAATATGCTTTACATGTTATGTTTATGTTTTTAATTTTGGATAATAGGTTTTTTACTTTTTTAAAATATTTATTTTGAAATTGAAGTTTATATTTTTTATTAATATTATGTTTAATATTTTTTTGCATTTTTTTGAATTTTTTGGCATATTTTTGAAATTTTTGGCATTTTTGAATTTTTTGACTTTTTTAATTTTTAGCAATTTTTTTTGCACCTTGCTTCAAAAAGGTGTGTGCCTCGCCTTGCGCCTTGCACTTTTAAAACACTGATTTGAAGCCTATACAGATGCAGATTGGGCCAGCTCCATAGGTGATTGGAGATCAACCTCTGGTTACTATGCTTTTGTAGGAGGTAATCTAGTAACTTGGGAGAAGTAAGAAGCAATCAGTAGTGGCTCAGTCAAATGCTAAAAGTTGGGCACCATGCTATGGCACATGGAGTTATTGAATTACTAAAAGTAAAGAACTCACTCCTAGAACTAGGACTTCCAATGACAGGCCTTATTACCTTGTATTGTGATAACAAGGTGACTATCAACATAGCACACAACCCAATTCTACATGATAGGACAAAATATATTGAAGTGGACAAGTATTTCATCAGAGAGAAGTTAGAATTTGGTGATATTTGTTTTCGTTATGCTACTTCTTTGAATCAGTTAGTTGATATCCTTATTAAGGGAGTGTCTACCCCCCACCACATTGGTCTTTGTAACAAGTTGGGAATGATTGGTATCTATGACCCAATTTGAGGGGGGTGTTTTTATGTAGGTTCATTAGTTCTGTTTAGCATTAGGGGCAGAGTAGTCTTTTTGCCCATAATTATGGTTGCACCAATATAAATAATAAGAGGGGCTTCCGCCCCACTTACTTTTGACTTCCAATACATTGTTTCTTTTTCCTTCTCTTCTTCCATGAATTCTAAGACTGTAAACAGGCTCAATTCGCCTACTTTCCGTTGATTTGATATGGAGACTCCGTTAGAGCAGATTTGACAGCTATACTTCAGAATCTAAAATCTAAATATTGGCAAGATTACAAATATCAATAATTTGACAACGGAAGGGGATTCAAGGGTGGTAATGGAGTGGTTATGAACAATAGTAGATGCACCTGGCAACATCAAAATATCATGAAGGAAATACAAGACTTGGGGAGGGGCAGAATAAGACATTGTGATTGGGTACATCAGTCACCCAACTGTATGACTGATAAATCATCTAGATGGGTGTAAACAGAATTCAACTGTTTTGGGGACAGCTGAGGGACGCTGAAATGTAGTGGAGCTGGGGATTAGGTGGCAGGTGCTTGCCTGAGTCTGTTGGGTGTGCTCTCTATATATTTCATTCTTTCTCTATATCTAATAAAATTCCAAGTGATCCATCAAAAAGGATAAACACCACAGAAAATTAATAGGATAGCAACAAAATGAGAAAATATGAATATAATACTAACCTCAACCATAGACCTGCTATCATGATGAATTTGATACCTAGCACCATGGAGGGCACACAAACCCCAAGAATAATGTTCACGGTAGCCAAAAACCTACTAATCCACAGAATTGTTAACAAGCATGTTATCAACAGTAACCAACTCTAAGCAACAGTCAAGTACACCTGCTCATAAAGACAAATTGTACCCAAGACACAAATGCAGTATAAAATAATAGCAATGATATATGCATCAAGATTTTCTATTGATAATAAGTGAAGTATATCAAAATAAATAAAAAGGTAAACTCCACACAAACCCCATGGTTTTGGGGGTCTATCACTTAGCACCCTAAACTTTTTTTTTTGTGACAAATTTACCACCAAACTTTGCACACACCATGGCTGTTAACAATGACTGAGCAATTACAATTTTTTGTTGAAGAATAACATGCATTTTATAAGAAATACAAGGTAAAGCCCCATTCCTTATTGATATGTGTGAGTGGCCATGGTTTCCACCAATCCCAGTCATACAAGTAGCTTTTTAAAAAATCTATAAAATACAACCACATAAAATGAAGTACTAAATAACATCTAAAATCTGAGACATCAAAATAACACCCTAAGATTAGTCAATTAATTTCAACCATCCAAATAGTTTACCAAGATTTCATCTAATCTGGCCCATCCAAATGCTGTACCCAATCATCCCAAATATCCATCAAAATGGTCTCTTAAGATCAATGAATTAATCTCAACCATCCCAAGTAATGTATAAAGATTTTAATTAATCTCATCCATACAAAAAAAAAGCATGAAAGTATCTAAAAAATCTAAGCCATGTAAAGTAAGTTGTCAAGTAAAACCTAAGATCTGGACCATCCAAAAGGCCTCCAAAATCAGTTAATGAACCCTGAACATCTATCTAATGGTGTAAAAACTTCATCTAATCTAGCCCAACTAAATGATGTACCAAGATTCCATCTAATCTAACCCATCCAAATGAAGTACCAAATCAATCTAATGGTCCAGGCTATCAAAGTGGTTTCTTAATATCAATGAATTAATCTCAACCATTCAAGTAGCATACCAAGGTTTAAACAAATCAAGGCCATCCAAATAATGCACCAAATGAACCCAAAAGTCCAAGCCGCTAAAGTGGCCTCCTGGATAAGTGGATTAATATCATCCATCCAAGTGATGTACTAACATCTTAGACATAAACTAACATATTCCAAAATTAAGTTGATAATTTGGATGGTTTTTTCACAATAGATTTTATGCTTTTCTAATATGCCATTTATGTAACCTGATTTTTAGAAAAATCCATGCATTAATTGAATGGCTGAGATCAGTTTAGATATCGGTACATACTTGAATGGTCATGATTAATTCATTACTTTCAAGAGATCCATTCTTGAGTTCATTTATTTGGATGGCCCAGATTAATTGAAATCTAAGACATCACTTGGATCACTTCAATTGCATTTTGTCTCTCTTCCTACAGGTATTCTAAGGGATAAGTTCAAGGGACATTAATCAAGCTTCTCAATTGATTACAACCATTCCCCCTCCCCCCGTGCCAGGTTCTATGAAGCCAAACTTCATGGGTAACCTGAGTCCATTTATATGCAAATCTAAACTTTGGTGATGGCAAATCTAAACTTTCTCAGACTCCTCCCCTCCTTGAAGGCCTCAAATTTCTTGGTGTCCTTGAAAGGATCAGAGAACACCAAGGTATTTGTCCAATATCAATAGGACGGTTCAGAAAGTAGATTCTCTATTGAATATCTAGTGTAGCTGTTCAATTACATGCCCAATTCTCATTCCATAAAAACATTGAACGGTGCACTTATACAGAACTCAGGAGATGCTACCTAAGTAGTTGCTACTTCTTTGAGTTGTGGTTCCTGCCTTTGGTCGTTCTGTGTCTATTCATGGAAAGAAAAACAAGAGAAAGAAAAAGAAAATTCTTTTTTCTCAAAACAGAAAGAAATGTAATAGAGAACACTTCTATTCGAAACCCTTGAAGCTCACCCTCTAGAGCAACCCAAAGCATTGCATTTCAGCTTAAATCACTTATCTAAATCCAAAAATATAGCTAAGACGTAGTCCGTAAACACAATACTACATAAAAGTAGTAAACACTCCCTTGGTAGAATACGTGACAGTTTAATCTTTAACCCTACACCCTTCCGCCTCTCATGTAGCAAACAAGACAGGAATCCAACCAGAACACAATATTATCAAAATGAATCGAAATAACGTTAAAATTTCATGGTTTCAAACAGAACCTCATAAAATCACAATAAACCCAAACCCCTTTAAACAAAAATCAGAGTTTCCTCGGTCCTTACCTTAGTAGTGGATCCACAAAAAGAGTGAAAATAAGTGGACAGGACGAGTATCTCTTGTGGAGAATTGACGACACTTCTGCAGAGAGTCAAACTGTTCCTCGAAAACCGAGAAAATAACCTAGAAGCGAACATATCTGGTAATCGAGGAAAGAAGAAAAAAAAAAATCAGAGAAGCTTGACAAAGAGCGTTAATGGCGATCGAGCAAGAATACAACTAGACGAGGCTTGGCCTGGGGGGAGAGAGATGGGAACAGGAAAGACCAAGGAAAAGTACCCTCGTTGGACGACTGGAAACGGCAGAGCCGCAGACCACTCACTCATCAGTGATAGCCTGATGGACTGATGGACTCGAGTTGCAGCCCCCTCGGGCGTTGACCGAATTCGGGTAACCCGCCCGAACCGACCATAACTTACATACGTGGCAGCGTTCTTCCTTTTACAGGAACTCAGGAAGGGTGTGTATCAAACAACTAGCGGGGCACCCGTGCGATGCACGGGATTTAAAAATAATTATTTTAAAATAATCAATCTTTATTTTAGCAATTTATTAAGAAAATAATTTAGTAATTTAATAATTTTGATCAATTATATTAATAATTTTTAACATAAATAATAAATAAATACTAATTACTTAATAAAATAATTATTTTTTCCATATTAGTATTTTGTGTTTTGTTTTATTTATTTTACTTTATTAGTGATTAAATGTTATAATTTTTTTAAATGTTACTTAAATATAAGAAAATATATAAAGTTAGGTAGCAGCCATAATTAAATTAATTTATAGATTAACATTTTCAATCATACTAGTAGGGGATCCGTGCAATGCACACGAAAACCCAATGTCTAATTTGCTGGTAAAAAAGAATCAAAAGGATATATTGAATGTTGGCTGCTGGTAAATTTCCAAAAGTATATATACTAAATTATTCATTTTTTAAATATATGAAATAATTTATTTTCTTTTTAAATATATTGTTTAGAAAATTAAATTAATTTATCTTTTATTTTTCAATATAAGTTAATTAATAATTTCCTTTTCTAAAATTTTCCAATATAATACTAATTTATATTAATAACAGAAATAACTTTTGTAATTATTGGTTCAAATTACCGTTTTCCTTTACCAAAAAAATACTAATTTATCTTTAATAATTTAAAATGAAAATCACACAATTTTTAAACAATTTTCCAAAATCTATCAAATGTAATAAAACTTCCCAAATTTCCAAAATATTCCAATAATTATTTACTAGATTTTAAAGAAATTTTCCAAAATTACAATAATATATTTTTTATTTTCTTCTCCACAATTTTCCAAAATTATGATATTTTGTTTGCCAATTTGCAAACTCCACCAGCTCTTTCCTAGAGCTATAATTGTTGACTTTATTTTTCAATTTTATAATTTTTAATTAATTTTAAATGAAATTTATAAAGAAATTATTTGTTGAAAATTTTGTATATTCATTGATTTCTAGTAATTTTTCTGGAAAATAACACAATTTAATTGTTTGTGTAATAAAATTAATTTTAAGAAATTGTAACTACAATAAAATATTTATTATAATGATTACTCTATTTAATTACTACGCCAAATTTCATTAATAATTATTATTGTCATAATTATTTTGAAAAAAATAATTAATTTAACTGCAATAATAATTATTATTGGAATTACAGTTATTTCAAAATTACTGTAATTACAGTATTTTGAAAATAACAAATTTTACCATAATAATTAATGTAACTTAATAATTATTATTACACTAATAATAAAATTATATTAATAAATTTCTGAAGATGTAAATTCCAATGATAATTATTACTGTAATTATTGTCAGCAATAAAATTCCAATAATAATTATTGTTATAAATTTCCGTAAAATAATAGTTTACACTGAAATTTCAAAGATAATTATTTCCGTAATAAAGTTAATATGAAAAACAAATCTGTAATTAGAAATAAAATTTTCATTACAATAATTATTGTAATTGAATTATTACAATAAAATTTCCAATAATATTTATTAGTTTAATAAAATTATTTTGAAACGAACTACAATTATTACACTAATAATTATTATTGGAATTTCTGTATTTCAAAATTACTGTAATTACAGTAATTTCAAATAACATATTTTATTGTAATTTATAATTCTGTTGTAACTACTATTATTAAATAATGAAAATTTTTGTAATTTAATAGTTACATTATTGGAATTGATACAAAATGGAAAATTGTTAATTATGTAACAATAATCATTACTATTAGTTTCCATTATTTTAAATCAAGATTCACAGTTTTTTTCTATTATTAATTTTTCAAAAATTATTAGATAATGGGAATTACTATTTGAGATTATGAAAAAAGGAATTAGTTAATCTACACTAACAATTAGTTTAGTGTAATAAATATAATTACATTGATAATAATAAAAATTTCAATAATTATAAATTATGATAACATAATTATAAATTTTCAATAATTATAATAATTTTCCATAATATTCCAAGGAGTAAAAAATGTCATAAAATTCCAAAATTGCACTAAGCTATCTGTTATTTTCAATTAAAATTAATCAATAATTTAATGAAAATATAACAATGAGAATTACGCTAATTTTCTGAATAATCAATTATTAATTTTCAATAATTATTTATTGGTTGAATAATCAATAAATTTTCAATAATTTCAGTAATCTATTGAATAATCAATAAATTATCCATAATTTCCAAAAAAAACTACACCAAACTTTCTTTCATTTTTGAATGAAATTAATCAATAATTTATAATTATCTGAAATCATAATTATAATTTTTAGAAATGTAATTATTTCAATATCTTTTACCAACAATCAATTACTAAAATTTTTAGAAATTATTGATAAATATTAATAGTAATTTATTAATAATTTTTTCCAAAAAAACTACACCAAACTATCTTTCATTTTTGAATGAAATTAATCAATAATTTATAATTATCTGAAATCATAATTATAATTTTTAGAAATGTAATCATTTCGATATCTTTTACTAACAATCAATTACTAAAATTTTTAGAAATTATTGATAAATATTAATAGTAATTTATTAATAAATTAATTATTTGTATTAAATTTCAGAAATTACTATTATTATTTTTATAAGAGAGGATAGGATTGGAAATATAAAATCATGGAGGGATAGGATTGGAAATATAAAATCATAGAGGGGTAGGATTGAAAATATAAAATCAGGTTGTTGGACGACTCATCAATTTCTTCTTTTTTATAAATAGGTAAGAATTAAATTAATCTAAGCCTAAGCTCGAGATTTTAGACTTCGAGATGGCCTTTAGTTGATCCTAAACTTGACCCAACCCCCTAAGAGTAATATGACATTTATACTTAGACTGAACCAAACTAAGCACAATCCTTGCATGCATTGTTTTGGGGGTTTTAACTATTTTTAGAAACAAATTATTAATATTGAACCCAAACCCATTGTGCAGCTTAATAAACCAAAAACATAAAAAAAAAAAAATCTCAAAGTGCAATAATATTTTATAAGTTGCCTAGCCCAGCTTGGCCCACACCTAAAGCGCAATAATATTTGTTTGGCATAAGACAAGGACAAACTCATGTCAATTATAAAACTATGATTTTTTATAAATTATATTTTTTATTTATTTTTAATTGTATATATATATATATATATTAATATAAAACTTGTTATCTAAATATATATGTATATAGCTTCTAGGATGAGATGAATTTAATCCCATCCGATCCAACTAAAATTTTGAGTCCAATAAAAAATTATTATTTTATGTATATATGTAGCATAGTTATACATACATACATACATACATAAACACACACACATAAGTGATGTAAAGGGGATGCTTCAAACTTTTGATGAAGAATTCAACCTAGAGTCTGTAATTCCTTCATCAGATAACCCTGATCCTTCTTCTTCTTGAGCTTTAGTACTTTCCTACTCCCCCTATCATGTCCCCCGCCTGACTCTACTCGTTTTTCCTTTTCCTCTATCCCTAAACTTTTCACCTTGTTTTTGTCACCCCCAACCTTGTAACGCTCTCCAATAATGACTTGGGTTCACTATCGACATCCTTTTTTATACTCAAATATTTTTCAAAGGACTTAGAGGTTCAGGGCCCACAAACAGAGCCTACACTCCACTACCTCATTCAAGGAGAACAAAGACAAAACTCTAACAAGTAGGACTCGAGTTTTCTCCTTACTAACCCATGGTTCAGCTACAAAAGCCCAAACCATGTGTTAATGGATAACCCACTCACACATATAGATGCTCGGCATGTGAATCCAAGTCCAGCACAACACTAGTTTTCTTCTTGGATATCTCTGGACCAACTCCTGTTACTTCAATGCACTCAGGTATTTTGTACAATCTTATTCCTTGTTTTAATTGTTAATATTTTACATTCCCTCCAATACCATATTAGTTTATGTTTCTCTCACATAGCTAATATGATTCTCTCTTGGAATATAAGGGGAGCAAACCACCTCAATAAAATAAGATCTTTGTATCAACTATGTGAATAAGAGAAACCAGATTTACTGTTCCTGTGTGAAACAAAGATGAACATAGCCCAATCTGAGTCCCTTACCAAGAAACTTCACTTTTCTCACTATGTCAGTAACAAAGCCAAAGGTCTCTTAGGTGGCCTACTCTATTGCTAGCAGAACACCACATCCATAGTGGTCCTAGACATTGAGTTCATTTGACTTCAAGTGGAGAACCTTCCCCAAGGAAAACAATGGCAAATCATTTTTTTATTATGGTCATCCTCAAAGACAATATAGATAAAGAACTTGGGCCTCTCTCTCAAAACTTCTTGAGCCAGTCCAAGTACCTTGGGTTCTAATAGGTGATATGAATGACGTATACAAGACAGAGGACCACCAAAACTTCAGAAGACAAAGGCCCAAGCTCTAAAGACATATGTTTAACTTCATCAATCAATTTTGGTTAATAGAACTAGAACATATAGGCCCAACTTTCACATGGACAAATGGCAAGCATGGTCTTTGTAAAGTTCTGGAAAGACTTGACAGAGTTCTATTAACACAAACTTGGTTGGATATGTACCCCGACTCCATAGTCCGCCATCTATCCATTATGTTGTTGGATCATGGCCCAATCAAACTTAACCTAAAACACAAAATGTGTCAGAGTCAAATCGAAAAACAGAGAGAGAGAGACAACACAACCAAATGGTGGGTGTAACACCTTGTGTCAGTCAACACCCTAAAAGTTATATTTATATTAAAAGGTAAAAGGATAAATCTGCCCTTAATATACAAAAGAAAGAGAATAAAGAATAGTTATACAACAAAGGAAAAGAAAAAGTACAAAATTAGCCCTATAGCTAGTTTCCTACACTCCCCCTCAAACTAATGCCTAGGAATAACCATCAGTTTGTCCATGAGAAATAGATCCCAAGCTTGAGTCATTGTTTTAGTCAACAAGTCTACTAGTTGGAGCCTGGAGGAGACATGAGGAAGAGATATAGTACCCCCAAGAAGAAGATTGCAGATGAAATGGCAATCAACTTCTATGTGTTTGGTGCGCTCGTGGAAGACGAGGTTGGAAGCAATTTTAATTGCAATGATATTGTCTGCATACAGAGGGATAGATGATGGTGGCTCATTAAGTATTTCAAACAGAAGAGCCCGAAGCTATATGATCTCACTACACACAGAAGACATTGCCCGGTATTTAGCTTCAGTGGAAGATTTGGACACATTAGCTTGCTTCTTGCACTTCCATGAGATAAGAGAATTGCCTAAGAAAACACACCAGCCAGTAGTGGATCGTCGAGTGTCAAGGTATCTAGCCCAATCAGCATCTGCGCAGGCCATGAGATTAATAGGGGATGAGGAGGAAAAGAATATCCCGTGTGATAGGGTGCCTCACACATATCTGATGATCCGATGAACTGCAGATAAATGAGGTTGTCTTGGGGAAGACACAAACTGGCTTACTATTTGAACTGCATAAGATATATCTGGACGAGTCATGGTGAGATAGATCAAGCTGCCCACTAGTTGATGATAAAGGGTAGGATCTTCAAGAGGAGAACCATCATCTTTGCTAAGTTTTAGATTCAGTTCCAGTGGGGTGTCCACAACCTTAGAATCACTAAGATTTGCTAGTTTAACAAGATTAGCCGCATACTTCTACTGATTGACAAAGTAGCCCCAAGAGTTTTTACTCACTTTAAGGCCTAAGAAGTATGTAAAAGGCCCCAAGTCCTTCATCTTAAAGGAGTCATTGAGCAACTGTTGTAGTCTATCAATTCCTTCTATGTCATCCCCTGTAATGAGTATATCATCAACATAAAGGAGTAATATCGTTACTCCCTGCTTCTGCCTTAGGGTGAACAAGGAGTAATAAGAAGAACTTTGAATAAAGCTAGCATTAGTGCTGACAGATCTGAACTTCTCAAACCATTTCCTAGGAGCTTGCTTCAGGCCATAACCCTTCCATTCAATTTGTGAAGAAGCTCTGATCGAGGCCCTAAGTCCCCGGTTTGGACAGTTTTCTGTAACAGTGTCATGGCCAAGTACGGACTTCTTCAGATGACAAACAAGTTGCGGATCTGTACAATATCCCAAAGGAGGCTTCATGTAGACTATCTCTTTCAACTCTCCATGGAGAAAAACATGACATCCATTTGATGAATTGTCCACTATTTGACTGCAAATACAACCATCAAAAGTCATACAGTGGTCATCTTAGCTACAAGAGCAAAGGTCTCCTCACAGTCTATCCCATATTCTTGTTTGTAGCCCTGTGCAACAACCCTAGCTTTGTATCTGTCTAGGCTTCCATCAGATTTTAGTTTTACAGAGTAAACCCATTGACTTCCTATGAGAGATGTCTCAGGTGGAACTTTGACCAGGTCCCAAGTGTCATTCTCAAGAAGAGCTCGAACCTCAGAATCCATTGCATCTTTCCAGTGTGGTTTTGCTACAGCCTGTTGATAAGATCTAGAAATGTCTATGGTAGATAAAATGGCAGAAAATGAGCTATGGTTTGGTGAATAACCATAACAGTTAGGTGAACAAGAAATTCTAGAGGAACGACATAAAGTATGAGCAATAGGTTTAGAAGGATGGTCTTAAACACTTACTGAGGTAGCTGGAGTGATCGGATCAGCAATTGGAGGCGGAGCAGAGGGGGGGATGGAGACTGAAGAAAGTCGTTGCTTCTTGAAATAGGTCTGAAGTTGTTGCGGAGGTGACAATGGAGTATCCGAGGTACCTGTAGAATCAAAACTATGCAACAAGGAAATAGAAGGAGCTGGGAATTTCACAATATGTTCAAAAAAGGACACACTTTCAAGAAAAGCTACATTACGAGAAATTCAAAAACGATGAACCAAAGGGTTATAGCAAAGATACTCTTTATATTTAGAGTTGTACCCCATAAAGGCACACAAAGTTGCTTGTGTAGTTCACTTTGTGCATTCATGGGGTGGAAGGTGGACAAAACAAGCACATCTGAATACTCTAAGCATGGATAGGTCTGGGGATTTGTGGAAGAAGGATTGAAATGGAAAAGTTATTCAAAACTGATGACCGAAGACAATTTATTAGATACACAGCAGTGCTGGCCACCTCCACCCAAAACTAAGAGGATACATGGGAATCCTGTAGAAGAGTTCTAACTACACTCAAGATATGCCCATTTCTCCTTTCTACAACCCCGTTTTGTCGTGGGGTGCCTAGATAAGACTTTTGGGTTTAAATTCCATGTTGTTTTAAATAGTTTTGGAAATCCCCATCAATATACTCTCCCCTGAATCGGATCATAGCACACAAATTTGGGCATCAAATTGAGTGATAACATAGGTGTGAAAGTGTTGAAATACAGTGTACACTTCAGATTTCTTTCGAAAAAAATAAACCCAAGTGAAATGAGTGTAGTCATCAATAAAAGTTACAAAATATTTAAAACCCATCCGTGAGACAACTGGAGACGACCAAACATCACTATGTATTAAATAAAAAGGGATTGTTGCATGTTCAGAATGAGAAGGAAAAAGCAAAATATGAGTCTTACATAAGCCACAAGTAATGCAATATTTATTCACATTCTTAAGAGAAACATTAGAAACAAGTAAATTATTAGAAGAAAATAATTGATCAAGTTTCTTAGAGAAAGGATGGCCCAGACGTTTATGCCACAACTACCAATCTTTATTACAATTAACAAATTCAAAACTAGAAGTAGTATAAATCAAACATGAAATAGAAGTAGGCATAGTTTTATTTTTCTCAAATTTTAGAGCAAAGAGTCTTCCCAGTCTATGCCCCTTCCCCTTCACCTCCCCAGTTTTCTGGTCCTGTATCAAACAACCATCAGAAGTAAATGAGACATTGTTACCTTCCTCTACAAGTTGGCCAACGGAAATTAAATTGGTGGTAAGCTTACGTACAAATAAGGTTTTCGACAAATGAAATGGAGATGACTTAGAAATAGATAAATACAAATCATCACATCCAAGTATATATCTAATTTCTCACCATTAGTACTAACAATATGTTTATTGGGGAGATGGGGTTTAGGACACTGACCAAGAGTGGTCCCTATCATATGGTTAGAGGCTCCTAAGTTAATGTACCAGATGGTTCGGTGAGGGACAATAGGTAGGAGACTTACTAGATAGGCCCATAGAAGAGAAGCTGAAGAGATGACAGAGGACATGAGCTGCCGAATTCATTCTTCAGACATGCTACCTAAAGTGTCATTTTGGCCAGTCACAGAAGTAATGGAGGATGCGACATTTGATCCATCTATACCTGTCTGATAAGCCTTGTAGTTTCCTTTTTTCTGATTTGATCCACTATTTTTTTAAGGCCGAGTAGGGCATTCGATGATAATATGCCCGACCTGCTTACAATAGGTGCAGGTATTCTTTTTTTTGCAGTGAGAAATTACATGCTCGAACTCCTTACATTCATAACACTGTATTTTAGAGAAGTCCTTCCCTTTCAGTTTTGTTGCTAGAAAGATAGTATCAATGTTGGACTCCTTTCTTCCATCCAGAGTAGTCTGTGTGGAAAATTTGGTTTCAACCCTCAAAATTTCCCCAAGAATAGTATCTAGGTCAGGAAGTGTTCATCGACTCAGGATATTAGATCTAGCAACTTCAATTCAGGTCTAAGATGCATTAGGAAGTGCATAATCTTTCTTCTATCAAAATGTTCCTTCATATACTTCACACAACATTTTGAAGGAACATTTCCCATGTGAACAAGCTCATATTCAGTCCAAAGGTTAATAAACCCAACATAGTACTCTTGGACCTTTTTTTCTCCTTGATAATAGGAGAAGATGTCAACCTCTATCTAGTACTGTCTTGAGGTGTTTGGCTACTGATATACTCTCTTGAGATACTCATACATATCATAGGTAGTCCTGTATCCTCTCATAGGAATCGCAATGTCAATTACAATGGATCCTAAGATCCATAATGCAATTTTTGCATTATCAATTCTCCACTAATTAAGACCCTTGATGTCCAAATCATCAGGTTTAACTACTGATTCATCCAGATATCCCCAGAGACCTTTCGCCTCCACATAAAATTAGAAATTGAATTTCCAAAGTGCATAGTTTGTACCATTACACTTTATGGGGAGAATTTCCATCCTTTCTGATGCCATTAAATCACAAGAGCAAGAAAAACCACAGAAAGAAGTGTTCAAAACAGTAAAACAAAGAAGTAGCTCTCAGTAGATGTCCAGAAAAGGAAACTATAAGAGTTTGCCGAACTCTGAAGTGGCTCAAAACCCTTCTAAACCAAACCAATTGGAAACAGTAGATATGCTCTGGGCAACACTAGATCTAAAGTTTCAGCTTGATCCTATGCTTCTAGAGGGAGATCCAAACCAAAAGAGAAATCTGGTGGCGCAACAGACCAGGAACAGAGTCTGTCAAGTTCTAATTGAATGCAACCTCTTAAATTGGATTCAAGGACACTAAAGAACCTCCCAAATATTGTTAGGGAGTACTCAAGATAACAAGTAAGAAATGGGTGAAGAAGAAGTTACTTGCAGATCAGATCGTGGCCTGCTCTGATACCATGCCAGAGTCGGATCGAAAAATAGAGAAAGAGAAAGAGAGAGAGAGACAACAAAGCCGAATGGTGGGTGTGACACCTTGTGTCAAGTTAACACCCTAAAAGTTATATTTATATTAAAAGGTAAAAGGACAAATCTACCCTTAATATACAAAAGAAAGAGAATAAAGAATAGTTATACAACAAGGGAAAATAAAAAGTACAAAATTAGCCATACAACTAGTTTCCCAATTCTCTACAAAATGGGCAAGAGGAGATCCTAGTTTTATTTTTTCCCCATATGGGCTGACCATGAAGACTGCTAGAAAATCATTTCGGACTCTTGGAATATCTCAAATCATGGATCCTCTTTCCATTAGATTTAAACAAAGATGAAGGAATGCAAGAAAACTTTAAAAAGTTGGAACCTCAAAACTTTTGCTCCATACAAAAACACTTAAAGAGGCTAATAAAATAAATCACTAAGCTCCAGTAGTCTTACATAGATCAAAGAGATAGCCACTAGCTCAAGAGTTTGAAGAACCAATACGATTATTGGTTGCTTAAGGAAGAACAACTTTGGAGGCTAAAATACAGAAAATTATGCTTAAAGAAGGGGATAAAAACACAAAATCTTTTCACCAAGTTGCCAAAAAGAAAAACACCAAGAATGACATTACTTGGTTGACAAATGAAGAGGGGAACTGGATTACATGTAGAAATGAAATCTTCAAGATTTTCAAAGCCCATATGCTAAAATTTGGGGGAGTGAATGGATTCTTCAGTCCCTCTGCTTTACGTGTGATTGACCTGCCCCAACTTACAAGTGAACAAAAAGAATAGCTTCTACAACCCTCAAGCATGGATGAAATCCGCTAAGTGGTGCAACAAATGCATCCCCACAAGGCACCGGGACCTGATGGGTTCACATCTTTTTTCTATCAGAAATATTGGGGAGTCACTAGTCAAGACATATTTCATTTCATTACCTCTTTTTTCAACACAAAACATCTACCTAAAGAACTCAATAACACAAACTTCATCTTCATTCTCAAAAACAACACAATAGAGAACCCATCAAATTTTAGGCCCATCAATTTAACCAATGTGCTATACAAAATAATATCCAAATGGATGGTGGTGCTGCACGATCCGGGCACTCCTAGCTGGCTGCTGACTGGCTCCTACCTGGCAACGGACGAGACCTAAGAAGAGGAAGGTGAAGGATCCTTGGGGGATTTGCCCGACGGGAATACTCCGAAACTTAAGTTAGAACGTTGGGGGAGAAAGTAAAGAGTGTAAAGAGGCTAAGAGTGTAGGTTGCACGAGATCACTGAGTTCTCAAGATTAGCTCGAGAGTAAGTAAGATGACCCAAAATCGGATTAGATCAAAGATCCCTCTCCCCTTCGACTAAGGGGCTTTTATAGGGGCGTTCTTGTCAAATCGGGCGTAATCGCCACTAGGCTTCTGTCGCAGCCGTTACCTGCCAGAGCTGCACAGGTGACCGTTGTAGGGTACTACCCAATTGGATGGGTGACACATCCCGGGAGGACAGGCACGCCACCATTTGTCAACAGACGTGGGTACAGTCTGTCGAATGGGCAGGGACTGCGTCATCAGTAAAGAGATGTGGTGCAGTCTGACGGGTACGATCTTGTCAAATAGAAGCTTCCTGAGAGCATCGCGCTTAGTCGCGAGCTACCCTATCGCGCAGCGAGCTATCTTGTCGCGAGCTCCCAGGGGTACTTCGAGGTGATCCTCATCGAGATTGTCTTTGGGGCAGTCTTTCTGCCTAAGTGTTGGAGCGAGCTGGTTACCCTAGCTCGCGAGTTGGGATAGTCTTGGGTATTCCCTTTCAGTAGCTCGAGGGACCTCGAGCTCGCGTTGTAGCGAGCTCCCCCTATAGCGAGCTATGACGTAGCGAGCTGTCCTGCAGGCTCGTTACTTAGTCGCAGTCAGGCTGTGGTGCTGAGCTGTTGCTTGTGCTGAGTCAGGTCCACGTGTCATTGTCTCAAGGGGTCGGGTCAAATCATCCTCCATCAATTGCCCCCCACTCCTCAGGCTAAGAGTGCTACCTTAGCGTGAGGAGTTCATGAAGTGTGACAGGTGGATTTGACCAAAGTTCAAACTTGATTGACTACTCGCATTAAATGCATTTGCAGAAGTCAGGGGATTTCTGACATTTTGAATGCCGAGAAACGCGCCGAAGCGGCCCTTAACTCTAGACGCCGTGCAGCCGTCATTACCTCAATCATGGGAGACGTGCAGCTAGTCACATTTTGGTTTCAGAAGACGTGCGGTCAGCTTGACTGTGAACCGTCAGATTTGTCTCAATCTGGACCATTGATCTAGGGGCACCATGGCTATAAATAGAAGGGCCCCTAGGCCTCATTTTCTTTCACGCTAACTTGCTGTGTTTGGATTCTGAGGTCGCGCATCCATCTAGTCTGCCCGAGGTCATCTGTTCACACCGTTTCATATTTCCGGTGAGTCTTATTCATTCTGTCAATCATGTCTGGGTATCCGCACCACGTTTATCCCCAGGATGGTAACCAGGATGACGATGCCCCCTCGAGCTCAAGGAGAGCTTGGAAGCAGGCTCCGGAGGCCTCCGGCAATGTGGCTTCTACTTCTCGGGGTAGAGAGCCTGACACCTTCGGTCCCTCCTCTATGATGATGGAGAGACTCAGATCTCTAGTCCGTTACTTTCACCTTCCCGGGGACCTTATCTACAGACTCCCCACCGGTAACTTTCCCTGGGAGCATGGTCCCAATGACATAGTAATTTTCCAAGAACAGCTCGAGGCTGGCCTGCGTCTTCCCCTGAACCCCCTAATAGTGGAGGTGTTGAATCATTTTAATGTCACCATTGACCAGCTCCATCCCAACGCCATCCAGAATGTAGTTGGGACCATTTCCCTGTGCTATGAGTATTGTCTTCCCCTTGATCTCGATATCTTTTCTTCCATTCTCTGCATTAAGAATGCCATTCCCGGAGCGCCTCCGGAAAGGTGTTCTTATTACTTTTCTCCCCGCCGCGGCTTTAAACTCCTGCACGACCTGCCGAATAGGTTCTCGCCTAAAAGCGGGACTATTTTGTGGTCCGTAACCCCGAGGGGTAGCCCTTCCCAACCTCTTGGAGGGGCGCCATCCAGGACCCCGGGGTTGAGTTGGACTCTGAAACTCGGAAAACGTTGCTGTCTTGGGCAACTGTAGGCCTTCTTTGTTCAGATTACTTGACTGAGGAGAAGCTCACGCAGGCTGGCCAGAGTCCGGGTAGGCTACCTTTTAGGTCGCGTAGTGCCTTATAAAAATATATCATATGTGTATACATATATTTTCTTTTTTACTAGACTAATACCTTGTGGTTTTTTTGGCAGCCATCATGTCTAGTGTTGACGCACGCCACCTTCTTTCCAGCAACCAGAAGCATAAGGCGAAGAGGTCGCATCCTGACCGAACTCCTACTTGTAGGGGCACTGAGTTCGAGTCTGATGAGCCAGACTTTGTTTCTCCACCGCCTGAAGTTCCACCGGCCCCGTCTGAAGGAGGTGCCGGAGAGGGTGGCCTTGAGGAGGGCGAGCTCCTGAGGCAAGGGGTGATTCCTCCTGGTCCTTCCCGCCCATTCCCCTACCCGCAGCTCCCAGCGGGGGACTGGGAGGGTGTCAATGACTACCTCGTGGCTGGGCGGAAGAGCCAAAGGGCGATTTGCCACAAGGAGGTCGCTAAGTGGTGGGAGATGGAGCCCAGGTCGCTCGCCGCGCTTGCCGCGCTCGCTGCCTCTCACTGTATGATGGTAAGTGGTCCTTCTTCTTTTCTTCTCATTCTTTCCTTTCTTTTGTTGTTTTCTGACCTTAGTCCCTTGTTTGGCAAGTGAACTCCGCCATCCACGCCATGGCCCTCCAGACCAACATCCACTCTGGCGACGCTCGTAATCAGAGGGTCCTCGTTCAGAAGCTCCAGGGCGAGCTCGACCAAGCTCGAGGTGAGCTCCTTCAGACTCGCAAGGGGAGCGAGGCCTAGGAGCTGCTCGCTCGTGATCAGGAGGCACAGATCGCCATGCTTTCTAAGGAGAGCACGCGCTACAGGGAGGAGTCGTCGAGGGTGGCAGCGGAGAGAGAGCTCCTTCGCCTGCAGGTTAGGGACTTGGAGTCTACACTTCTGGACCGAACTTGGAACTTCGACACCATGGTGGAGGCCAAGCGGGCTAAGGCAGTTTGGGACTTCAAGGACTTCCAGGAGTATCACGACCCCCAAGTGGAGTATGGCTCGAGCTCGTACCGCTCCAGATTCAAGCTCTACCGTTGGTTAGTCCGAAAGAAGTTCTCTGAGCTCAACGAGGTGGTGGAGGTGGACCCTTGAGGCTGGTGGCTCTATTTTCCTACTTTTCTGACTGATTTTTGGTGGTTCCCGGGTGCCAAAACCCAGTTTTCAAAAATCTTCTTCTTGGGCAGTTGTGCCCTTTTTTACTTCTTGTTGAACTTTCCCGAGCTGTTTAGCTCGATTTTTTATTTATGAAACAGTGATGAAAGTTTTCTTTTCCTTCTAAGTATGGTGTGTTCTTTTTATTTTTTTGCCAAAGCGATCTCATCACTCGAGATATTAGAGCTACATACCCGAAATAGGATTTTTCGGTAATTATTACCCCGAGCTATCCCTTAGTGTTTTGAGGCATCTTTATAGCAAAACGCGAAGTACCATGTATGCCTGATCTATATGTTTGTAGGTCGTTCCTTACTTCGTCCAACCGATGTACTGAGACGAGCTATGCTTCGTAGGGTTCGAACCTGAGCTGCTTACTTCTCTGATATTTCATACCTTGCCTTTATCAATGAATTGGCTAAGTCTTTCACAGTGCTGAGGTCTTAGTTAGCTCGGTGTTTTATCCCTTAGGCTGAGAGGGTGACTTATGGTCTGCCCTTGGAGTTCGCCCATGCCATGGTGGCGACTGGGTCTTATTGCATTGAGATCGTGTTAGCTCGGCATTTTGGCCCTTAGGCTTTGAGAGTGACTCGTGGTCTACTCAGTACTTCACCCTTGCCGTAGAGGCGACTGGGTCTTATTGCGCCGAGGTCGTGTTAGCTCGGCATTTTGACCCATAGGCTTTGAGAGTGACTCATGGTCTACTCAGTAGTTACAGGTAATACTGCCTTAAGTTGACAATATTCCATGCCCGAGGTACTTGTTTCCCTTCAAGGGTCTCGAGCTCGTACGTTCCTTCCCCGAGTACCCATTTCACTTGGTAAGGTCCTTCTCAATCCGGTCCGAGCTTGCCAATGCTGGGCTCAGGTACCATAACTTTGTGAAGGACCAGGTCGCCGACACGAAGGTTCCGCTTCTTGACCCTAGCGTTATAGTACCGAGCTACTCTTTGTTGGTAAGCTGCGGTCCTGATATATGCGAGGTCCCTTACTTCGTTGAGTAGGTTGAGGTTGGTACGTAGCTCGTCTTCGTTTGTCTTGTTGTCATAAGCTTCCAGTCGTAGCGAGGGAACCTCGATCTCAGCTGGGATGACTGCTTTGGTGCCGTATGTGAAGTTGAAGGGAATATCTCCTGTGGTGGTCTTCTCTGTGGTTCGGTAAGCCCATAAAACGTTGGGTAGCTCGTCTGCCCATAGTCCCTTAGCCCGGTCTAACCGTGCCTTCAGTCTGCGAAGGATAGCTCTGTTCGTAACCTCTGCTTGACCGTTTACTTGAGGATGTGTGACTGAAGTGAAGTTCTATCGGATCCCCATGTCTTGGCACCAGTTCTGGAATTTAATGTCCTCAAACTGCTTACCATTGTCAGAAATTAGTACCCGAGGTAACACGAAGCGGCACACTATATTCTTGCAAAAGAAGTTCTGGACGTTTCAGGCTGTAATCGTTACGAGAGGTTCAGCTTCTACCCACTTGGTGAAATAATCCACTGCTACCACCAGGAACTTCCTCTGGCCTGTCGCTGGTGGAAATGGTCTCAGTATATCGATGCCCCATTGTGCGAAAGGCCACGAGCTGGTGAGATACTTGAGGTCGACAACGGGCTGATGGTGGATATTGGCATGCCTCTGGAACTTGTCACACTTTCTGACGAGCTCAATAGCGTCTGCTTTCATTGTTGACCAGTAGTACCTCTGTTGTAGTGCTTTTTGGAAGAGGACTCTACCCCTCAAGTGTCTGCCGCACAGGCCCTCATGAGTGTCGCGGAGTACGAGCTCAGTTTCGGAAGGTCGCAAGCAGCGCAGGTAGGGAGCGTGTAGGATCTTCGGTACAACCGTTCGTCTATCATGACGTATTTGGCTGCCTGATGCTTTACCCTTCTGATGACATTGTGATCTGCAGGGAGGGTCCCGTGTAGCAGGAAGCTCGCGAGCGGGTCAATCTAGCTCGGCTCGGCTTGAACGACAGGAGCGACCTCCTCTACCCCCCCGAGAATGCTAGGCCAAGCCAGGTTCTCTATGTACACGGTTCTCATGGTGTTATCACTGGTGCTGGCTAACTGGGACAGGGCGTCAGCCTCATCATTCTCCGACCTCGTGACTTGCCTGATGAAGTGTGACTAGAAGTTGAGCAGAGCCTCTCTTACTTTGGCTACGTAGGCAATCATAGCCGGTTCGCGAACTTCGTATTCACCTATGACCTGATTGACCATGAGCTGGGAATCACTGCAGATGATGATATGCTTGGCTTTCACTTCTTTGGCTAGAGCTAGCCTGTTTATCAACGCTTCGTACTCTGCCTCATTGCTAGATGCCGTGAACTCGAAGCATAGTGGGTACTCCAGTTTTGTGCCACTTGGGCCGTGCAGAACTATTCCGGCTCTGCTGCCCTGCTGGTTCGAGGAGCCGTCTACGTGAAGGATCCAAGGCTCCTCATCCCAGTTCGCACTTGGCCTAACTTGGAGAGATTCCGCACTGGCTACTACCTCACGGTGCTCAGAGTCAATTGGCCTGGGAGCTCCGGGCTCGCTCAAACTGGGGGCCTCATGCTCAACCGGCTTGGGGACTTCGGAGCTGAAAGTGCACTCCGCGACGAAGTCTGCTAAGGCTTGGGCCTAAATAGCCGTTCATGGTTTGTATTGGAGATCGTACTCGCTGAGCTCAACGGCCTACTTCGTCAGTCGACCAGAGACCTCGGGCTTGAGTAGGACTTTCCTCAGAGGTTTGTTGGTGAGGATGATAACGGTAAGGGCTTGAAAGTACGGACGGAGCTTTCGGGCTGCAATAACCAGTGCATAGGCCAAATTTTCTATCTCTGGATATCTTGTCTCTGCTCCCTGCAACACTTCACTAACTTAGTAGATAGGTCGTTGGACCCAATCTACTTCTTTTATTAGTATCGAGCTGACCATTTCGTCACTTGCCGAGAGGTACAACTCTAAAACATCGCCCTCTTCGGGCCGGGTTAAGACCGGTATGCTGGCGAGGTACTTTTTGAGCTCGTCAAACGCGAGCTGATAATCTGGGGTCCATTCAAACCCTTTGCTTTTAATTGCTTTAAAGAAAGGTAGGTAGCGATCTGCCGACTTGGACATGAAGCGACTCAGAGCGGCTATTCAGCCATTCAGCCTCTGAACCTCCTTCACTTTTCGGGGTGGTCTCATATCTAGGATGGCCTTTATTTTGTCCGGCTTGGCTTCAATGTCGTGCTGGTTAACAATGTATCCTAGGAATTTACTCGAGGTGACGCCAAAGACACACTTATTCGGGTTTAACTTCATATTAAATCTACACAGGATTTCAAAAACTAAATTCAAGTCTTGTATTAAGTCGCATGAGAACTGGGTTTTGACAACCATGTCGTCTACATAACATTCTACTTTTTGGCCAATCAATGGCTCAAACAGTTTATTTATAAGTCTTTGAATGGTCGCCCCAGCATTTTTTAGCCCGAAGAGCATGACCTTGTAGTAGTATAGGCCAAGCTCGGTTTTGAAGGCAGTCTTTTCTTCATTTGCCGGGTCCATCCTGATCTGGTTGTAGCCCGAATAGGCATCTAGAAATCTCAGCAATTCATGCCCCGAGGTCGCGTCCACCAGACGGTTGATCCTGGGGAGTGGGAAGCAGTCCTTTGGGCAAGCTCATTCAGGTCGGTGTAGTCGACACACATGCGCCATTTATCGTTAGCCTTTTTCACCAGAACGGGGTTGGCCACCTAGCTTGGGTAATGGACTTCCCTGATAAAATCGGCTGCAAGGAGCTTCCCGACCTCCTCGTCGACTGCCCTCCATCGCTCTGGGGCTAGGTTGCGTTTCTTTTGTCTAACGGGCCTAACTACATGATCAATATTAAGCTTATGAGTTATGATGCTAGGGTCTATACCGGGCATTTCTGCCGCGGACCAGGCAAAAACATATAAATTCTTAAGTAAAAAGCATTCTAGTTTAGATCGCAGAGGCTCCTCGATGGAAGCACCGATTTGAAGTGTTCGGGCTGGGTCCTTCACCGAGGCTGGGATGGAGATGGTCTCTTCTGTGGGCGCAGCTCGCTCCTCGCTCTGCTCCGTAGGTCGCTCCAGCTCGAGGTCATCGGTCACCTAGGCTTTTCCCTTGAGGGCGGCGACGTAGCATTTGCGAGACTCAAGCTGGTCACCTCGCGCTATCCCGATTCCGAAGTCCATGGGGAACTTCATGGCCATGTAGTAGGTGGACACCACAACCCGTAAGGCATGGGTAATCGGCCGACCTACTATAGCATTATATGGGGAGGGGGTTGCGACCACTAAGAAATCGTGGTTGAGCCTCACTATGCTAGGCCAAGTGCCGACCTCCACCGGTACTGTAATCCTTCCTAGGGGCTTGACTTCCTTCCCCCTGAAGCTTAACAGGGGAGTGTTCGCGGGCTTTATGTCGCTCTCCTAGAGCTGTAGTTGGTCGAAGGCTGCTTTGAAGAGGATGTCCGCTGAGCTGCCTGAGTCAACGAGGGCGCGCCTGACTTCGAAGTCGTTGATCCTCACCTTTATGACGAGCGCGTCATCATGGGGGTAGTGGACCCTGCACGCGTCATCTTCTATGAAGAAGATGGGATCTTCCAACCTTGGCCGCTTTGGGGGGTTCTGCTCTTCCCTGGCGGCTTCGCGAGCTGATGCGCGAGTTGCAGCTGGGGTACAACCCACCGCAATCGAGCATCCAACTATGACGTGGATGGTCCCCCGAACTGGTCTCTCTTTGGGGGGCTGCTTTTGTGGCTGTTCCGCTTGCCTGCTGGACTCGGGAGTGTCTCTACTCTACTCCCCTTGCCGACATGTTTTATTATTATTATTACTTTGTACAAAATTTCTCAGATATCCACGACGGATGAGTTCTTTTATCTCATCAGAGGTTTTTACAACTTTTGGTGCTATGACTGTGATCTTTATGAAAACTACAATACATATTTTTATTTCTAACATTAGGGTCTGCCTTTAGCCAAGGTGGCCACTTCACGTACGGGGTGTCCTTGATCGCCATGAGGATCTCGGCCCGCTTCGCGTTGAGGGGTGTATAGTCCCTTTCTACTGTTGGAGCTCGGAAAGTTTGATTTGGCTTTGCCCTCCGAGCTTGGTCCTTCTTCTTCCTGTTGTTGCTCTAAGCTGGGGGCTTTGGTTCCCTCTTCCTTTTCTCAAGGGTTTGCTCACCCTTCTGGTTGATTTCCTCCTCCGTCCCTATGAACCGATCCACGAGTTTGAGGAACTCGATCACGGTCTTGGGTTGATTGACAACTACGTGCCACTTGAACTCTTTGTGGGTGATACCTCGCTTGGCTGCGGTGAGGCGAACTGCGGGATCTAGGTCGGGTATCTGTAAACAAGCGTCGTTGAACTGCTTGATGTAACTCCGAATGGACTCCCCTTCCTTTTGAACTATGCCGAGGAGGCTTTCCTGAGTTCTTGGGCACCTTTTGCTGGTGACGAAGTGGGAGGTAAAAACTTGCACGAATTGCGCCCAGCTTCTTATCGAACTAGGCGCGAGGTTACGGTACCATGTGCGGGCTACCCCTTTGAAGGTGGTGGAAAAGGCCACACAGATGCAGGATTCACTGGCTCTTGCCAGGTGTATCTGGACCTGGAAGGCGTCCACGTGATCATTTGGATCGAAGGATCCGTCATACTTGTCCAGTTGAGGGAGCTTGAAGTCCCTTGGCATGGGGACAACAAGGAGTTCTGGAGATAATGGGGAAGAAACTGAGAGGAGAGGGGTAGTTTTCACTTCACCTGATCATACCTCCTCTTTTCCTTTGAGCTCGGGAGAGACTCGGGTAGTAGTTTGGCGAGCTCGTCAGCGTCTTTGCTGGCTTGGCGTTGGTGCTTGATGATTCAGTGTCGCCGAGCTCGATGGGCTTAGACTGCTGGTGGTGGCTCTGAACCGAAGGGCCCTGCCTATAGTCTGCGGCCAGAACCTCAAACGAATTCTCTGCGAGCGGGAGCTTGAACCGCGAAGGCCGAGGCGATTCAGGCTTGGTTGGTTGGGAGGCCCCCGACCTGCCTACAGGCTGCGAGGCGGGGGTGGCTGGCCTCTCTTTCTGGCTATGGGAAGAGGCTTGGCTCTTGGCGGGATCCTGGGCCAGGGAGGCCTCTCCCCGGCGAGGTCGTTCACTCCGGCGGGAGGGCTTGGTCTGCTTCGTGGCCGGATGCCGAGGGGGAAGCGACGGTTGGGCCTAAGGCAGAGAGGTAAACTGTTGCTGATACTAGTATTGGGAAACCTTGTGCAACACGTGTTGTTGATAGAGTTGGAATTGTTGAAATTGTTGCATTTGAGCTTGCATGGCTCGCATGCACTGCATTAAATCCTCCAACTGGTTCGGGTTGACCATTGGGGGCACTACCGAGGGTTCAGCAAAGGTTACTGCAACCGTGGGAGGGAGTGGAGTGACCACGGGTGCCACTGTGAGAGGCACGTTCAAATTGGGAACTCCGTCCATGGAGAAGGGGACGGTGAACTGCCCAATACAGACAATAGGAAGTTGGGGCTGCTCCCCAAAAGCGTTCTGGATGGCACTACGTCCAGTGTTGCTGGAGGATGCCATGAATGCTGAGTTTTCAGAAAAGGAAACTGTAAAAGCTTTGAGGAAGACTTCTTGAAGCGTTTCCCACATATGACGCCAAATGATGCTGCACGATCCGGGCACTCCTAGCTGGCTGCTGACTAGCTCCTAGCTGGCAACGGACGGGACCTGAGAAGAGGAAGGTGAAGGATCCCCGGGGGATTTGCCCAGCGGGAATACTTCGAAGCTTAAGTTAGAACGCTGGGGGAGAAAGTAAAGAGTGTAAAGAGGCTAAGAATGTAGGTCGCACGAGATCACTGAGTTCTCAAGATTAGCTCGAGAGTAAGTAAGATGACCCAAAATCGGATTAGATCAGAGATCCCTCTCCCCTTCAACTAAGGGGCTTTTATAGGGGCATTTTTGTCAAATCGGGCATAACCGCCACTAGGCTTCTGTCGCAGCCGTTACCTGCCAGGGCTGCGCAGGTGACCGTTGCAGGGCACTACTCAATTGGATGGGTGACACGTCCCGGGAGGACAGGCATGCCACCATCTGTCAAGAGACGTGGGTACAGTCTATCGAATGGGTAGGGACTGTGCCGTCAGTCAAGAGACGTGGCGCAGTCTGACGGGTACGGTCTTGTCAGATAGAAGCTTTTAGAGAGCATCGCGAGCTACCTCATAGCGAGCTACCCTTTCGTGCAATGAGCTATCTTGTCACGAGCTACTTTGTAGCGAGCTCCCAGGGGTATTTCGAGGTGATCCTCATCGAGATTATCTTTGGGGCAGTCTTTCTGCCTAAGTGTTGGAGCGAGCTGGTTTCCCTAGCTCGCGAGTTGGGATAGTCTTGGAGTATTCCCTTTCAGTAGCTCGGGGGACCTCGAGCTCGCGTTGTAGCGAGCTCTCCCTATAGCGAGCTATGACGTAGCGAGCTGTCCTGCAGACTCGTTACTTAGTCGCAGTCAGGCTATGGTGCTGAGTTAGGTCCACGTGTCATTGTCTTAAGGGGTCGGGTCAAATCATCCTCCATCAGATGGTGTCTAGAATGCAACCCATTCTACAATGTCTCATCTCTCCCCTTCAATCTGGATTTCTAAAGAATAGACAAGTCATTGACAATATTCTGTTAGTACGGGAAATCACACACTTGATGAACACTCAAAAGAGGGGCAAGGGTCACATGGCTCTCAAATTAGATATGTCCAAGGCATTTGATAGAATGGGATGGGAGTTCACAAGAGAAGTAGTTAAAATGATGGGGTTTCCAAACAAATGGTGCAACATGATTCACCAATGCATGTCCATTCCCACTTAATCAAAATTGGAGGGGAAGTTTTTGAACACTTCAAACTCAAGCGAGGCTTGCGCCAAGGTGATCCTCTTTCGCCTTACCTATTCATTATAGGCATGGAAGTTCCCTCTTGCTTGTTAACAAAAAGCTTCTCTCAATGGAAAGCTTGAAGGGGTTAGGATTTGTAAAGATGGCACTCCTATTACTCACTTGATGTTTGCTAATGATTGCATCATTTTCTATAAAGTAGAGAAGAGTCAAATAAAGGAGCTGGCCCAAATACTCCAAGTTTTTTAATCTCTGTCAGGTCAACAAATAAATTTCTCCAAATCATCCATTTGGTTCAGCCGTTCAGTTCCTAGGCGACATAAGAGAATACTTTCACATATCCTCAAGATAAAAACCATTGACATGAATGGTCTGAAATACTTGGGAGCAAAAATTCACATACAGAATTTGAATTACCTAGCCCCACTAGAAATTTTAGAAAAAGTTCAAGGGAGGATAGATGCTTAGAGTTCTAGGCTTCTTCCACAAGCAAGAAGAACAACACTAGTACGGTCAGTTATACAAGCCATCCCAGTTTTCTCTATGATGACTACAATGTTTCCCAAAAAAAATCCATGCAAAGATTGATAAACTATCTAGAGACTTCTGGTGGAACGGAGAAAAACATGCTCAACAAAAACACACTACTGCTTGGAGAAAATAGTGTCTCCCAAAAGCAGATGGGGATTTAGGCTTCAAGAATTGGAAATTCATGAATCAAGCCCTTTTCGGAAAACAAGTTTGGAGACTATTTACCACTCAAAATTCCATTTGGTGTAAAGTCATGAAAGAGAAGTATTTTCCAAACATGAGTTTGTTTACAACAAAAAAAAAAAAAGCTTAGAAGAGCTCTTTATGGTGGAAACAAGAACATAAGGTAAGCTGGCAGCGAGTTGTCTTGACGTGTCCAGATAAGGGTGGGCCCACCCCTATGAGCTGTCATGTGGGCCCCTCTCTGCTGCTGCTCCGGGTGCATGCGCGCGGCTCATGGTGCCGCCGCCGCGCGGTGCCGTTGCCGTGCGGCTCATGATGCCGTTGTCGTGCGGTGCCGGGCGTGTGCGCGGTGCGTGCTGCTGTGCGGCGCTGCCAGGCGGTGCCTGCTGCTGTGTGTGCTGCTGCCTATGACTGCGCCGCAGTGCGCTGCCGGATGGTGTGACCATAACACATACATACATATATATATTATGTATAATTATATAAAGTTTATAATTGATAAATTTAATATTTTATATTTATATACATTTGAATACATATATACTTTAAAAATAATTATTTTTAAACTTTTTTAATTTTTTAGTCATTTTAAACAAAATAAGATGGTTGTACATTAAATCCAAAGATGATCCAAAACTCGACATAATAATCAGATATGAATGTGGATCTAAAGATTTCGTAATTGAATGTGGATGCAGATGCAATTGGATCTGACTTGAATCCAATTCGTTTACAATCCTACTGCCTACATTATGTGTGGGGTTGGTGTAGATTTGAGCTAGACCTAGCTTAGGAAAAAAAAAAATAGTTGCTTGAGCTCAAAAAGTTTTCAATCTAGTTAGGTTTGGGCTAGGTTAGAAATGATCATCTCTAAGTAAGAGTCTTATGACATTTATAATTAGGCCATTGTTAGCTTTATTATTTTAATTAATTTTATAATTTTTATATGGAATTAAAGTGCTTATTTTATTACTTTTAATAATTTTTTACCTTTTATTATAATTTTAATTATCCTATTAATATTAGTTATTTTTAAATAGAATTCAAATGTATTTTAATTTTTAATTTATGAACTACTAACTTTTATTAATTTCTTAATTTTTAATAGTTGCTAAGTAAAAATTTGTTAAAATTTAATATTTTTCTTAATTTTAGTTATTAGGTTTCAAATTATAGTTTTTCGACAATTTACCAATTAATAGGATTTGAATATGAATAAGGATGGCAATGTTCCCCATCCTATAGGGTACTTAGTTATTTCAATCTAATGGGGTTGGGGATGGAGATTTCCTTGGTAGGGATGGGGGATTGATAGTGATGCCCAAATGAGGATAGGGGAGTGACAATTTAGAAGCACAAGCAGACTCATCATCCCTTAACCCTCTACGAAAGCCAAAGTCCTAATTCAAAGATACCAGAAGAACATGAGTAGAGAGAAACATAGAAATTGACTTTCTTTTATAAAGTGAAAGAGAGGGGAAGAGATTTTTGAGGGGTTAGTTATCCTCCCAAACATCTTTCGAAAATTGAACAGAAAAACCAAGCTTCATACTCGACTAAATTGAGGAAAGAAGAGAGAATAACATGTATAGCCTTCCAAGGTGTTATGAGAGTAGCACACATACGCACAACCATCCTTTGAACAACCAGGAATGCTAGCCACCACCTCATGCCAAAACCTCTCTCTCTCTCTCCATAGGCCATCTCCGCAACCACTTTTTTAGTAGAGCTTTATTCTTATGAACTATATTCCCTATGAAATTATCCTTTTTCACTTGCCCTAATTCCCACAAAAAATTCTCATTACCTTTCTAGAGTGATTGAGATGATAGAGAATTAGCGGAGTGGGCTATTAGGAGAGACAGTTAATGGAATGATTAATGAGGAGAGATGAAAGTATTAAAGACTTAACATTGATTAGTTACGTGAGTAACTTTTTCCAATTTTAAAAAATAAAAATCCACACAAAAACAAAAAATAGATAAATGGTAGGGGAGAAAGGAGAGCCATTGAATTTTCTTCAACTAGTGGTGACCCATGCAATGCATGGGCTACTATTTAAAATGTATTTTTAAGAGAAAAATGAAATAACTATTATTCATCAAAGTTTAATATATTTCTAGTTTTTTATATATAAAATAATAGAAAAATAATTTTCTTTTCTTTTTCTAGTTATTTAGCTTCAAGTTTATTCCTTTTTATATAACCTATATATTGTGAAAAATACATAAATCAACTGCTTAGCATGAAAACCAACAAATGGTGGCATAATTGGTTCTTTGGCTAGTTGTAGTGGGACTTGGGACCAAATTCCACTACCACTAAGGTTGGGGTTAAGGGTTTAAGGGACAAGCTAGCCCCCCCATTGTGTAACCCTATAAAGCCAAAAAATATGCTTAGCATGAGATCAATAACCAAGTTAAAAAAAAACAAATTCCAATTTGAATTGATGAAGATAACCAAAGACTTAGATTAAGTGTTTTTTTACTACATCTTATTATTGAACCAAAACAATCCATGAAATAAAACAACATTAAATTAAATTAATAAAAAAAAGATAGAAAAGCCTAATAAACAATGGAAAAGAGAAATGGTTTCTTCATACTTTGATAGAAGAAGGTTGGTTCAACCCATGTACTGGGTGGGCAAATTTGGGTTTTGACATTAATACGTGTCCAGGATAGGGTTCGTCTTTAGGAATGGAAAATCCGTTTAACCCATCCCAACCTATCCCACTCGATTATTAACATATCCTATTATTGTTATCATTTTTCAAACTTGAAATCTAAATTTAATTACCTTCATTAATACCCATTAAATCACCATAGTTTATTTTATTTAGCATTTCATTTATCACAATTGACTCTATAACTAAACTTATTTAACACACCACCCATAACATTAATTATCTTCATCTTATAATTAATTCAATTAATTCCATTTAAGAATATTTAAAATCAATATTATATGAAATTAAGATATTAGAAGGATTTAAACTTAGGTTGCTTACTTGAAACTTAAGTATTTTAACCATTGGCCATTTCACGATATCTTGTTAAGCTAGCATTGATAAATAACCATATTATATCCATGCGTATAAAAGTACATAAAATATTCATTTGCAAATACCTAGGTTTCGAGTCATAAATCCCATAATCAAACCAAGTATGAAAGTTTTTGCCTCTATAATCTCAATTATCCAGTTAAGAGACTTTTTTATGACTAATTTCTTAGGAGAGTATACTTTTTCTACTACACATAACACCATTATTTATTAAACTTTGTTTTTTTTTAAAAAAATTTTGCAGCCTTTTACATGATTACTAATGAGATTTATGGTAATAGTTTGTTAACCTATTCATATATGTGTATATCAATGTTTCCTTTGGACATTTTGATGGTTTATACATCCCATTTTTATGGTGACATTAAACTTCACATAAAGTCATAAACTATTAAAATACATTTTTCTTATGTATATATTTATTAGAGCTATAGATTATATAAAATTCATATATTTTTAATATATTTGAATTTCCATGTTTTACCCATGTTTATCTTAAATATTTCATTGTATTTATACATATCCAAAATCCAAATACATCTCTTTCAATTGCATCTATTTACCAATATATATATATATATATATAGAGAGAGAGAGAGAGAGAGAGAGAGAGAGCAGAGAGAAAGTTTAATGGAGAGTGGATGGGTAAGAGGAAGATAGATAGATAGAGAGAGAGAGAGATATTTAAGAATGATCTTATTAATTAAAGAGTAGATATGGATTTTATAAGAAACAATGAAGACCCATAAGGTTTTTAATTTTGACTTGTTATATTTTTAATGAAATCAATTAACTTAAAAGTAAATATGCACATGTGCGAGAAAGGAGAGAAGGAGGTGTGGGGCGGTGAATCGTGCGATGCACGAGTTTCTTTAAAAATGTGCTTTTAAGGGGAAATGAAGTAATAGTGATTCACCAAAGTTCTTATATATTTCTAGTTCTTTACATATAAAATAGTAGAAAAAAGTAAATTTCTTTTCCCTTTTAGTTATAGAGCTTCAAACTTATTCCATTTTATATAGCCAAAAATTGTGCTTGACATGAAATCAATAACCAAGTTAAAAGACAACTTCAAAATTAAACTAACAAATATAACCAAAGGCTCATGTTATGTGCTTTTTTATTGTTGAACTAGAAGAATCCATAACACAAATCTATATTAAATTAATAAGAGAAGAGATGGTTTGGTGAAAATTTGTATTAAACTAATAACCCATGGAAAGGAGAAATGATTTCTTTAGACTTTTATTCTGAGTTGGGTCTCACCTGGGAATGTCATAAGCTATGTTTAGTGAAAATTTGGAAAGCGTGCCACTGTGTTTTAGACATGAGAAATGCAACTCTAATATGAAACTACTCTAGGTAGCTTCTTCGAGACACAAGTGATTAACCACAATGGTTCTATCACCACAACTCACCTCTAATTCAAAAGCTATACCAAATGGGCTCTCTAAATAGCTGAATTGAAAGTTGAAACTCTAATGGAGCTCTAGAGAGGAGATATACTTCAAACTCTCAAATTAAATGGTGTGATCACCGGTGCAATTACCCCATTAGAGACAGGCTTGTGGTACTTTCTCCCGTCAAAAAAGGGATTTGAAAACAGGATTTGAATGAAGCAGAATTCTACCCCCAACTTTTAGGAAATTGACTTACTCATTGTTTACATAATCCCTTAAATTACCTTTAAGTTTTCTAATAGTTGATATTACCATTGAATTGTGATAAAAAAGATGAAATGTCAAATGTTGTTGCCAAATCTAGAGCCAATGGCAGCTTTGTAACTTCTGAGGCAATGATGGTGAGGGTCCCACTTACAAAGAGTCAAAAGACAATAGAGTCCCTGGGATGTGGTCCCAGGGGCGAGGACTCTAATAGTCATGTTAGTTGAGGGCTTTGGGAAGGCTGAGGTCATAGTAAGCAAAAGCAATTCGAGTGAATAGGTGTGCCTAAGAGATGTATCTGAGGCCATGGAGTTCCTTTTATAATTAGAGTCACTCAGGAGCCCAACGTACTGGGCACGACATAATGACTCCGCATGTCAGGGGCCACGATTGTGGCGGTTAGTGGAGCGAGATCCTCATGACCGAGTTTTACCTTGCCATTAATGCACTAAGGGAGATTGACCGAGATTGTAATGTCCAAAGTTAACACCTTTATTAATGCCAATTGGAAATGATGATGATGCCCTTAGCCAAGATTGAGATGATGAGAACGGCCTCCAAGCCTGCTGCATGTGATCTGTTGGTGGAGTGGTCAATTATACCTATATCATCAAATTTACCCCTAAGTAGAAAAATAATGAGAAAAATGTCAAAATGTTAGAAATGTGAAATGACTATCTTACCTTTTTAGTTTAAGTCACTTGAAAAAGGGATAAATGACTCATTTGGGTTACTATGAAGACTGACACCTCTCATCATCCACTTGAAACCCAAAACCCATGACACCACTAACTTGAAATTGATCACCATTGCAACGTCTAACGATTGTGTGCCATTGAAAGGAGCTTTCTTGGTTACAAGTAAGCAAGTAAAACCCTATTCCATTTTCCAAAGTCATGTTGGCATTAAAACCCAAATTTTCCCCTTTTTCATTGTTTTGTAGTGGGAAAATACTTGTATATTGAAGAGGTTCTTCTTTTTGTGTTGCTTTTGTGGTCTATGGGGGATCGGTCTCAAATAGATAGTCATGGCACAAACTGCCACATTCATCCACATTGTCTGAATTTAATGTCCTAATTTAATGGCTATGGGGAGAGACTGGATCTAGTTCCAACAACCATTATAGTTGTCCATATGGAACATCTCGCCTTTCCAATGCACAACTACAGATGACCTTTGGAACCGGTCATTGGACCTTGTGCTGGGACTGCATCCCAATAACCACTATTTGGTATGTTTGGAATGTGTGTGTGCATATGGGCCTCTACACATGATGTGTATGACAAATGTCATACTTTTGTTTTGATGGGTGTTTAGGCTAGAGGATAGCATTAGGTGTTCGGTTTAATGCCTAAATGGCATACAATGGCTCAACAATTATGATTAAGATGGATTATTGTGAATAGGTGATCAAGTGTTCGATGTAACGCCTAAATGGAATTTAGTGGGCCAATACCATAATTAAGTGGGATTATTGTGAATAGGTGATCAAGTATTTGATGTAATGCCTAAATGGCATATGGTGGCCCAACTCCCATGATTAGGTTGGATTGTTGTGAATAAGTGCTACTACATTTGCTAGTGCAATGCATAAGAATCTTTAATTAATTTAGATCAAGTCTAGCCTTAGCATTTGCTAGATTCAACTGTTGGTAGGATTTATTACAACTAGAGTATAACATTTAGTAATTGTACAATGGGTGATGAAGTACTGCCATTTGAAAGGTTCCTATTGGTAGGGGATGCCAACTAAGTTGATGTCACTATTCAATTCTTTGTTGTTAACTAATCAAAAAAGATAAACAGTTATTGAACTAAACATTTGCTAGTTGGACTTAACCTATTCATAGATGTTTCTAACCAGTTATATGTTAAAACCATTTGCCTTAGTTACATGCCAATAATATGTAATCCTTAGTCATGATTAAGCCTTCTTTATGTGGTGAAGTGATGATATTTTAGCTTAACTATATGTTACAATTCTTAAATTCCAATATTGCTTGAAGCATGATACCTTGGTAGTGTAATAACTACTTATGTCTACTTTGTTAGAAGTTATGTTCTAATTTGCAACAATTATTAGAAATTGTACATCTTTGGTAACTTACTTTAAAGTTAGTTAAATCTTGACTATTAATAATTTAAGGGATGACATAAATACCGATTGTTGGGCTACATCCATTTAGCATTGGGTTGCATAAGAACCCAAAGCAAAATCCTATTCCATGCATTTCATATTTTCATAAGATCCCTAAGCACCTAATGTTATTTATATGAACCTCACTTCATCTAACTTTTTCGTGTAATTTAGTTGCACCTCATGTCATCTAATTTTTTCATGTAATTTAGTTGCACCTTGTGTAATTTATTTGTGCATCATGTCATCACCCTTATGCATTTCATTATAGCATTTTGTGCTTAAGTTCTTATTAGTTGACCACAAAAGGATATATTTTAATTTTAAGATATTAATATAAAATCAAAGTTTAATGTGATTGTACATATTGTGGATGGCTTTAATTTATGTGGTTGAATTTGTGATTCTATTTTTATATTGCACGAAAATGGTGGAGCTAAGTACACATTTATTGTAAATTATGGCGGACAAAAGAAAACAAACGAGGGAATGTTGGAATACATGAATGGTTAGATAAGGTATGTAGACAATTTTGATAGTGATAAAATTTTTTACATTGACATTATTGCTAACTTCTATGGATAAACTGTCATACCTATTGATAACATTGTCACTAAAGTACAAAATACCAAATTAGGAGCTAGGCGAGAGAATAGGGGAGTTGAATGGTGAAAATGACATGTTAGCAATATTTTCCATTCATAAGAACTTGAGTGAGATTATGTTCTATGTCACCAACAAGCTTTTAGAGAAGAAACATAAAATGTAAAGTTAGATGATCATGACAAGGAAGTTAATAAAGCAAGATATGAGTTAGATGGGAATTGTTATTTTAAAGAGGAAAATAGTTTTGGATGGGATATGAAGATGATGAAATTTTAAGTAAATGATGAAAATATGAAGAAGATGGAGAAGAGAATGATGATGGTGGTGGGGTTGGTAATGAAGATAGTGGTGGGAATGGAGTTAGTGATGGCATTTGGGGTGTTGGTGATGTTAATGATCTGTTGCGAACCTGTTAATATAATGATAGTCAAAGTAGTTCAGGTGATGAGAGGGTAAGAAGGAGCAATAGGAGGAATGATCTTTAGTTTAGTTTTGAGCACCGAAGGGAATGGAGTTTGTGAATGTTAAGGAATTCAAATATGCATTGAGACAATATTGTGTAGTTGAAGGCATTCAAATCATAAGAAAGAAAAATGAAAAGTATAGGTTCATTGCAATTTGTGCTAGTAGGCGATGTGGTTAGAGGATACTTGCATCTCTTAACCATGATGGAGGTAGTTTTATAACAAAGACTCTTGATGAAACCCATGCTTGTTTTGGGTTAAAACCAATAGAGAGATAACCAACATTTGGCTCTTGGTAGAGATAGAAGAATGTTTATGTGTGGATCTAAACATTTTGGCTCATGCACTTAGGGTTGAGGTCAGGAGACTATTTAGAATTGGAGTACACTTGTAGAAAATTCATAGGGTCAAGTTAAAGGCCATTGATAGGATTAGAGGGTGCTTGAATGACTCATACACCCTGTGACCTCAATATTGTACAATTTTATTATTTAGCAACTTGAGGTCAATTGTAAAGTTACATGACAAATTTGCTTTAGAAGGAGACTCAATTGGCACATTTAAAAGATCTCTCATTTGTTTAAGACTAAAGATAGGATTCTTAGAATGCTATAGGAAGATGGTTCATTTGGATGGCTATCACATGAAAACAGGTGCAATTGGAAGGGTAGTTCTATAAGTTGATGGGAATAATCATGTATTCCCTATAGCATATTGTATGGTGGAGGTTGAGAACAACGATAGTTGGGTATTGTTCCTAACGGAACTTAGGGATGCTTTGGGTATTGAAAATCCACATAAGTGGAATTTTAAGTCGAACAGACAAGGTATCCACACATAGTTATAGCATTGATTTCCTCTAAATTATTATTGGCACTAGTCACATGATTGTGTATCTAACAATTCATTGTTTCATGAGTAATCATTCTTTATGCTTATAATATTGTTTCACTTATTACTTTTGTAATATATAAGCGTAGTACTAATGTTATGGACACGACTCCCGGCAATACGCTGCATCGCAACCACAGGCAGCAGCGCGCCTAGCAGCACGCACCACCCGGCAGCGTGCCGCGGCACAGGCGGCACGCACCGCCTGGCAGCGCGCCGCGGCACAGGCGGCACGCACCGCCCGGCAGCGCATCGCGGTACAGTTTACCAGCCGCCCGGCAGCAGCATGCACCGCACGGCAGCAACACTCGGCAGCAGAACGCACCGCACGGCAGCGGCACGCACCACACGGCAGCAGCACGCACCTCACAGCAACAGCAAGGTGGGTCGCGCGCGCCAACGTAGAGCGGGGCCCACACGCCAGCTGTACCTTTCCCTTATCCCCTATTTTTGTGTTCCCCTTAGAAGTAGGAGTTTGAGTTTCGGTAGAAGTTTAAGTTGCGATAAGAGGGGGACTACCTTAGCCGAATACAAGAAGGAAACCCTCCTGTAATCTCCTATTTAAGGAGCTGATTTATTCAATAAAGGTATCGAATTTTTAGTCAAGAAGAGAACCAAGGAGAGTTAGGTGATCTCTTGAACAAATCACCCCTCAGTCCGCCACCATAGGGTCAACTCGTAAAGGGAAGGCAAGGAGTTTTCCCAGCAAACTGCCCCGTGACGAGATCCTACGCCCGGGCCCATAACATTTTGGTATCAGAGCCGAGCGTCATGGGCGACATGGAGCAGCTATCAACCAGGGTTCACGAGCTGGAACACCGTCTCGTGGAAAATCACGCGGAGGTAAGGGAAGTTAAAGAGGACGTTAGGGAACTTCGGCGTCTACTGGAGTTATACTTCTCCACCAGAGAAGGGAGCCCTGAAGGGGCAGCCACTCATCACAGCCGCTGCCCAGATCGGGCAGAGGGCTCCGGTGAGCGATAGAGTGACACACCAACAACAGCAATCATACCCAAATACAGTCGTTTGGAGTTCCCCTCATACAGTGGCAACGGTGACCCACTTGGATGGCTGTACCGCTGTGAAAAATTCTTCCGCAATCAGCGCACGGAAGAGAAGGACAAGGTCAACCTGGCAACATTCTACTTGACCGATGAAGCACAGCTCTGGTTCTACCGAGTGGAGCAGGGAGAACCAGGCCTTAGTTGGGAGCAGTTCAAGTCGTATTGCCTCCTCCAGTTCGGGTCCCCATTAACGAGCAACCCCTTGGGGGAGCTCATTAACCTTAAGCAGACCGGGACCGTCGCGGAGTATCAGCGGTAGTTTCAGACCCTTCTCACCAGAGCCTCTTCGGTTCGGCCAGACCAGCAGGTGGATATGTTCACAGCTGGTCTATCGGAACCTCTGAGAGTGGATGTGGAGATGCAGAGCCCACCCAACTTGGTCATAGCAATGAATCTGGCCCGAGCATTCGAGCGCAAGCTGCAGATCAGCCGAGGGTTGTCCAGCATGGGGCGTCCCGCAACGACTTGGGTGACCCCAAGATCTACCATAGGAGGGCCTTCGATGGCTGCCAACAGGGAACAACGCCCTTTCACCAGCAACACCACCTGAGCTGCAACTAGCATGGGTAGCAACACGACAGCACCTCCCATCAGACGCTTATCCAGGGCCGAGATGGCAGAGCGCCGAGCCAAGGGCCAATGCTTCAACTGTGACAAGTTGTACTCAGCCGGCCACTGCTGCAAGCGGTTATTCTGCCTCCTAATAAATGAGCTGGAGGAGGAAGAAGAGGAACAGGCGGCACAAGAACCCGAGATCTCCCTCCATGCCATCACTGGAGTCCAAAACTCCCAAACCATGCAGCTGTAGGCCCAGGTGGCAGGAAAACAGGTACGGATTCTGGTTGACTCAGGGAGCACCCACAACTTCATCAGCAAGCAGGCTGCGCTCCGACTGAAGCTACCAATGGAAGACAGGTCGCGGCTCCAGGTGGCTGTAGCAAACGGGGAGAGAATTCACAGTCCAGGGATTTGCCGAAGCGTCCAAATCCAGGTGGATTCTGAACCATTCCTCGCAGATCTATTTGTACTGACCTTAGACGAGTTCGACATAGTGTTGGGGATTAAGTGGCTCATCACCCTCGGCCCCATCCTATGGGATTTCAGCGCCTTGACCATGAAATTTGACTTACATGGGAAGCGGGTCACCTGGAAGGGGACCAAGATGAGAGGAAGAAAACCACAGGTGCATACTCTCCATGGCGACGCCTTGCACACCGCAGAGATGGAGAGGCTTCTTGCCGACTTTTCAGACATATTCTCAGAGCCTAAGGGCCTTCCACCTAGCTGGTCATGTGACCATCGGATCCCATTAATACCAGGGGCAGGACCCGTTGTCGTGAGGCCGTACCGCTACCCGCACCTATAGAAGGATGAGATAGAGAGGCAGTGTGCAGAGATGCTGGAATAGGGAATCATACGCCCCAACCGCTCTCCATTCTCTTCACCAGTCTTGTTGGTGCCAAAGCAAGACGACACCTGGAGATTTTGTGTGGACTACAGGGAGCTCAACAGTAGAACCGTCAAGGACAAGTTCCCGATCCCGGTGGTAGACGAATTGCTAGATGAGCTCCACGGGTCTCAGTACTTTTCTAAGCTGGATCTCAGGTCAGGTTACTTCCAGGTCCGAATGGCCCCTAAAGATGTGGAGAAAACAGCCTTCCGAACGCATCACGGCCACTTTGAATTCCTGGTCATGCCTTTTGGTCTCACCAATGCCCCATCTACATTCCAGGCCCTAATGATCGAAGTATTTTGGCCCCACCTCCGCAGGTTCGTCTTAGTATTTTTCGACGATATCTTGATTTACAATACTTCGTGGGTGGAGCACGTTTGTCACCTAAGGATAGTTCTGGAGCTGCTACGACAGCACAGGCTCTTCCTAAAACGAACGAAGTGCTCCTTTGGAGAGCCGCAGGTCCGTTACCTAGGCCATATAGTCAGTAGAGAAGGAGTCTTAGTAGATAATTCCAAGATTCAAGCCATCCGGGAGTGGCCCAAGCCGTAGATCATTAGGGCTCTCCGTGGGTTCTTAAGGTTCACGGGATACTACCGCAAGTTTGTGACCAAGATGTTGAAGAAGAATGCATTTCAATGGGATGAAGCAGCTAACACCGCCTTCACAAACCTAAGGGATGCACTCTCCACTACCCCCGTGCTGCAACTCCCAAACTTTGAGCAAGAATTTACGGTAGAATGTGATGCGTCTGGCATAGGCATTGGAGCAGTACTGCAACAGAAAGGGCACCCCATAGCCTTCTTTAGCCGCAAACTAGCAGATCGGCACCTCAAGCTACCGGCCTACGAGCATGAATTGATCGGACTGGCCAAGGCCGTCCAGCACTGGAGGCCGTATTTGTGGGGCAGACCCTTCATTGTCAAGACAGATCACTACAACCTCAAATACCTTCTAGAACAGCGGCTTACTACTCCACCCCAACAGCATTGGGCAAGCAAACTGCTAGGATTTGACTTCCGCGTAGACCACAAGGCGGGAGCCTCAAACCGGGTTGCTGATGCGCTGTCCAGGCGGGAAGGGGACACGACGCACCTCTGTGCGGTCTCCCAGCCCCGCGTGACCCTACTGGAGGACCTAAGGAGCATGTTGCCCCAATCACCAACGTGGAGAGACCTGATGCAAGAGTTACAGTCGGGCACAACCAAACCAAACTGGACCATCCACGAGGGACTTGCGTTGTACAAAGGAAGGGTGTATCTCCCAACAGATTGTCCCTTTATTCCAGCTATCCTCGCCAGCATCCACAACGCCACCCATGAAGGGGTGCAGAAGACGTTACACCGCGTCCGTGCAGACTTTCATTGGCATGGTATGCAAGGCTCGGTCAGGGATTTCATCCAGAACTGCTCCGTATGTCAACAACAAAAGTGGGAGAACTTACACCCAACAGGACTCCTGCAGCCGGAGGGAGAACTTACACCGAACTTACACCCAATAGGACTTCTATGGACTTCATTGAAGGCTTGCCTAAAGTCGGAGGGAAATCCATCTTATTTGTAGTGGTGGACCGCTTCTCAAAATATGCTCATTTCATTCCATTGTCCCACCCCTACAACGCAGTTTCTGTGGCCCCCGCCTTTTTCACACACATCTTCCACCTACATGGGCTGCCCGAGACCATCGTCAGTGACAGGGATGCAGTCTTCACCAACACCTTCTGGAAGGAGCTATTCAAATTACAGGGCACGACCCTAGCCTTTTCCTCCGCCTATCATCCACAGACGGATGGGCAAACGGAGGTTGTCAATCGCACCATAGAAATGTACCTCCGTTGCTTCGTGGGGGACCAACCATGACACTGGGTGGATTGCCTTCCTTGGGCCGAATACTGCTACAACACATCCTACCACTTGTCCCTCAGCATGACTCCCTTCCGTGTGGTGTATGGGCGAGACCCTCCTCGTCTTCTCTCCTACAAACCAGGTTCAACACGGTTGGAAGAAGTAGACCGTAGCCTCCAAGACCGCGATGCTCTACTGGCTGAAGTCTCCTTACGGTTGCAGCAGGCACAGGCACGTATGAAGATAGCCTACGATCAGCACCACCGCGAGGTCACCTTCCAGCCAGGACAATTCGTTTGGCTAAAGCTCCAGCCCTACCAACAGCTCCCCCTCAGACGACGGGGCCCCCAAAAGCTGACCCCAAGGTTTTACGGGCCCTTCAAAGTTCTTCGACAGATCAGGAAGGTTGCCTATCAACTGGAACTGCCCGAGCACAGCAAAATCCACGATGTCTTTCATGTGTCCCTACTAAAGCCTTTTACAGGGAATCCCCAATGCAAGTGCCTCCTCTACCCCCTCTCAAGGACGACAGACCCATCCTCCAACCTAGAGCTCTCGTTCGGTCACGCATCAATCAGGGCACCTTCAAGGTTCTAGTAGACTGGGACGGACTACCATCAGCGGAGGCCACTTGGATTCCATGGACCGACCTGCATAACGCCTACCCCGATCTCGAGCTTGAGGACAAGCTCATTGCCCAGGAGGGGTGTAATGTTATGGACACGACTCTCGGCAACACGCTGCGTCGCAACCACAGGCAACAACGCACACAGCAGCGCTGCCCTAGCGGCACGCATCGCCCGGCAGCGCGCCGCGGTACAGTTTGCTAGCCGCACGGCTGCATTACTCGGCAGCAGCACGCACCGCACGGCAGCAACACGCACCGCACGGCAGCAACACGCACCACACGGCAGCAGCACGCACCTCACAGTAGCAGCAAGGTGGGTCGCGTGCGCCAACGTAGAGCGGGGCCCACATGCCAGCTGTACCTTTCCCTTATCCCCTATTTTTGTGTTCCCCTTAGAAGTAGGAGTTTGAGTTTCGATAGAAGTTTAAGTTGCGATAAGAGAGGTACTACCTTAGCCGAATACAAGAAGGAAACCCTCCTGTAATCTCCTATCTAAGGAGCTGATTTATTCAATAAAGGTATCGAATTTTCAGTCAAGAAGAGAACAAGGAGAGTTAGGTGATCTCTTGAACAAATCACCCCTCAGTCCGCCACCATAGGGTCAACTCGCAAAGGGAAGGCATGGGGAAGGCAAGGAGTTTTCCCAACAAACCGTCACGTGACGAGATCCTACGCCCGGGCCCATAACAACTGACAACTAGTGTGTTTGTTGGTAGGGGATAATTAATGGTAATGACTTAACCAACAACTAGATTGAATCATTTAACTCATGAATTGAAGAGGCTACGACAAAGCCAATAGTTCAAATGTTGGAAGACATTTGTAAGAGATGGATAGAGAGGATTTTTTAAAGGCATGAGAAGTCCAACATATTTAATGGTGAATCATTGCCAATGGCACAAAGTATGATTGATAGAGGAAGAAAAGAAGCTAGGTAATATCCAATATAGTATTTTTTATATTTTTTTTGTTGTTTTGAATGATCAGTGCTTGCTAGTATAATTGCGTTGGTTTATATATATTGGGAATATAAAGGTTATAGGGTTAGATCTACATGAGTATTAACCTTTAGAGAATGATTTGGTAGACAATGTGATGAGACTAGATGCCAAAACATGCACATGTAGAGTATGAGATGTTAGTGGCATCCCATGTGCACATGCACTAGTTGTATTAACATTCACTATAAGTAGAGCTAAGGACTTGTGTGACAAAGCATTCCATCAAGAAACTTATATGAAAGTATATAGCCACTTTGTGCATTCTCCACCAAGTGAGAAGTACTAACCAAAAGTAGGGAGTCCCCAAATCATACCTTCATTGGTGAAGAGAAGGCCTGGTCAATCACTAACAAAAGGAAAAGCAAAGAAGGTGAAGTAGGCCCATCATATCATGACCTATTCCAGCATAGAACAATAAGGTGCTCACTTTGCAATGGGTATGCTCATAATAAAAGGAATTGTTGTGTTCCTCCCCCTACAACAAACATAAGAGTAGAGGTAAGTTTGTGCAATTAGTAATCCCATGAACTTGATATGTTAAGGGGGTGTGACTTATAACTAATTTTTGAAAAATATATTGTAGAGGCATGTACCTAATCAATCTCAGTCAAGCCTCATGTTAAGGCAAAAGGTATTATCTCTGAAGGGGTGAAACTCTCAAACAAGTCAATGGTACATACTTATTGGTTTCTTATTCCACCCCAACAACATATGAAATGGGATATTCATCTCGAGTTACTTGTGGTTCTATAAGGTCTAGTGCTACAAATAGAGTTAGGGCTGGCATTCCAATTAAGGGTGGTATAAATAGAGTGAGGCTATTTCGTCATCCCATATACGTCCTTCCAAGAAATCAGTCTACTCTAGTCCTAATTAGTCAAAATCCAATCCTATTAACAAGGGAGGATGTAGACTCCTCCTCTAGATCTTCCTATGTGAGTTAACTACTTGTTTTTTTTTTTTTACAATTTAGAGACTAAAGATATGACACTAAGTTAAGATTTTTCTAATCTATGTAGGTTGAAGAGCGATGTAGCCCCGAAGATTAGATACTCCCAGACATGACTAAAGTCTCTCAAACATGACTTTCATAAACACATCTCTTAAATGAAGAACAATTTTTGTTTGCCATATGTTAGATACTCTTGAAAACTCTTTCTTTTTTGTTTTTTTGGCATGTCCCACTTTTTTTGTAGTGGGCAATCCTATGCTCTATCTTCTTTTTTGTATATTTCATTATCCCAAGTACAACAATTGCTTTTTTTTTAATAGTTGACATGTATAGCAGTTATATTGATACTCATAGTTGATAGTCATAGGTGTAACAACTTCTCCCATGTAAAGCAATCAGGGGTCCCCGTACTTGCAATTGCTGATAGTTTAACCTTTTTTGTTTTGTATAGTTGATAGGAGTCCCCATACTCGTTGGAATGATTAACAGTCTCACACTTATGAATATAATAGGAGTCTTCACTTTTTTGTGTAGGTGAAAGTCCATTATCAAGATGTGGTATTTGCTATATGAATATAATGTTGATAATTTGATATGATGTTCATACATGCTAATGAAAATGGACTTACTTCTTTAAGTATCATTGACAATGCTAAGATTGGTAAGATTAGTAAGCTTGAAAATTGTTGAAATACTTTGAGAGATGGTTTGTGAAATTGTTAAGTTGGAAGGGGTATTTAATTCATTTCAATTACTAAAATTGTTGAAATACTTTGAGGGATAGGTCTGAGATTAGTGAAATCTATAAGTTTTAGTGGGTTAGTTGTGGAAGGGGAAGTGCAACTTGTGGATGCATTGTTTAATCTTAATTCATTTTAATTAGGGGAATTACTTGTTTAAACACATATATGTCACTAGGGTTGAGATTGGTGAAATCTCTAGGTTTTAAGAGGGTTAGTTGTATGAATGTAATTGTATAGGGTTGAAATGGATTGAAGTTACAGAGATCTTAAAAGTTCATTAATACTTATCCTAATATAAGAAAAAAGAATTAGAAGAAGAATGATTAGCATAATACCTCCAAAACCAGCCTTGTTAAATGATTTGCTTTCTAACAAACTCTAGAATTTTTAGTGCAAAGGAATTAAACAGATGCTTAAGTTAATGCATGAAGCATGGGACCTTTGTGGTGTAGTGCCCAAGATGCACTACCCTAATATAAGAAAAACGCATAACACTTACCCTAATATAAGAAGGAATTAGAGGAAGAATGATTAGCATCATACCTCCAAAACCAAAGCTATCAAGTATATATTCTTCAGAGTAGAGGGAGAGAGAGATTTCTACACAAGACTTGCAAAACTATAGTGTAGAAATACATGAAGCATAATCCACACAAGAAACTAAAAAGAAGGGAAAGAATGTGGAAGAATTCACATCATTAATACCTCAGAAAGTCTCCAAAAAAAGTGAAAAAATTGGTATCTATCACCTCATGTAGGGGATATGGGGATTATGGTGCAATTCTATATGAGAGGTGAGGACTGCAGTGTATACCCTATTTCTATAGTTTCATGGGTTATATAACAAGGAGGATCAGATATGTGGCAAGTGAATTTGTGTTGAGTGGGAAAAACACAAAGTAAATTTAGACGGTACAGGATTACTTAGTCCAATTTGAACAACTAGTTGGGTTAGTGGGCTTAGTAATTGTCATTGCCACTTTGCATGTCATAATCATTAATCCAAGTTAGTGATTTATTATTGATCATTCTTCATTATCTCTTGTCATCCTCCTAGAGGGCAATATTTCTGTGTACATGATGGTGAATAGACTTGTTCATGGGCCGGGCTGGGCCGGGCTCGGGCCAGGTTTTGACTCTTTATAAATAGAAAAATGTTAGGCCCGAGCCCGAGCCCAGCCCGACCAACGGGCCTACAACTTGGGCCCGAGCCCGGTCCTGATAAAAAGCCCGAAGTCCGAGCCCGAGCTCGAAGCCCGACCTAATAAAAGAAATTCAAAATTTTCAATATTCAAATAGACATTATATATTTTAGTTCAGATATTTTTCCCCCTATTTAAATGAACAATGAGCCTACAAGTGAATCAACAACCTTCTCAAATAAAAAAAATTATTCAAATGGACATCACATAGGGTTTTTACTTAGGTTTAACTATAGGTCGGGCCGGGCTATTTTGGCAAAGCCCAAGCCCGGTTCAAATTTTATGCGGGCCGGGCTTTTTGGCCCAAGGTTAAGCCCGCGGGCCAAAAAGCCTATTCAAGCCCGTCCAGGGGTCGAGCCGGGCCGGGCCGGCCCGTCGGGCCACCCGGCCCATGAACAGGTCTATTGGTGAAATAACAACTTCCCTTTTTTTGGCCTTGCAATTTTATAGTGTTTAATAGAAATTGATGATGAGTTTCTTTGTCCTATAAAACAAGAAATGGTAGATGATTTGGGGAAAAAACTTAAAAAAAATAAATAAGTTATGCTAATCTTTCACCTCATTAAAGTGTAATTTTGATGGGTGTTGCCTTGGGAACCCTAGACCCTTAGGGGTGGGGGTGTTGTGAGAGATCAACATGGTAATATCCTTCTTAGTTTCATAGGCCCAACAAGGTAGGGTCATTCTTTATGGGCATAATTGGTTATTGCAGCACTGGTGGAAAGATGTGATTATTAAAGCGGACTATCGAACTCTAATTTATTGGATGAAAGCTAAAGATCAATTACCTTGGGAGTTTAGGTATTTGGTGAGGGGAGCAATAGCAATGGAACTTCATTGAATGTCTCATTCAATTGGGTTCCTAGGTCTGCAAATGTGTTGATAGACTCCTTAGAAAGATAGGGTGGGGAAAGAGTTTTTAGTTTGGGTTTACCTAAATCCGAGCTGTAATTTATAATCTTAATATGCTAGAATGTTGCTTTGTAGTGGTGACTATAATCCTTCATTCCTTTGTAATCCGTCTTTCAGACTCTATTGCTCTTTTAGAGTAGTTGGAACTTCTTTTAATATATATTCAAAAAAAAAAAAAAAGAATGTGGAAGAATTCAAAATAATCATAAAGCAACTACTTACCTTTTTTCATATTAAAGGAAAAAGAAAGAGTTAAATCTATTGTGTTATATATCAAACTTTTCTTTCTTTTATGGGTATGATTGGTGTGATTCCAATATATATGATAGGTTAGTTGTGGAAGGAGTAAGGACATTTAAGTTCATAAGAAAAAAAAGAAAAGAAATGGGGTGGTTTAAAACATGGGATAAAAGGTCCTACTTTGTTATTATAAATATGTTTGATTAGATGAAATTCCAATTTTTATGTTATGGAATGTGATTACTACACGGATGAACCTAATCCGGATTGTGATGTTGAAACTGCATTACAAACCTATTATGAATAGACAATTAGATGAATTTCTAAGTCCAACTTTTATGTTATGGAATGTGATTATTACAAGGACAGACCCAATCCACAATACTGATCACCTGTATGGAAATGCTTCAAATGAAATTCTGAATCCACATGTGGATAATGCAAATGCTTCAAACTTAATTTTGTCTTGTAATCCAATGACAAGATTAATCAGGACCCCATTAATGTATTATGTGGTTGAGATAAGGGACAAATGAAATAACCATTTGCCTTAGTTATATGTGATTAATCTATATTATGATGTTTCTAACAACACTGGATCAGTTATATGCAACGCCATTTTTTTTGCCATTAATGTATTATCTATTTTGAACAGTTAAATGAATTACCATTTACCTTAGTTATATGCAGTTTGAACATTTCAAGCAAAACCTTATGCCACTTTCTACAATTTGAACATTCTAACCAAAGTGAAGAAATTATAACCTTTATCGGTTTAAACCATGTTCCAAGAAATTACACATCTTTGATAATTTCTTGAAAATTTCGATAATTCAAAATTAAATTACAAATAGGTACCATGTACTTAGGGAGTAGTGAAAGATAGGTACCCTGAACACTTGAATACTCTGAACTCTCAAAAATATACACTTGGGTCCATCCGTTAGTATTCCGTCAATTAAACATTATATAATACCAAAACTATCCTTCTTTCAGTTAAACTTTTATGGTCTAACTAATACCATATAGGTTATTAAATTAGTGAAGGGACTAGCCACTTTTCCCCACGATGACTAATATCGTATATGGTATTAATCAAACTATACAAATTTAATAGATGGAAGGGTAGTTTTGCCATTATGTGATGTTTAACTGACCATAGTTTTCAAAGCGTCTAGGCGATTTTGGGTGACACTAGGGCGCCTAGTCGCCTAGGCGATAAAACTTTTGTAATATGAAAAACTGACTTTTGGCTAGTTTCCTAGTTTTATATACCATTCACCATGTATGTTAATTGAAAAATAACAATTCTCTTTATTAAGAACAATAAATTTCCTCTAAAAAATGTGACAAATCATCACATCTAAAAGATAAAAATCTTTTACATATATTAATTTCATTATTTTCAAAAATAATACTACTATAATAAGTATTTAATAGAGCAAATTCATATTAATTAGCAGCTAAAGAAGGCTATTAACTTTATATGATAAATATTAAAGATGGAGAGTAAAATAGAAAAAAAAAAGGGATTGAGTTTCTATTTTATTTAATTAGAGAGAGAATAGAAAAAAATAACTTAATTATTCTATTGTTACTTTCCCTTTCTTTTCTTTTCTTTCTTTTTTTCTTTTTCTCTTCTCAAAACCCTTTGATCTTTTAAATTTCAATAGTAAAATATTAAAACAAAATATAATTGATACATATAGCATATAACAAAATGTACTAACACATACATTAATAAGATACATCAATATAAATGATATTATAAAAGGCGCCCACCTTGTCATCTTGTCGCCTAGGTGGGCGCCTAGTCGCTAAAAGTCAAGGCGTTTGGGCAAGGCACCCAACCAAGGGCACCTAGTTGCCTAGGCGACGCCTTGACAACTATGTAACTGACAAAATACTAATGGATGGACCTAAGTGTCGATTTTTAAGAGTTCAAGGTACTCAAGTGTTGTAATAAAAAGTTTAGGGTACTTATCTATCACCATTCCCAAAGTACAAGGTACCTATATATAATTCACCATTAATTCAACACCACAAAAAAAATATGTTTTAATTAGATGCAATAGTAGGAAACTGGCGCAAATGACTAAGGAATTATCTGCTATAAGTTTTAGTAATATTCCTTGGCAAATAGCATCCCTACTAAGGCATCAGAAATTGACAGTGGTAATGCCCCAAGTGTATAAAAAAAACAAATGACCATGGAATTATCTGCTATACAGAAAGACACATACATAGGCTATCTAATCAATCAAGAGTAAACATGCCAGTATTCCATACACCTGAGGCCAAGCTGAAGTGAAAAAAAATAATAAAAAGAAGAGCATTACCTTAGATTTAGACCTATTCATGGACCAGGTTTAGGCCTTGACAGAAGGCAGAGCCCAAAGCAGTGTAAAATATTCATGACTGAGCCCAAAGCCCAATGTGAACAGATCTAATTAAGAAAATGTATGGCTTGAAGGACTGAAGGTTGAAGTCCATTTTTAGCCATACCATTTGCTATATTTAAAAACATAGTTCAAGTTAATTCATTTAATCCTCCCTAAATAATTAGATATGTTAAATCTATGCTATTATCAACAATCAGTGTGGATGTCGCAAGGTGCCACCCAGCTAGTTGGCAAGGTCTCCTGCTGGTTGTAGCAGAGACTTTGGGATCAAATCCCGCCTGTACCTGGGTTGGGAGATGAGCTACCACCGTTGTGTAGCCCTTCAAAAAGATATCAAAAAACAAAACTAGTTTGGGTCTCATCATACCATTCAATCAAATGAAAAATAACCATCTGAGGCGGAAAAAAAAGAACAATTAACCTGGTAGAATCCTTGTTCCACGAGTCTACCGTATCCAATATCATAGCAGATTCTCAACTCTACTCAGCAATGCTTTATCCCAAACATATGATTTCACACAATTTGTTCTGTTATTCCAGCTTAATCAATTTCATTTTGACCCTCAAATCATTTTTCACTACTTCAATCTACATACCTTTGCATTTCCAATATGCAATTGTCTTGGCTTGCCACTGGACCAGCTTGACTTGATCAGAATCAATTTGTTCCAACATGCGGAGGTGCAACTTAAGCCAGGTTAGGGTTGGAAAATATGAACCTAGCTTTGACTTCGGAATGGTTGAAAAATATACTCGCATGCCTATGAACTGTCCACACTTTCCAGATTTAAATATTAACTTGATTATTTTAAGAAATTAGAATCTATCTAGATCAATAAGGATTGATCACCTCAGGCAATCGAATGAAGTTCACTTTCGCTGCTCAGCAAAAATCTGCATATTTTCTGAAATGAAGTTGGAACTCTAATTCCAAATCATCGTTATAGATACCAATATTAAAAAGGAGTGCAAATAAACTTGTAAGTTTGTCACCATGTCTAGTGGATACTAGTGTAACATCTTTGCCTTGGAACAAATTGGGTAGAAGAAAGCCATGAAGATTTATTACAAGCACAATAAAATACAGACAGAAAACAGTATCTAACAACTGTTATAATGTTTACATGAACAAAGTGGTAAAACAGAATTACCTTTCTCTTTAGTCTACAATATGAAAATGTAGCATTTAAGAAACTTGAGACATGAGACTAATATGGGAACCCCCACCCAGCTCTAGAAAAAGTAAAGGGATAAAAATTAGGGCCTACGCCTTCTGTTTGTATCATAAAGAACGCATGCATCTGCTGCAGTCTTCATCTGAAACCATTAAAAAGATTAAATCACTCATCTACCAAAAAAAATAAAAGATTAAATCACTCCAAATTATGACAATTCATTCATTTAGAATAGGAGATAAAATAAAATCTGATCATAAATAAGACCTAGAGAGTTCATAGCTCATAGACTATACTAGGTCAGTAAGGCAGAAAGGATTCCGGATCATTGTTGTGCTCCGATCACCCATTAGATAAAGACACGTCATTCTACACCAGTAGAAGTCAGTTAAGATCGAGCTCACTTGCACGAGACTTTCACTAATATGGAAAATCTTGGGGAGGAGGTTACACAAGAAAGGAACAGCTTTATAGGGGGACATAGACTGAAGCAAGGCCTTCTTGGTCAATCTGGTCAGGCTGGCAAAATGTCTGATAATGGTGTGGTGGGCCACGTGGGCACCAGTAGGGAGGGAACAATTTTAAATGCTCAGACAAGTGGAAATAGGCCAGCTAATAAAGAGCTAGAAGCCCATTCACTAAACTTGGGACTGGTCCATTTCGAAAAAGGGGGGCCCACTTGAGTTGAAAAAAGAGAAGAACAAAGGATTTAATTGGGCCAAGCAACCGTCTTTTAAAGAGGCTTCAGCCTGCACCCTTTAAATGGGCCAAGCCCTTTGAAGGGGTCAACCAGGATGGTTCATTGCGTCCATCATCGTTCTCCACTCAAAACTTACCATAGACCAGGGACCAAGGGCAGGAGAGCTCTCTTTGTTAGGCACCTTCAGCGATTGTTAGATGAGTGTCTCTGGATTGCTGCAATCCTAAGAACAAGAAAACTCTAATGAACAAGCTTGTTGGAGGTTTGGAGGATTGCTTCTTGTTGAGCAAAGACAAGACCGAGTCAAATGATTCTGATGCCTCAAGTCTTGGCAGTGTTTTTTTGGAATATATCAGGGATTTCAAGAGGATGAAAGTCTTCATATAGAACAACTGTTCTAGGAGGAAGAGTCGGGGGTTCATAGGAAAGAAGGAATCTCCTTCAGCAGTGGTTTTGTTCACTGCTCCTTGGAATCAAAAGCTCCTTTGGAATTGCAACAATCGCATGGTCTCCCATTGACAATTCTCAACTCCCCTCAATGGGACTCCAGTTAAATATCTTCCTTTTGACTAGGGTCAAGTGCCTCCTACCCAGTTAGTTTAACTATCCCTAGTCTGTTGGAAACCGACTCCCTTGGACTGAATTCCAATCCAGTTGCTCAGTTGCACAGGCATCCTGCTGAAACCATATCTCCAGGTAGGTTTGTCAATAAGTTTAAGTCTACTAATGAGTTTCCTGTGCCTGTTTCAAAGACATTTCAGCCCCAACCCACGTCTGTAGGTGCCCACAAAGAGAAGTTAGGAGGGTTAGAAGGTGAGGCTGACACAAGGAAAGTGGAGGCTGGTTGCAGGAAACATGGAAAATGGATTTGGAATACGGTTTGTGAAACTTTTGAGAGCTTGTTAAATAATGAAGTGGGGAAAAACTTGTAGTTGAATTGGCAAGGGAGTTAGGTCTGAAGGTAAAAGAATTAAAGAGTGTCAAAGTTAATTCCAAGAAGAATGGGGACAAGGAAGCTCAAAGAAAGAGAGTTGATGGGTGTTGAAGAATAAAAGTAGCAGAAGATTCAGAATTTAGTGCAAGGGGGGGGGGGGGGGGGGGGGTAAGAAGGACGACATACAAATAGAAGATAAGGTGGATTATGGATTAGGGGTTTGGACAGTGCTAGGAAGAGCAGGGTAATAAAAGATTTGTAGAGGAAGGAAAATCTGGATATCATGATGTTATAAGAAACATAAGTGGCAAAATAGAAAATGGGTGAGAAGTGTGTGAGGCTCTAGAGGCATAGGCTGGTCCTTTCTACCATCATGGGGGGCTTTTGGGGGTTTAATAATAATGTGGAGCGCGAGGTGCTTGAACCATTGGATGATGGATATACATGGGTGTTAACAAATGTCTATGGTCCCAACAGATGCAAAGAAAGGGGCATATGTGGGTAGAACTCTTTGATATCAAGAGATTCTGGAATGGATCATGGGGTTTAGGGAGACTTTAATGTAGTCAGATTTACAAATGAAACAAATAATCCTACTCAGATGGTCTCTACAAGAAGAGATTGCTACCCAACAGGAGATCTTCATTTTCAATTTGGCATGGGAAGAACATTGGTAGGGTTGATGACAAGAACTTTACCACGAGTTACTTCCAAGAATTGTCCACTTAATATTAAAACTAAGGATTTCTTGAGTGGCCCCAAACCTTTCAGATTTGAAAATATGTGGCTTATACACCCAGGCTTTATCTATAAGGAAGAAGAATAGTGGAATGAAGATGTTTCATAGAAAGATACAAAGAAGATCAAAGAGTGGAATAAAGAACACTTTAGAAGAATTAAGGAGAGCAAATTATGTGCAACTACCCAAATTGAGTAGTTGTAATGGATGGTCAGGGGTAACAGGGTCTTGAGATGGTCTTTGAAGAAAGATTTGGAAGAAATATTGTTGAGAAAAGAGATATTGGAGGCAAAAATCGAGGTACCAATGGATTAAGGAGGGGGATGGCAGTACCAAGGTGACATTTGGCACATCTTTTTGGCATGTCTTTTGATCTGTGGAAAGCTCAAAAGACCAACAAATAGTCTTTTCCCATTTGCTATCATGTAGACCGAAAGAATCAAAGACAAGCACACAAAGACCAAAAAAGCTGAAAATCGAGAAGCTTCAAAAGAAGCTTTCGTCTCCCCCGTAGGTTGAACCCTGTTTTGGGCTACTTTCTTGGCCTTGATTCCTAAGAAGGGAGAGGCATTTTTTTATGGATGAGAGAAAAATTTATTAATCACAAAGGTTAAGAGTTAAGCATCCCAAGGCACGAGATGCGACCTTTCTAGAAAAAACTAATTACGACTATTGAAACTCAACTAGAGCAAGTTACTAAGTATCCCAATAAAGAAATTCCCACGAAGCCCATTGTTTGGCTAATGAATCAGCCACAACATTTGCCGATTTGCTTACCCACTAAACACTATTCATATAGCTAGTTAGCTATTTCACTTTTTAGAGGTCTATATTGCTCCAAATCACAAATCCGAGTTCAAGAGCCACCCCACAACCACCTAAGAGTCAGATTCAATTTGTAAATGCTCCAGAAAAGCTGGTTTGCGACCTGGATCCCTTGTACAGCAGCTAGTATCTCTACCCTTGTAAAGTCTCCCACTCCCTACTGGTCCTGAAGATGAAGAGATAGTGCTGTTGTCCTTATTTCTTAAAACCCTTCTATACCCTAAGGTTCTGGATTACCCTGGCTACTCCCATCGAAGTTCAGCTTATGACACCCTCCAGAGGAGGTGCCCATTTGACCAAGCTTCTATTCTTCCTAGTAGAGGTATTAGCCACTACTAGCCAATTTCTACAAAGATCATCAAAGGAATAGTCAGCAAAGAAGTTTAAAGTTTTCAGCCAAAGGATTGCCCTTGTCAAAATACATTCATTCACTTCAAAGAACTTGCAAGAGAGCAGCTATGATACATTTTTACATTCTCCCGCTTCCTTGCATGCCACCCAAAAGTAGATGTGTGGCTACCCGAACAAGACGGATTAAACAACATACTTACATTAGATGGCAAGTTCCACCTACATCCAAACAAAACAAAGATCCAATTCTATAAAGCTGCACCAAAGGAACAAGAATGCACAAATTAGGTAAGGTCTCTCAATTTGCAAGTTCTCTAATGTATTGATCTTATCATAATAATCTTCCCAACTAAAAACAACAATTCTCCTTTTTTTTGGGGGGGGGGGGGGGGGGGTGGGGGGGGGGAGGGTGGAGGGGTGGGGGTAGGGGGTGGATGTCTAGCCCAAACTTCTTTAACAAGGAATACCAAAGGAGCAAAGTAGGAATAAATGGATTTGAAGAAAGAAGCACAAGGAAAGGTGCCTTTTGCGCGAGGGGAAGTCCAAGCAAACAGACTCAACCACAAATAACAATTCAGAAGCACAAGTGGACTCATCATCCCTTAACCCTCAATGAAAGCCAAAGTCCCAATTCAAAGACACCAGAAGAACCGGAGTAGATACAAATCGACTTTCTTTTATAAAGTGAAGGAGAACAAAGAGAGGTGAAGATATCTTTGAGGGGTTAGTTACCCTCCCAAACATCTTTCCAAAATTGAATAGAAAGCTTCATACCTGACTAAACTGAGGAAACAAGAGAGAATAATTGTGTATAGCCTTCCAAGTTGTTATGAGAGTAGCCAACATATGATGACATCCCACCCATCCTCCGAACAGCCATGAATGCTAGCCACCACCTCATGCCAAAACCTCTCTCTCTGAAGGCCATCTCCACAACCGCTTTCTTAGTAGAGCTTTATTCTTATGAACCAAATTCCCTATGAAATTATCCTTTTTCACTTCCCCGATTCCCACAAAAAATTCCTCATTACCTTTTCCTAATTTTGTAACTTCTCTACGCCTTGATCAAAGTCACTCTACGTCCTATAGAGATGTAATTCTTTTTCCAAGCCGCCAATCTTTTTTCAATTTTTTCAACAATAGTAACCCAGATCCAACTCTCTTTAGGGTTGGCACCTAAAGCAACACCTAGGTAGGTCAAAGGACAAGAACAGGTGGAACAATCCAAACAACCTGTAATAAGACTCTACCTTCCATTCCTCCGAATTTATTCCAACCACATCTTTTTTCAAATTTGATCTTCAAGTTGGAGGCACTCTCAAAGAATTTTATTATATTCTTAAGATTTGTCATGCTTCTTAGGTCACTTCCTTCATAAAAGATAACAATATCATCTTTTACCAATATCTTATACATGCAAATCACCAAACTAATCGGTCTAAACTCTTTGGAATGTTTAGCATCTATCTTTTTGGGAACAAGAGCTAAAAAAGTGGCATTAACTCCAAGACTAATGACACACCTATCCTCAAATTATCTAAAGACCTCTATTATCTCTTCTTTAACTACAAACAATCTTGATAAAATGCCATAGTGAAATCGTCCAATAAAGCCAAAAATCTATCCATAGAAAAGACAGTTTGCCCGATCTCCTCTTCCTCAAAATTTCTTTCTAGCCAATCCCAAATAGGTTTCACTCAAACTTGGCCAATCCAAATCAGCCACACTCACTCGACACTCTTAACGATCTTTAAAGAGTTTATTCTCTTTTGGGATAGGATTCTCACTTGACACTAATGATCTATTACCGGCGATAGGATTCTCTTTTGGGAAGACACATGGATTGGTACTTCCACCCTTAAGGACCTTTATCCATCTTTGTATTCCATCTCCCTTCTTAAAAGCAAACCCATTCAAACTTTTGTTTCTTTCTTCCAGTCCTCTAGCTTTGGTTGGAATTTGGGTTTTAGATGAGATCTACCTGAGAGACTCTGAACTTGATCAAGCTACTATGTTGCTAAAAACCTAGACATTGTTTGTTTGGACATTTCTAAACCTGATGCTAGAATCTGGACTCCGAATTCTTTGGGTCTTTTTTCACTCAATTGTGCTCAGTCTCTAACCCTTAGCCTTTCTTTTGGAGGGTTGTTATCATCTAGAACTAATTTCATGCCCTTTTGTTGTAAATCTTTGGGAAAAAAAACTGGTCTTTTTTGGGTGTACGTGGACTATGCCTCTACAAATCAAGGGGCTTTTCGACCCTACAACATTCAAGTGGAGATGTGTTAGGGCAGCTTTAGTATGGACAGTTTGGGAAGAAAGAAATAACAGGATTTTTAATTATAAAGAAAGGGATGTAGCTATTGTCTGGGAAGCTGGGAACCTATTAAAAACTCTTCCTTAGTTAAGGATAAACCTATTGTAGACCGGAAACCCCCAGAAGAAGGCTTCATAAAGCTCAACTTTGACAGAAGCAGCCATAGCAATCCTGTACCTTCTGGTATTCGGGGCATTTTTAGGAATGAAGAGAGACAGATTGGTGCCTTATACTCTGGCCCAAATGGAGTGGGAGTGCGGTAAGTGCATAGATGCAAGCTGCTATATAGGGTGCACAGATTGCTAAAGAGTTGGAACTTTGGGAGGTTGATCATTGAAGGCAACTCTAAAGTGGTAAATAGGTGGTTAAAAGACCTAGAGATAAGGAGATTCAAGTGGCTTACTTCTAATCTCATAGCAAGAATTCAGTGGGAGAGGAGGTTGGCAAATGGGCTGGCTGACCTACTAGCTAAGCAAGGGGTGAACAGGGATCACTTATTTTAGGCTCACTTGTAATTTTACTTTGATTTTACTTTGTTTTGTAAGGCGCAACTCGCGTCTTCTAGGATAACACTGGCTTGTATCCAATTGCCAATTTACTTTATTTATTTTTCCTAATAAAATTCTTCATGATTCATAAAAATATAGATCTTTAAAGAGTTGATTTGAAGTGAGCAATGAAGCAACTAACCATCTCCTCTTGAGAAGTTATTTCAATTCCATCAACCTCAAGTTTGGCCATCAAATTTTTCCTCCTCCTCCCTCAAAAAAGATCTCTTCAATTTCCATCTCAATTCTCATTCCTATACACTCGTCATCCTTTGAGATTTCTATTTGGGTCATCAAGGTTGGTTTCAGTTCCTCCAATCTTCTAGAAATTAACTCCTCTCCATTTCACCCCCTCATCTCTTCACTCACCATTTCCAAAAGGTTCTTAGCAAACTCTATAGGGCAATGGTCAAAAACAATTCTAGGCAATGCTTTAGCCATCGAACCCACCAATGACTCTCCCAACCTTCCTTGGAAAGGAATTTGTCTAACTTCGAACAAGTCGAGCTTTCCCAAAAATTGGACAAAGTAAAATTGGCTTGTAGTAGAGGGAGCCCCCTTGGTCCAAAGCTACTAATCAATTCATTGAACTTACTCGTACCATAGTTTTCAAGGCGCCAAGGCGAAGCTAGGCGACTGGGGGCACCTTGTCGCCTAGTCGCCTAGGTGGGCACCTAGGCGTCACCTAGGCGATGGATTTTTTATGTTAAAAACATAGATCCTAGGGTAGTTCCTTAGGTACTAACCATATTTTTTTAATAATTATTCACGATTTTCACAAGTACAGTATAAATTTCATATTGAAGTATAGAAAAACAACATATTCATGAGAAGAAAAGAAAGAAGGAAAATAAAATTCAAAAAATATATGGGCTGAATCCTTAAGAAGAAAATAAGGAAGAGGAAAATGTGTTGATTAGGTAAAATTTTAATTTCTTCCTTATTGGTTTAGGTTTTCAAGTCATTGAGGGTTCAATACTGCATTTAGCAATGTTTGTGTTGATTAAACCCTAATAAATAAGAAAATAATAAAAAGAAATTAGTATATAAACACACAAAATGATTATATTAGTTTAATAATGTCTATTTTATAATTATAATCTCAAAAAAGAAGGAATAAAAAAGTATTTTTATAGTAGGAAATAGAAAACTGCTTGGCGATTAGGCAAGGCAAGCCTCAAAGGGCGCCTTATTGCCTAGGCGTCACCTAGGCGGCCCGCCTAGGCATCACCTTGACAACTATGACCCGTACTAGTCGTGATGGGCCATTAGGAATTAGTTTACTAATTTATGAATCATATTACATTATAATCTTCCCCTAGATTATAAAAGGTAAAGATTTCATTAGAGAGGAAGGTGATAAGGAATTACCCGAAAGACGGACGAAAGACTTCAAACTAACTATAAGAACCACACACCCGCAAAGCACTCACCGAAACACCCACTACTACCCTAAACAAAGCACCACCCCTATAAACCATCATCCCTAAAGAAAACAAAACAAAACAAAACCTTCCACTGAAAAAGCTCTACAAATCCCCTAAAAAGCACACCCTAATCCTCCCCTTCAAACCTTTCCACTTTCCCTAAATCATCCTCATTCCAGCTTTCTCCATCTTCTCTTGCTAAGACATTCCTTGTCCACCACCTTCTCTTGCTAAGACATTCCTCAAAGGCTTTTCTAGCAAACTCCTCCCCTCCCTAGAAAAACACACCACGCCCCATATCCACCTACACATCTCTATTAATGAGGTATTAAATGGGCCTGCATCCTTGCCTTAGCATCTTATTAGCATGAAATAAATCATGCACCTCCTTAGAGTTGAAACCACCCTCCTTTCTTTCCTCCTCAGCCTAAACATCCTCCACCATAGTTTCTGATTCCGAATAAATATGATCCGCTCTACAACTCTCATCGGCCAATAGTAGCACCTTAGCTCCCTTCCTCTTCTCTTAAATATTTTTTATAACTATTCATAGGCCCTACCCCTAAAATACCATCCTCCAGTTGTGAAAACATCGTAGTCACATGTACAATATGAAAACACATTGCCAACAATCTTCTTAATCTCAACCACCTTCCCTCTATAGCCCAAGTCACATGTATAATATGATAATCACTTCCTCATCTTCAGCTTGAGACCGAACTAACTCAAGAGCTCAAGAAATATGGTCATTCTCCAAGTTCACCACACCTTTATTTTTAGCTACTTCACTAGTAACTTCGCTAGGCACTTCACCACTTCCCATAGAAACTTCTGATCTACCCCCTTTCTCCAAACCAACCACCATGTCATCTGGAAGAGTCCCTGCGCCATTAGCCAAAGACACATCAAAGTAACTAACCCCCACCTGAGCCGACTCAATACCAATTGTCCCTTGTTTAGAAGCAGCCATAGGCAAAGCCAAAACATGATCCTCAGAATGCCGCAAACCAACACAATAGAACCAATGCATTGTAAACTATTATCCTCAGTCTTACCTCCCCAAAGTCATCATTGGTATTCTTATCTCCTTGGCTCTCATAATTATGAATCTTCCAAACCCAATTGGCTGTCTCTCTAGATCTTCTCTTTCGCATGTTGTTCCTCAATAAAAACTTTGCCTTTTTGAGGAAGTCTGAACTTCTAAATTAAAAGCCCCTTCTCTTAAAAAACTTTAACCTATTCAAATAGTAGCCAAAGAAAGCCCTAACACCCTTTGGTTTTAAGTGATTATCCTTGTTTAAATCATATCTTAAAATAACCCCATTCAACATTTTCAATTTCCAAGATCTTAAAATCCTAGCTATCCACGTGTCTGCTACTAAAAAAATCCAAATTACTGTTCACAAGCTTCACACATTTTCACCTTCACATCACCTTGAATATCTAACAAAGCCTTCAAAACGCCCATGTCTTCAACCTTTGCTCTTCCCTTAACAAACCTGGCCCAAGTCCTAGGCACAGCCCTTTCAAAAGGCAAACGCTTGGTGCACCTAGGTGAGCCTAATGAGCCTTGCACCTCTCCGAGAACCACCTATTTGGTAATGTTGTTCATTCATTCGTCCTACTAAAGTATCTACTTAAAAAAGCAATTAAAATTATAAAATCATTATTTTTTTGTGTGGGAACCAAGAATTTAGGACCCAAACATGGATTTGTTTGGGCATGCCTCGAGGAGCATGGGACAAACGCGACTCGTAGAATCAAGAATGTAATATGTTTTACATCACATTAGCTACTTGAAGTAATGCAACTGAGGAAAAAACAGAGATGATGGGTTTTACATGTTTGAAAATGTTTTATATGCTTAATTTTATTTTTAAATTCTCATTTGAATATGCTTTACATGTTATGCTTATGTATTTTAATTTTAGATAATAGGTTTTTAAAAACATTTATTTTAAAATTTAAGTTTATATTTTTTATTAATATTATGTTTTCTTATTTTTTGCTTTTTTTAATTTTTTAACTTTTTATTTTTTAGCATTTTTTTATTTTTGTGCCTTGATTCAAAAAGGCACGTGTCTCGCCTCGCCTTGCGACTTGCGCCTTAGGTGCAAATTGACCCATGTGCCTTTTTGCGCCATGGGCTTTTAAAACACAGTTAACAAAGAGACTTTTCGACTTTCAATGGTTTGAAACAAGTGGACGACAAAATGTACTGCTCCCTCCCGCGAAACCAATCTTTAAAGCCTCCTAACCGGATAAGTTCCACCACTAATCTCATGTCATACAGTTCTCCACCAAAATTAAGCACCAACAAGATGTCATTACCAAGTGACCCTCTTTCACCTCCACCGGGACACATGTAGCTACCAAGTTCTTCCATATGCATGTCCTTGAATCAACTTGCTTGAATTTTCCAATGCATCCACAATGGCTAAATAGGTTTGGAAACACCAAGCATGTAAGGGGATGTCGCAGTAGACATTTATCCACACCAAACTTGAAGAACCCAACTTCCTCAATGCCCCAGCTGGAGGGCTCCATCTCCCTAGCTTGAGTTCTGGGCATCAAAACTGACCTTATTTGTGATTGAAAATGTCAAGCACTTCTACATTGCCGAAAGAGAAAAAAAAGAATCCTGCATTGAGTTTCCACACCTAAAATGCAATAGATAACTTTTCAATGTCTAGATCTATGTTCACATATCATCCAACCAAGCACATTTTAAGAAACCTAATATGATTGTGTGTATCATCGATCAAATTTAATCTCACTTCTTTCATGGTTATTCCACATAAAACTACAATAGATAACTTTCATTGTTTACTCTTCAGCCCATAAGCCTTGGATTCCATAAAGCAATTCCTACAACTCATTCCTCTTCAGCCCATCTTCCACCATCTTGAACTTTAGGGACACAGAAAATTTGCTATCAATTCCTCAGGTGGTTCTACAAACATCCTCTCTCCAAAAAGTAACTGTACCCCCCAAAGCTCCTAAGGAGGGAGTTGAGCACCAACTCACTTCTCTTGCTTTCACCACACCTCTAGCCCATCTTCTGTCTAATTCTGCAAGTTTAGTCTCCTATAGCATCACAATATCAGGTCTATCTCTTTTAAGTAGGTCCCTAATCAATCTCCTTTTTCTTGCACTTCCTTCTCTCCCCTCTTCCACTTAATTCAATATCCCCTTCAATGTTCAAAATTAGTCTCTCCACTTCTGATGTTCCTCCTTTTCCTATTCTTCTTTACCACAAATTTTCCATAAAGTCTATATTTCCCACTTCCTTCTCCACTCTTTGGGAACTAAAATATGGCTCTACCTTTTCTGGGGTTACATTCATCAACTCTTCCTTCTTATTTTCCTCCAACAACGCACAAATCTGCTCCCAGATCTTCTCTAGTAGTGATACAAGGGTACCTGTTTCAGTAACAGAAACCAGATTAGTACCCAAAAACAAATGGGCAAGTGTACCTGAACCTGTTAGGGTGAGTGAGAAAAGCCCCTTCCCTCAGTCTGGTTCAGTTGTGGAAGTAAACTAGGTTTAGCCAAAACTTCTTCACCCCTGCATCCGAACTTACCTTAGGAAGCTTTCCCTTCAATTGTGTTTCTACGTAAAGTGTCAGAGTTGTTTCAAGTCCCTCTAGACCGATATCCTGAAGAGGCTGAGTTACTGAAAGAGGCTCATTTGGCAAATGAGTTGTATCCTGCAGATCCTTAGTAAGGCTTGCTAATACCTTTGCAGCACACCAACTACAAGAGAATCAATTTGTTCATAACCATTAAAACTCAAGTTTTTTTCTTTCTCCTCTTTTCCAAGGCCAGTCAGAGCCAGTACTTCCTCCTCTATGAACAAAAACTTAGTATTTAGACGACCCTCCTCAAAGACTAAGGGTCTCTCCAATATACTAATCAGAAAAGTCTACATCTTCTGTCAATATCTCCAACTCAAGATTCTTGATCTCACTTCGTTTGACACACCTAGAATTGCATCGGTCCTGTGAGAGACGAAAGGCTTTTTTGAAGGTATCAACTTTAACGAGCTAGCAGGCCTCGTTTGAGCTCTTCAAATGGTTGGAAGAGCTAAAAGAATATGATGCTAAATGATGTTTCTCGTCTACCTTAGATGCTCCCCCTGTCACGTGCTTCTTTAAAATTTCAACTTCCTTCTTATTAAATGGGTCAGCTGGCTCTGGCACTTTCAGAGAAAAATTAAATTTGGGCCTGTTAGACACTGAATCAGATCTAGAAATAAAAGGCCCACCAGCAATTAAATTGGCAAGCACGTGATTTTTTGGAATTACACACTCCCCTGTTTCACTCAAAGGGTCACCCCCTAGGCATTGGTTCACCCACCTTAACCAAAGAACTCCTCCCCTTTGAATTTAAAGGGTCTAGCCCATTCAAACAACTCTCTTTTGCACCAGAAGCTAGTGTAGAAGTTCTGTTAACTATCAAGCCTTTTTCTTGTTCCTTGCGTTTCTGACTATCCATAATACCCAATTCTTTTGGACTACTTAAAGTTTGTCTATCTATTTATGTGAAAGTTCCCTCCCTCTTGGTTCCCCAGCCCCAATCTGCCACATAGAGCCAGTTCTTCAACTTTTTATCTTCAACCTTGACTAACCTCCCTCTATAAAGCAACTTCAATGGAGGAGGCCAACCGCACAAGTACGAAAACCATCAGCCACTGATAGTCACCTTCAATGGTATCTCCTTTGGTTTAATTCCACTCAACAGAAGAGCTGCAGAATGTAGATCTCCCCAAAACTCACCAAGATGAGCTCCACAAAACAATGCAAAGGAAGTTGCTACACCATCTTCAACTGAATAGGATTTTGATTTGAAAGATGGAGACCATTTAAACAGTGAAAAAGTCTTCAAGCCATCTTGAATACTTAAGGCTTCAAGATCTATCAAGTTTTCACAAGAATCCAGCACTGCCTTGGCACTATCAAAAGAGTTAAGATTAATGTATTCCTCAGTATCAGCTAATCATCAAGAGATCAGCAACCTTCTTCAAATCCTAAACTTGTTTTTTGGCTTCAACCACTGTCATACTGTCCCATTGCTCTTTCTTGAAATTTGCAATCAAAGAGGGATTACTACTACTGTATGCCATAGCAAAGAACTGCTTAGGGCTCTTACCCACAAACAAGAGAGGAATGTCAAGAAACGATCTACGGTCATTTTCTACTTTTTACATCACCTTCCTTTTCACTAGTTTTCTTCGGTCTAGGAAAGTTGTCAAAACATCAGCCACACATTGCTATCCTCGATTATTCTCCCTTCAAGGAAACAGACCAATTGTTTTCTTCCTTCAGCAAAGAACTCTGATAGAGAAACGAAAGATCCCTTTGCATTCCTTTTGCTCTCCACTACATCCATTTGATTATTTTCCATTCAACCATCTCTCAGCCTTCCACTAGAACCATACCCATCTTCATCTTCATTTCCTTATCTACAAGCCAAGTCCTTTAATCCACATCTCCACTACTTTGAACTCTTTGTGGAAGGCTATTCATGGCATTCTTCCCCATTTCCTAAGCTTTACCAAGTATGATGTGTGTATAGGAGATAGGGTTCTTTTTTCGGAGGATGTCTAGATTGGTAATTCTACTCTCAAGGATCCTTTTCCCTTCTTGTATTCTCTGTCCCATTTTAGAAATAAACTCATTCATAGGCTTGTCTCCTCTCAGTTTTCTAGGCTCAATTGAAATCTAGGTGTCAAAAAAATCTGAGAGATCCAGAGGAAAGAAATGCTAAAATCTTTAACGATAAAGAAAGGGATGAGTTTACTGTTCAGGAGTGCATTTTGAACAAGGCTATCATTTGGGCTAATGCTTTGGATCTCTTCTCACAATTCTTCTTTGATGACCTTTGGAGAAACTGGAAATTGATTGCAAAACCCACTTTGGTCAAGAACAAGGCCATAGAAAATTAGAACCCTCTGAGAAGACATTATCAAGCTAAACTTTGAAGGTAGCAGCCTTGGTATTCCTGGGACTTCAGGTGTTGGAGGAGTTTTTAGAAGTGCGAAAGGACAAATAGTTGCTTTGTTTTCTGGTCCAACTGGAGTCAGAGACTGTAGCTTGGTCCTTTAGGGGGCAATAAGAAGATTCAAATAGCTAATTTCCACCAACATATTACTGCAAGTTCAGTGGGAAAGGAGAGATCAGCTAATGGATAGAGATCATTTATTTTACGCTGGGCTCATTTGTAATCTTGTTTTGTTTTTGAGGCCGCAGCCCGAGCCTCTTTATGGGTATTTTATGCTGTATCCTCTGATAGTTTTTATTTAATCTTTAATAAAATGCTTCTCATTACATATAAAAAAAGAGAGGTCAGAGGTGGTTAATAATAGCATATCTACATCCATTTTTAAGCAGGTCTGTGTACTTCACAGAAATGGAAGAAGAGTGTCAAGCAGCAAAATAGAGTACAATTTTCAAAAGGAAACACAAAGGTAGAATCTATCCTAACATCCCAATCTGGCTTATGACAACAGATAGTAACTCAATGAGTAATAAGTTATTCACAAAAAGTTGTCAAGAATTGTGCATGATCATGTTGCTGCTATTGTCACCATTAAGTCAATGTTAGCAAGGTAGGAATAGAATATGTATAATTATGGGTAGATGGCCCATTTTAAGTTTTTGTTTGAACATAATTTGGTAATTGCATCTAGTAAGATGACCAACATCATGAATTGAATCTTTATTTTTTCCATTTTCCACTAGTCCTCATTTTTTCATCATTCTAGAGAAAGCCAAGAAGAATTCTCAACAACACTGACAATTAATTGCACACTAGGTCTAATTAAAAAAGTCGTTACACATATAAGTTTTAATACTTTGTAATAGTATGGATTTACCTGTATAACATTAACCATTTGCTTGATTGCCCACCCAAAGAGAGCTAAAATGACTAGAGGAGATAGCAATGAACTCTCTTTCACAGCATCCACTAAAACCTAGCATGAAAGAATACACGAACTAAGCTAATCTTGGAAAAACATGTATAAATATTGACATTGGAAAACAAAAATTGAGATAAAAAAGAACAAAGGCTTACTCTTATGACACTTTCAGGTTCTTTTTCTACAAGAAGGAAAAGGATGATGTAAAGTACCTGTGCATCCAAGCATACTCTTTTCAAAATATATGAAGAAGAAAACTCGTGAAATTTATTTGTGCTGTAGACTAAACTAATTACCTCACACGACACACAACAATAAGCCATAAATGGACGACTTCCATAGTATGCCTTGAAAAGCCAATTAGTGCTGTCTTTTACATCTTTATGGCTGGCCTTACCTGATAAGAAAGTACTGCAACAGGAAAAATGATGGAACTCTGTAATTTGTGGGAAGACAATTACAAGTAATGAGGTAATAGAGACCTTGTATAGGTTTGCCTAAAGATGGAAATTTTAATGCAACGGAGGAAGCATAGATTTATTCAAGAAGGAACAAAACAGCACCTGTACATTTGCATCCAATGGCTGGCAATATCTAAAGCAAGCAATGACAAGAAAACCAAGCCAGGCCTGTGACAATCTCAATAATTCTCAGAGACTCGGAACAATATAATCCAAATGAAATAATATAAGCTCTGAATTAATAAAATCTTTACCTGTAAAATTGGGAAAGGATTACCAACAGACACGCAGTGCTCACCCTGGCAACAAGGAAGATCAAGTAAGGCTCACAAGCATACAAGAATAAAACCTTGATCTGAGATATAATGCATAATATAAAACAAAAGTGCTCTGTTTTTGGAGAAGACAAAGGCCTTTGATTGGAAATAAAACATAAAGATTCAAAGAAAAGCACCTGTCAGTTACCATGTCCAAAACTGCTCCAAAAGTTGACACTGAATCAGGAGAGGAGACAGATTAGTCAAACACTAAAATTCAAGTGTTTTTCTTTAAATAACAATGGTTCATAAAAGAGCTTAACTATTCAAGTTAAGGAAAAGCCAGAGAGCATCTAGATTCCTGACTCTGAGCCGGAATGGGAACAGGAGAAACAAAAAAACAAATATCTTAAAAAAAATCCCAGTAATAGGCTAGAATTACTTTCATGGTAAAGATATGAGAAACTTAACAAAATTTTTTTATCATATCCTTCCAGTAATTGGTCAACAATCTACTTGCTATGTTATGCTAGTTAAACAATGGTTTGAAACATTATGCACAGCAAAGGATTTAATATCACCATCCCCCAACACTCAGTTTAAAAACAAACAAAACTAGTTGATAATCTTTCTGAAATATCATGCACAGCAAAGGAATCTATATCATTATCCCCCTAGCCTCAATTTCAAAACAAACAATATTAGATGATAATCTTTCATAATATATTCTTTTTCTCTTTCCTTTTATTTTTGATAATTTCTTACAAAATTTATTTCCCAATAGGCCAAGGTAACTCGAGATGATTTGGCCCTTGTTGTCTATACAATCAACCTTAAAAGTCCATGTTTTCCCAGGGTACAACCATCAAACTTTAGTTGTATTTGAACAATCAACATCAGCATCCAAGCCTTATCCCAACTATATGGAGTCAGTTAAATGAATCTTGTTTCACCATTCCTTTCTGCTTAATGCCATGTCTATTGTTAAATTAAGAGAATTTACATCATTTCTACCTCATTCAACCCATGTCCTTTTTGGTCTACCCCTAGCCATTCTAACCCCTTCATCTTGCAACAGATCACTTCTTCTTATGGGTGCTGTCAATGGTCTTCTATGCACGTGACTAAACCATCTTATGATAGTTTTTATCTCAACTATCATAACAATTTAATGTTATTTTTCCTGCTTCAAGGGTCATCCAAATTGGCACTAGCTGACTTCTTTGGTAAATATAGCCATTCACCACTTGCCATCACCTAGTAACAAATCCATGAATTCTCTTGAATTCCTCTGCTGTAGATACCAATGTGATAACCCAACTCACTGCATGTTGAATGTCTTAAGCCAGCAGCTGGGCCTTTTTTATCAGCAACAGAAAAATTAATTCATTAATTTAGAGCAGAAGTATATGACAAGAGGTTGTTAAAACAAAAAACATCAAAGCCAAAAGGGCCCAAAACATGGATTGTCTCTGAATTCTTTGTTTACCTAGGCCATCTACCCTGCTGTTTGCAGATCTTCCAATCCATCTTATTGGATGAGCATATCTCTAGAAAGCTATTTGAAGCGCCTCAATTCATTCCTTAGTTGCCAAATTACCCTTTCCTCCTTTTTCAGCCAGCTCACAACTATCTTTGAATTCCCTTCAACGATTGACCATTTCTTTAGCCTTCCCCACCCCATAAACTGCTGTCAATAATTCTGATCTCACCACATCACCTTGCTGAACTGGACCTGAATATAATGCTAGGATGTTTCCATTTTCTTCCTTAATTACCCCACCAATACCCACTGGGCCAGGATTGCCCATACAGCTACCATCAAAATTCAATTTCTGCCACCCAGCACATGAGGGTGACCAGAACTCAATTATTCTTTGTTTTCTACAGGATGAAGCAGCAATTGAACCCCACGAATTGAGAAAGTCTTCAAAACTTTAAAATCTGCAAAGAGCTTTAAGGTTTTGACCCAATGAGCCACCCTTAGGGTATTACCTCTATCACAGATTCCTTACTTCTTCCCTTGTCTTCAAAGATTCTTAGATTCCTTTCTTCCCAAAGTGTCCAAACCACTCTACTCCAATGTTTTAAAAGAACAAGGCGCAAATAAAGTGCAAGGGCCAATTTGCACCTGAGGGGCAAGGCGCAAGGCGAGGCGCACGCTTTTTTAAGAAAGGCGCAAAAGTACAAAAATAAAAGCTAAAAAATTAAAAAAAAGTCAGAATTTTCAAAAAAAATGCCAATAAATTTTAAAAAAATTCAAAAAATATTAAACATAATGTTAATAAAAAATATAAACATAAAATTTAAAATAAATTATTTAGAAAACCTATTATCTAAAATTAAAATACATAAACATACATGTAAAGTGTATTCAAATGAAAATTTAAAAATAAAAGCAAACATATAAAGCATTTTCAAGCATGTAAAACCCACAACCTCATTTTTTCCTTAATTGCATTGTTTCAAGTAGTTAATGTGATGTAAAACTATTGCATTCTTGATTCTATGAGTCGCCTTTGTACCACGCCCCTCGAGGCAAGCCCTAACAAGTCTATGTTAGGGTCTGAAATTCTTATTTCTCACATAAAAAATAATGATTTTATAACTTTCATTGCCTTTTAAGAAGATATTTTATTGCAATGAATGAATGAACAACATTAGCAAATAGGCGCAGGGCGCATCAAGCTCACCAGGCGCACACCTTCTGAAAGGGTGCGCCTAGGACCTGGGCGAGGCGCATACCCCAAAATGCGCCTCGCCTATGCGCCTAGGCACGCCTTTTAAAGTAAGAGAGCTAAATAGTCCCTCCAAGCTATTAGGAGGCGTCGTCTGCAACCAAAGAGAAAAGAGCAAAAGGACAGGACACTAACATGTAAAGAGCAATCTCATCAAATTACTTACATACCAACTTGGGAACAAACACCAGTTTGGTCTTTTCCTCTGAAGCAAATCACAAATATTAATAGAGCCATGAAACACTTGCCAACGAAAAGCACTGATTTTAGGAGGAATGGGCCGAAACCATATTTCCTTCACAGGGAAAGAAGAAGAATGGAGGTGGCTACAAGAGAGTTCAAGGACTTACAAGAGTATGAACCAAATGATCAAGGGCCCACACTCTAGAATCTGAACCACTATCCCCCAAAACCACTGAATTCAACAAGCTAAGCAAAGCAGCAATACTGAGAATTTCAGACTCTAAGCTGCCTATTAAGGCCCAAGTTCCAATCCAGACCTAATTGGGAAGAGGAGATGACAAATTCGGACACACGTTTTCCTTTGAGGCTGGAAAGTTCAAAGATGGAAGGAAAGGCCTCAGATAAAGGGGAATCTCCAATCCATGTATCCTTCCAAAACCTTATTTGCTGACCCAAGGCCAAGTCATACCTGATATGTGTGAGGAACACAGGAAGAATGTCATGGATAACCTTCCAAGGAGCAGCCAAAGTAGCTCTGTGCAAGATGCCCGCATCCCACCCATTGTTTGACAATCCATGGATACTTGTTATTACTCTATTCCACAACTTCTCATTTTCTCCAAGGAATCTCCATATTCTTCGACCTTAGGTTCCCAATACCCAAACCCCCTTCATCCTTCAACTCCATCACCTTTTCCCATTTCACTAAATTATTTTTCTTCCCTTCCCCAAGCTCCTAAAGAAAGTCTTTCATAATCTTTTTGATTATTCTTACCACTGCTTGGAGCATCCTAAAAACTGACATGAAGTACATTGGAAGGTTTGTTAGATTAGATTTGATCAAAGTAATTTTCCCTCCCAATGATCTATAGTTCCTCTTCCAACTTGCTAAGCCTCTTCTCAAACCTTTCCACCACTGGGGTCCCGAAAATAGTAGCTCTAGGATTGCCACCTAAGGGAAAACCTAAGTAGTTTAGGGGCCAAAACACTTTTTCACAACCCAAGGATTCTGCCATTGTTCTCAGATCCTCATCTTCCAAATTGGTACCAGCCAACAGACTTTTAGACCAATTAATTTTCAAGTTGGAAATCCTCTCAAAGAGCTTCACTACCAGCTTCAAATTTCCCACCCCTTCTCTGCAAACCCCATCACAGAAAACAAGGATATCATCTGCAAACTGCAAACGAGATACCAAGACGGTCTATTCCTATTACCCAGCCCTTAAACAACTGCAAGGAGTTTACCTTAGTGATCAGCTTATAACAACTCGAGAATTTCAATGTCTAACAAAGATATAGCCAGTATAAGTCATAACAACAGTGGTTTTTATAACAACTCAACAAAATAGATGTCATTAAAAAAAAAAAAAGTAATTGTCCCACAAAAGAACAATTATCAGATCACTATTTGCAAAACCAATTCAGCCCTCATGCTTCAAAGCAACGTGCAAGATAAAAGGAAAAATATTTTAAAAATCACCTCCCTGTTGTATCTCACCACTAAGTTCACAACATATAGTTATCAAAAAGAATATAGTGATGATGAACCTCGAAATTGAATGATGATTAAATGCAATAGAGATGTGCCATAAATGCCACAACAAAGAATTGCATGACATTTGTTAGACATTGAAACTCAATGAAAGAGACAACTACATATATGTCCCTACTGGAAGCTCCTTTGCACACCTAAGCAAAAAGATATAGGATATCATGAAATAACTCCAGGCATTTACACTAGAAAATAGGAAAAGCATGGGAAAGATATTGATGCCACACAAGAGGAATCTATATTGCAATACGTAGGCCCTAACTAAACACTTTGCATTTTTTATTAGTAACAGGACAAAAAGATTATATTAACATGACACAGATAGGTACAAGAGTCGGTCCGTACATATAAAGATGCAAAACTCAAATCAGAACCAATAAATTGAGGCAGAACAAAACCAAAATAGATACAGTAAGCAACAACAAGAACAAAACTATTGGGGGAGAACAATAATACTGAATTCATCTTTTAGGCAATCTTTGGTTTCCTTGGTAAAAAGGTGAGAAAAAAAAAGTAACGGAAATTGAAAGGATCTTCCCACAACTTTTCTTACTCTTTTTTGAGGAACCAATCACAGCCTTAATTGGTAGATCTCAGGAGTTGAAGATAATTCAACCTACCATCTTAATTACAACTCTAGTTATGAGACTACTGGCTAAACTAAGAAATTTAAATTCCCAGGAATTATTTTCTGTGGTCCAGCTCAATAAAGGTGAATAAGTTCAAAATGAACCATCTGCAAAATAGATGTAACAGCATCTTTACTAAACCTCCTTATGCAGAAACCCCAGGAAGAAAAGAGAACAAAAATTAGGATAATGTTATTTCCTATAAAGAAAAAGAGATGCATGGAGAAGAATAAAGATTGAAAATGGTAACTTGATCTCAACTTAAGGTACATAAGGCTCAGACTTTACAAAATGAGAGTAATCTAGTAACGTTGTAGTCACCTCAGAAAAGTTCCAAGCATGCTATTAGGTCATTTGACATCAAAATGACATGTAAATTCTGCATCTAAGACCTTGCCCAGCTGTGTTGTTGCTGTATTTGGGAAGCATAGTGATAACAGCCAGATGGGGGGCTATGGGAAGTAGTTACCCATGAGATTAGCATAGAGTATCCATTCTGAAAATTCTTAACCATCTTGAATTCTTAAGGTTCCCTCTTAAATTCTCTCATTTTATTCACAAATTATACTTTATGAACAACAATAGGAGATAATAGAACATGCTCAAGCGATGGGGCCTTACAGTATGCATAACACTAATCAATTATATCGCAAGCACATCACTAGCCTAGTCAGTTGCATTATTAAATATTAAAAGAAGCACCATGAGGAAAAATATTTGTTATGCTAACGGAATGTGTTTAACTATACCTTGATTAAATTTGCGGGCGAACCAACCATCTAAACCATCGCAGACAAAGCTGCAGGCACAAATGAATTTAAGGAAACTCAATTGAATTGGAAAAAAAAAATCAGAAGTATAAATTTATAGTAATTAATGGCAACCTGATAAAATAAAGGATCGAGAATAGCTTTTTGTCAGAAAAGCATTGAGCAAATGCAAAACAGTTCATAATTACTCTTATGTATCCTGCATCACCCCACAAGTGGCAATTATTTGTTAAGCATATTGATACAAGAAAGAAATGGAAGACATAAAAAATGATGTTCTATGAAATATGAAATCTGCAAAAGTCATCACTTCACTATTAACTTAAACTTCTTAAACAATTAGAATACAGTAAGAACTCTTTTTCTTTTTCTAGAAACTTACTCCATTTTTAAGAGATGAGAAGAAAAGCCTACCAATGATATTGGGGATGTAAAGATACACAGACAAGGTTCGCTCTCTCTCATTGAAAGTTGGAGCCATTACAGCCTTTACAAAAACTGAAATTACAGCAAATGCATAAGAATCTCAAGCAGCCCCACCCTTCCTACTCCTGCATACATCACACAAGAAAACATAGAAAAAGGAACTAAGTTTTCATATTTTCAGAAAAGTGTTCTACTGAGCATCATAAATTTGTGTGTAGCAGTTATAAAGGGGAGAACTTTCAGCAAATGATACTATTATGTGGTGTTACTGCAATGAAGATCTATATTTAAATGCAAATACAGGTGGATAACAGAGAAGGATGGTTGAAAGAAAAGTATCAAGAAGATAGAACTATTTTGATTATGAAAACATACAAAATGCAGTGACAAGGAGTATTTCAGAAGAAAGAGAGGAGATCTTACCATGGATCTTTTGGAACTAGTATAAGGGTATGTGCTATGCACGTGTGCAACCAATTATTAACCATATATGATATATGGTCTTTAGATTTCACTTTTATGACCTGCGAGGAACCCAAGGCAAATATCTGCTTTATGAGGAATTATTAGCTCCTACCTGGTCAAAGGAATTGTATCAAACTAAATGCCCTTTATAATTAAAATTTATGATCTAATGTTATGGTTTTGGATTTAGGGATTTAGGGTTCAGGCTTATATTTCAAAGTCTCTTTGTTTTCCTTTAGTATCTCATACACTCGAGTTTTCTCCTTTGTAACCATTTCCTTTGTCCATTCTCACCGAAATAAGGCCATGATGAGAACTGAGAAGAGATTGGGCAGAAGAGGCGACACCTTCTACAAGCCCAAGTTTGTCAGTAACTCTCTCTCACTCTCTCTCGGTCTCTCTCTCACTGCAAGGTTCAATGGATTTGTTACAAATTTCAACATCACTCTCCAATAACACTGCAAGGCTTGTGCTTTGTTTTAAATTTGAAGCTATGCAATATGACAATAATTTTCAAATTTCATACACAAGCACAATTGATTAATAAGTTTTGATTCAAATTTCAAAAGGAAAGGTGTGTTCTGTGTTTTAGATGTCAGTTCCTCTTTGTTTCTCTAAAATTTTGGTTCAATTTTTGACAAAAATACCAATCATTGATTCAAATCAAATTTGAATAAGATATCCAACACTGTTATCAAATCTAATTTGAATATAAAAATGTAATGGATTATTATCGAATTCGAATCTATGCAATTTTCTTATAGAATCGAATTGGATATATCCCAATCTGATCCATTTGCATTCCTTATCCAAGTCCAATTGGTTGGGATTAGGCCAAAATCAAGATTAAACTTTCAAGTCTAGTCTCCACTCCTCCCAAGTCCCAAGTGGCCAAGTTGGTGTTTAGATGATCTTTGAACAGCTACCAACTTCATGACTCACTTCCATGTTCGCTTCATGTTGATATGCTTTCTTTCTCTATAATTTTCCCTTTTAATCATCTAAATAATTAATAAATCAAGCCAGCAAGCTCTTGAAGTCCTAAACATTAGTGTTGCTTATTTTCCATAATCCAGAGTAAGAATTAGAATCCCTTTTTCATCTCAATCTTCAAGCCTCAAGGAGGTCAAAATCCTAATTCTAGTATCAGTGATCCAAAAATTCCACTAGTAAAATCTCTTCTCTTTCTTCTTAAATACTCTTTGTCCTTGCATCTCATATGTTTTCATAATCACAATAGTTCTATCTTCTTGATACTTTTCTTTCAACCATCCTTCTCTGATATCCACCTAAATTTACATTTAAATATAGTTCTTTGTTGCAGCAATGCCCTATTATAGTGTCATTTGCTGAAAGTTCACCCCTCTATAACCCCCAAATTTATGATGTTCATTAGAACAGTTATCTACAAATATGAAAACTTTATGACATTAAGAATTTCTTTCTTCTATGTCTTCTTGTGTGATGTATGTAGGAGTAGGAAGGGTGAGGCTGCTTCAGATTCTGATGCATTAGCTGTATTTTCAGTTTCTGTGAAGGCTGTAATGGCTCCAACTTCCAATGAGAGAAACTTGTCTATGTATCTTGTTAGGCTTTTTACTCATATTTATTAAAAAATGGTGAAGTTTTGTTGGAAAAAAATAAAAAGAATTCCTACATTATCCTCTATTGTTTAAGAAGTTTAAGCCAATAGAGAAATGATAAATTTGGCAGATTTCACATTTCATAGAAGACCATTTTCAATGTCTTTCGTCTCCTTGTATCAATACACTTGACAAAAAATTTCCGCTTGTGGGATGATGCAGGAATCATAAGAGTTTTTTTTTATCAGCAACACAGAAAAATTCATTAATTAGAAAATCAAGTACAACAAGTTGTGTCGGACAAACATTCCACATTGTCCACTAAATACATCAAATCCCCAAACAAACCAAAACCAATCCCTTTAATTACAACACAGCCAAAAAGGTAACCCAACAGAAACATGTCTTTGAACTCCTTGCCTAGCTAGACCATCAGCCATACTGTTAGCTGATCTTCTAATCCATCTTATTTGAATCATGTCTTTAGAAGCCTGTTTGAAGCGCCTGAACTCATTCCTTAACTGCCACTTTACCACAGTTTTGAGTCCCCTTTCAACAATCAATCTATCAATCCCAATTTCTTTGGCTTTTTCAACACCAAACACTGCTGCCTTCATCTCTGCGCTCACTATATCACCTTGCTGAATAGGACCTGAGAACATGGCTATCATATTTCCATTCTCTCCCCTTATTACCCCACCAATACCCGATGGCCCCGGATTTCCAAAACAGCTGCCATCAAAATTTAGTTTCTTCCACCCAGCATCCAGAGGGGACCTGACCATGATGGAATCATAAGAGTTATTATGAACTATTTTGCATTTGCTCGATGCTTTTCTAACAAAATGTTATTCTGGATCACCAACACCAGAGTTAGGGTTTTGACATTCTTGAGGTTTGAACTTTGAAGATTGAAGAAGAAAAAGAAATTTCGGTACAAAGAGAAATGGTGAGAGAATGGCACAAATGGGAGTTTGTCAACTCGGGTTCTTAATTAATTTGTATGATTAAAAAAGGGAAATTAATAGAGAAAAGCCACATCAACACAAAACGAACATGTGAGTGAGTCATGAAATGGGTATCCGTACAAAGAGCATCAAAACACCAACTTGGCCACTTGGGACTTGGAAGGAGAGAAGACTTCAAAGTTCAGACTTGATTTGGGCCCAAGTCCAACCAATCAGACTTGGATAAGAGCTACAAACGAGTCGGATCGAATTTGGATTCGGGTATCCAATTTGGTTCAATAGGAAAATTACAGATTTGAATTTGATAATAATCCTATGGATATTACATTTTTATATTCAAATTCAATTTGATAACTGTGATTGTGAGTGTCGAAAAACAACTCACTTGGGCTGATTTGGAGTTGCTACTCATCATTTGGTTGAAGTGGAGGTGATGGGCCCACCAGCGTTGAGTTTGAAATTTCATTTTGGCTCAATAGTGATATTGATAAAAAAAAAAATAGTGATTCCAAACCCCAAGGACTTGTTAAAGCAGCCCAGGTAAGACTAGATTAGAAGGAAGGGGTTAGGCACCCCTCTCCCATTTCAAAAGGTAGGATCCACACAGGGGAAGCCAAAACAATCACAAACACAAATAATGCAAAAGGTAGGGGCATGAGAGTGGAGAAGAGATGCTAAGTAATAATGGATGAGAAACATTCAAATTCGTGGGATGACAATTAACCACTACCATAAAACAAAGAAAGAAGAAGAATGAAAAGAAAAATAAAACAAAGAATAATTCAATTGAACTAAAAGGTGAACCATATGATGAGCAGAAAACAACAATAAGACAGAAAACTTTTATGATGCGAGAGCTTGCATTCAATAAAAAATTAACAGTATTAAATGGCAAACAACAATGACATAAAGAGGAATTTCTTCATTTAGCGCAAACAAAGATTTATTCAAGGAACCCCCCACCCGAACCATTCTTAAGACCACCAAGCCCTCTCGAATGAGTTTTACGATAGAAGCTTTCAACGTACACCCGGAGAAAAATCTTTCACTCACTGAGAAGTGAAAACCTGTGACTATATCGTCCTGAAGACGGATGCGACGGGAAGAAGTGGCATTTGGAAGTGTTGCTGACTTAACATTTAGGTTTCGGCATAACAAAGCTTGCGACAGGTAAACCAGTACCGGCCCATGAGTACTAACCAAGATATTAACCATATTTATCATTCCTGATTGTCTTAAATAAAAATAAACTGAAAACAGGGTCTAAATCCAAAGACTAATATTAACATCAATTAACATTCAAAATTTAAATAAGATGTTCAACATGCAGGTTATGAATTTATACTTATATGCGGGAAGATGATAAATGGTAAAAAACTTTTGCAGAGGGAAAGCATTGACCGACAATGGGAGATGAACAGACCTCTAGAAGTTGCCTTCAGGGAAGTTATTCCACGCTGCTATTGATGGAAATAGATGGTAGCGTCCAATGATAGATAACTTGAACAGGGGAAACGATGACAGATAACTCTGATCTGCCTCTGCAAATCTCGACCTGGGCCAATGAGGAATCACAGAGTTTCAATGGCGATGATGCACTGGCTCAGATTCCCGACGAACTTCGAGGTCCTATCGCGGGCATCTTCAATTTTTCGATAGTGGGAAGTCTGGCCAATGGAAGAATTGATCTAAGCGGTACCAGTTGAGTTGCAGTTCGGTGATGATGCTTGCAGCGGTGGCAGTCAGGAAAGAACGGAGGAGGAAGAAGAAAGGAAGAAGAGCATGAGATGAAGAGGAAGAAGAAGAAGGAGGTGGAAAGGGAAATGGAGGAGAGAGAGAGAGAGAGAGAAAGAGAGGATGCTGCCGGTGGTGCTCTGTTTTAATGGAGTCCACCGGCCACGTAGAAAATGACGGAAAGACAACAAATGGAGGAAAGAAAAAAAAACAAAAGAAAAAGAAATAAAGAATGAGAAAGAGGAAGAAATAGAAACAAATAATGTGTGAAAAGAAAAGGGGGGAACCACCGGACTTGTTCGGTGTTCGGTATCGATAGCGACGGTGGGTGAACAGAAGAAGAAGAAGAAGAAGAGGAGGAGGAGGAGGAAGAAAAGGAGACAATAAGAAAGAGAATGAGAGAGAAAGTGGAGAGAGAGCGAGAGGCGAGTCGCCGCTGCTGTCGGTGGCGAACTGGCGACTGTGAGATAGAGAGCGAGACAGGAGGAGTGGTGGCCGCCGCTGGTTCAGTCGCCGAACTGGGGAGAGAACTAACCTTAATTAAAACTTTTGACCGATTAGGGCATAAGGGCATTTTAATAATTTACTAACGTTTTGGGTATTTTGGTCATTGCGGATCGAGATAAGGAAAAATATGGAGGCCAATCGAGTGAATGAAGCTTGAAGATTCTCTTTCAAAGGTGGATGTTGGATCCGAGGGTGGAATAAGGTCTCAGAGTAATGGACCAATGAAAATGTCTGAAACAGAATCTTTTAAGTTTAGGGGGCAGCAGGAATAATTTTAGGTAAGCTCAGGTTGAAAGAGTATGCATCAACTTAAATCTACTCAAAATGACAAGCTATAAACATAAAGAAAAAGAAAGAATGTTCTTCTTGTCTCAGTCATGTGCTTCACTTGCTTTTGAGTTTTGACAACGCTGATCTTAATTTTTAAAGAATAAAAAAATCATGTATTTCAATTTCTTTCAAGGAAACTATAACAATACTCACATGCCCAAACCCTCAACACAGACTGAGCTTGCAGACCAGTTTCACGATTCAAGATTTAATAAAACAATCACAAACCAAAGTCCAGATTCCGATCAAATTCAACAAAATCCAACAGTGCAAAAAATTACCTGTCATCAAATCTTCCTCTAAATTGCGACTTTCAAATCTCTTCGGGAAAACATATTTCGCAGTTTCATCCGCCAAATCCACTAAACTGCAAACGAAGAAAAAAAATCAAGTTGAAAAGCGATACAGAGAGGAGGTCTGAGTAGCTAGATCGAGAACAAGAGAAACACGACCTTCAAAACCGGACATTGTCCCTCTTTGCCGAGTAGTGACGCTTTGAGAGAGATGTTGAAAGACTAAAAGGTTTTATTGGACAAATTACTTAAATCTACCCTGATTGACAAATTATACTCTTGCTCTTTAAATATCGTCTTAAATCATTCTCTCACTTTCTTTCTTACACTTGACTAACTCTATTTTTCTTTAAATCTAATATTCTCCTATAAATTGGGTATTCTTTCTATATCTCATGCCTCGTCTTGCCCCCAAACCCAACCTAACGGGAACGAAAGCAACACGGGTAATGTAGTTGCTGCTTTCATGATGTCTTTCCCCCAAAGCCAAGGTTGTACTAGTGGGATGCAGATTCCATTGAGGTTCTCATGGCGTCGAAACATATATTGAAGGAACTCAAGGATTTGCTCACATGGCTATTAGATAGTAGATACTCTTTGTTGACATATCAAAACCCCAAGTGATCTTTGCATTGATCAGGTCGGAACAACTCTTGGATTCAATAATCTCGGTGGCGAATTCCTTGCTATCGAAACATATATTGTCTCTTTAACAATTGATTCCGGCAGATGAGCAAGGTGCAAAGATGACGGAGAGAGGGGGAGAGAAAGAAGGATGAAACCTTTTAGATCTGCTGAGTATCTCTCAGATCTCAGGTCCAGTATGAATTCAAACTCCAGGCTTCTTCTCTAGTGTCAACAATCGATTCTAGCGGATTCGAGCTACATGCTCCTTTGATGCCAGCAATCGGTTCTAGTGGTCAGTCAGATCCGGTGCGAACTCAGACTCATGTTGTCTCCCTCACTTCCCATACAATGGCATGTTGGATGCGGGTCGGATGTAGTGGGTACGCTAGGTAAACAAAATGAGTGAGAGTGAGGGGATTCATTTATGTTTTCCTTTTTCATTTTTTTTTATTTTTAATTATTTAGACAAAGATAATAAAATAATCAATAATTTTTGTCTAATTAAATAAAAACGTGGACGAAAGACACATTAACTGGGACATGTGTCACACAGTTATAACGTGATCACTCATTGTTCTTATCTAACATGCCTATTACATCCAGATAGTTACACAAAGCATTCTTGTGCGAGAGAATAGAGGGGCAGGAAATTACAAAAATTACCAACATAGAAATCATATAACTAAAGAACTATTTTAAAGTACCCCTATGATTTAGTAAATGGATAAGAAAGCCCTCACTCTTTGAAGAACAATTTTAAAGTACTCTTAAATTTTTCGACAATGGACAAAATTCTCCCCTACTATTAGTGTGCCATTACAATCAGTTTGCATGTAATGTCACGTGACTTATATAATTTCTCTTAATTCCAAAACTATTCTTTTGCTATTGATGTTTCCCTTCATTATTACTTAAATTTTCAAAAATTAAAACCCAAAGGCAATTCCTTGTGAATGCTTACATTGCTTGCACTAAACACCTTCTAAACGTTTACAAACTTCTAAGGCTGGTTCGACAAGAAGTAAGACACAATAATAGACTCTAGTTGACACTTACATTTACTACTCCATCCTACTTGCTGATCGAATCACTACTTCAAATTAGAATAACATCAAACCCTTTACCTACCGCCATAGAAGCCAACCTCTTTATCTCAATAAATAATTCTCTCGACTGCAACTTTATACACTTTAGTCAAGAAGAATAAAGTGTTTGAAAAGAAACCAACCAATATATTTTGAACAGATCAGAGGTGTCAATTTGATGGATTTGATCCAACCCGATGCAGTCCAATGTGAGTCCACTTACAAATGGATTGGATCCAATCCGGTCTAAATCCAATCTCTAATCCATTAAAATGTAAATGGATTGGATTGGATCCAATCCAAACCGAATGAAATATCATAAATTATATAAAAACACTTTTGGCATTGAAAAAATACTTTTGTAAAAGTATTTTGACAAAAGTATTTTCATAAAAGTGCTTTTACAAAAGCACTTTATTGAAAGTACTTCGTAAAAGTGCTTTTGTAAAAGCACACAAAAATTATATAAAAACACTTTTGGCATTGAAAAAATACTTTTGTAAAAGTATTTTGACAAAAGTATTTTCATAAAAGTGCTTTTACAAAAGCACTTTATTGAAAGTACTTCGTAAAAGTGCTTTTGTAAAAGCACTTTTAGAAAAGTACTTCCATAGATTTTTATAAAAGTACTTTTATAGAAGTGCTTTTGTAAAAATACTTTTATAAAAGTACTTTCGTAAAAGTTCTTTTATAAAAGTACTTCCATAGAAGTGCTTTTGTAAAAATGTTTTCATAAAAGTACTTTTATAGAAGTACTTCCATAGAAGTATTTTTATAAAAGTGCTTTCATAAAAGTACTTTTGTAAAAGTGCTTTCGTAAAAGTTCTTTCATAAAAGTGTTTCCATAAAAGTGCTTTTGTAAATACTCATTTATAAAAATACTTCTATAAAAAGCGCTTTCGTAAGAGTACTTTTCTAAAAGTACTTCTGTAAAAGCTTTTTTTGTAAAAGTGATTTCATAAAACTGCTTGTGTAAAAGTACTTTTATAAAGTGCTTTCATAAAAGTGCTTTTATAAAACTACTTTTGTAAAAGTGCTTCCATAAAAGTACTTTTGTAAAAATGCTTTCGTAAAAGTAGTTTTATAAAAGTGCTTTCGTAAAAATACTTTTCATAAATTACTTTTGTAAAAGTGTTTGTGTAAAAGTGATTTTATGCTAGCTTCAGTTTTGATTGATTTCAAATTGGACAAGGGTTTGGCCTCATGATCGAATTATTGAAAATTTGGTTTAGGTCTAATTCAAACCAATAAGAATATGGACCAATTTATTTTGGATTTGCCCAATCCAATAATTATAATGGATCATCCAAAACCGATTTGATAAGGTTTGGATCAGATTGGATCCAAACTAAAATCGGTCGGTTGACACCCCTAGTACTGATTTAGGGAAACAAATAAGCATGTTGGGTTTATTACACAACCTAGTGTGTATTAAAAGAATTTCCAACCATTATAAATGAGCATATCTCTTGCAACTAGAATTTCATCACTTGGGTGTGCTAGATGAGTGAGAAACATTCCTCTCTTACATTTTACAACTATACCTACTATAGGTACACAACCAGTTAGATAATGCTTCCACAAAAGGATTTATCAATTCATCAATTTGTTAATAGTGTCCTTATTCCATTTCACTCTAGACAGTTGGAATAAGTATTGAAAATGTCAACAGATTTAAATAGTTGGAACCACCCTAGTGTTCCTCCATTTGCCCTCCCCCAATCCCATTCTCTTTCTTAGAAATTGGGCAAAATGTAGGCTAAGATGGCGTTTGACTGCACTTTTGAGAAGCCACCTTTGTTTGGTGTTGCATCTAAAATAGGGTCTAAAAAGTTTTTTCAGATCTAAAATTTTTAGACTCAGGTGGCGTTTGATAAATCTGAAATTTCATATATGAAAAGTTAAAAAGATATTGTCTAAAATCTGAAAAGAAGTATATGTGCTTTTCTACTTTTTAGAGGCTTTGAATCTATAAGTTTGTTTGTGTTGGATCAACCCTTTACTATCTGAAATTTACTATTTTACGATTTGACCCCTAAAACATACTATTTGAAAATGTTAAGTTCAATTTGTATTATCTCATAAAATATAACTTTCAACCTCAAAATAATATTAAAAAATACAAATAAAAAATTAAAAAATTAATAATTAATAAATTAAATGTTTAAATTTTTTTTAAAAAAATTAATGACTATAAAATATTAAAATAATTAATAATTTACACAAGTAGAAATTAAAATAATTTTTAAAAATTAATGAAATAATTAAAAATTACTAGTTAATAAAAATAAATAATATAAGTAAAATTAATAAAAAATAATTAATGTTTAATAAAAATATTTAAAATAATTAATAATTAATAAAAATAATTTGTAATTAATAATTATTATTATTATTACTCGCCGAACCGCCGTTGCTGCAGTGGTGGTGGTGGTGGAGGGAAGATAGGGGAGAGAGAGAGAGAGAGAGTTGTATGAAGACAAGAGAGAGATGTCGAATGGGGAGGGGTATTTTGAACTTTAGGCCACGTTTGAAACGCGTCTAAGCACGTTAAGTGACGGGCTTGAGAGTCTCCATAAAAGGTGATATAATGTACAAACCTATTGGAACATGGATGCAGAGTGTGGGTGCAGCAAAGCCATCATGTAGTTGGGAGGTAAATACACCCATTGCATCAAACATTTCTCTCGCACTTTGCATTGTAACGACACTTCTTATGAAATTTTAGAAATGAATCTTTACTCTCATTAGTATAAATAACTACACAACAATAGCAACAAACTCACTTTACAAAAGAGTTTAGACTCTTTACTCCCAGCCTTTGCTTGTTGTCTGGATGCGGACATTAAACAAAGCTTCTATTTCTTGAATCTAATTCAGTTATGGCATGATTGGGTAGGAAGAACACCTGGGTTTTATTTTGAAAATTTGAGGACTAATGGAGGGCAAATTTGATATTTTATTTGTCCATCATATTTAACGACAATGTCCACTGTCAAAAAACTTAAGGTACTTTAAGTAATTTTTGAAACAATAGGGCTTTTGGTCCATTTGCTTAACCATAGGGATACTTTAAGTAGTTAACCCTAGGAAAAACTTTGGCAAGAGTGGAGTTCCAATCCTTTATGCAAAGTACTAATCGAGACCCATGCGATGCACAAGTTGTGTAACAGAAATTTATGACCCAACTCCACATGTCTCATGCCATAGAAATTTATAATCTCTATTAAATATAATTTTAAATAATTTATATTTAAGAATAAATAAAAGTTAAGGTCTGGTCAGTCTTAATTGGGTTTTGGGTTAGAGTGAATTGGAGCCAAATCCGACCTATTGATATTACAGCTTGTGCATCACATGGGTCACTAGCTTTCAATTCGTAGAATGGAAGCCATTTGTATTGACCAACACAAAACGTTGCTAGTAGAAATGGAAATGGTACCAAACACAACTTTAGTCATTATGTGTTTGCTCTATTTTGCTATTATTTTTTGTGTATTTCTTAAATTTGCAAATTACACTAGCTGTCATTCTAGGAATTAGAATTTTGTTGTTCATTTCTTAAGAATCTAGCAGATGCAATCATTCTTTATTATTTCATATTGACCACTTGATGCCATGCATCAATGTTCATGTTGAAATTCTTACCAATGGTTGAAAACAGAAAATGCACATGTGAATTTTCTAGTATGTTTTAAGATTCTCTTAAGAAAGTTAATTGCATCAATAGCAATAACAAGAGGATGCACATGTTCAGTCTCCAGGTGACGAGATGCTAACAATAATTTGGTCTATTCCTAATTGTTATGGATACACTCAGGCAGCAATTGTATATTTGTATCTAATTAAATTAATACCCATTTAATAATAGTACTAGGACAAAATGAACCTTCCTATTACTTTAAGCAACATTAATATGTGAGTATGTATTGGACATGGCATATTTAGAAGCAATATGTTGAAATTCAAACATTAAAAAAAAAAAGTCCAAACAAGAGGCTAGCCAAGTTGGAGAGCAGCCATAAAGGTAAAAAAAACAAAGTTGAAGGGCAAGCTGGGAAATGTAGTCTTGACGTGCTGACACAGGACACAGGTTAGCCTTGCATCTAAGATTAGACCAAATATAATACAAAAACAAGAGACATTCAAGGAAGCTTTTAGTTCTGGTTCATTGGCTGAACCAGCTGAGTTAATCAATATTAGGATGTAGTTCTTTTTTTGTTTGAGATAAAAGATAACAAATTTCATTAAGAGGAAAAGTTACGAGAGAGAACGTACAAAGGAAGCACTAAAAGAGACACATACACAGATTACAAAGGCATAACTCTCGCGCTATGTAAAAAATCCCTACGAGTTCCTGCTTTAGCCAAGTTGTTTGCTATAGAATTTAACTCTCTGGGAATCCATAACAGAATTGCATTCAAAGAGTCCAAGATATCCTAAGCCTCATTCAGATAATGAGCTAGCCTCCATGGTCCTCCAATCTTCTCCCCAAGCCATTTGATGGTGTTGCTCGAATCACATTTGATGATTAGGGAAGACAAGCCAAGATCTCTTGCAATTGGGAGTTCAGTTAGCACTGCTAAAACTTCAGCTCTTTAGAGTTTACCATCCCGGTTGGGCCACTATAAGCCCAGCCACAATAGATTTTCATCCCTTCCCTTAAATACACCACCAATCCCTACTAGACCAGGGCTTCCAAGGGCATTTCCATCAAAGTTCAAGGTCACTTCCTCTTCCAAACTTGAGTGAAAGTTTCTTGCTTTTAGAGAGGGAGGAGAAGAAAAAAGTATCTCCACATTGTTTCTCTGAAGATCATTCAAAGAAACACCTTTGAATTCCTCTGAATTCAACACCCATGTGTTGCACAAGTGGAGTAAGTGGGATAACAGCTCACCCATAAATATAGCTTTGTTGTTGAAAATTCAATTATTTCTCTCCTCCTACACCCCCAAAAGATTGCTTGAACCACAGTTAGGGGTGGATTTGAGTCGAGCTGAGCCGAGCCGAATAGTACAAGGCTCGAGCTCGGCTCGCCAATGTTGTACAAGGCTCAAGCTTGAGCTTGAGCTCGATTTCAGAAAAAATGTTTTATAAAAATAAAAAATATTTTTTATTTGATATTTAAAAATTAAGAATTATAATATTTTTATTACATATATTATTTTTTATAATTTTATTATATACATACATACATACATACATACATACATACATACATACATACATACATATGTATATTTATATATGTATTCGCCTTACGAGCCTCACAAGCCGAGATCTATTAGCTCAAGCTCGGCTCATTTATTAATCAAGCCTGTAAATTGGGCTCGAGCTCGGTTGAAACCGAGCTGAGCCGAGCTCGAGCAGCTTGTGAATAGCTCAGCTCATAGCCACCCCTAACCATAGTGAGCCAGTAACTTTTTCCCCTCTTTCCAAGGCCTCTTCTCTATCATTACTAAAGGAAGTCTTCAATGTGTTTAGGGAAGACCTAATAGTATCCTACTAGGTTTAGGAAGAAGTATCAAACTTTCCTTGTTTCTAGGCAATGTAGGAGAAGGTGCTTAGCAGTCTCACCATTGTTAAAGCACAATATACAAATATGGGGGGGGGGGGGGGGGGATACACAATCTACCTTTGTTTTTCCTCTGAAGTAAGTCACAAGTGTTTTTTTTTTTTAAACAAGCCTCCCATATGAAGAAACTTTAGAAGGGATATGGGAGATCCAAATCATTTTGGAAGGAAATCTAGGGTTGTTGGCATCCGAAGTTAGGGACCTAAAAAGAGATTTGGTTGAGAATTTATCATTTGGGTGAGGTTTCCAGATTCTTTGGTCTAATTTTGAGGGGGACTTGTAGGCCTTTCTTAAGGTTTGCAGTAGATCTACTAGTTCAGCTATCTCTACCTCCCTTAAGGGTCTTCTAAGACTTGGGTTCCAGTTAGGGGCTGTTGGGGAAACTTGGATATAGGCTGCAACAGTGGCTTATTAGATTTGGGAAATGTTACAAATGCGAGGATAAGAGTTGGCTAATATCCTGTCTCCCCACCATAAGTCAGTCCAAAATTTTATTTTTCCCTCATTTCCTACTTTGTATCTAATGAAAGGAATAAAGATATCATAGACAAAGGAGATACTTTTCTAGGGATTGCCAGCTCTCACGCAATTCAAGTGAATCTTGATATCCCAATTGTTGGTGTCCTTTCCATGTTCTTGATAACTAAAGTCCAAAGAGCATTAGATTCAAAAAGGAATCACCATAACCACTTCCCCTAATAGAGCTGCATTTCTTTCTTTCACATGTCCTAGACCAAGACCCCCTTCCTTCTTATATTTGCAAATTTGGTCCCAACTTACTAAGTGGTTTTTCTTTTCTTCACCTCTATCCCATAAGAAATCCCACTGAAGTTTTTCAATTTTATTTTTAACCTTTGTTGCAATTTGGAAGATTGAAAGATAATAGATTGGTAACTTAGCCAAAGAAGTTTTGATTAAAGTGAGTTTACCTCCTTTTGAGTTGGACCCCAAAAATGTAAGGCTCTTGGGTTTCCTCCCAGAGGCATTCCCAAATAAGAGATAGGAAAATTTTCCACCTTGCAATCTAAAATTTCCTTTAGGCTATTCATTAAGCTTTCACAAATGTTTATTTCCACGAGGTTTCTATTGGAAAAATTAACTTAGACCTAACACCATCTCAAAGAACTTGATTAATCTTTTTAAAGTGTTGATGTTTTCCAAATCAGCCTTTAAGAATAAAATTATGTCATCAGCAAAAAGAAAATGGTTCATTGGGATGGCTCCCATACCCACTTCAAACTCTCTTGGTAGGTTGAAACTAGCCGCCTTCTCAATGAAATAACTTAGGGCAACTATTACCAATGTGAAAAGGAACATGGATAAGGGGAAACCTTGTCTAAGACCCCGACTGACCTAAAAGTAACCCTTAGGTTCTCCGTTTAGTTGTACCGAGAACCAAGTGGAGCTGATACAACCTTTCATCCACTTTACCCATCTTTCTCCAAATCCCCTTAGTGTTAACATGTTTAAAAGACACTCCCAACCATTTTTTTTTGAGAAATGGTGAAAAATATTAATAGAAATAAAGGATACAAAGATACTAAGCGAGAGATTTCCAGGAGCCCCAAAGCTACCCCTCACAAAACAAAATCCTCATCCCAAATTAAAGATTTCCAATGATCAACAAACATCTTAAAATTAACACCCCTGAAATTGTTATTAATGGTACTCCAATTCACCAAGGTTTTCTCCACAATTACACATACTTTCATTGAAGGCAAGGCCTTGTCTTTGAATTTATGTTGGTTTCTATCTTTCCATAAGCACCAACAGACCACCAAAGGAACAACTTTCCAAAGCACCTTACCCCAATTGGAAAAAGCCTGATTCCTCCACTGAGTCAAAAAGGATTCCAAATTCATAGGGGTGATCCCGCTGACATTAAACAACTTTAGCACATGGGACTAGACCCTATGAGAGTAACCACACAAAATCAGAAGTTGATTGACTATTTCCTCATCTTCCTCGCACAAACAACAACGATTCACAAGGGTCATACCCTTTCTCCACAAGATATCTACGGTGGGAATTTTACATTTCAAAGCAACCTAGATAAAGAATTGAACTTTGAGAGGAGCAGAAATTCTCCAAATCCATATCCACTAAGGTTTAGGAGCATTAACTCAAGTTAGAGACTCCAGCATCGATTTCACTAAAAAACGCTGGACTTCTCTTTAGTCCAAATGATTTTGTCCACATCCCTAGGATTCACCTTGACTGTGCCTAAAAGTTGCAACAAACCTACTAGAGAGTCCAATTCCCAATTGTTTGCCTCCCTTTTAAGCCTCAATATCCATATTGTCTAGGTAGTGGAGAACTTAAGATAGTCACAACACTGAGCTTCCTTGTTTACCACCAGCTCATATATCAAAGGAAAATCCATGCTAAGAGGATTATTACCATAGCACCTATCTTGCCAGAATCAGATTCTTTCACTAGAGCCAGAGTCAAAAAGAAATGTGATTAAAGAATACTTCCCTATTATGCAAGATACTCTTCCACCCGCTTGTTCCATAAGAGTCAGAATTATTACTTGACTCCCACTTGAAAGAAACTTCACCAAATTGGTTATTGATCACAACTCTCCAAAGCTATTCTCTATCTATTGCAAATCTCCACAACCACTTGGAAAGCAAGGCAATGTTCATTTAGGAAAAAAAATTTATGCCTAAACCTCCTTGTTGTTTTGGCTTGTAGACTTTTGACCAAGCTACTAGATGGAACCTCTTTTTCTCATTAAAATCATCCCACAGGAAGTCCCGTCTCAGATTTTCAATGCATTTGGTTACTGAAGTTGAATCTTTATATAGTGACATGAAATAAGTGGGCAGATTTGAGAGAACACTTCTGATAAGGGTGATTCTTCCCCCTTTTGACAGATAGCCCTTTTTCCACCCTACAAGCTTATGTTTGATGCTTTCAACAACTAGATCTCAAATATTTTTTGCTTTATAGTGAGCTCCACGGGGAAGCCCAACAAACATTGGTGGAAGCTAAGTGACCCCATAGCCCAAAACTACTGCCATTTTTGCCATTTGGGGGACCTCCCCTATCGGGATGATAGTTGTTTTTTGAATGTTAACTTTCAAACCTGAAGCTGCTTAGAAACAAATCAAAAGTAGGGCTGATCATTCTTGTCCCGGCCCGACCCAACTTGCAAATTTCCAAGTAAGGAAGGGTTTTTGTGTACAAGCCAAGCCCATCTAGTTTGGGCCAGGCTTGGGCCTAACACTTCAAGCCCAACCCGCAATATAATATAATATATATTTTAAATATACATTATAAAATATATATTATGTTATAATATATATGTTATATAAATACAAATATATTTTATTTTATACTAAATGTTTATCATTTTATATAAGATATAAAAATTAAGTTTTAACATATAAATAAATATTAATAAGTTAACACATGCCAATACATGTGTGAACACTTGAGCTAAATCAAATATGTGAATTATCCTCTTAGGGAAGACCTTATATTAGATGAAGGCAAGGCCTTCATTTTCATTGCCTAGGCAACGTGGGATTGGAAAAACACTCAATGGTAGCACTCACTATTTAGTGTTGTTCAAAGTTCCGCATTGCTCAATAATGGGAATGAAGGTCTTGCCTTCATCTATAAAAGGATAGGTAAGGCAATCCAAACCAATTCTAAGAATTAAATGAGGCCCATGCCTTTTTTTGTGCATAGGCCCAAAGCTTAGCTAAGCCCAATTTAACTTGCACTTTGTCATTTTACATGTATTACATTTTATTTAATTTAAAATTTAAAATTTTTATTATTGGATGTCATAAGCCCAAACCCAATACTCATTAGGCTTGGAAAGCCCGTACCACGACTTAACCCATGTAGGGTTGGATTCGGGCTTGCAATCTAGGCCTAGGGTACGGATGACCCAAGCCCAGGCTTAGGTTAAAGCCCTTCTCATTAGTGATAAACCTAGCCCGACCCAACTCATGATTACCCCTAATCGAAAGGCATATAAGAAACAACAAATCTCTACTTGGAGAAAATCAGAGAATCATCAGCAAATTGTAAAAACGTGATTGGAATTCTATTTTCTAAGTCTATAAAACTCTTTAAATAACCTCTAGACACTACCTAATTAATGAGTCTACAAAGGGATTCTACTACCAAAATGAAATGGAAAGGGATAGGGGATCCCCTCGCCTTAGACCTTTTTCTACTTGAAAGAAACCACAAGGCTTATTGTTCACTAGAATAGATAATTTAGTTGCCTCCAAACAATTTCTAGTCCAAGATCTCCATTTTAGACCAAACCCCATTTTTTTAAGAAGGTACTCCACAAAACCCCAATGCACGTGGTTGTACGCCTTCTCTAAGTCCAGCTTACAAATTACCCTTGGGTACCATATTTGATTCTAGAATCAATGCATTCATTTGCAACCAATGTATTCATATGCTTTTTCCAAGTCCAACTTAACAATCATTCTAGATTTACCTAAATGTCTTCTTTCTTCAATGCATTTATTGGCCACCAAAATGCTATCTATGATTTCCAACTTAACAATTACTTAAGCAGAATTTTGTAGATACTTCATTGTAGATTAGTACCCTGTACTTTGGGCCTAATCTCAATTTGGTCCCCCAAACTTCAAAACGTGCCAACCAAGTACCTAAACTTCTAAATCATGCCAACTTAGTACCTACCATTAACCAGTCGTTAAGTGGCATGTGAAAAAGACACAAATGCCCTTTGGGGGTCATTTAATCTTCTTTATCAACCATCCACTCCTTCAAGAGCATAGTGATTGAAAGATTACTCAATGAAGCTTCAGAATACCGTAAGGAAACCTGTGTTTCTGTTGACGTCATAAACTTCACCCACAACTCACTCACTTGTAATATTCTGATGATACTCAAGGCATTTCCTTCTCTAAACTCATTAAACCTATCGAGCAATCATCTCTTCGGATCAATTTCGGCGAGCCTATCTTTTCTAAGGATTAGCCTTCTCAATTTATCACTCTAGAACTGTGACCACTAACTTAGAACATGATTTTAGTCCTCTTTTAGTTAATCTAAATTATGGCCACAAGCTTGAAGCATTTGTATCAATCACCATGAATGGTGGTCGAAACAAGAAAACGTAACTCGAAACCAACTATCACATTAGTAACGAGGAAATCCAATTCAACCATTATCAACCCTAGATGTGAATGGGTTCAGCCAATGAGATTGTTTTGTTCCCCAATTAGCATTCACTTGGTCTCAGATTTGTGCTTATAATGGTATTGGTACTAATCACTTCAAATATCCTATACGTGTCCTCACTTATAGTTTGCTTTCCTTATTGTTTATTGTAGGTATGGGGAAAAGGAAGAAATAAAGGCCATGTTGAGAGGTCTGAAATGGAAAGATGAAGTTGAAGAGTTTCTTGAATAGACAAGGTAACAATTAATCATATTAAGCTTTGTTACTTAGTGATCTCCTATATAATCAAGTTAGAACTTTTGCTCACAACCTTTTCTTTTTACTTATTTATTAACACTCATCAAGCAGACTGGCAAGCGAATGATAGTTGCACTTCCCATTGGGAGTTATAGTTTTTGTTATTTTGAACCATTTGAGTCCGATTCCAACTTGCTCATGCTTGTCTCCATTGTAGGAATGTCCTACCTTTAGCCTTTTTTGCTTCAGGATCTTAGTTTTTGTTGCATTATTTCCTCTTTTTTCCCTTCTACATTATACTTGGATTGCTCTTTCAAGTTTACTTATATGCTCACCTAAACCTTGAAATCCTTTTTTTCCCTTCTTTTCTAGGTTGTAATAGGAATTCCGAGTATTGGTCCAAGGAGCTAAAGCTATAGAGCACTTCTAAGGTAAACTACTAAAACTGTGATCAGTAGAGAAAGACACTAATATGCATATTGCATAAAATAGGAAAACTAGGTATAATAAGTTACCATTGAATAGATTTTCTTTTGTTGACATTAGTAAAGAGCAAGAATATGGTATTCCACTCCAGTAATCTTTCAACCGTTAGTTATGTGGGTGGGTAATATGCTTAGAGTGTGGTGGTTGTAACAAAGAATTTAGGCTATGTTTCATCTTCTTGAGGAAGAAGATGATGAACAATGTTTTATTTCGAAGTGTAATTTTGACATTTAAAATGTTTTAAGTTGCACATGATGTCATGTGGTACACCTAATCGATGACTAGTTAACGGTAAGTACTAAGTTGGCATGTTTTGTAAATTTAGGTACTATATTGGCATGTTTTGAAGTTTGGGGACCAAAGTGAGACTAGGCCCAAAGTATAGGGTACTAATATGCAATTTTCCCTTTATTTTGTTCAACATTGAGGTTCTTTCATCAACATAATAATCTAAGCCTTATCCCAATCATATGGGACCGACTATGACCATAAGAGTTTGGCAAAGGTTTTGATGTTGGCTGCCAACCTAATGGCTAACACAACCCTCCTTTATCTGGATTTGGGACCAATGGTGTAAGACAAGCTCACACTGGTAGAGTCAATATTGAGGTTTTCCCATCAATCATCGTCATCAATATTGAGGTTTCTCTCTAATATAAAATTCAATTCCCCAGCCAAAGGCAAGGTAATGATTCCACCATATCAAGTGTCATGGAAAATGTTTCATTGGCTTTATCAACTTAGTTGCAACATCCTTGGTGGCAGGAAAGCAAAACCTAGGCTTTCACTACAAGAACAATCTTATTTAAGGTTTGTGATGATCCAAGACAACTACAATACTCATGCTCAAGAAAGTTCATGGTGGGTATGAACAAGAAAATAAAGAAACTGGCTTAACTTACAACAATGTCCATGAGAACCACTGAGGAACAATTTGTACTTTCAAATGTTGTCAACATGGTAGCAAAGGATATCTCTAGAACTTGCAGCAAGGGATTGTAGAAAAGATCCATGGAGCAATTAGGTAACAGTCTTATAGCCTCCTCCCTCTTTTCTTCCTCCACATAGAAAGTGAAAAAATTTGTAGGACTATATTTAAATAACTCACAAACTTGTTCAAATGTAGTGTTTTAGAAGTTGTTAATTTATGAAGTTTGAATTGCATGGTTCATTTGACAAGTCATATTGGTACCATGATGAAGATGACACTATAGAAACAGACACCTACAAGCATAGACTAATTCAAATTATTAGAGATTTCCAATGATACTATTGAATAAATGCAGCAGATATTCTTAAATTATAATTCACAAGCCCAAAGCAGGTTCTTGCAAAATTGCAAGGGAACATCAGAAAACACAAAATCCATATTAAAACCCATATAATTCATGATAATACATAACAAAAAGATAACAAAAAGAGAATATCTATTTTAAAAAAGGTTTAGATGAAGCACCTAGAAGCATGGTCCAAAGTATCAAAAACACAAGGTGTATTGGAAAGACAATTTTAAGAGATGTATCGAGATATGCTTTGGATATGTATAGATATGATACAAACGAAAAATCAAGATACACATAAATATACTAGGAAATTCAAATAAATACTAAAAAAATATTACTAACAATAATTACAAGTTTTATATGATTGTAAATAAGTCATTTAAATGTAAAAAAAAACATAATTTAATGGTTTATATAAGTGTGACATATTGAGATACAAGTAGCAACCATTAAAAAATGATGGAATAACTAAAATGTAATTGTATATACATCAATTTTCAAGTAACCAATATAATTTATCTTATTATTTATTAATACATAAATTTTAATAATTAAGTCTAGCATTTATTAATAAAGACCTGCCATCCACTAAGAAAAGAGAAAGTTTACTTAAAACTAAAACTGCATACAATCATAATGAACAAATAGGTGTGGCTTAATGGCAAACTTATGGTTGTTAAAATCTAGTGACTAAGGCCTCATTTGGCATCAATTCAGGGGATTCTCATTCTCAGAATCCTTTCAGAAAAGGATGGATTCTCGGAGTTTTCATCTAAAGAGTTGCCAGGTGTGTTTGGCACAATAATATGGTTCCTGTTTCTCAGAAATAGAATCACGTTTGGCATCACCCTATTTTCTCATATCAATTCTACAGATGAGTATGCTTGCATTTTAAGACAAATTATTCACATATATTTTTATTGGGTAATGGTGTGAAAGCAGATAAATAAAGGGAAAATGGCCATTAAATGGAGGAAAAGATATATTTAAGAAACATAGTAGGAATATATTTTAATAGTCTTTATCAAGTGTATAACAATGTAATGTACTTGGGAATTTGAGGAAGAATTAATAAATTAAATCCATTACATGAAACATTGAATCAAATGAATAATCAATATTTGGTTTACTATTTCAATTTGTGTTGAAATTGTTTGAATCGGCATTAAACCAAATGAGTAATCAATATAGGTGGAATGGCCATGCCCACATGGGTGGGGAACAAGCAGATGAAAGGAAGGGAAAGAATACTTCAAAGATCTTCACAAGCACAAGAAATATTTTGTGGGTAGGTGACTAGGATGGAGATGCAATTGAACTTGCACTTAGTAAAAAGAGATCGAAGCAAGGAAAAAGCTAGCTCTGACAATTTGAGGTAGGTAAATTGCATAGAGAAATTCAAAATTTTTAATAGTAAATGGCCATAAACCAGGCCAAAGGAAGACCAAAGGGAAGATTTGCAAAAGGTGAATCCCTTTGATGGTGGATGACCTTAAACTAGGCTAAAGGAAGATCATTTTTCTATGTTTTCAAGAGGTATTTCATTAAAGAAGCCAAGGTTGCTCAGTTCTATGCTTTCAAGAGGTATTTCATCAAATGATTGGAAGGTGGTTGGCTTTTCTCCAGAGAGATATGGAAGAGCTCATGTACTCGAGAATCCAAAAAAGAACAAAATAAAATTCAAAGCTCACTCGAAAGGAATTAAAACCTAGATAGATGTGCAGCTCATTTCAATTCTTGTAAAATAATCACAAGCCTCTTCAAAAGTTCACTTTGAGCAAATGAATTCAAAACAAGTACATATCTCAATTTCCTACTGAGTGAGACAACTTTGCTTAGTCAACCCAATTTTTTAACACCTGAGTTTTTAAAACCTTGAGTATAGTTTTGATACTTCAAGATGAAACTGGAATAAGAGAATCAGTTGGTAGGGCTTTTATAATTTCCTTATAAATGACTAATTTTTCTATAGCACTATGCATCCTTTAAGCTATCAAAACTCTTCATGTGAAGAACTCAGGCAAAACAAGGAAAACCTAACAATTTTGCTTGAAATCTAAAGGTTTTACTTGGAAATATGCGAGACAAAGAAGACTTGAAATGGGAATTGAAATCCAGGACAGATGTTAAATCCAAACAGAATTTACAAGGAGATACCAGATTACCTAATTTGAGTAGTTTAGTTAGAAGAAGAAGAAACCTTAATTGTGTGACTGGTTCGAATGAATAGGCTAATTGAACCTTGGTCTATTTATAGATGACTAAATATAATTGTTTGAGTTTGTGTACAACACTCCAGCCAGAAGATAAGTTTAAGTTACAATATAACTCTACCTGATAGAGTCTTATCAAGATAAGGAAGAAGTTAGAATTTTAGTAGAAGTCTATCGCATGTATGCAATGACCTCTAGTGATGTGGAGTATTATCCTCAATATGCCCCCTCAAGCGAATGGGCATAGGAAGCACATGCAGCTTGTCTACTATTGATGTGAAACAAGGAGGCAATAGAAGCTTGGTGAAGATGTTAGCAAGTCGCTCAAGAGATTGAATGTGATATAGTTGAAGTGATCACATAAGGAGGAGATCTCAAAGAAAGTGAAAATTGACCTCAATATGGAGAGTGTGCGCATGAAAAATGGGATGAGCAGCAAGGTAGCAAGCACCCATATTATCACAATAAAGAGATGGAGCTGAAGGGGGACGAACTCCTAGATCAATTAGGAGGGACTACAACTAAAGTAATTCAGTGGTGGTATTGGCAAGAGAACGGAACTTAACCTCCGTACTAGATTGTGCAACGGTTTATTTCTTCTTGGCACTCCAGCTGACAAGGTGAGAGCCAAGATAGATGCAATAACCACCAGTAGATCGTCGGTCATCGGGGCAGCCAGCCCAATCAGCACCGGAGAAGGCAGTGAGATGGACAAATGACAGGGAAGAGAAGAACAACGCATGGTTTAAGGTGTGTTTAAGATACCGAAGAATGTGTTTGACTGCTACCCAGTGTTCGTTCATGGGATTATGCAGAAACTGACAAGCCTTGTTAACTACGAAGCTAATGTCAGGGTGGGTGAGTGTAAGGTACTGCAGACCTCCAACAATACTCCTATAGTGAGAGGGGTTAGAGAGAGGTGAGCCATGGAGTCTTGAGAGATTAGTAGATGCCACCATTGGAGTAGAGAGAGGCTTCACACCATCAAGTCCAGCACAATGAAGAAGGTCAATAATATATTGGCTTTGGCGAGATAGAGTCCATTCGCATCTCTGTGGGCTTCAATTCCTAAGAATAATGTAGAGCTCCAAGGTCCTTAAGTTGGAAGGTATGTCCCAGGCTAGTAACCAGGGATTGTATGAGAGATGGAGAAGTTCCAATAAGTATAACATCATCCACATATAGCAACAAATAAACACGATGGTCATTGCGAGAGTAAATGAAGAGAGAAGGATCGCAACGTGAAGTGCGAAGGCCTAGCTCAACAAGTTTAGTGTTGAGCCAGGAGAACCAAGCCCGTGGAGCTTGTTGAAGCCCATAAAGGGCTTTTGATAGTTTGCACACATGAGAAGGGCGATCAGCATCTTCAAAACCCTTAGGTTGCCACATATAAATATCTTCAGTGACAAGCCCATTGAGGGAGGCATTGTCGAAATCCAGTTGGCAAACATCCCACTGATGGGAGACTGCAAGAGACAAGATAGTGTGTATGGTTGTTGGTTTAATGACAGGGCTGAAGGTGTTAGAATCCCGCTATTTGAGTAAAGCCTTGAGCGACCAACCGAGATTCATAGCGATCCACAGACCCATCTGGTTTTATTTTAATTTTATATACCCATTTAGATCTAGCCACATTCATGGAAGGCTGACATGGTACAAGGTCCCAAGTTTCGTTGTTAACCAGAGCCTGAAATTCTTTGGACATTGCATCACACCAATGACGATGTTTGGAGGCTTGGGAGTAAGAAGCGGGTTTGGACTCAATAGTAACAATGAAAGCATTAAAACAGAGAGGAAGGGGGTACCAAGTAGCAAGAGAAGCAGATGATGAAGATGTGGAACTCATGGATCAAGTGACCATAGAATGAGTGCACCCGGTAGGAGCAAGAATTGGTTGAGTGGTGTCTAATAGATCATGAACCAGTCATGTCCATGAGCGAGCCCGGGGTGAGGAGTTCTAGTCGTTCGATCTGGGATCTAAGGTCATAGTAGCAGATTCGGGACCCCAAGATGCAGAGTTATAGCCATCCGAGACGGGTTGTGAAGCCATAGTATCAGATCGGGGTGATGACGCCAGAGGAGAAGGAGAACGTGAATTGTCGACCAATGTTGATGTTGGGATCTCTTGCGGAGTTGTACAAACTAGAAGTAGTGAGAAACCATTGGTATTTGGAGCATGTGGTGATGTTGGTGGCGGCAAACCCGGAAAATACTGTTCATTAAAGATAACATGTCGACTAATATATATACAACCAATATTAACATCATAGCAACAATAACCTTTGTGAGAGGAGCTGTAACCTAGAAAGATGTAAAGAGAAGACCTGAATTCCATCTTGTGACGATTATATGGTTGTAGAAAAGGGTAACACGCGCAGTTGAAGGTGCAAAGAAGAGAGTAATCTGAACTTCATAGGGAGGCTTGCCTTTGAGAGTTGGTGTGGGAAGGCGATCGATCAGAAAAACCGCAGTTTCGACAGCATCAGACCAAAAGATTTGAGGTAGAGAGGAGGATCCAGTAAGGTGAGGGTGGACTCTATCACATGTCGATGCTTCCGGTCAACAGTTTCGTTTTGCTCATGAGTGTGTGAGCAGGCGAGCTAATGTTCAATGCCTTGTGAGTCGAGATACTGTGAGAGCCATCGGTTTTCTCCTCCCTAATCAGATTGAAAAAAATTAATTTTTACATCATATAACTTCTCAACATGCCTTTTAAACTTAAGAAAAAATGTCAAATACATCTGATTTTTGATGCATGGGAAAATCCAAGAAAACTTGGAGAAAGTATCTACAAATAACACATAGTATCTAAAACCATTATTAGAAACAACTGGGGCTGGTCCCCATACATCTGAATAAATCAATTCTAATGGACGACTATAAGAAATATATGAAGTTGAAAGGGGAAGATGATGTCTCTTTCCTAATTGACATGCATTGCAAACTTGTGAGCTAAATGAACCACTATACAGAAGTCCAAATTGTGAAAGGACACGTTGAACAATTTTGATGGAGGCATGTCCAAGTCAATGGTGCCAAATTTGAACTAATGCCTTTTCACCGACAAATGTAGCACTACCTGATGATGTAGAAGAACTGATGGTTGGTAAAGTAGGAAATTGATAGAGTCCACCTTTACTGGGTCCTCGGAGTAGAACTCTCCTTGTATGGTCCTTCAAGAGAAAATGAGAGGGATGAAATTCAAAAATAACATTGTTATCCTTGGTAAACTTGCTGATGGAACGAAGATTTTTTGTAATTGATAGAACATGATAAATATCTTCTAGAGAAAAATTATGATCACCATGAGAAATAATAGAAGAACCAATATTTTTTATTTGCAAACCTGTGCCATTACCGATTTTTACTTGATCAGACCCACCATAGTCTGACTGAATCTGATGATTGTCCAGTTCCAAGGTGATGTGATGCGTTGTCCCTGAGTTCAGATACCAGGCCGGATCAAACTGTGATGAGTTACCAGTGTGAAAGGTAGCTAGTTCAGTAGTAGGATTCGGAGCAGATTGTCGGTCACCACCAAGGAAAGAAATATCAAGCCGATGACGACACTTCTAAACCCCATGGTCGGGAATATTACGTAACTGACAAATAATGGTGTTACCTTACCCTTTACCACATCCCGAACCATCAGTGTGATTACCATGACCGCCTCTACCTCGTCCACGCTGGGAGTTAATGCATGACTGCTAGGAATGATTCTTGTTGCTAGTTGAAGCAAGACTGGTAGAGGCACTATCATCTATCTTAGTGTATTGATTCTCTCGGAGCCAAGATTCATGGTTAAGCAATTGGCCAACAACATAAGAAATTCTTAATTTATCAAAATCAAATCAATTAGTAATAGCAGTAATAATCGATTCATATTCAGGCTCGAGTCCACCCAAAATAAAAAGAACAAGATCTTGTTTTGAAATAGGTTCAGAAAAGGCTAAAATATTGTTAGCAATACCTTTGGCTTTTTGGACGTATTCAGAAATAGAAAGAGTACCTTTCTTGAGACTTTGAAGTTGTCTCATTAACTAGAGAATTCTAGATTTAGAGTGCGAGGCAAATGAGTCTTCTAACGCACCCCATACTTTGGCTGATGAAGACATACCTACAACTTGAGCGAGTATGCCTTTTGTTAGGGAAGAAATTATCCAGCTGAGTACTAATTGATCCAACTGGTACCAATGATCAAATGTTGTGTTGAATATTTTCTTTGACGGATCCTCTGGATCATTAATCTCTTTAGGAGGTGCAAGAGTTTTACCTTCCACCATTCCCATGAGTTTATGAATTCTGAGAATGGGAAGAAGTTGTGCGTGCCATAGGAGGTAGTTGTTGTTGTTCAGCTTGATGGGTAAGTAATGAGTGATGTTAGGCATTGATGTTGGTGCTCCTGGAGTCAGGCTGAAGACAACGACCCTAGGCTGTTGATCCCTCCTTCGGTTGATCTGTTGACTGAAGCCATGATGAATTGGCTCTAATACCAAGTTAGAAGAAGAAGAAACCTGAATTGTGTGAATGGTTCAATTGAATAGGCTAATCGAACCTTGGTCTATTTATATTTGACTAAATACAATTGTTAGAGTTTGTGTACAACACTCAAGTCAGGAGATAAGTTTAAGTTACAATATAAATCTATCTAATAAAGTCTTATCAAGATAAGGGAGAAGTTAGAATTTTAGTAGAAGTCCATCGCACGTATGGATCATGCGATGGACTTCTACTAGAAATCTATTGCATGTATGCGATGATCTCTAGTGGCATGGCACTATTATCCTCAATAAGTTTTGATGACAAGAGTAGAACGATGTAAGTGGCGATAAGAGTAACTCTAGCGAAGCTTGACACAGTGCTTCATAGGATAGAAAAAATGACAACATAATAGGCTAATGGTGGAGAAGAATAGAAATAATGACCACAATGGTTTGATCTGTCCATGAGAAGCAACCAAAAAAATGTAAAAAAAAATGTTGGAGAAGAACACAAAGGAAATTGCCATGAAAAACCGACCACAATGGAGTTGATGCTTAAAAGAAATTGCAAGACGTACTTTACCTAAGCTTTGAGCTAAGCTAGCCATTGAGAGTGAGAGGAAGAAGACAACCTTGCAAATCCTAGGGCTTTTTCATGAATATGCTTGTATTTTTAAGGTAAATTATAGAAATGCCCTTTCTTTCACGTGTTGTTTTCTTGTAAGTGTTCATTATTTGAAGACTACCGTAGCGAGAATTAGGTGGATGAGAGTTTCTAATCCTTAGAAGCCATATATCTGGGAAGTCCTCGTGTTATACCCCAACTTTTTGAGAGAATGGCTTTTACATCATTTTTATCTCAACCAAGGAACAAGACAAAACTTGTGCATTTAGTCTATTTTATACATTGCTTGATCAATTCCTGAGCTGGTTGGTGCACCAAAGGCTTGAGAAAGTAGTCTTTTTCTCATCGGTATCGACATGAGTAAAGGCGGTATCAGCATCACCCCCCAGGAGGGAAGTGATAGAGTCTTTTGATGATTTTCTGTTAGGGAAGTAGCCTCCCCCTTCTCTTTCTTATTTTTCATTTTAATTTGTTTTATTTTGTTATGTTTTCTTTGGGCTTCTTCTGTGGTGGATTTGGTAGTTTGCCTCGCAGGTCTTTCTATCTTTAGGTCTATGGTGGTCAAGGGTGTTCTCTCTTCCTTGGATTTTGTCTAGAGTTTACCACTTGGTTGACCTTCCGAATGGGAGTAAAAGTGATGAGGGGTGATTTGGCCGAACCTAGTAAGTAAAGGACACGTGGGCACAACCTGCCATCAGGATGACAACTCAGTAAGGAGAGCCTTGTCAACAATTTGGGAGCCTAGGTGTTCGGGCACCTCGGCACCAAAGCCACCTTGATACCAAAGCCACTGCGGCACCCGAGTATTGAAGTGACACGTAACCGATTCCAGAAGTTTCTCAACGGACTCCGAATCTCCCGAGATCACACCATGTAACAGTAGGCCTTATCCTCTCCCTGCCCGGATCGGAAGGTAACGATAGGCTTCATTGACTGGTATGTTACTCTCCTCTAAAGTGGAACGAATCCCATCTACACAGGCCGAGGATCTCGAGACCGTTTCGTGAGACCCACGGTAGCTCAACTATATAAGGGCATTGGCCCCCAAGACCCAGGTACGTGCGATTAAGTGCATTCTAGCTCTCCTATTTCTCAAACTCTCAGCTCCCGTATTACTATTACTGACTTAAGCATCAGAGCCACCCTGCCAGGTTAGCCACCCCAGGTTCTCTGATTTCTCCTTTTCTTTACAGTTCGAGTGACCTACTCGGCAATAGACGTTTGAGCTACCCTATAGTTAGGAGCATCCAGTTCGCGCTCCATCAATTGGTGCCGTCTGTGGGAATGATCGAAAGGTCATTTCAATTTCAGTCTCAATTTCAACCTCAATCTCACTCTCAATGGCATCTCCTAGCAATACCGGAAAGGGTCTCGACATGAACGCCACCGGGGGGCAAGAGCAACAAACAACCATTCCCCAAGGTTCCTCGGTGACCATCGGTCAGTTCACTATCCCTCTGACAGCTTCGGTGGTCCCATCACTATCTGTGCCACAGACCACCCAACAGGTGAATGTCTTGCTCCCCCAAGTGAGCACCACATTCTCAGAGCCCTCCGTGATTCCCTTGGGGTCGGGCATTCCCAATTTAAGGACCTTGTTTAGACCGTCTGGATGATGCAGATCCAGATGCAACAGATTCACCAGTTCCAACAATTCTAGCAATATTATTTCTACCAGCAGTACCAGTTGCAGTTCCCACCACTGTAGCCGAACCAACCAATAGGTCAATGTCAAGGACAGACCCAGACCTAGAACCAAAACCAGCACCGGGCCCATCAGAACTTGCTTTGTTGAGCCGGTCATCCCCTATCACTCGGGCTCCTAGCAGCCCCAATGCTGAAGGATTTCAAAGTACCACCATTGGACAATTATGACGGGTCTTTCGACCCCAATGATCGTGTAGACGCCTTCCAATCCCAGATGCATCTCGCTGGTGCTGACGAAGCTTGTATGTGCATGGCTTTCTCCACCACATTCAGGGGCATAGTTCGGACCTGGTACAGGAACCTCGTGCTGGGCGTAGTTCGCAAACATGTTCACGACCCACTTCATCATTAGTAAGAAGTGCCCGAAGTCACAAGAGAGCCTTCTGAACGTGGTGCAGAGGGAAGGAGAATCAATTCGGAGCTATATCAAGCTCTTCAATGAGACTTGTTTGCAGATACCAGACCTTGATCCAACAGTACGCCTTATCGTAGCTCGGAAGGGAATTACTCACAAGGAATTCAAGTGGCATCTCATAGCAAACAAGCCAAAGAACATCACTGAGTTCCTTAGGTTGGCCGATCAGTTCATAAGCATTGAAGAAGAGATCAACCAGAAGGCAGAAAACCAGCAAGGCGAAAAGAGGAGGAGAGAAGAAGAAGGAACGAGCAACAGTAAGTAGAAAAGAAAAAAGAGCAAGTCCCCGAGGAGAAGAAGCAAATCCCCGCGCTCGAGGAGTAAGTCCCCTTCCCAAAGCTATAGGTCAGGTCGGCATTCCAAGACCCCTCTTGTAGAGAGAACCAACTACACTCCCCTTAACGCGATGTGAGGAGAGATCTTAATGGCCATCAAGGACTCCTCCATTGTCGGATGGCCACCTAGGCTACGGGAAGACCCAACGACCAGGAACCCAAATGTTTACTGTCACTTTCATCGGGATCATGGCCACAGTACGGAGAATTGCAGAAACCTCCGCGATGAGATCGGGGAACTCATCCACCGCGGGTATTTGAAAAGCTATATTCTATGCGAGGAGTAGGGCAGGGGGACCGATAGGGAGATCGAAAGAAAGATGCCCCGGAGACTAGCAAACAGAACGAGCAGCCACCTTGACTGCTACTAGAAGAAAGACCGATCCGCGGGGTGATCAACATGATCACTTGTGGATCCATTGTTGCGGGGTGCATAGCAGCGGCAGGGAAGACTTCGGTTCGAGAACTGGAGCACGAGGTAGAGAACCCATCAAAGTGACCTCGGATAGAAGAACCCATTTACTTCACCGAGGACGATGCTTGTGGGATTTAGTACCCTCATGATGATGCCCTTGTCGTATAGCTCATCATCAACGATTTCAAAGTGAAGCGAATCTTGGTGGACTCAGGCAGTTCGACTGACATCCTCTTCAAAGGGACCTTCGACAAGTTACAATTGTAGCAAAGTGATTTGAAACTAGCGGATACTCCCCTAATAGGGTTCAGTAGAGAAGAAGTCAGGCTTATCGGACGGATTACAATACTGGTGGAGGTGGGCACATGGACGAACATTATGCAGTTCAAACATACCTTCCTGGTGGTCGCAACTTCGTCCCTACAACGCAATTTCAGGTTGGCCCATCACGGACGCTTTATGTGCGATAGTATCAACCTACTATGTAGCGATGAAGTTTTTGACAGATTATGGAGTAGCGGTCATACATGGCGATCAGCTCGAGTCCCGTAAGTGCTACGTTGCTACCCTCAAGAGAAAAGCAAAGTTGACGGAAGACGTTGAGTTGGAGCAATTAGCAGACTACACTGAGGAGCGAGCTGTCCCGATGGAGGAGAAAGTCCACATACCGGTTTCCGAGACTGAGCCGACCATGACTCTCCAGATCGGTGTCTTGATGAGCGAACAACTCCAAACATAATTAGTAAGTTTCTTACTTAATAATTTAGATGTTTTCACTTGGTCCATGACAAAAATGCCCGGAATCGACCCTAGTGTGATAACTCACAAATTAAATGTGGACCCTTTAGTCAGGCCAGTTAGACAAAGAAAATGCAACCTCACCCCGGAGTGGTGGAGGGTAGTCGATGAGGAGGTCGGGAAGCTCCTCTCTGTAGACTTCGTCAGGGAGGTCCATTACCCGAGCTGGGTCACCAACCCTGTGCTGGTGAAGAAGGCCAACGGCAAGTGGCGCATGCGCGTCGACTACACCGACCTGAACAGAGCCTGTCCGAAGGATTGCTTCCCCTTGCCCAGAATTGACTGCTTGGTAGACGCGATCTCAGGGCATGAGTTACTGAGTTTCATGGACGCTTACTCCGGCTACAACCTAATTAGGATGGACATAGCCGAATAGGATATAACTGCTTTTGTCACCGAACTCGGGCTGTACTGTTATAAAGTCATGCCCATTGGTTTGAAAAACGCTGGAGCAACTTTCTAGCGATTTGACTTGTAAACAAAATTTTTGAGCCTTTGATTGGCAATAAAGTGGAGTGTTATGTTGATGACATGGTCGTGAAGACCCTGTTTTCTAAATCTTTAATTGATGATTTAAATGCTATTTTTCAATTTTTAAGGAAGTATATTATGAAGTTAAACCCAAACAAGTGTGTCTTCGGAGTCACGTCGGGAAAGTTCCTCCGTTACATAGTGAACCGATGTAGCATCGAGGCTAATCTGGATAAAATTAAGGTTATTTTAGATATGTGATTGCCCCAAAAAATCAAGGAAGTCCAATGACTAATTGGCTGGGTGCCTTAAACTGGTTTATGTCTAAATCGGCGGGTTGGTGCCTACCCTTTTTTAAGGCAATAAAAAAGAACAAAAATTTCGAATGGACCAAAGAGTGCCAGGTTGCGTTTGATGAGCTGAAAAGGTCCCTAAGTACCGCCTCGATTTTAACCCGACCTAAGGAAGGAGATGAATTGAAGCTGTACCTCTCCGCGAGTGACGAGGTGGTTAGCTCGGTACTGATCAGAGAAGTAGGTCGGGTCCAACGACCAGTCTACTAGGTAAGTAAAGTTTTGCAGAACGTGGAAACCAGATATCCCGACATCGAGAAGCTAGCGTACGTGCTAGTAGAAGCATTTCGGAAACTACACCCATACTTCCAACCCCATACCATTGTCGTCCTCACTAATAGACCTTTGAGGCACATTTTTCTTAAGCTCGATGTGTCAGGGAGGTTGACGAAGTGGTCCATCGAGCTGAGTGAGTACGACATCTGGTTCGAGCCATGTTGAGTGATCAATGCCTAAGTCTTGGCAGACTTTGCACCAGAATGCACGTTCAGCACGATAGCCTCTGAATTGACTGGACCCGCTGATGTGTTAGAGGCGTTAACCAGCATGGAACCAGTCCTGATCAGAGCAGTACTGACCTGGGACGCGGAGCCCTGGATCTTCCATGTAGACGGCTCGTCCAACTAGCAAGGAATTGGTGCTGGACTGATACTGTATGACCCGAGTGAGGTGAAGCCGGAGTATGCTCTCCGATTCGGATTTGAGGCGTCGAACAACGAGGCGGAGTTTGAGGCACTAATTAGCAGGCTAAACTTAGCAAAGGAAATGGGTGCAAAACACATCGTTGTGTGCAGTGACTCTCAGTTGGTAGTTAACCAAGTCAATGGTGACTACAAAGCTCGTGACTCAACTTTGGCAGCCTACTTAGCTAAAGTCAGAGAAATCCTACCAGGCTTTCGCTTCTATTTCATTAGGCAGATACCGAGGTCCAAGAACACTAAGGCCGATGTCCTGTCACGATTAGCAAGTACCAATGAAAACACCATGCGAACTGTGTATATAGAGGACCTGCCTCAGCCCAGCATTCTCAGGGGGGCAGAAGAGGTTGCTCCCGTGTTGCAAGAGGAACCGAGCTGGATTGACCCGCTCGTTGATTATCTGCTCCATGGGACCCTACCTGTAGAACACAATGCAACTCGAAGGGTAGAGCGTCAATGCAACACGAAGTGAGTGGAGGCCGAACCATTGGTGAGCATCATAGCCCGGAACGTGCAAAATTTCTTTTGGAAAAACATCGTGTGCCTTTTTGGACTGCCCAGAGTTTTGATTTCGGATAATGGGAAGCAATTCGAGGACATCAAATTCTAGAATTGGTGTGCCGAGTTAGAGATTAAGAAAAATTTCACTTCGGTAGCACACCCGCAAGCAAACGAACAGGCCAAAGTGATGAACAGGGCTATTCTCCACGGACTAAAAGCTTGCCTTGTGCGAGCTAAAGGCCTGTGGGTGGATGAGTTGCCTAGTGTCCTTTGGGCCTATCGGACTACCATCAAGACTGCGACCGGCGAAACACCCTTCAACCTCTCATGTGGGACGAAAGCTTTGATTTCGACAGAGATTGAAGTATTGGCATTGCAGCTCAAAGCGTATGATGAAGAGGCGAACAATGACGAGATCCGGACCAACTTAGTAGATTTGGTTGAAGAAGTACGCGACCTGGCCCACATTCGAACTGCGGCTTACGAACAATGAGTAGATCGGTATTATAACGCCCAGGTCAGAAAGCAACTTGGTCCTCCATAAGGTAATGGCACCTGAGCCCGGCATGGGTAAGCTTGGTTTGAATTGGGAAGGTCCATATCGGGTGAGACGGGTGTTCGGCAAAGGAACCTATGAGCTCGAGACCATGGAAGGAAAACAGGTACCTCGAGCTTGGAGCATTGACAAGCTAAGGAGATACTATTTGTGAAACTCCAACTCCACTGAAAAACTACTAAGTCCACAAGATCACCGAGCTGATCCAAAGGACGAAGAATTGGAGAGAGGACCCCAAGTCACTCTTAGAAGCCTAAGGGTTATGGTGCTGAGCTGATAGGAGAACTCGACACGATATAATATCCAGTCGCCTCTTCAGCATGAGTAGAGAAGTCCTATTTGCCTCTTTGACATAGACAGCCTAAGACCTAGTCGCCTCTTCGGCATGAGCTTACTAAGACTTAGTCACTTAGGCATGGGCAACCGAAAACCCCAGTCGCTTTGGCATGGGTAAGGCAAGAGTAGCCTGGGCGCAGACAGGTCGGGCATATTCCTATTCGAGCCTAACTTGTCAGCTCGGGAGTAATCTATACTTAGAAAAATTTTGCATGCAAGAATTTTTTGAACTATTGTATTTCATTAATAAGGCACTTCAAGCACATAGCAAAAAGAGAGAGAGAGAGAGAGAGAGAGAGAGAGAGAGAGAGAGAGAGATTACAACTATTTGAACAATCTTGGAGGCTCGTGACATCAAGTATATACAGGGGGTCCAAGAAAAGAGGCAAGTTACATCAGTCAACCCGGGGTTCCTCATCCCCAATGGAAGCATCGACAAGCTGGTCGGTCTCTATATGATCCTCGGCAGCACCACCTCCATCTCCCTCCTTCGTTGTCCCATCACCGAAGAGGTTGTCATCGCTCTCCTCTTCGGAGTATCGACAATTAGCAGCCTGAACATCCATCTCCTTGGTGATCTTTGATGTCGTGATGGCACTAAGGTCGAGATGGGGGGCTTCACGTCGGGTCAACCATCTGCTGAGCTTGAAGCCCTTACGGTAGCCCGCTGTTTTGGCCTCGACAACAACTCGTGCTGCTCCATCGAAGACTTGTACTCCTCAACGGCTTTGACCTTGGCCTCCTCTATCGAGGTTCTCGTTCTCTCTTTTGGGAGTCTCCTTGCACTCCTCCAACTCCTTCTCCGCCATCAGTAGAGTCAACAATTCCTTCTTAGCTCGCGCGTCCTTTTGCAGCTTGTTGATTTCGCTACGAGCTAGGTTCAGTTCAGAGTGAGCATTTCGAGAGGACTTTTTAGCCTCCAGAGCTCACTTCAGGTTCACCTTGGACTGGTAGGCCAGGGCATGGATTTCGGAGTTCACCTACCAAAAGAAGAAGCAAAATCTAAGTATGGAGAAAAGTTATGAAGAATATAGTTTTAAGGTCAGGTACGTACCACCATGCAGTGAGTCGCCGCTCTGGCCCTGAGCTGAGATACCGGTTGATCAGCCCAATGAGCAACCTACTCGGCGAAGACCGCGTCCTTGCTCTTGAGGAGACTGAACTTTAGAGTCAAGATACTCTAGGCTGAGGTGTCACCACTCGAAGGGATGGCTGCCTGAGTGTGCTGAGGCTCGGACGACGTGGTCTCCTCGGGAAAGTGAGGCGGAGAAGCTTAACCTTGGTCCTCTTTGACCAAGTCGATGATTGTGGCTGCTCGGCAATTGGAGGATGCTCGGGGATGGCAGTGTCGATACTGGAAGTGGTAGTGCCTTTGTGGAGACGAGCCTTTTTGGAGGCCCTCTTCTTTTTCCCCTTCTTCATGCTCCCGAAGAGTTCCTCAGCAGGAATATCAGCCCTGGCTTCTACAACAGGTAATGAACAAGTTAGCTGCAAATTTAAACATGAACTACGAAGAAGAAAATATATGTGCATACACCAAGATAACGATCTACCTAGAGGACTCAGCCCGGCTTTCACAAGCTTCTCTTCGGACAAGAAGTCCTTCAGCTACAGGTTGAGATCGACCCAAGAGCGGATCATCGCTGAAGTTTCACTATTCAATTGGACTCCGGGGTCACTAATGGACGTCTTCCACTCTATCGAGAATGGCCAACCCCCAACTAAGGAAACTATGAAGTATTGCCTTTTCCAGGCCGACACTTTATTGGGGAAGCGATGCAAGACTTTGTACCTTGGTCGAGGAGAAATATAGTAGTTGTGCTTCTCGTCCTTAAGGACACAAGCTGAGTTCTTCTTAGTAGCGTAGATCGAACTAAATATGTCCAGGTTAAGAGGTCTATTGTACTCGTGGAATAGGGAAATGATACTGACGATGGACCGGATGGAGTTCGGGTGAAGCTGGTCTATAGTGACATTAAAAAACTGAAGGACATCTACAATAAAGGGATGAAGTGGGAAACAGAGTCCTGCTACGAGCTGCTCCTCGTAAATAGCAATCTCGTCTGACTCATGATCCTAGGGGTACTGACCCAAGGGAATGCTGTACACGTGGTTATCGGGGAACTGGTAGTTGTAAGATAAGAATTGCAGCCTTTCGGTGGTCATAATGGAAAGGGTGAAGCTATCTGGTTTCCGATGGGGATGCAAGGTGGATGCCCCCTATTTGGACACCTTGCGGTTTTGACCCAATGCGTCCGCCCTATTCGAAGTGAAATCCGGATCTTCAACCGAAGCACTTGCCCCAGTAGGACCGAACTCCTCCACGTAGGCCGGGGTTCCCACCTTGGCCCTGGCGAACCCATTGCTCCCATCAAGGAGACTATCTATACTATGACTAGACATACTGGACTAAGAAGGGAAAAAGACAACAAAGCAAGGGAAGACGAACTCACCGTGAAGATTTAAGAAAGTGAGATGACCTCGGACACGCTAATAGTAAACACCAAGCTGAGAGACTTGAATGCAACTTCAAGGAACTCAATTACACAGGTTACGACAAGTAAAATGGGCCCTTCGGCCCCTATTTATAGCCACCATACCCGAGGTTCAACGACCAAGATCTACATGATCCAACAACTCCTGTGAAAACCGGTTGCACACTCCTTGAGGTTGAAATCAGTTGAGTGTGCGTTTTGACGTCCGCGGAGCCTATAATTGGCATGACGTCCGCGCATTCCTGATACGTGATCCTGGTCATTTCCTGGTTGAGCCAAGCGGTTATACAGGTCTAACGAAAGATCTGCCCTCCATACCACCTGGACATTGTGCCAAATCCACCTAGGCTTATCATGAACTCCCCGCGCCGAGTCAAGACCCCTGGCACGAGGAGTGGGGGGCAATTGATGAGGGGTGATTTGGCTCGACCTAGAACGTAAAGGACACATGGAGACGACCTACCAGTAGGATGACAACTCAGCAAGGAGAGCCTTGTCAGCAGTTCGGGAGCCTGGGTGTTCGGGCACCTCGGCACCAAAGCCACATCGACACCAAAGCCACTGTGACACCTGAGTACTGAAGTGACACATAATCGATTCCAGAAGCTTCTCAACGGACTCCGGATCTCTCAAGATCACGCTGCGTAACAGCATGCCTTATCCTCTCCCCGCCCGGATCGGAAGGTAACGATAGGCTTCATTGACTGGTACGTTACTCTCCTTCTAAAGCGGAACGAATCCCATCTATGCGGGCTGAGGATCTCAGGACCATTTCATGAGACCCATGGTAGATCAACTATATATGGGCATTGACCCCCAAGACTCAGGTACACACGATTAAGTGCATTCTAACTCTCTTATATCTCAAACTCTCAGCTCGCGTATTACTATTACTGACTTAAGCATTGGAGCGACCCCACCGGGTTAGCCACCCTATGTTCTATGATTCCTCATTTTCTTTATAGTTCGAGCAACCTACTTGGCAACAGACGTCTGAGCTGCCTTACAGATAGGAGCATCCAGATCGCGCTCCATCAAAAAAGGTTCAGAAAAAAATATAAGAATAGATTGCAAAAACTTACAGATTCTCAAATTCGTGCAGCAAAGATAGAAGTTGAACATGGTAAAGATACGAAACTAAACATCAGCAAACTGGTTCCAAACCAAAGGCTCGAATGTCAGTCCAAAGAGACCGTGATGGAAGATAGCCATCTACCCCCGGGAAAAGATTCGGGAAGAAACCTGAATATGACAAGGTCCCTCAAGTAGTTAAAAAATTTTATTGTAAAAAATAGCTGGAAGGTAATGGAACAAAACTAAATAGAGAGGTCATTATTTCCTGCTGCAAAAGGAATGGCTCCTTGACTTCTTCAAAGAACTTCTTTGATGTTCCTCCACATAGGAATTGCACTTATGATCCCTATGATAAAGAGATTAATGAACAGAGACCCACCGGTCACCTTCCAACCCAAATTTGCAATAACGTTGGGGAGATTATGAAAGAAGTGATTCCAAAGGAAGGAAAATGATGGGGACTTCCAAATGTCTAAAGGAGTAGCAAAACTCAAAATGATATTGATAAGCATATGTTAGAGAATAAAATCTATTCAAAGGACCTCAGTTAACCACTAAAGCTTTTATGTTGAATGGTTGTTGAGATGGTATGAGAGCCACTTTGACGCTTGTGGTGTCCACACTTTAAGCCCAAACTAAGAATAAAACTAACTTGTTATTACTTGTATGTTATATAAGTAAGAGGTTTTAGAAGAGGAGAGTTTTAAAAATCATGTTAAATGATAACTCTTCTTCCCAGCAAGTCAATGAAAATCTAAGGGAAGCAACAACTGAGCCACCATCGACTACTTGCAACATGCAGGCGATTAACTCTCGAGAGGACGTATGCCTTACTCAAGCTCCTCCTGTCATGAATTTGTCGAATGAGTTGCCGCAGAAAACTTCTGTCATCATCAAAGCATGTGTATAAATAAAGACGTCAAATATGGAGCTGGGGGGGAACTTTTTAGCCCCTGCAGGGAATGGACATTGGTAACATAAATTTTGAGTCAAGTAAAAATGTTAAAAATCTTAATGAAACGTTAGAGGATGAATGTGTGGGGAAGTCAAAGCAGACTTTTAATGATAGTGACGGTCTGTACGATAAACTTTCTTATCGAGACGTCCTTTCCAAGAGAGCATGCACGCTTCTTTCTAGTTCCCCACAAAGCAATATTCAGAGCCCTAATGATAATTCCATGCAGAATATGTCGTGTGCCTGCTATTTAAAGGCTAACTGGCTGATCCATCAACACCACATATGGAATACCTAGTCTTCTTCCAGCTCGAGTGTTCATCTCAATACTGGTGTAATCGATATGACATCCATATATGAAATTGGTGAATCAAGCAAGGCGAAGAGGGCCCTTAATTTCCAGTTCAAAATTAGGGCAAAGCTCAGTTGCAGCATTCTAAAGTTGCACGTGTCATCAACCTGGATGAGTTGAAACTTAAGAAGGATAGGGTCGATCGTTGATCTCTATAAATACTGGGTGAGGCTGAACCAACCTCAGCTATGATTGTGAAAGCTAAGGAATGGGGGTGGAATGTAATACTGATATTCGACTGATAGGTAACGATTTTTTCCTGATTTCTTTCTTCACTCAGAATGACTATTCCAAGGTTATTAAAAATGGGCCTTGGATGGTTAAGGGTAAATATCTAGTCTTGGTTGCTTGGAAGCCTGGATTTAATCCACTCAGAGCCAAGCTTGAAGTAGCTGGTCTCTGGATTAGGCTCCCAGGTCTACCGATTGAATGTTGGTCTAGAGATGACCTTGAAATAATCTTAAGAGATGTTGGTGAAGTTCTGAAATTGGACGATGACACTATGAAAATGTCCAGAACCTTGTACACTATAGTGTGTGAGAGTGGATCTCACTAGGCCATTCATCCTGGAAATTCCTCTCATAAATGAAGGGACCCGGGACAAAATTAAAAGTGTTTTATGAAAACATTTTTTATCTTTGCATCAATGGTGGGTGGCGTGGACATAAGTATCATGACTGTCCTGAGACCTCCATAGTCAAATAGGCGCAGGGAGAGGCAGTGGAAAGATAGGCGTCCGCACTGGATTTAGGCAAAGAGTGACAGTTTTGATCCAACAAGAAGAACTGCGAAAACCAGGATCTTAAATCTGGGTCACGCCACCATAGTACCAGTAAGTCAAAACTCCACCCAAAAGAGGTGGATTCTGAAGAAAGAGATGGTGAATCTTAAGCTGACGTTTGAAACGTCCCAACTTAACAAATCTGGTATGGTTTCAGTAGCCATTTTGATTGAAAAGAATTTTAATCCTAATCTCTATAATGTGCAGGACAAACCTGGAACAAATTACTATTACAGAGAAGGGGACACTGGAGAGCAAGAAAATATAGGAGATGAAGAAGGTGAAGATGATGAAATGGCACGGATGGCTGGATTGAACAACCAGTTGATGGAGAGGATTTTGCCCAAGGGGAGAAGCCCAATAATAATCAGTACGAGGAAGAATTGAACTCTGGAAATATGGAACATCATAGGGTCAATATGGGTCCGATAAATTCTGCTGTAACCAATGCAAATACTTAGTTGGAATGTGCAAGGGGCTGGTAGACCTTGCCTCCAAAGACAAGTTGTGGAACTCGGCCGAGTCCACAAATTAGGAATTTGCTTTTTGATGGAAACAAGGGTAAACCCAGATCAAGCTAGGAAAATTGTTAAGTCCTTTAGTTTTGACAACTTTTTTCTTGGTGATCCTGTGTGATTTTTCTGGATGATTGTGGATTTGTGGAACAAAAACTTATGTAACCTACAGATTATCCTTTCTAATGGAAGATTAGTTCATGCTTTGATTACTGAATTTGCTTCAAATAAATCTTATTTCTATACTTTTGTCTACGTCCCTCCCAATAAGACTAGTCAACTTCAAGTCTGGAACTGGTTAAGAGATATTTCAAATAATACAAATGAAGCTTGGCTTCTATTAGGGGATTTCAATGCCTTTAAATCAACTGAGAACAAAAGAGGTGGTGGAGAGGTTCTTCCTTACCACACTAGACATAGACAGTTCAATGATCTTATTAGTGAGTGTGGTATTATGGACCTAGAAATAAAAGGAATTCAGTTTACTTGGAAAAACATGAATATATGGGAGAGGATTGATTGGGTGTTAACAAATGATGTTTGGAGGAGAGAGTTTCCAAATGCTTCTCTTCTAAACCTCCCTTTCTTGGCTTCTGACCACTCTCCCCTTGTCCTCTAAACTGATGCCCCACAAGCTAAAGGTCCAAAGGCTATGTGGCGTATTGACCCAAAAATTAATGATGTGGTTCACAAAGTTTGGAATTAGAAAGTCTCTGGGTCTAGGGCTATACAATTCATAAAGAAAATAAATATTGTTGTTGCTAAAGAAATGGAATAAGGAACATTTTGGAACAAGAAATCCTAATGGCTTAAGAGGAGGTCCAAAATCGGTTGGCTAAAGAAAATAATACCAACAGAGCCCTAGTTAACAGGCAGCCTGGAACATTCCCTTTAAACACAATTAAGTAACATTCTATTCAGAAAAAAAACTTATTGGGCTCAAAGATCTAGGATTGACTAGCTAGATTCAGAGAAGAAAAATGGAAAATTATTTACCCATGAACTTACTTAGATACCGTCGTCCCCACATAAATTAAAAAAAAAATAATATGAGTTTCTTTTCAACTTCCCCCTCTCAAAAAAAAAAAAAAAAAAAAGAAAGAACCCCCTTAGGCGGGGGGTAGATAATAAACCTCTTAAAAACCCTGAACTATTTTACACCTTTCGTCCAGACCGGGGATAGGGAGGGTGGAGGGTTTAAGGGTTTTGCAAAGAGGAACGGATTATGATACAGACTGTTTCTTCCACTCTCTCGCCCTGGTTGCTCTTGCTCCGCCTTTGCAGAAGCCCCAAGTATCATTGTTCAGTTTCGACCTTATACCCTGAACATTTGAGCGAAAAGGCTGCCTCTGATACAAAAATTTCAGCGATACCCACTTCAGGATCGGCGTTTCCCGAGAAGTCCGATCCAGAAATTGGTTTTCCGAGGAAATCCATATCGGGAATAGGGGTTTTAGAGGAACCCAATTCCAAAATTGGGATTTTGGAGCGACCCACTTCAGGAACTTTGGAGAAATCGAACCTAGAAGTTTCAGAAAAGTCCAGGTATGTTAAATCTGCATCCCTTCCTTCACAGATTAAGCAAGAGATTTCCTCTCGTATTGCAGAGGGAGTGCTCACTCAAGACCATGTAATTGAGATTCTTCTGAACTATAAACATGATCCCACATCAGCTCTAAAGTTTTTCAAATGGGCTGAGAAGAAACAGCGAGGTTTTGTCCGAAATGTGGATGCGTTGTGCGTTATGGTTCACATCCTCGCTCTGTCGAAGAGGCCTTGGGGCGCTCGAGATCTATTAAGTCAATGCATTTCCGGTAATTCTAGTCCTAGTGCAAGTGTTTTAGTTGATCGCCTTATTGAGAGCTCTAAAATATGCAAGTCGGATATACGTGTTTTCAGTTTTTTACTGAACTGCTATATACGGGTTGGGCGGATTGCAGAGGCAGCAGAAAGTTTTGAAAGGATGATTAAGAGTGACATTGTTCCTGAAATTAAATACAGAAACATCCTTCTTACTGCATTGGTTAGGGAGAACATGATTCGAAAAGCTCGGGATTTGTATGGGGAAATGCAAGAGAGAGGAGTTGATTGTGATTGCTTCACTCGGAATGCGGTGAAGGATGGTTCTTTGAAACAAGGGATGCCTGGGGAAGCAGATAGTACTTTAGACAAATGAGAGTTGGATGATGTGAGCTCAATTGAGTTGCTTATAATGTGGTTATCTAGGCCATTTGAAAGATTCCTGATTCAAAGGCGGCATGCCCATTGATTAAAGATATGAATATATGGTGCTGGTTCTCACTAAACCACAAATACCAGAATGATGAAACCTTACATGAGAAGGAAATATGTAGAAGCATTAAAACTGAAAGTTGAAATAATCACTACTGGGCTAGTGGGCTATGATATATTTGGCGTTGCAAATCTGATGAAGGGGTATTGCATTTAAGGCAAATTCAGTGGTTGAATTCAAGGGGACATATGTATTGGGAATACCATATGTGGCATAGATCCTATAACCTACCTACCACGGGAATTCAGTCTTATTTCTGAAGTAGCTCACGAGTCATGACCATGTCATGTTGATATTGCATTTTATATAATATACTATAAAGAAAATGTTGACATTTAAACATTTTAACTTCAAGGCTCAAATGATATGAGTTTGAAAAAGGCTATAGGTTTCACCCATTAGCATTGAAATAACATCGACTTTTCCTTGTATATTTACATTGAATGCAGCTCTGGATGTTAGTATGCAAATGCAGGTTGTATGGACTAAATGTGAAGGAACGCGTGGGAATGAGAAGGGGAAGTTATATATTTCATCGCATCTGTTTGTTTTGTGCTTGTAGGATTCCGAGTCAATCGGCCATCCGCTTATTAATTGCTTGGAAGACAACAGCCTCTGGCAGTTCTTTCTTGATTTAGTCCATGGTTGTAGCTTCTATTGGGTCCCTCCTAAGAATGTTGCTGGCTTTGTTTCTCAAAATAGCCTGTTTGCAACTTGGGGCCAAGGGGCAGATTATGTTGGAGAGCAATTCCTTGTGCTGTTCTGCGGGTGCTTATGAGAGGAATGGAACAGGAGGATATTTGAGAACAAAGCTACTTCTTGGGTTGGACTCAGGGAAAGAACCTTGAATCTTATTAATTCTTGGATGCTCACCAGTACGCAATTTAGAGGGATAGATCATAGAACAAAAATCTTAGCAGTATTCTTCAGTCATCCGGTATAGATCCTCAGGTTCCCCCCATGGATAGCTTCAAGACCTAGTTGTGAGGTTTTGCTGAATTTTGATGGTAGTTGTCATCTCAGATGAGCAGGGGTACGCAGGGATGGTGGCCTCGTTACTAATTTAGCTGGTGCTGTCTTGTGGGCATATAGTGGGACTATTGGTAATAAAGAGACTGCTAAAGGCAAAGTTAAAGCTCTCCTGGTGGGGGTTAAGGGTGGCTATTTCCATTCAAGCCTCCCCTTTTGTTGTGGAGGGTGACTCAAGGAATGCAACTGAGTAGGCATCTAATCAGAAGTGGGACCTGGCTCACTTGCTAAATGAAATCGGTGACCTCTCTTCTCTTCTTTCTTGCTCTTTCAGATGGATTCCAAGAGATTTAAATGTTATGGCTAATGGCTGATTCTTTATCAAAGCAGGGATCGACAAGGCCTTTTTGTATAGTGCTAACCACTTTGCCATTATAATTCAGTGCTTTTTTTAATTATTATTATTATTATTATTATTATTTTTTGTATCTCCTCAAAAGAAAAAGTTGAAGATTTTATATGATATGACATATTACATTTACTGCTGGGCATTCGAGTTCATCTTTTAATCTTGGGATTGGTGTATGAACATCTGAGCTTCAACGTTCAAATGATGAGTTTGACAAAGGTTATAGGTTTCACCCATAAGTATGATATGACAATGACTTTTCCTTGTATATGTACATTGAAATGCAGCTCTGGATGTTAGTATGTGGATGCAGGTTGGATGGACTAAACATGAAGGAACATGTGGGAATGGTTGAAGATTTAATATGACATGATATATTACATTTACTGGGCATTCAGGTTACATCTTTTAATCTTGGTGTTGGTAACTTTGAGTTCAATTAAGTTTAAATGCAAATGGTGATGTTGAAAAGTGGTATTTTGATCCACTTCTGGGCTCTCTAAGATAATTAGGCTTGTCTAGTGAACATTTTGACTTGGCATGTCACAGCCTTGGAGGAAATTTTATACGTTTTTCTAGGCAAGGTCCAAAATATCGCAATGTATCGGGCCGTATTGATCGATATGTATCGTTTTGACCAGAACCCGATACACGAAACATGTAGAAATCATTTGTTTTGTTTTATTTTTTATTTTGTATGTATCAGCTGATATGGACTGTTTCGGATTTGATACAACCCAATACACTTGATTGTTTCAGTTCCCCTTCTTCCATTAATTTCGTTAATCTATATTTAGTATCGAACCTCTCTCATTAATGCCATTAATTACTCCGATATTTAAGTCAAATTTCTCTTTCATTAATAAGTTAAATACTCCTATATTTAAGAAAGTTTTAAATTTAATGTTGAATTTTGGTGCCTAATTTGAATTCTCATTAATTTTGTTAATTAATAATTAATGATCATCTCTCATTAATTCATTTTGTTAGTACAAAAACTACAAACTTTAACAATAGCAAGATTCGAACCTTAGGCACCATTTGGCATCACTCTAGAGAATCCCTTTTGGTGATTCTTGTAATTTTTCGGAGTAGAATCCCATTTGGGTTTGTCTACTCCTTAGAATCCATCCTTTTTCAGATGGAATTTCTCATCCTAAGGCCCGCTCCCAAGAAATGAAAAAATATGTTTTTTTTTTTTTTGGATAGAACCAAAAGGGGCTACACAAGACCCTACACCCCCACAAATCACTAAAACAAATTAAATCTAAAGACCATATGGGTTCACTTAGGTTAAAAGAGACAGACCCAAATAGGGGTCAAAGAGCTTCATTTGCAATCCAATCGGCCACTTGCTTGGCTTCCCTGAAGACATGTTTGTACTGCACTCCATTCTTGAACCAATCCTTCATCTCTAGGTAGTCTTGGATGATATTCTTCAATCTCCATGGCAGGGTAACCTGACCCTTAAGGCATGAAATAACAAAGTGAGAATCTCCCTCAATGATAATAGGAAACTTTGAAAAATTGTCTACCAAATTATGTGCTTCCCAAGCAGCTCATGCTTCAACACCATTAATGGTGAAGAAACCGAAGGAGTAACCTTTGTAATCAACTATTTTACCTAAATGATTTCTCGCAATTGTTCTAACAAAACTTAGACCATTTTTTGAACATGAAGCATTAAAATTTATTTTTATGGTTTCGGGGTCAGGGGAACTCCACTTGATATGTTTCCACTTCTTATTATCTTTTGCCATTTTAGTGCATACATGGTTGTCCCAAATTTCATTAAAAGCTTTAGTTGCTCTATCCAAAATTTCTTGAGGAGGCAAGGAGTTGTTATTAAATGTTTTCTGATTTCTATTCTTTCATAAATACTATAATATGAACACACACTTTTCCTTTAAATTTTCTCCTTCCTTAGCATCCCTCTTATGAATGCTAGTCCACCAATCTAGAAATGAAGATTTGAGTTCATGGGAACCACCAATGTTAAGGTTGGTCAATAGCCAAGTTTGTTTGGCTATGTCACAATTGTCAGCACCCAATTTTTGCTCGGTCCCCTCACCCTACCTCTTCTTACCCTCTTCTTAAACCCAAAAAACTTGTAAACACAAATAGGTCAACTTGAGACTTTTTAAAACCTGAAATACCCTCATTTGACATAATTCACATGACAAATAAGAACTTTGAGATCAATATCAAAGTATGATCAAACATCATCCCTAGACTTAGAAAACTATAACTTAGTTACACATTCATGACTAAATTGCAAAGATCCACCGTTCATCATGCCAACATCCTTTATGGCTCCGATCTATGTGATATTCAAATTCTAACTCCTGCAAAATCAAATCCAACATATCCATCACCTCAAGATCACTAGGAAACAATCAACTAGCGGATCCCAACACAAATCTAGGACAACCAACCGTAAAAACATCAAGATCCCATTCTAATGGCCTTAAATGATTACCAAGATTGACCTTATCTTTCTTATATCAAAACCATCCACTTGACTCCTCACCCGAATCCATGCCTACCTACCAAATTGTAGCTCAAAATTCTCCCGTTTGACTCTCCATCAAGCTTAGATCATATTTCAACAAATCTTATTAATTAGAGATTACCATCTGTCATCCCAACTTCATATGACCAATTGGACCTTACCACTGTGTTCGGAGACCTAAAAAACCCCACCTCGTTAAATTTCATGACCACACACCTCCATTTAACCGTTGAAAAAGTAAGATTCCATTTTCGGCAAACCATAAGCTAAGACCATGATCTGAACTAAATTAGTCAGAGTATACCTCTGATCAAAGATGTATCACTTTCATTAGATTTAGGACATTCAAAAGTGTCAACCCACCAAATTTCATCCAAAAACTCCCCCGTTTGACCTTTCATCAAACAAACATTCCATTTCAACAAATCTTGTTGATCAGAACTTGTCACCACTGTGTTTAGAGACCCAAAAAAATCCCAGCATGCTAAATTTCATGACCAAATTCATCCGTTTGACCGTTAAATTGCCATGTCATTCATCTAAACCTGAAGCCTCAAAAGGGTGATGGCTAATGTCAGACCCATTCTTGACTCATTAGAACACTTGGATCAATGAAACAAAGCCTAATAGACCCAAAAAGCCCAAAACCCCAAGATATCCCTACTTAAAACAAAAAAAAAGACAAAATAACATTTAAAAGTTCATCAAATTTACATTTTCTACCACTGACAACCCCAAATACAAGACTACCATGATAGCCTTAAACTCTGATTGGATACACAAAACCCGTGAAAACCACCCCCAAATCGAAGAAAATGTTTCACCAAATAGGAAATCTTGACTGGGCATCTATTTCTTTGAAGAATTTTTTTCCTATTTGTGTGAAAAACTGTTGTTAAATCCCAAGCACTGTACCTAAACGAATTCAAACCAGACCCCCTTCCCTTTCTCTATAAATACTAATATAATTTGAGCTCAAAAGGGCAGAAGAGGAAGGAAACCTGAGAGAGGCCCCCAAAAGGGGGGGGGGGGGGGACTTGAGGGAGGCCCCCAGAGAGAGTGACAAAAAGAGAAAAGAGCTTTCTCATAGCCCATATACTGCCTCTTCTTCTCTTGAAAATCGAATGTACTTTGAACCTCAAATTCCAAACTCGCCTTCTCCATTTTCAAGCAGAAGTTGTTACAACCAAAAGCATTCCCTAGCTCAAGAACCCATTTAAACTTTTTTTTTTATCTCATCCCTAGTTGTTGGAAAACTTTTAACAAGGTACATATGAAAGGTAAGTCTTTCATTTTAACTTTTAAACCTAATTTCGTAATCTCTTTATTTTTCTGGGTTGTTTGAAGTTCAGAGACCTTGGATAAGCATTGTTCTCAACTTCTTCTAGACTGAGTATAGAGGCAGAGAGGTGAGGGTCTTAGGGAAATTAGTACGTAAGACCCAATAACATCACCTTAAAGTCGGTCTCAAGAGAAGCTGAGCGCACATTTCTCTAGATTTCATAAATTCTAGCAGTTGTATGTATTAGTTTTCTGAAAGAAATTAAGCCTGAACAACTCCCGTATTGGGCTGCTATAGCAGCTTAGAGAGAGGGGTGCCTAATACCTTCCTTCTCACAAGAAGGCTCTCATCCTCAATTTGCTATGGGGAGATTACTTCAGCAGGAGTGGAGTTACTCCACCCAATACCCTTTTTGAGTAGCTCTCTAGCACTAAGGATTCCTCTCCAGGCCCAAGAGATACATTTTTTCAAGGTTTTAAAAACCGACTCAGAAATGGAACCGTTCTAGCTACCGATTTTTGAGTTAGCGGTTCGACCGTCCGGATTGAACAATTCAGACGGTTTTCATTAGGGAAAATATTTATCATATAAAAGTTTATATGAGAAATAGAGAAAGGAGAAGAGACTCTATCGGCTGAGAAAGAAAAAAAAAAGATATGAGATATGAGATTGACTTCTTTGCAACTCTAAAATCATCATCATCATCATCATCATCATCTTCTTCTTTCTCTCTCTCTCTCTCTCTCTCTCTCCCATTGTGTTGGACTCCTCAATTCCACTACTAATATGATGCCACAATACTTAATGAGGTCCTTTAAGCTCCCCCAAAATGTCATTGAAGATTTAGATAAATCCTAAAGAAACTTTCTCTGGTCTAACTCTAGTGAGAAAAAGCCTCTCCATTTGTTAAGTTGGGAGAGTTTGTAAATCAAAGAGTTGGGGTTTTGGTCTCAAAATCCTCCATTGAGTAAATGAAGTAAGCCTTGCAAAGTTGGGATGGAAAATTTTAAAAGAGGAGGATAATCTTTGGGTCAAAGTGGTTAGGAGTAAATACCTTACAAAAGAAAGTTTTTGGAGTGCTAAGGAGAAAAAGGCAATGCTTTTGAACCGTCGTTGACCCAAACGGTTGGACAGTTCAGCTCGGAAATCGTCTAAGCAACTGATTCCATTTCACCCTTAACCCGTTCTTGGGTCAAAAACCATTGACTTGGTTAGAAAACCATTGATTCGAGTGGTCAAACGAGTTGACAGTGGTTCGCGGTGTAAGAAACTTGCAGTTGTAGATTGTTAAGTTTGTTATTGTCCCTATCATTGACAAACATGAAAGTGTTTTTAGTAACTCTAGATTTAATTAAATAGTTTTGTTTGGATTGGAATTTTCATAGTTTTTGCTAGGATTTTTTGAAATCTGTTAGGGGTATTATTTGAGAATTGGGTTGTAAATTTCTTAAAATTTGGATGTTGACTTGATGCCCTTTAAAACTTTGAGAGGATTTTAATTTTCAAACAGGCTAGAATTATAGTCTCAGTGAAGATAATACAATCATCTGCAAATTACAGAATTGGAATTTTTAGGCTATCCTTTGCCATCTTGCAACCAATGGGGCTACCATGGAGTAGAGATTCCTTAACCAATTTCAGCTCTCTTCCCATCTTAGCATTTTGTCGTCAAAGTTGAAGGAAGTTGTAAGAAGTTCTTGAATAAGAGGAATGCGATTTCTTCTTGAATTTCTTTCTGTGAGTTCTTGAGTCATCTAATTACTATCTTCTGATTTCTGTGATGCTCAATAATCACAAACTAGAAATGCATTTTTCACTGTTTAATATCTTTAGATGCCACCCAGAATAAAATAATCTTCTTTTTAGATTCCCATTAGATTTTAGACAACAAATTCCCCATATACAATGGACCCAATTCTTGTAGCTAAAGAGAAAACATATATAAGGTGAAAGGAGGGAGAGATCCATCATATGGACGCTAAGAATGCAGCGGAATAGGGTGGGCGAATTTCAAAAATTTCTCTCCTCCCTTCCAACTGGGAATCATATTCCCTGATTTTAGAATACAATATTCAAGGATCTAATTGAACCAAAACCGAACCAGATCTGAACCAAAGAGAAAGGGAAGGGTTATACCTGATACGGAGAGTCGGTATCTCCCAACGTCGGTGTTCACGCCCAAAGAATACTCCCAAGATCTGCTCCCACTGAAGATGACGCAGTGATACTGGAGCAGAACCAGTAGTGTTCATCCTACGAACCAAATTCTTCACAAGAATTCGATGGAAGCGAAGAGCACCGTACACAATTAGCCTTTCAGCAAAGACTGATATCAAGAACACCTTCTTGATCTTTCCCTCTCAAAGAGATCGAACCAGGCAGTGAATGGCGGCGGCGGCTAGAGGAGTTTTCTAAGATTCTATCTCAAATTGTAGGAGGATTTTTTCTGCTAAACCCTTGGTTCGAATTCTTGCAATTCAAGATTAGGGTTTCTCCTCTTTCTTAGTGATTAAGAAACCTCCTAATCCTATTAGGAGTTATCCCAATCCAAATCTGTATTTGGATAGGGAATTATCTTAATCCTATATGCAGATTAGGTCAGCCCACTCCTGATCTTATCAAAAGGTTACTAGATTTAAATCTTTATTTGAATTTAGTCTCAAAGAGTGGATAGGGTCAAGACCCAATCCTTTGGCTTGCCCTAATCTCAGATCCGCCCCTTTAAGTGGGTAATTAAATCAGCCAGTTTGAAATGGGCTTTAGGTCCAATATGTATTAAGTTCTCAACAGGCTTCCAAACTGCTGCCCAGTTGGGCTTCTTTGTATGGCGTGAGACCCAAGCATTGATCTACACATCAACCACATGGGTTCGGCCCGACCTTTGTTACAAGGCCTAGCCGAATTCACTAGAAAGCCTAGTGAACCCCTTGAACCCATCACATGGACTCTATGGGCCCAACACTTACACTAAGTGGTCCTTGGGCCAAGCCATCTTATAAAAACCCAGGGACTGTGGGCAGATGCGAGATTAGCCCATCAGGTGTAACCCTAAATGGTCTTATACTTAACCTCTCAGCCCATAATGATCAAACACTACCCGACAAGAGATGACTTCTTCCTCGGCTGCAAGGAACAGTGCTGCACTCTCTGCTCTTATGGATCTCGGGAATTAAAACCATTTGCAAACATTTTGAAACCATACATATCTATATACCTTATATATAAATTTTGCAAAACAAAATTTCAACGATTGAAATCAACTGCCGACAGTTTGGTTTCCATCAGAGAGAGTGCATCCCCGATCATTACCTTTGTCCAACAAAGGGGCTGATCTTGTCACTATGATCATCCACTCAGATGAATTCTCAGACTATCCCAACATACCCAGGTTTTGACCCCTGTTAAGGATGTCACTGATTGGCATATCAAAGACAACCCAATCCGACACTTAGTGCAGTATCATAATCGAGTCTAGGGGTCAGGTGTAACTTTTCAGTTTTGCCCATCAATCTCCAAGGTCCACGGAAATATTGGAAATCTGGTCCGGTTCAAAGATTCAAGTAATCCTACACTACATGTGCCTAGGGTCTCACCCTGGCGGCTGAGACAAGCCACCCCAATATTTGGCAGCACACCAGTGTCAGCCGTGGCAGGATAAATCTCCCCAGACTTATCTAACAGCTGTGAACATTCTAAACTAACACGAGTCTCATTAAATGTCCAGTTTAAGGGTCTTACACAGAAACATACCACACAACATTAATCAAACATGCACTTTATTCATTTACACTAAATGTCAAAAGTACATCAAAACTGATTGGAGCTAAGGGCATACAAAACTGAAACAAAATCATTTCAACATTTTGTTCTTGACTAGAAACAACTCCATTTGAGATAAAGACACTGTGGGTTCAAATACTAACGAAAACTATCAAATTATTTCAGTTCAGATGGCATTCAAGCATTGTGTAACTTAGCCAATAGCCATGGAACCAGACTTCTATATTGACCCTGACTACTCTTGAGTACTGTCAATGTTGTAGGCCTAATATTTTCCTACCTAGAAGCAGGGTAGGGAAGGGATTCAGAGTGACCTCTCTCTCTCTCTCTCTCAATGTCAATATGTTGTGATTTCAAGAAAACAGAGAAGACCCATTTTCATTCCACCTCTTGTGAGTTAAAATGCGAGATAATGGAAAAATCTACAAATACAGACACACAGAGAGAACAAACTCCCTTCCAGTAAAGCATCTAGTTGCACAAATCTCTTATCAGTAATTTACATTCTTATAACAGAAAAGTGAGAAAGAAGAAGCATAAACACCAAAGATGCCTACATCAATCTCTTGTGGACATCTTATTATCCGAACCATTTCTATAATTTACATTTTTACAACAAGAAAAGTGAGAATGAAGAAATTATACAAAGTTAACATAAATACCAATCTCCATCTCCCCAAGCAATTAGAGAAAAACCAGAAAAAAAAGTGATGACAACCCTCATCCGCCTCCACGCCTTAACAACTCCCCAAACTCCTCATCAGTACTCTTAAGCATCAATGGCAAAGGAATCTGCACCCCACACTCCACCAGCTCCTTGTGTCTAGGCTTTATCCTATTCTCCAGACTGAAAGCAAAGTACTGAGGGAACTCCTTCAGCTCCTCCAAGCTGGCTCCCATCTCCTCAGTGAAGTATGCAAATTTGGGCTTGAAATTGTTCTCCACACTGAAAGTAAACAGCCCTGGGCACCTCAACACCATATCCACTGCATCCTCCCGCGAGAACCCCAAGCTCACCAAGTAGTCCAGTTTGGGAATCAGGGTGTTCTCCACACTGGACACCAACAACACAGAGTCCCTATAAGCCAGCGCCTCCAAATCCTGGAACCCAAGTCTCTGTAGATAAATCAGGGCTGGTTTGAGCTGGTCTCTCACACTTGAGACCAGTAATCTTGGGCATTTGTTGACAGCCTTCCTGAAGCCATGATCTGGTACGCAAAGGTCTTGGGACAGGAACTGAAAAACTGGGATGAGATCATGTTTAATGCTGGAGGTCAAGATCTTGGGGCACATGCCAAAGATCCTGCCCATGTCCTTCTGGTGGATGCCTTTGGATTGGAGGAAAGAAATGACAGAGTGGATGGAGTGAAGGGTCGCGGTGTGGAGGGAAGGGTTGAGGGAGAGTGCTTTCCCTGAATCAACACCCATTATCTCAAGACATAGTATCTTCTCCTTGAATTGGACTGAGAGGTTGGATTGGTCTAGTGACGATGAGAGTGGGAGCTTTTGAAGGGGATTTCTGGGTTTTGCTGTGGAGAGGTTATTGGTTAGTTGGGCCTTGGGCAGGAGGGGCGATGGTGGATTGTTGGGAGAGAAACAGAAAGAGTGGTGAAGTGCTGCTGCCGGCATGGTGGTACGATCGATGACTGGTTTGCAGCGCAGAGAGATGAAACATATAAGTGCTGAAACATGGATTTCATCTCATTTTTTTATCTGTGGATAGTGGTTGGACGTGGCAATTTCTCCGAAGTCTATTGGTTATTACAGGATTTCGTAGATATTTTGGTGGGTTACAAATGCTTTTGCTGTTTTGTCTTATTTGCTGGGATGATTTGGGCGCACCAAAGCTTTGCATGAGGCACACCCTTGTTCATCTATTAAAACACCTCCTATGGTGTCACCGATTTAAAAAAACCTACTTTGCAACTGATTTATTCGAGCGGAAGTGAAAAATCATGGTTTTCATCTTAAAAAGGTTTAATTAAAAGAAAATAAAAATGAAAATATCATTATTATCCATAAGGATTAAAATATCGGTGTTGGGTATTATAACAGATAACTCAGATACAGATATAGATACAAATATGCTTTGAAAATGTATGAATACGAACGAAAAAGATGAAAATGCATGGATACGTTAGTAAAATACATACAAATTTCTTAAATATATTAATAACACTAGATTTAAGATCAAAATGATCATAAAATAGTATATAAATACATAGCAAATCTAAATATTAAGGTTACATAAAGAAATATATTACAATTAATGAATTGGGATGCATAATTTTATTGATAGTGCATCAATCAAGAGTCCAAGACATTAAACATATGCACCTATTATATTTTAATTATTATATCAATTATTTTTTATTTTATTACTTTAATTTTTTAACATTAAGAAAAAGTCAACTAAATATTAAATTTTCAAGTGCAAATTAAAATATCAATTAATTAATAATTTATAAAATATAATATTAACTTAAAGTATATCGAATTTGTTAAAATTTCAAAGATACATATCATATACAAATTCATAGTTTTTAATTAGTAAAATAATTATTCCATTATTAATATTTTTATTTCTATAAATTTTATGAAATAAATGTAAATTAGTGGATTTGATAGATTCAATTTAATATTATATTCTTCAATATTTTGTATATAATATTTTTATTTTTTTGTAAATAATAAATATGTTATTATTTCTTATTAATGTAAATTTAAAATATTAGTTAATAACTAATAAAAGTATATAAAAATTTTAAGATTTATATCATGTGCAAATTTATAAATTTTAAGTATTAAAATAATTATTCTATTATTAATGTTCTATTTGTATAAATTTCTTGATAATAAAAATCATATTTTTTTATATAAATGTGGATTTGATACATTATTTATTCTAGTAGTTTATAAAATACTATTTTTAAATATTATTATTTTTTTTTAATTTTTAGTTAGGGTTGTTAAATATATAAATATGTGTTTTTTATTTAAATTGCGTGTGAACACAAAAAGTTAATAAAATATATTTCATTTCACTTTATATCAGAAAATGAAGTATGGTTTAGTGGTTTGGAATCATTGTGAGAGAATCACCTCATTCACATTTTTTTATGGAGAGTAGTAAGTATATTACACGTGGGAGATTGTCATGATAATGATTGAAGTATGAAAATTTAAAAGTAGGTTCCAATGGAGGTTGAACTCTTCAAGTAAGAGAGAGGTCTTGAATAATGTTTTGTGACAAACAAGGGAAAAATTTTCAAATTAATGAATCTTGATTAACCATTCAAGATTTAATCCTGAACTTGCAAATATGACTAAGTCACCTTAGACATAATTCACCAACAAATAATAAGATTTAGGTGTTCCGCTATGGGAATCACAATCACCATTCTTGTTCGTTTTTATTAAATGGGACAAAATATCTAAACTCAAAAGTGCCATGCAGAGAATCATAGAAACACACAATCACACATCTCTCAGTCTTGCAACCATGCGTTGGGTTGGTGGTTGGTTCTCTCCTTTCTTTGCATGCATGGATGAAGGACTTCCCCATTGTTTACACGAGGATTCTGGCCACTCGGAGATCAGTTCGTGGAAACGATTTGTATTGGAATCTTGTCAGTGTGAACCTTTTCGCATTTCAACAATGTGATTGTATATTTGTCCCTCGCTGACAATGATACGTTAAATGCCTCAATCAAAAACCATCAACCTAAATAAAGCTTACCTTAATGAATATGAACTCCTTGGCCTGGATGGCATCAAGTGGTTCAAGTGTCGTGTTAAAATAAGGGAGTATGAATCCTCTGGTCTATATAATCTTGCTCAGCCAAAAAAATGCATCAGATTTGTACTCAGATTTCAAGCTCAATGTTCTAATTAAAAACACTTCCAATTTGGATACTTGATATTGTTTCACAAGCCCAGGAAGCCATAACTAATGTCAGGCAATAAAGAACCCTTTAGGCTTTAGCTTCACTACAGAATATAATTGCAGCAACCACATTACAAGATAATCCTACCGGACACCATCATCAAAAAGAACTTTATAAAACCGCTTTCTCTCTTCAGGGTCATATAAAGTTCCTTGTTGGCCCCCATTATCATCTTGTTCCAATGTTTCAGTGATTCTTCTTTTCTCTCTGTTCTCTGGTCTAACCGAAATTGCACCTTTCTGCCTCTTCTTCTCCAAATTCAATGCATGCCATCTCTGGTTGTATTCATGAAGCCCCACCTAAATGAGTTTCCCAAATTTCTCCTTGATGCTTGACAACAAGCGGATCCTTATTGATCAACTCTAAACCACTGTAACCTTCCCTAAGAAGAACTGTGCAAATATGATAACATTTAGAAATATAAAATATGCCCGGATTCTATAGAAGCATGACATTCAATCTCTCTGGCAAATTAAACTCTCTCCTAAAATGGCCTAATTTTATAATTGGCGCTTTCTTCCACAGAGTCAATGACAGTAATTCATGCACCAGAGCCACTACCCTCTTCTCCATCTCCTTTGATCCTTCACCAAATTTATCATTTGTATAAGGCGATGTATGTATATGGGCTTTCATTAAATTCATGAAATCTCTCCCATGATTTCACCCAAGTCGAAGGTAGAGAACAAGAAAAGAGCGGTTCAGTCCCCGATTCTCGAGTTTGGGTTTCTATTACGGAAATTGCTAAATTAGGGTTCAATGAGACAAGCTAGGATCCGTCTTCGACTGTAACCAACAAGTCGAAACATGTCAGGATATTTGGGTACAATCCTAATTATTGAGCTTCACCACATTGAACAAGATGATAGGGTTCAATCATCTGGAAACCCAAAATTTCTCTTCAACAAATTGAGCTTCACCACATTGAACTTTTTATTGGAACTCATCATCAATAACTTCGCTAATCGCTTGACAAGCACCGGCTCTTTTTCATATTCTTCCTCCTCTACCAGGGACATCATCCGTTTCGTTAATCGACAATACTGGTCATCGTTCGAAGCAGCATGGATATTTGTTGATCAAGCCAGTTGAGGGTTTTACCTTGAAGATCGAGAGATGGGTCCATCAGCTTCTTTTGGTTGTTCACGATCCATCGGCGGTTCCTAAAGAGATCCGATTCAAGAGATAGGTCCTATTTCATCAACCACAAAGAAAAACCATAAGAGGAAAATGCATGGTTGAGAGAAAAAGCAAGATGTTAACCGCCATTTCTGTTCCTCTCTGTAACAATTTGTGTCGAGCTGCTCAGTTTTATATCTTGTTTTCTCTCTATTCAACTTTTGTTTTCGATTTTTTGTTTCAAATCAGAACGCAGACGACGGGCGGCAAACGCCGCCACCGGATAACGCAAGCCAAGTAAGAAACCAAAATATCTTATCTGAATTCGGTTCCACCCTTTTGCATCCCTTAGTTACCTCATCTCATTGGGTAACTGCGACGGCTCAAGTCTCCAACTGATCCAAAGGCACTCTCACTCTCTAGTCTCCTCAAAATGTTCGCCGGAGTGGGAGATGGGGAAGAGATCGTGGGAGATAACCCTTTTTTTTGGTTTCTATTAAAGTCGAAGCAAATTACATATATGCCTTTTCTATACATCAACAGGTGGGGGTAGAATTAGTCCAATGAATGAAAAGTTCAGAAAATGGGGCTATTCACTCTTTTATTAATAGTATAGATTAGTGAATAGATTTAATGCGTGAGATATGCATACAAAACGTCGGACGTATCGATATTTAAAGCCTTGTTACCCCTACCCCTAGATTGTTAGGATTATAATTGGAATTAGAATAAAAAATCCATCGAAATCATAATTTGAATTCCCTACTCCCATGCCTATATGGTTTAGATGAGAATCAGATTCGAATTTCAATCATTGTTGTTTGGTTCATCTGGAGCTAGAATTGGAATCAATTGAAAATTTTTAGTTTTACATTATTTTATTGATAATTTATTATTATTTTATTTTTTACTTTAGTTTTTGTTATTATTATTATTATATTAAGTTATTAATATTTTATTTATTAGTATTTAATAATGAACATCTTAGCATTTTATTATTAACTTATGAATATTTTACTTATATATTATTATTTTGTTATTACTTTACTAATAGTTTATTACTATTATATTAATATTTTATTATTATTTTACAAATAGTTCATAATATTGTTTTATTATTACTTTAGTTATATTATATTAATATTTTATTTGTACATTATTTATTGTTATTTTATTATTTAATGCTTAATGTATATTTATATTTTATTATTAATTTATTAATATTCATTATAGTACACTTATTTTATTATTATTTTACTATTAACTTATTAATGGGTTATTAATAATTCATTATTTGATTAGTTTTTTATTATTACTATATTATTATAATTTAATTATTAATATATTATTATATTATTAATATTTTGTATTACTTTAAGAGTATTTTGTTAATATTAAGGCTTGGGGGTTTTTGCTTGTTCTTTACTTTTTAAGAAACTTTGGAATGAGAATCCAATTCGGGGGGGAGGGGGCAAGAATGGCCATTAAATCCCATTCAGCCTAGAATAGAGAAATGACATTCCTCAATTGTGAGGAAATTTGTAATATCTATTTGCAAACAAAAATGAAGTTCATTAAAAAACTTGATTAAATGAGGTAATTGATTGTTGTCTGCCTTTGTTTATTAAATGAGGTGATTGATTGTTGTCTGCCTTTGTTTATATTACTTTCAGGTGGTGTGCTTGTTTCTTCTATCCTATCTATTACCGTTTGTGATTGATATAAATTATACATTTGAAATAATAAAAAATTAACTAAATTTTTTATTCCAATATCAGATTGCACATTTTCATGATAAGAATCAAGTAAAATATCTACCCCAAATTTTAATCCTATGGTCTAATATTGCAGCTAAACAATATAAAGGAGAAATATTTTTCAATATCTTTAAATTTATTTTTCCATTATTTCAACAATATTTTTAGAATTTCCAACATTTCTATATCTTACAAAACAATCACTAATTATATACAATTGATTAAGTAATGTATATGATGTTGGGTATTGAACACTTGATAATAAATTAGTTGCATCATAAAAATGTTATAAAAAAATTGTTATACAAATTGCAATATTCCAATCATCATTAGTTATAAAGTTATTAGGCATTATATCATTATAAAACATGGTAGAAATTTCCCTTATATGGAAACAACTTTTAAAATAAAAAAATGCGGAATTCCACCTATATTGAATATATGATATTAGTCTTTTATAATTTTCTCATATTATAATGACATAAATTTTAAATTCTTATTTTTTCAATTGCTAAACCAATATGTGAGCATTCAAGTATCGTAAAACTTAAAATTCTTTTTTTTTTTTGCAAAAACTATGACTCATATCATAATACCTAGTGCCAAATAAAATAAAATGCCTAGTGCTACAAATAACTAATATTATATTTTGAAGTCGTAATATTTGAAGTAAGCGCAATTTTAGAATTAAGATTTGAAAAGTAGAAATTAAATTTTGTCTATATGAAACAAAAATTTCATCTCATTTTTTATCTATTGCTAGTGGTTATATGTGGTAATTCCTCCTAAGTTGAGTGGTTTGGTGGATGTTTTACAAGGTTTTAACTTATAAATGCTTTTTCTCTTTTGTCTCATCTCTTTTGTAAGTCATAGATTTGGGAGTTCATATCCCTACCACATCCTTCTATCCTAACCCCCCAAGGCCCCCACCACTAACACACAGGGCACACCCTTGTGTATTAATGGGAGTCATTTATTAAAACACCTCTTATATTTTCAAGGATTTACTAAAACCTACCCTATAAATTGTATTTTGCTAATACCTACAGATAGTTTGCAACTGATGTACTCTAATGTTTTTAAATTTGACTTGGAGGCTGATTTTTTTGCCTCTAGGTCATAAGTCACTAGTTCGACCATCTAGGTTGAATGGGTCAAAGTGTGACACATCAGCATATATATATATTACAATAATGTATAATTATATATTAATTTATGTTTAAATTATATTTTTTATTTGCAAAAAGATGTTAAAAATTTGGATTTGCAACCAAAAAGGGGGTTTTGGCGAAAATAGCGAGGGCACCTTGAGATGCGTAAATCTCGAAAAGCTACCCCAAATCAAAATAAAGATCACCCAAATTGGACAACTAAACATAAAGTTATGACCTTTGGAAGATTGCTTATGCATTTAGTATGCAACTGTGTCTGGTGTCCGAGTCGAGTAGGTTAATGGTTTAATTGCTTGAGTTAGAGGGTTTTTGGTGGTTGAGTGATGATTCAAATTGTTCAACCGTCCAGGTCAACGATAGGTTGAAAACATTGGTTTACTCAACATTTATTACATGAAGTGGAAAATGATGGTTTTGACCTTCAAAGAAGTTTAATCAAAAGAAAATAAGAATGAAAATGTAATTCTTACCCCTTATAAAACACATGCAACTAATTTGTTCCATCTTTTTTATTCTTTGTTCAAAGAGGGAAGACGCTATGTTGGACTTTAATCTCATTAAAGATTAAAATCCAATAAGGTTTGATTGATAAATTACATGGAGAAAACAAACTTCCATATGCATTTGAAAACTGATTTTAAATTTCCCAACAAAACTCCGTTTTTACTTGTTTTCTCTTCTTTCAAGCCTTGTCCCACATTGAAAGATTATTGAACTTGTTTTGAACTTTTAAGTAGGAACTTTTTACACTACTTAAAGATATAGAAAAGAGAGTATAAAGACTTGTTGCAGTGCAATGCACACGTGCGGTGTGGTTTATGAGAAGTGATTAATCACAGAGTTTGCAATTTGCAAAATCGTAAATCACATACTTATGGATTTTACAAAATCTTAAGATAAGGGAAACTGCATCTAGTTTGAACCACACGTAAGGGTGAATTTAATTTGAAGGTTGAACCATAACCATTGATGTTTTAAGTTAATTCAACGGTCATGACTTGATCAAGTGTGATCAAGAGATAAATATTTAAACATTAACGGTCACTAACCATTAACTAACTGAGAAGAGTCACAAAGTTTGAAATTGTGATTGTATAATGGGACCCTTTGAGCCAACACATCCATCTTCCAGATGACTCATCATAATTTATTTAAAGGGTGTAAACCAAGCCAATTCACAAACAAGTTTTCAATCATTTCTCACTGAAATTCACTATTGTTTCTTAGTTCAATCTACTACTGTGTCACAAAATGTTTTTCCAAAGATTCTTTAACTTTGTTGGTTGTAGTTTCTCACCCTAGGCTCTATTGTATCATGGGAACGAATTTGCCTGTAACCCAATAGCAAACTTAGTGAAATTGAATGGAGGAAAATAACGTTCTAAAGATAATATCTTAAGATACACCTTAGAGCTTCTCTTCCAAAATTTGTGACCCCATTTCCCAACAATTTTAGAATGTTATTTTATAATGAAAGCGGAAGCTAGCATGAGTTCAATCAAGATGATGAACCAAGATCTTGTTCAACTTGATCTGTTTGATGGGGCTAATTTTAGTCGATGGAAAGACAAGATGATCTTCCTAACTATGCTGAAATTGTACTATCTCCTTGGTCTAAATTTGCAACCACTTCCTGAACCTATCAACAAAGACTTAGAAAAGCTAAAGAAAGAAAAGGAAAAATGAGAGGAGGATTCACTTCTACGCCGATGACACATATTGAATGCTTTATCAGATCGGCTCTACACTGTCTATAAGGAATTGTTATCTCCTAAAGAAATTTGGAAAAAGCTTTGGAATTCAATTACATGGTGAAAGAAGCAAACACGAACAAATATCTCATTGTAGAATATTTTGATTTCACCATGAATGGCTATAATCCTATATAGAGCAACTTCATTAGTTGTAGGCGATAGTCAACAAAATTTGGTCCCTAAACATCAATGTTCCTGAGTCTTTCCAAGTGGGAGAAATCATTGCCAACTTCCACCCTCTTGTAAGGAAGAAGCTTCTAAATAGGGTTGAAGAATTTACCTTGGAGAAAATTTAACAATACCTGAAGATTCTCGGATTAAAGACAATTGGGATAAGACCCTTGCTGGTATGCTGAACTCTAAGGTTAACTTTGTGGAAAATAGATCAAAGAAGATTGCTCTTGCATTGCAAGTGAAGAAGAAGGGTGGGAACTTTAATAAAAGTAGCAACAAGAAGGGGTTCTGCTATGTTTGTGGAAACATGGGGCACTATGCTCTAGTTTGCGAAGATTGAAAAGGCGGAAACAAATCCCCAAATATAGTAAAAGATCAATTGGTGGCCATGATCACGGAAGTGAATATGGTAGAACCATCTTCTGGGCGGTGGTTTGATTCAATCGTCATATTCCATGTTTGCAAGGATATGTCCTTGTTCAATACATATGAAGAAGTGATTGATGGTCAGAAGTAGGGGTGGATTTGACCCAAGCTGAGCATTTCACGAGCCAAGCTCAAACGAGCATCTCGGCTCGTGGCCACCCCTAGCCAGGAGGTACAGATGGGAAACCAAACATGTACTAAGGTTGATGGAAGAGGCAACATGGAGTTGAACTTCACCTCCAAAAAGGCATTGACTCTCTTGAATGTTCTACATGTTCTTAACATACAAAAGAACTTGGTCTCAATAAATCGCATTTGCAAAAGGGGATTCAAAGTGGTCTTTGAATCTGACAAACTAATCTTGTATGAGAATGGGATGTTTGTTGGAAAGGGATATGGTTGTAATGAGATGTTCAAATTGAGCATTAATGAAGAAAAGAATTCTGCTTATATTATGGATTCCTTTTCTTTCTAGCATGATAGATTAGCACATCTAAATTTTAATTCCATAAAGAACGTGAGTAAACTTGGTTTGATTACTTATAATAATGAAATAAATGATAAATGTGAAGTGTGTGTAAAGTTTAAAATGACCAAGGAACCCTTTCCAAGTGTTAAGAGAAATTCTCAACTTTTAGAATTAATTCATCCTAACATCTGTAAATTTAATGGTGCATTATAACTAGGGGAGGTAAGTTATATTTCATTACCTTTATTGATAACTTTTCAAGGTACACATATGTTTACCTTATGAAAATTAAGGATGAAAATAACATGTTTAAACTGAAGGGATGAGAGATCCATCATATGGATGGCCGAACCTTGTAGGAAGGTTGGGCGAAATTTCAAAAATTTCTCTCCCATATGGGAATCGCATTCCCTATTTTAGAAAATTGTATTTTCAAGGATCAATCTTGAACCAAACCGGACTAGATTTGAAACCAAAAGGGAGGAGAGGGATATACCTGATACGAAGTAGCAGTAACTCCCAATGAAGGTATTCTTGCCCAAGGAGAAAACCAAAACCTGCTTCCACTGAAGATGACACAGTGTGAGATGAAGCAGGATTAGTAGGACGACTCTTCAGCAAGAACCGAATTCTTTAGCAAGAATGGAGTAGAGGGCTGGTGAGCACGACTTCAAATTGCTTTTTGACCCCCTCTAAGGATTTCACTGATTGGCATATCAAAGATAGTCCAATCCAACACATAGTGTAGTACCATAATCGAGTCTAGGGGTCAGGTGTAACATTCCAGTTTTGCCCATCTCTCCAAGGTCCAGGGCAATACTAGAATTTTGGTCTGGTTTAGGGTTTCAAGAAAACCCACACTGCATGTACCTCAGGTCTCAAATCGGAAGCTGAGACAAGCCACTCCAACCAACTTGGCAACACATCAGTGTTAGCCTTGGCAGGATAAATCTCCCCAGATCTATCCAACAACTGTGAAGATTCTGAACTAACACAAGTCTCATAAGTGTCAAGTTAAAGGGTATTACACAGAAGCACATCACAAGGACATGAATCAATTATGTATTCTATTCATTTACAATAAATATCAAAAGATACACCAATCTGATTGGAGCTAAGGGCATAACTGTTTATCAACTCCCACTTGCACTTAGGTCCAATCGGGTACAAGCCGGAGTCCCAGACTTTCTACGTGTTTCTCAAACACTTTCTATGTCAATGGCTTAGTCAATGGGTCTGCCACATTCTCCACTGATGCTACCTTTTAGCATCAATCTCCCGTAGATCCAGTGTTGTCGCACAACAGTGGAAGAGGTGATGTGCTGAATTCCAAATTCCAGAATGAACACCTTCATTCATTAGGCAGCCTCACTTACGGCAATGTATTCAGCTTTGGTTGTGGACTATTATTCTTACTACTTAGGACCCCGTCGTGAAGATGTAACCAGATGTTAACATTCTACCATCTAGATCTGACTAGAAGTCGGTATCAGTATACCCTACAATCTGTAGTGAACTACCATCGAATACTAGACAAAACTCCTTTTGTCATTCAAAGGCAATTTAGTATGTTTTCACAGCAACCCAATGTTCCTGTCCTGGGTTAGACTAGTATCTACTTACCACACTCACTACCTGAGCAATGTCAGGACGAGTGCACAGCATGACATACATGATGCTCCCTACGACTAAGGTATAGGGAATCTCCTTCATGCCCTCAATCTCCTCGGGAGTCTTGGGAGACATACCCTTGGAGAGAGTGACTCCGTGCCTGAAATGAACATTTCCTTTCTTGGAGTTCTACATACTTTATCTCTTGACAATTTTGTCACTGTAAGTAGATTGAGATAATCCTATTATCCTCTTTGATCTATCTTTATAGAGTCGAAGTCCCAAGATATAAGTGGCTTCTCCAAGATCTTTCATGGAGAATTGCTGTGAAAGCCACACTTTCACCGTAGCTAACATTCCTACATCATTCCCAATGAGTAGAATGTCATCTACATACAGAGCCAAGAATGTAACCTTATCCCCATTGGTCTTTCTATAAATACAGGGCTCATCCGGATTTTGGTCAAAATCAAACTGTTTGATAGTAGAGTCAAACCGGATGTTCCAACTCCTAGAAGCTTGCTTAAGTCCATATATGGATCAGTTGAGTTTACATACCATGTGTTCCTGACCTGCAGCTATGAAACCTTGCGGTTGCTACATATAGATATCTTCAGTAAGATCTCCATTCAGGAACACGGTTTTGACATCCATTTTCCAAATCTTGTAGTCTTGGTACGCTGCTACAGCTAGCAGGATTCTAATGGATTTAAGCATGGCCACAGGCGAAAAGGTTTCCTCATAATCGATTCCCTCTTTTTGAGTGTACCATTTTGCTACAAGACGAGCCTTGTAGGTCTCAACTTTACCGTTAAAGCCCTTCTTCCTCTTATAGATCAATTTGCAACCAATTGCCTTTACTACAGGGGCAGATCTAGTAGAGTCCAGACTCCATTGGTCTCCATTGAGTCAATCTCAGCTCTCATGGCATCTCCTGACTTCAAGGAATCTATGTCCAACATAGATTCTGAATAAGTCACGGGATCTTCATCACTGGTCATGACTTCCACCAAGTAACTTTCTTGGTCATATCCATATCGAACTAGAGGACTGGAAACTTGGGTTGATCTTCTAGGTTGGTTATTTTCTGAAGTTGGAGGGACATCTCCTATTACCCCTGGGCTCTCCTTATCAAGAACAACTTCCTGATGATGATTATCCAGGATGTAATCTTCTTCTAGGAAGTGGGCATTTCGATTTCAAAACACCTTTTGCTCTTTTGGATCATAGAATAAGTAACCTACAAAGCCTTTGGGATAGACTACAAATAGGCAACGACTGGTCTTGGAATCCAATTTGTCAGCACTAGTTCTTTTAACATGTGCTGGACAACCCAAAATCTTCAAGTGTCTCACACTTGGTTTCTTATCGGTCCATAGCTCATATGGAGTGTTTGGCATGGATTTGGTTGGAACCCGGTTCAGCATGTAAATCGTAGTCTTTAATGCAAACCCCATATGGATATGGGTAACTCTGAGTGGACGAGAAGTGATCAGACCATATCTAATAGAGTCCGATTTCTCCTTTCTGACACACCGTTTAATTGTGGTGTAGAGAGATGAGCTAGTTGTGATACTATCCCATTGTCCTTTAAGTAGTCCCTGAATTTGTCAGAGAGATACTCACCACCTCGATCTGATCGAAGGGTCTTAATTTCTCTCCCTAATTGTTTCTTGACTTCTTGTCTGAATTCTTTGAACTTTTCAAAAGATTCAGACTTATGTCTCATTTAGGTACACGTAACCATACCGTGAGTAATCATCGGTAAATGTTATGAAAAAAACCTGCTGGTTACGTGTCCTAACATTCAGGGGGCCACATACATCAGTATGTATTAGGTCAAAAGTGCTTGTAGATCTTTCAGGCTTTCCCGTAAATTGTCATTTCGTCATCTTACCCTGACGGCAAGGTTCACAAGTTGGAAGATCTTCCACAGTTAGAAAATCCACAGGACCATTCTTTACCAACCTTGTGATACGATCTATATTAATGTGGCCAAGTCGGTAATTCTACAAGCACCTGGGATAAAATGTCTCACGAGTCCTCTTCTTGGGGATTATTTCTGACGTAGTTTCGGTGATATTTGTTTCTAGAGAACGATGGAGAACATAGAGACCGTTCTCAAGTTCTCCGTATGTGAGGAATTTGTTATTTCGTTTAATAGTAATCACATTATTGAATAAGATAGAAGAACCATCCATGCACAATTTTGAGACAGAAATCAAATTTCTTCTTAAATTAGGTATGAAAAGACAATCTTTAAGTACAATTGTTCCTTCTCTGAAAACTAGTTCTACAGTTCCTATGGCTGTAGCTGCAATTGTTGCAGAAGTCCCCAAGTAGATGGTCACTTCTCCGTCATTCAGTCTTTTGCTTATCTTGAACCCCTACAGTGAGTTACACACTTGAGTTGAAGCCCCAGAGCCAATACACCAGGAAGCATAAGTGACCAACAAATTGGTCTTTATGATAAAAGATTCAAAATTACCTTGCTTCTTAGTCTCCAAATATTGAGGACAATTCATCTTCCAGTGGCTGGTCTGTTTGCAGAAGTGACAGGCATCTGATGCATTATCTTTCTTCTGCTTTTTAGTTTTGCTACCCTTTTTCTGAGCCTTCCTTTTAACCTTCCACTTTTTCTTGCCCGATTTGCCACCTTCAACAAGCATGGCTATCGGCTTATCCTTCTTAATCATTTCATCAGTCCTCTGCAACATATTGTTAAGTTCCTGAAGGCTAACGCTTAGCTTATTCATGTTGTAATTCATGATAAACTGATTGAAGGACGAAGGTAAGGAATTGAGGATAGCATCAATTTTGGTGTTATGATCTAACCCTGACCCGAGAGCCTCCAGTTCATTGATATAACCCATCATCTTTAGACAATGGTCATGAACCTATGGGTTCTCGATCATCTGTGCAGTCATAAACAATTTTAAGACCCTTTGTCAAGTAGAACGGTTTTGCTCTTCATACATAGTTTTCAGACTATCCAATATATCCTTGGACACTTCGATCTTATCAAATTGTCACTATATCAGATTGTCCAAAGAGGCTATAATATAACACCGGGCAAGAGAGTTTTTCTCCTCCCATTCTTGATACTCTCTTCTTTGAATCTCAGAAGCCCTATCACCTGGACGATCCGGAGCAGGGTTCTTAGAAATTTTGTCCAATTTCTTGGACGTCATAACCAACATAAGGTTTTGGAACCAGTCAGCATAATTAGGGCCCTTGAGTTTGTTATCATCTAACATTTTGGTGAAGTTTATGTTTGCCATTTCTGGTAAAGGCAAGGCAGATTTGTAAGTCCACAACCTAATTGATTCATGTCATCACAAAGAAATGGCTTTTAATCTATGTCCCATTTCCATTTTGGGCATCTCTGAGACTCCCTCCAATCTCAGTGACAGAGACAGTTGTATCTCTGAAAATGTGGGAAACCACATGGGGTGCATGGAGCCAACTGTTTCAGCTGCAACACCCCACCATCTTTTGTGAAGGATCTCATCCACTCATCTTATGAGCTTTCCCTTTGGCCTCTATCAGACAAGGTTCATAGCCATTTTAGGTTAAACCTTTTTATCCAGTAAGTGCTCACCCATCGGTTTATGACACCCCTATCATCTCATGAAGCAATCCAGCCAACTGCATTAGCAGATGGATAGCGCAATTTTATGGTGCATCCCTACCTACCAATACAGCCAACCTTCATACTAATGAAATTCCCTATCACATGCACTTATATTTAATTGAGGGAACGAAAAACCCCCTAGTTCTGATTTAGGTCAAACCAAAGTGGCTCCCACTAGCTTTCATAAAACCAGATTCAGATGGGCCCTAAATGGCTGGGTTCCGCACGGTTCTTCTTGAAGAGGAAGCTGATGTGGGGCCCACCATGTAGGGAGACCATCTAATGATCTTAAGGACACCATGGCAATGATGTGCATTCAGCCGTGGTGTGCACAAGAGCCACTATTGAATCAGCAAGGGCCAAGTGCTTATGGCCCATGAACGTAGTACATCACACATCCATACATCACATGCATGAAATCCATAATTGATCCAATCAATTAGATAACTGTAAAACCCATAAATAAAGCCCATTTAATTCCATAATATTACAAATTAATATCATCTAGGTATATGGGCTGAACTGCAAAGAGCAGTTCGGCCCATATAGCATTTATGCTGAATTGGGCTAAAGCAGTTTTAACAGATTAAAACTGGGTTTTATAGGTGTGGGCTTCGGTCCAACCAGTTTGGTCCAATTTGGTTCGAATGGGTCTAAGGTTTGATGTTTAATTCAAGATTCAATTAAAGAAGATGATATGAAATTAAACAACTGATAGATGACATTCAAGAATTAGTAATCAAACAAAAAGAGGGTTGTTCGTAAGGTTGCAACCCTACAAAGCAAAGATCAGTTTGCAGTATGTAGTTTCCAAAACTGCAAATCGCAGATCGTTGAACCCGAATTTGCAAAATTCTCTCCTTTGCGTTTTTAGCTTTGTCTTGAAATGAAATAAAAATAGAAAACCTAATTTTTCTATTAATATTACATCAGATTCGAATTCCTATACATTCCATCTAAAATTAAAAAAAAATAAAATTAATTATAGACCAAGAATGAATAGAAGAAATTGTAGATTTCTTGCGCTAATAAAAGAGTTCGATCTCCATATGAATAGCCCAAAATCCCAGAAATATATATAGAAGAATTCTAAATATAAATCAGATTAATAAAGATTTAATTTCAGATCATTCGCCCAAAACTGGGAACCGATTTCCTAGAAAAACGTTAACTACGCAAATTGGGTAAAACGCCTTTTGCCCATTTACGCAGATCCAGATATGGTTTAATTCGGTTCAAGATTTGAACCTGACTCTTATAGCACTGAAGGGATTAGAGATCTATCATATGGATAGCTGAACCCTATAGGAAGGTTGGGCGAAATTTCAAAAATTTCTCTCTCCCATCTTGGAATCGCATTCCCTATTTTAGAAAACTACATTTTCAAGGATCAATCTTGAAACAAACCGGACCAGATCTGAAACCAAAAGGGAGTAAAGGGATATACTTGATACGAAGTAGTAGTAACTCCCAATGAAGGTGTTCACGCCCAAGGAGAAACCTGCTTCCATTGAAGATGACGCAATGTGAGGATCAGCAGGATCAGCAGGATGACTCTTCAACAAGAACGGAGTAGAGGGCTGGTGAGCACGACTTCAGATTGCTTCTTCTACCAAGAAGCAATATCAAGAACAATTCTTGATCACTCCCACAAGTGGAGATCGAACTGGGTAGAGGCAGCAAGAATATGGAAGAACTCTACAGATTGCTGTCTTGTATCTGGTGTTTTTTTCATGTCCGCCCTGCTCTCTTATTTATAACCTTAAAGAGACAACCTCCTAATCTGATTAGGAGTTTACTTATCCAAATCTTTATTTGGATCTGTACTCTTTAAGTGATAAGGATAATCCTTTATCTTATCTGCAGTTCAAGATCAGCTTAATCCTAATCAAATTAGGAGTTTTCTGATCCAAATCTTTATTTGGATATGGACTCTTTAAGTGGATAAGACTTATCCTCTTATCCTTATCTGCTGATCCAAACCCAGATCCACCCCTATTTAATTAATCTAATTAACCCAGTTAGAAATTGGGATTTAGGCCCATTAAGTTTATATGCTCACTTAACCTCTTAACCTGCTGCCCAGTTAGCTCTCTTTGTATGGTGTGGGACCCAAACATTGATCTACACATCAGCCACATGGGTTCAACCCAGCCTTTGTTACAAGGCCTGGCCGAATTCACTGTAGGAGACAGTGAACCTTTGAGTCCATCACTATGGACTCTTAATGGGCCCAACATTTACACTAAATGGTCCTTGGGTCCAGCCACCTTATGAAAACCCAAGGAATGTGGGCAGATGCAAGATTAGCCCATCATGTATTACCCTTAATGGTCTTACACTTAACCTCTCAGCCCATAATGATCAAACACTGCCTGACAAGAGATGACCTCTCCCTCGGCTACAAGGAATAGTGTTGCACTCTCTACTCACATGGATCCCGGGAATTAAAACCTTTTGCAAAACATTTTGAAACCATAATACATATATGTATATCTCCATATAAATATATTTTGCAAAAAACAAATTTCAACAGTTGAAATCAACTTCCAGTAGTTTAGGTTTCCATCAGAGAGAGTGCATTTCCGGCCATTCACTTTGTTCGACAAAATGGTTGATTCTGTCACTATGATCACCCACTCAGATGAATTCTCAAACTGTCCCAACATACCCAGGTTTTGACCCCCTCTAAGGATCTCACTGATTGGCATATTAAAGACGACCCGGTTCGACACCTAGTGCAAAACCATAATCGAGTCTAGGGCTTAAGTGTAACATTCCGGTTTTTCCCATCTATGTCCATGGTCCAGGGCAATACTGGAATTTGGTCCGGTTCAAGGCTTCAAGAAAACCCACAGTGCATGTACCTCAGGTCTCACCCTGGCAGCTGAGACAAGCCACCCCAACCAACATGGCGGCACATCAGTGTCAGCCTAGGCAGGATAAATCTCTCTAGATCTATCTAACAATTGTGAAAATTCTAAACTAACACGAAGATACACAAAGAAAAGAGAAACACTTAGGTTCTAATTTTGTTTCTACTTAGTCAATTGTGTTCTTGGTTGAAGTTGATGGAGAAAAAGTATGAAACAAGATACACATTGTATTAAACATTGAAAATGATAAAAAAACCTATAAGGAGGCTATGACATCTAAAGATATTGCCTTTTGGAAGTAAGCTATAAATGATGAAATGGATTCGATAATGTCTAATAACACATGGTATTAAACATTAAAAATGGATTTGATACCTTTTGGAAGGAAGTTGTAAATGGGTGTTTTGAAGATAATACAACACTAATGGAACTATACAAACAATTAAGGCTAGATTGGTAGGCAAAGGATTTAATCAAAAGGAAGGAATTGATTACTTTGGAACTTACGCACCAGTGGTCATAACACTTATAGCACTAGCATCCATTTATCACTTGTTTATTCATCAGATGGATGTTAAAACTACTTTCTTTAATGGTGATTTAAATGAAGAACTCTATATGGAACAACCAAAGGGGTTCGTTATTCCTGAAAATGAGAAGAAAGTCTGTAATTTGGTTAAAACACTATATGGTTTAAAACAAGCACAAACAATGGCATTAGAAATTTGACTCTAGCATTTTAGCTTTTGATTTAATTACAATGGTGCTGATAGATGCAAATTTCCAAAGTTTACTGAAAAATTTGGTGTGATTGCATGCCCTTATGTTGATGACATGCTTATTGTTGGTACTAACATGATTGACATAAATGAAACAAAAAACTACTTATCCTTTGTTTTCAAGATGAAAGACTTAGGAGCAGTAGATACCATTTTAGGAATAAAAGTAAAGAAAACATAGTGGGGGTTATGCATTAAACCATTCACATTATATTGAGGAAATATTTGAAAAATTCAAGCACTTAGGACCTTGGAACTTGACTTATTTTATTGAAATTATCCAGTTGTACTAGAAGAGTACACTGATGCAAGTTGGATTAACGGTAATGGAGGTAACAAGTCCACCTCTAGATGGATTTTCTTCCTTGGTGGGGTTATGATTTCTTGGGCATCCAAGAGACAAACTTGTATATCTCATTTGACTATGGAATCTAAATTCATAACCTTGGCAATTTTTGAGAAATAAACTGAATGGATTAGGAATTTATTATTGGATATAAAACTATGGCCTAGTCCTATGCCTCCAATTTCCATTTATTATGATAGTAAAGCAACTTTATCGAAAACCTACAATAGTACCTAAAATGGTATGTCCAAACATAAGTCTGAGACACAAATTTGTGAGGTTATTAATTTAGGATGGAGTTATTACTATTCAACTAAAAACTTGGTTGATCCTTTTATCAAAGGTTTTCTTAGAGAATTAGTAAGAATGACAACTAAAGAGATGGGATTAGAAACCTCTACCTAGTCACCAATAATATTAACCCAACCTAAATTGAAGACATCAGTATTAGGTTTAATGGGTAACAATGAGTTACTGTGATGTAACTGTTAACACCAATAATGAGAGTTTTCCTATCAAAACATGAACATTGTTGTTTGTTATGATTAGAAGCTACGTTAAACTTTTAATGAAGTTCTTGTATGTGTCCAATAATGGAACATATAGTGGAATTTCACCTATGTGAACATAGAAGTGGTGTCGTTTCTCATGAGACATTGAATTTTGTTCTCGGAATTGTTCATGAAACCTGGAAAAAAGCACATAGGCATAACAATGTTGAGCAATTCTAAAACTCTTGTAGAGACAAGACATTTTTATGTGTATGGGTATTTCCGGTGTGTCTTGAGAGTAATTGGTTTAAGGTCTTAACACCAATAACTTTGACAAGACTCCGAGATATTTGTACTAATTGAATATGTAAATTGTAAAACACCTTCTTGTATGCATAACCATGTTGTAGTAGTTGGACTAAGAGGGACCCATGTAATTGATCAATCAAAGTGGGGGATTGTTGGATTGTAATCTCACTAGAGGTTAAAATCCAATGGAATTTGATTGATAAATTACAAGGAGAAAAAAATACTTTCATTTGTATTTGAAAGCTGATTTTAAATTTTCCAACAAAAACTTTTTTTTTACTTGTTTTATCTTCTTCCAAGCCTTGTCCAACATTGAAAGATTATTGAACTTGTTTTAAGCTTTTAAGTAGGAGCTTGTTTACATTCCTTAAAGTTATAAAAAGGAGAGTATAGAGACTTGCTACTGTGCAACATGCACACATATGTGTGGTTCAATGAAACACACTTTGCTCGCACTTTTGTGTGCACCCGTGTGGTTCACGAGAAGTGATTATATTTTTTGTGCGATGATTTTTTATGCGAAGGAAAAAGGTTTGCAATGGTGCATTAATCATAGAGCTTGTGATTTTCAAAATCGTTCGCAAGTCACAGAACAAGAACACTTCATATCAAGATTCTAAAATAAATATTTGGTTTCTAAATCTACAAAACAATGTTTGGTTTCAAGAAAATAATGAAAAGAGAATAATGGCTTTTGAGTTCTTTCTCTACAATTGTGTGTCTGTTGGGAAATGAGGTTACAAAATTTGAAGGAGAAGCTCTGAGGCATATCTAATGACACTGTGTTTATAATGTTATTTCCCCCATTCAGTTTCATTGAGTTTAACTATAGGAAAATTTGTTCCCAAGATACAACAGAGCTTAGGGTGAAAAACTGGAACCAACAAAGTTGAAGAATCTCCGAAAAAACATTCTGCAAGATAGTAGCAAATTGAACTAAGAGAAACAACGGTGAATTTCAATGAGAAATGATTGAAAACTTGTGTGTGAATTGTCTTGGTTTACACCCTTTAAATAAATTTTAGAGAGTTATATCGAAGAGGGATGTGTTGGTTCAAAGGGTCTCATTATACAATCATGATTTCAAACTTTGTGACTCTTCTCAATTAGTTAATGGTTAGTTACCATTAATGTTTAAATATTTTCTCTTGGTCAATCCCGATTAAGTCATGACTGTTGGATTAAATTATAGCGTTAATGGTTATGGTTCAGCCTTCAAACCAAACACACCCTTATGTGCGATTCAAACCAGACATGATTTTTGCGTATCTTGTGATTTTGCAAATCACGAATTCTATGACTTGCAATTTTACAAATTGAAAATCCAAATTTGGGAAACATAAACGTTAGAGACCCTAGAGTTTGGTCTCTAAGGAGGACCTCCGACGATCAAGTCGATGTGAAGTTGGAAATGAGTACAAGCTGAAGAGATTGATAGGCAGATAAGGTGTGTCAAATAATGTAGAGAGTAAGAGTGGCCGATTTGGACAAGGATCTCGAGAAGATGATGTATGCTGAGGTGCAAAAATCACAAGAAGTAGAGGAAACCTTAATTGGGCCTGGATGCTATGCTCAAGACACACACCTTTCCCTCATTATTGTTGAAAAGCCTCTCCTCATGGTTAGGAAGTTTGAACCTGTACAATTTAGGGACGGAATGTTTTTCCCAAATTTGTTCCCAGACCTCCACTCTAAGTATGTTGCTATTGGGGTGGAACTCTTCACACTTTGAACTCAAAGCCTCAACTTGAGACTCTATGGGGATCGAGTAGTTCGAGTCACTCTCATTACCTTGACAAGGTGATTCACCCCTCCTTGAACTAGACCAGGAGGACAACAATGGCATGTTGATGATGAGAAAAGAAGCAAAGAAAACTACTCAAGAAAGGGAGAGGACCGGAAGTGATGAGTTGACTTGGCGAACTGACCTCTCCCAACCTAAATGACACGTTGTGCAAAAGTAAATGACCCAGGGGCCCTTGATGTTTGTTTATGACCATGAGTATGACATATATCATCATCGCGATCTTCAATCCATCTTCCAATTTTACCCTTGTTCTAGATCATACAACAACATGTAGTACTACTATACTAGGGGTTCTTTTGAAATAAATTACTATGGGTTCATTCCTTTAAACATTTTCCATTCAATTTACATGGTTTTGTGACAAATTCCTACTGAGTAGTGGCTTGATTGGTATGTAAACTGGATAGTCTCAAAATTTCGAGCCCTGCTATCAGCTCCCACCACCATTTAGAGAATAGTTATTAAGTAGTTGTTGAAAAAGTATTGTATTATGCCCCCAAAAAATTGATTTACAGCCCCTATGGGGGTACAAGGCGAGTGTTTCAATAAAAAAAAAAAAAAATTGATCGCAAATTATAGGGGTGTTTTAGTAAAACATAAACAATAAGGCATGTTGATAGTAGAAAAATACCAATCGACCAAATTGCATCTCTTCCATGGAAACAAGGCCAAAAATAGAAAAATACCAATACATAAGGGTGTTTTAGTAAATGATCCAACTACCACTAGGGTTAGGGGATGGGGGATGGGATATTCTTGTTGTGTAGCCCCATTAGGTTTGCTAATGATACCCAAAAATTAGAGGCCTGAATCGACATCGAATCCGATTATCTCGGATTTGGATGATGTAATTATGTAATCAGATCAGATTTGGATTTGATCCCAAACGATCCAATTAAAATATGAATATTATTATATTATAATATTTTATTGATTTTAATGTATAAAATTTATATAATTATATTTAAAATTATAAAAATATATTTTATACATTATATTATATATGAATACATAATAAATTTAGTATGTTATGCTTACATTAATTTATTTTAACTTTTAATTTCTTTTTGTATTTCAACAAATTAAAGCGAAGTTAGATTAGATTCGAATCCAATCTAAGTCCATTAGGATTTGAATTCGAATTTGAGGTCTAGTAGTAGTAGTTGGTGGTGGTGGAAAACCTTTGTTTATGAAACTGATTCGAGCATAGAAGGAAGGCACTTATGCTTGTGGCAAATGGTAATCTCAATAATAAGTTCTTTCAAGTTTTGTGTCCTAATTATAATTGGGTTAGAATTGGTTTTTTCTTTCCAAATGGATTATGTTACAAGATCTCCTCTTGCAAACACATTATCAATTTTTTTGACTTAAGCATCGGAGTGCCTAACCCATGTAAAGCAACCCGGACACTTAGATCACTTCTTTCTTGCAGCTCAACTAGGCAACCTACTCAGTCCAGTGTCCGAGTTGTCCGCTAGTAGGGAGTGTCCAATCACGCATCATCAATTGGCATCATCTGTGGGAACACATTACACAAAGCCAAGTTCTCACCTGCTTACTAAGATTCCAACTTAATGGCATCTTCCAGCAACAACCTCATCAACTGTTAACAACAATGTATGCATTGACAAAGCAGTTATAGGGGGCAGGACTAGCACGCCATGCACATTGAGGTCCCTTTTGTGACTATCGGGCAGTTTGACTTACTAGGCATCCCTGTCGCGTAGAATCCCAACTTCCATCTACCCATCGTGAATGCACCCCTTCCAGCAGTTGAGCCCTCCGTGGTTCCTATTAGGATTGATGACCACTAGTTTCATGAGTTGGTACAGTTCATCCGCGGCCTAAGGACTTCAAGGCCCCTAGCTTGGAATCTTATGATAGAACAACCGACCCAGTTGACCACCTTGACAGTTTCTAGGCCCTGATGCAGCTACATGGGGCCAATGGCGCGAGCCTTTGCATGGCCTTTCCAACCACCTTCCAAGGCACAGATGGTGGCCCACACTTTTCCACTGGCCACTAAAATCCTCATAGACCCATGGACTAAGGACTTCAAGGCTCCTAGCTTTGAATCTTATGATGAAATAACTGACCCAATCAACCACCTTGATAGTTTCCAACCCTGATGCAGCTACATGGGGCCAACAGTGTGAGCTTTTGCATGGCCTTCCCAACCACCTTCCGGGGCAAAACTCAGATGTGGTACTCGGGACTAGCCACGGGCTGAATTAAGAGTTAAACCCAGTTCACCTATCTCTTCACCACCCACTTCACGACGAGCAAGCGGTGTCCAAAGTCAGCAAACTACTTCCTGAATGTAGTCCAGTGATCAAATGAGAAACTCTGTGGCTATATCAAATGGTTCAACCTGGAGTGGTTGTAGATCCTGAACCTCGATCTGACTGTATAGCTCACTGGAGCAATTAATGGCATTCGATATCCTAACTTGCACTAGGAGGTCAATTTGAACACTACAACCTCCATGGAGGAGTTTCTTAAACAAGAAGCCAAGTTCACGAAGGCTAAGGAGGCGCTCGGATCACTGTTGGAGCTAAGCGGAACACGAAATAGGTCAGAGGACAAATAGGGGAGCAGAAAACAGAGGAAGAAGAGCAGGTCCCCTTACAGAGGCAACAGATCCTTGAGTTGGCGTTCTCGCACCCCTCCCATTCAGAACTGTTACTACATTGCACTAAACACAAAGAGGGGAGAAATCCTAATGCAGATAAAGACGGTCGAGTATGTCAGATGGCCACGTTTGATAAGAGGGGACCATGCCAACAGAACATGAATAAGTATTGCCATTTCCACTGGGACATCAGCCATGGCATAGAAAATTGCCGTGACCTCAAGGATGAGATTGAGGAGCTGATCCACCGATCTAACCTAAAGTAATTCACCAAAAAGGAAGAGCTCCACCGACCTGTTGACCATCCTAGAGAAGTGCCATAGTTGAGTAGGGACCAGCCTCCCTGAGACCCACCACTAGCGGAGTGACCCATCTGTGGAGTAATTAACATGATCACAGGTGGGTCCATCGTGGCAAGATGCAACACCTCAGCCAGGAAGAACTCTGTTCGGGAGCTTGTGCTTGAGGACGTGAACCTACCTAAGCACCCTCGTGTGGAGGAAGTAATTTACTTCACCAGGGATGACACTCGTGGGATCCAGTATCTACATGATGATGCCATCGTGGTCAAGTTAGTGATAAATGACTTCGAGATAAAGTGGATTTTGGTCGACTCCAACAGGTCGATGGATATCATATTCCTGGAGGCGTTTGAGTGAATGGAGTTGGAGAGGAAGGACATGCAACCGGCCGACATCCCCCTGGCTGGCTTCAGTAGAGAAGCGACCTCTAGGCCGGATAACAGTACTAGTGAAATTGGGCTCACCACCGAACCAAGTGCACTTCTTCCACAACTTCCTAGTGGTAGCAACTCCCTCACCCTACAATGCTATCTTGGGTTGACCGATCTTGCAAGCACTCAGAGCCATGGTGTTGACCTATCATCTATCGATGAAATTCTTGATAGACTATGGAGTGGGAGTGGTGCGAAGAGATCAGATCAAGTTGTGGAAGTGTTATGTGGCCGTGCTGAAAGGGAAAGGAAAGCGAGCCGTTGACATCGACTTGGATCCACCCCCGAAGAACGGTGACGAGAGAGCTCGCCCCATGGAGGACACCATCCTAGTGCTAGTCTCAAACACTGACCCCGCGAAGACGGTGCAGATCAGAGCCCGCCTCACAAAACCATTGCACTCTGAACTAGCAAGCTTTTTAATTAATAATTTAGATGTTTTTTCTTGGTCGGCAGTAGAAATGCCCAACATGGACCCCTCTATCATAACTCATATGATGAATGTTGACCCTTTAGTCAGACTAGTCCGGTAGAGGAAATGGAACTACGCCCAAGAGCGGTGGAGGATAGCGGACGAGGAGGTACGGAAGCTCGTCGCAGCATACTTTGTTAGAGAGGTCCAATACTCGAGGTGGATTGCAAACCTAGTGCTCATGAAGAAGGCCAACGGCAAGTGGCACATGTGCATCGATTACACCGACCTCAACAAAGCCTGTCCAAAGGACAACTTCCCACTCCCTAAGATAGACTGCCTTGTAGATGTGACCTCAGGGTTCAAGCTGTTGAGCTTCATGGATGTTTACTCCGGCTACAACCAAATCCAGATGGATCTAGCTGACTTGGAAAAAACTGCTTTTGTAACTAAAACAGAGTTACCTAAACTAAGTATTTTTTGATTTAATTGGAAACTAAGTGTTTTTGTAATAAACGTTGTAGCCTGGAGACGACCTACCAGCACCTTGTAAACTAAGTATTTTTTTATTTAATTGGAAATAAAATGGAAGCTTATGTCAATGATATGAGCTGAAAAGATACCTAAATTCACCAACCTTGCTAACTAGGCCAGAGCCTGGAGACGAGCTAAAACTCTACCTCTCAGCCAGTGACGAGGTAGTCAGCTTGTTTCTAATTCGCGAGGTGGACAGGGTGCACGACCTGTCTACTATGTAAGTAAAGTCCTGCACACCACTGAGACTATGTACCCGAATATTAAAAAGATGGCCTTCTCATTGGTGCTAGTAACCTGTAAACTGCACCCATACTTTCAGGCCCATACCATTGTGGTCCTGACCGATCTACCTCTGAGTAGGGGTGAGCAAAAAAATCGAAAAACCGAACTGACCAAAAAAATGACCGAAATTGAACCAAAAAATTAGTTAATCAAACTGGTCGGTTTGGTGTTTTTAAAAAATCGAAGGTACCGATTCGATTTCGGTAAACCAATATAGAAAACTAGTGGTTAACCGAACCGACCAGTATACATATATTTCTATATATTTTATATATATTTATGTATATTATATATATTTTATATATTAGAAATTTATAAATATGCATTATATATAAATATATATTTATAATATATGATATATTATTTATTATTTATTATTTTAAATATAAAATTTTATATATTTATAATTGTTTATTATATATTTATATATTTATATATTTTTATAATATATATTGTAAAAATTAAAAAAAACCAAAAACCGATGTACCAAACGGTTAACCGAACCGATCAATTGGTTAACTGATAAGTTTCGATTACCGGTTTTCCAAAAACCGGTACTACCGGTTCGGTTACAAAATATGCCCCACAGTTTGGTTAACCAAACTGTAAGCACCCATACCTCTGAGGCAAGTCTTTCAGAAGCTCAAGGTCTTAGGAAGTATAACAAAATGGGCAATCGAGCTCAATGAGTACAACATCCGGTTCGAGCCACGCCCAACAATTAAGGCTTAGGTCCTAGGAGACTTCATCACCAAGTGCACGGTCAGAACACTGACCCCTGAAGTTGTCAAGCCTATGACCACCTTGGAGGCATCTACCAGCATGGAACTTGACCTGACTTGGGATGGGTGCAATGCTCAACAATCCTGGATCATCCATGTGGACAGCTCGTCCAACCAGCATGGAAGCAGAGCTGGGCTAATCCTCTACGGACCTAGTGAGGTGAAGCTAGAGTATGCTCTTAGCTTCGCGTTTCAAATTTCGAATAATGATGCTGAGTATGAGGCACTGATAGCCGGGCTATCGTTGGCAACGGAGGCCGACACGAAACATCTCGTGGTGTGCAGCGATTCCCAACTAATGTTGAACCAAGTGAATGGGTAATATGAGGCTCAAGAGCTTTCCATGTTGTCCTATCTGTCCAAGGTTAGAGAGCTCCTACCCAACTTCCACTCTTGGTACATCCAACAAGTTGAGGTTCGAGAACACCGAGGCCGACACGCTCTCTAAGCTGGCCAGTGCAACAAACATCACGAAGAGGACAATTTACATTGAAGACCTACCACGACCTAGCATAGAAATGGTGGTAAAAAAGGTCTCCTATTTTGGCTGCAAAGCCAAGCTGGATCGACCTGCTCATTGACTATTTGCACCATGGGACCCTACTAGCAGAACACAACATAGCTCGGAGGGTAGAGCGGTAATCGGCTCACTATGTTATCATTGGCAAGCAACTATACTGCAGGTCATTCATGCTCCCCTACTTACACGGATTGCATCCAAGTAGAGGTGACAATTGAATGGCTTTGGTCCAACTCGATCCAGTCCAATGAGTCCACTTATAAATGGACTAGACCCAATGCAGTCCAAATCCAATACAAACCAAATCTAATCCAATCCAATCAATGGATTGGACCCAATCCAAATCGAATGAAATATCAAAAAGTATATAAAAGCACTTTTAGCATTGAAAAAGCACTTTTGTAAAAGTAATTTGATAAAAATATTTTCACAAAAGTGCTTTTTCAAAAGCACTTTTCAAGAAGTACTTCCATAGACTTTTATAAAAGTACTTTTGTAGAAGTGCTTTTGTAAAAGTACTTTTATAAAAGTACTTTTGTAGAAGTGCTTTTGTAAAAGTACTTTTATAAAAGTACTTTTGTAAAAGTTTTTTCGTAAAAGTGCTTTCATAAAAGTGCTTTCGTATAATTACTTTCGTAGAAGTGTTTTATAAAAGTGCTTTCATAAAAGTACTTTTGTAAAAGTGCTCTCGTAAAAGTTCTTTAATAAAAATGATTTTCTAAAAGTGCTTTTGTAAAAGTGCTTTTATAAAAGTACTTCTATAAAAGTGTTTTCGTAAAAGTACTTCCATAAAAGTTTTTTTTTGTAAAAATGATTTCATAAATGTGCTTTCGTGTAAAAGTACTTTTATAAAAGTGCTTTCATAAAAGTACTTTTGTAAAAGTGCTTTTGTAAAAGTACATTTGTTAAAGTACTTTTGTAAAAGTGCTTTTTTAAAGTGGTTTGATAAAAGTGCTTTTACAAAACTACTTTTGTAAAAGTGCTTTCATAAAAGTACTTTTGCAAAAATGCTTTCGTAAAAGTGTTTTTATAAAAGTGCTTTCTAAAATTACTTGTATAAAAGTGCTTTTATAAAAATGTTTTCGTAAAAGTACTTTCATAAAAGTGATTTTATGTTGTTTTCAGTTTTGATTGATTTCAAATTGTACAAGGGTTTGGCCTCATGATCGGATAATTGGAAGTTTGGTTGAGGTCTATTTCAAACCAATAAGAATATGGACCAATTTATTTTGGATTGGTCCAATCTAATAATTATAATGGACCATCCAAATCCAATTTGATAAGGCTTGGATTGGATTGGATCCAAACTAAAACCATTCGATTGACACCCCTACGTCCAATAGAAGTGAACCAGGTGTTATGCGAGATCTATGAAGGTCTTTGCAGAAGATACTTGGGGGGCAGGGCATTGGCCCAAAAAGCCCTATGACAAGGCTACTATTGGCCCACAATGAAGGCGGACACAATGGAGTTATTTCGGAAGTGTGAAAAGTGTCAATGACACGCTAACATACCACATCAGCACACTGCTAACCTGAGATACCTTACTAGCCCATGGCCATTCGCACAGGGGGTAGATATCCTTGGTCCCTTCCCACCTGTGACCAGGTAGAGGAGGTTCTTTGTGGTCACAGTAGACTATTTTACAAAGTAGGTGGAAGCCAAGCCGTTGGTATCCATCCATCACAACTCGCAATGTCCAAATTTTCTTTTAGAGGAACATCGTCTGCAGATTCTGACTCCCCAAAGTGTTGATATCAGACATTGGGAAGTATTTCAAAGACATCAAGTTCGAGAGTTGGTGTGTTGAGATGAGAATCTAGTAGAACTTCACCTCAATGGCCCACCCTTAGGCGAATGGCTAGGTTGAAGTGACGAATAGGGCAATCCTCCATGGACTGAAAGCTCAGCTTTCCCAAGTTAAGGGTTTATGGGTGGACGAGTTGCTCAGTGTTCTTTGGGCCTACCGAACTGCCATCATGATGATGACTGGCAAGACCCCTTTCAACCTAATGTATGGGGTGGAGGCTGTCATCGCAATCGAGATCAAAGTACTGACCTTGCAATTTTAGATGTACGACGAGGAGGCTAAGAAGGACGAGCTACGGACTAACCTCGACCTAGTCGAGGAAGTCTATGACAACCTACATCCGGACTACAGCGTACCGGCAATGAGTAGCTCGTTATTATAAAGCTCGAGTTAAGAGATGCCGATTTCGAGTTAGAGACCTGGTACTCAAGAAGGTTATGATATCTGAGCCCAGCGTAGGAAAGCTAGATGTGAATTGGGAAGGCCCCTCCAGAATACTCAAGGTGATCAACAAAGGCATGTACGAGCTGTAAACATTGGTGGGGATGCAGGTAACCTGTGCGTGGAACGTTGATAACCTAAGAAGATACTACCTATGACTTTGGAAATTTTAAGTTGTGTCCACAAGAGCAAAAGCATAGACCACCCGCTACAGTGACCTGGTCATACGAACAAGGAAAAGCCAAACCGCTTTCAGCTCTAAGGCCCTTATGCCTACCTCAAAAGACCTCGGTAGTTCAACAGTTTGGCAACGTTTTAACTTAGACAAAATTGTAAGCCTAGTTGCTTTGAGATCTCTGCATAGGTGCACCTCAGCAACCTTGGATTGTGTTTTAACGCTTAGCCTATTTTCTAGTGACAGAAAATAGAAGGTGAGAAAGAAAGGCACAGTATATGCAAAAAGTCAATTCTATTAAGTAATGAAAAAGTACATCGTACATCATTATCAAAAAAACAAAAAGCAACAAATCTTTTTGAGATTGCCGAGCTCGGAGGATCGACTAACAACATATAAACAAGGGGTCCAAGAAAAGTGGCAAAAAGTTCAAATATCTTTGGGCTCTTCAATGCCCATGTCGTCAACTCCATTTCTGTCGGTACCCACTTCGTCACCCGCGCCGCCCTCAATGCGCTTGACGACCTCATCTTCCTCCTTGAAGTCTAGCACCTGATCTACCGGAGTCACCATCTTGTCAGTGCACGCTGAACTCTTCAGCATGGCTAGGTCGAAGTCGAGATACATCGAGGCCACCGACATCCGGTATAGCTTGAAACCCTGATGGAAGGTGCTTGTCCCAAACTTTTCCCTCTCCTTCAGTGTTAGCACTCGAATTTGCTCAGTCTTTCTTCTGAACCCCAATTCACCTCGAGCACCTAATTAAACCATTTTGATCTTTCTAAAACATCCAAATACCCAGAAAGCCCAACTTTCAGCCCCAATACCCTTAAATCCATCGTTAAATATGCTCGGTAACAATCTGATAACCCTGATCAACCCCTATCTACACTTCAACCCTCAAATCAGACACTACCATCAAACTCAAAACCTTAAAATAACTACTCACAAAATTTCAGCTCAAGATTCTTCCATTTACCCTTTCATCAAGAGAAGATTTCATTATAATGCCTCTCGTTAGCCTAAACACTTGGATCCCGAATTCCTTGATCTTAACACATCCGAACCGATCAAACAACACCATTAAACTCTGAATACATCAAAACACCCGCTCATGAGGTTTCAACTCCAGATTCCCCCCATTTGCCCTTCCATCAAACCAATATTCCATTTTGGAACATCCCATTGACCCAAATTCCCATGATCTTGACCCTCCAAGACTAATCAGACATCACCGTCAGATATCAGACACCTCAAAATACCCATCTATTAAGTTTCAGCCCAAAACCCCTTTGTTTACCCCTCCATTGCACCAAGATTCCATTTCGAAACCCTAGGTTGACTAAATCAAGCCCTCTCTAGATTTGCCTAATCCGGACCCATTTGGCCCAATCCGACCTTACCAATCACCTAAGACTACCCAAAAACACTATCCTATTCCAGAACTACTTGATCCGGGCCCATTTGACCCAATCTTACACTACCAATCCACCCAAAATGTCTAAAAACCCTACCCTGCCAAATTTCAACAAAAAATACCTCTACCCACTCATCCAAAAAGATTTTGTTTCAACAGATCTTATTGGCCCACACATGCAAAACCCTTCTTTGCGGTCAAACCCACTTTAAACCTCTATCAATTTACTCAAACCCTCATCTTTAAACCTAAACCCAGGTTTGACCCCCTTGAACCAATTTAGAGCCAATTCATGAAATTACAAAATGCCCCTCCAATCTCCCAAAACTTACAAAAGCACCCCTGGCACCATTTAAAAGGGACTGGACACTTCATTTCGCTCTAATCATATTGGAAGACTTTTCCATTATTCATTGTCGTCTCCCTTGCCGAACCCCTAGAGGTGACGGTGATTTCTTTGTCCGGCGTCAGACCCCCTTTCCCCTCTTCTTCTTCTTCTTCTTCTTCTTTTCCCTCGAACCTGAAACCTCCCACCACTGTTTATCGTCGTTTTCAGTGAACAACAGCAGTACCTCTCCTCTCCTCCTAGTAATCCACCTCCGCTTCCATTAGCTATTGTGAAGGATCGCTTCGTCTCCAACACCATCGTTTCATCTTTGAATCTAAAATCGCTACCACTGCTCACCACCATTCATGTCAACGATTTTTTTTCAATGGATTGAGGTCCCCTCTGTTCCACGAGCTCCACCTAAAGTCAAACTAGTCTCAGAAGTTGCCATCAATTCACCTGCATCAAGAGAGACTCATTCAACCTCTCTGAGCACCTGCAGAGTGCGTTGAACACCAGGATCTTCATATTCACAGTATGAAACCGACGGGCCAGAACATCATTATGGTAATCTGAACCGATCCTCTTGTTTTTTTCTTTTTCTTGCTCCGATAGTGAAGGCTTGAGGTTGAAGAAGAGATCGATGGATCCGGCTCCATCGGAATGGCTTTCGTAGATCTTATCTTCAGCCTAGCCGAACTAAATTCCAATGTCTATTCTCATGCTCTTTTAGACTTGAATATAGCATATTAGTTCTTTTCTATTTGTCTTTAAGGTTAATATTAGTAGAGGTGTGATTGCTAGTTCAAGTTTTATTCCTCTGTTATTTTATCTGTGTAATTTAGAGTTTAATTTGTAGGCTGGCGAATCACTTCATTTCTATGTTTAGTTTGTTTGTTTAATGAAAAACATGCAGTCTCAACTGTGCAGGGTTTCCTCCATAGGACTTTGGATGAGAGACGCGAATCTAGCCATCTTCACCCGATACATATGAAAAACTCTGAGTACATTAGATGGGTCTATTTCTTGTTGTTTCTTACTAAAAATGATAGGGTGACATATTTTTTTTTTTCAATTGCTCAACACAATTCTTTATTCGAATATCTTTTCTGAGTTGAACGTGGTAGTTCAATATATTAAGTTTCTTTAAGCAAGCTAGTTTCTAATCCTCTATCTTAGCGAAGGCATAATTGCATCAGAATCTTTTTATTTTATTTTATTTCATTTTACATGGATCTATTTTTACCTCTTGCTTCTTTCTAAATCAGAGAAAATGCACACATACTTATTAGTTAATACCTTCTTGCTTGTTTAGCTGGACCCTTCCATGATGTTTAATGTCCTTGCTTTTATTAGTTAGTCATCATTTTATTTATGTTGGACCGCTAGTTATTTCTGTTTCTTATTTACGACCAATGTTCTTATGTGGGCCCCACCTATTTATATCTGTTTCTGTTTCTCATCTGAGTCTTACTTGGACTGGTTAACCGGTGCCTCGGGCTATTGGAGTTATTATTTGGTAAAAAATGATTTTGATGCTATTCTCGGAGGTCCCATCACCTCCATTTCCATAACCGATGGGTGGCGACTCCAATTCCAGACCAAGTGAGCCATTTTTTTGACGCTCACATGTGTGGCCCACATGGGGCCATAGGTGTAGCCCACAAGGGGCCCATTTGGCTTCATAGCCTTTTCCTGTATATATGCATGCTTCTATGTTCCTTTTCTTTTATTGGAATAATAACTGCTTATTTCTCGTTGATTATTAGATAGTTGTTTATTGCTTTATTTTCGTTATTCATTATCTACTTATGCACACTCTGCACATCATCTTGCATTAGATCTAGCATCCCATTGTCTTATAGGAGAGGGTCGTACGCTTAAGCCTCGGGACCAAAGTACACATGCGTTGCACTGAAATCCCTTAAACAACCACCAACCTGAGAAGTCCATGGTGTTTGCCTCCTCTTCAAGAGCTTAGGTTCTTGTGGCTTCCCTCTCAGCCTGCCCCAGCAGCACGTGAGCCATGGTGTTTGCTTGAGAAAAAAGAAACAATGTATCAGCAACAAGCTTAAATTTTATTAAGTACAAAGGAAGAGGTCAGACACATACCACCAAGAGGCAACACATAAGCTTCCCATCGAGTTCACTAGGACGTTGATGTAGCGCAATCCGGCTGCTCCCTACAGGAGATGATCTGAAAACCAACAACGACGGGCTCGATGAACCTGCAAGAGATGAATCAGAGAACCCGGGGTGGACTACCCGGCGAGGTCGCTCCGATGCTTAAGTTAGCACTTAATTGTGAGCTGAAAATGATATTAGATTGTGAGAGAGCTAGAGAGAAGACATTACGCATACCTTCGCCCTTGGGGGGTGAGGTCTTTATATACTGGAGTCCTCGCGGGTTTGGTGGAGTAGTTCCTGGATCCCCGCTGTAATGGGATATGTTTCTGCGTTAGTTGGGGATAACGCCACCAACCGGTAAGGTTGCCCATTTCCGCCTGAATCGGGGAGTGGGTGAACTGATACTAGTCGTTACAAGGCATGATCCCGTAAGACGTGGGGTACGATGGTGAGATCTTTGGAATTATCATGCGGCGGTTGGTGAGCATCACCTGAGCTCGTGTTCTTCAGACCCGACCTGTTGTGAATGCCGAAGTGCCTTAGTACCGAGGTGATCTTGCACCGAGGTAGGCTTGTCCCAAGGTGGACTCTTTCCGAGGTGGTCCAGCTGTCCGAGCGCGATCTGTAGCGGACCTGGTACTACTATCCTAGTCGCGATCTGGTACTGAGGTGATCTTAGTTCGGGATGATCTTGGCTCGAAGTAAGTTTAGTTCGGGGTAACAGGGTGCCCGAGGTCGCTTTGTAGCGAACTGACCATGCCGAGTTGTCACTTTATGTCGAGTCACATCCACATGTCGAACTGACCATGCTGAGTTGTTACTTATATCGATTCATGTCCATGTGTCTCCTTGTTATGAGGTCGGGCCAAATTACCCTGCATCAATTGCCCCCCACTCCCCGAGCCAGGAGTCTTGACCTAGTGCGGGGAGTTCACAATGTGACAAGTGGATTTGGCTCGAAGTTCAGGCCGCTTTGTCAAATAGGTCATCGGTTAGACCAGTTCGGCTGCTCGGCTCAACCAAGGACAACCTAGGTTGTATGTGGTTTACGGGCGGATGTCACGCGATCTATAAATTCCGTAGATGCCAAAAAGCACGCTAAATTGTTTTCGACCTCGAGGGTCGTGCAACTGGTTTTCTTAGGAGCCGTTAGATTGCTTTGATCTTGATCATTGCTTGTTCGGTACAGTGGCTATAAATAGAGGGGGACCCGAGACTTATTTTCTTCGCCATAAGCTTACTAGCCTTCGATCTGAGGTCGCGCTTAGCTTCTTTAGCTTGGGTTTTCCAGTTTGCCACTTTCTTCTAGTTCGGTCGTTCTTCTTGGTGAGTCTTCCTTAGCTCTTCTTTTCAATTTAGTTCAATTCGTTGTCATGTCCAACTTTAGCTTTGATAGCCATTTAGATGAGGCCGAGGAAGGCGCCTCGGCTCAGGTCAATAACCGAAACGAGGCTACTTTGGGTCCAGAGGCAGTCCGTGGCCCTCCCAAGGTTCAGTCATCCCGGGAGGCGCGAGAGGCCTCGGATAACCCGGCATCCACTTTGCATCGAGGTAGAGTGCCGGACAACTTTGGCCCCTCGACGATGACCTTGGACAGCCTCCGGGCCTTAGTGTACTAGTACAACCTCCCTCCCGAGCTCTCCTATAGCCTCCCTATAGGCAACTTCCCTTGGGAACACAATCACAACGAGATCGTGACTTTTGAAGAGCAGCTCGTGGCTGGTCTTCATTTACCTTTGCATCCTTTAATAATAGAGGTCTTAAGTTTTTTAACATTACCATAGACCAGTTACACCCGAACTCCATCCGTAACGTAATAGGGACCATTTCACTTTTCCATGATTACTGTCTGCCCCTCGACCTCGATACTTTTTCTTCAATCCTATCCATCAAAAAGAACGCTTCTTGTGTTCTTCCCGAGCATAGGCGGACCTACTATCTGTCTCCTTGTCCAGGCTACAAGCTTTTACACAAACTACCCAATAGGATCCCGACCTGGAAGTGGGGTTACTTCGTGGTCTGCAATCCCGCGGGGTGGCCTTTTCCAACCCATTGGAGGGCGGCCATTCAGAATTCCGGTGTTAGACTAGACCTGAAGACAAGGGAGACGCTCCAGTCTTGGGCGGAGCTCGGCTTCAACTTCGTGGATTACATTGCCGAAGATAAGCTCGTGTAGGCCGGCTTGAGTCCCGGTAGGTCGCCTTGGTTTAGAGTTAGTACTTCATTTTAGACAGTGTTGGCACTTTATTCCTGATAATGTTGCTAATGCCATGTTTTTGTTGCAGCTCCCATGAAGCTCGGTGCGGACAAACTTTTTGGGCAGATGAAGGGGAAGAAGAAGCGAGCTTCTAAAAGAGCTCATACTAAGTCTCTGCAGTCCACCGTCCCTGAGCCCGAACAGCCCTCTACTATGCCTCTAGTAATCGACTTGATCGAGGAATCGGGGAAGACCCCACCTCGTGCTCCTGAGGCATCTTCGGAGCTCGCTCCTACGACAACCGCTTCTTCGGGCAGTGAGGAAGCAGTTCGGATTATCCTGACTCCGAAAAATAGCCTCCTTAAAAGCAAAGGCGCGGTGTACGCTGAGGAGGTCACGAGATGGGCTGAACTATCGGCCGCTCAGTTGGGGGCTCGGACGGCTACCCACTACATGGTGATAAGTTTTGTTTTACTTCTTCAATTTTGTACTTGTAACTTTGCTGGTATTAACTTATATTCTTTTGGCAGGTGAACTCCGCCATGTATTCCCTGACGTACCAGTCCAAGCTGCGTTTGAAGCAGGCTCTAGCAGCTGAGTGCTCGTCTCGCGAGGCTCATACTGAGCTAAACTTGGCTCGTAACAAGATTAATCTACTGGAGAACGACGCACGGGCTCAGGAAGAGCTTATTTCGGTGTTGATGTCGAAGAAGGCGGAGCTGAAGCGCAAAGTGGAGAACCTCGAGGCCCTCGTTAAGGAGTGGACTGAGATTCTCCTTAAGGCCATGGAGGAAGCCAAAGTCAAGGCCGTTGAAGAGTATAAGAGCTCGAAAGAGAGCTAGTTGAGGCCGAGTCGAAGGGCTACCGCAAAGGCTTCAAGCTTAGTAGGTGGCTGACCAAGTGCGAGTTCTCGCAGCTCGATTTTAGTGCCATCACCACCTCGTGGAGTACAAAAGAGATGGCCCTTGAAGCCACCGGAGACCCGGACTCCGAAGCGGAGAGCGACGACGAGCTGCTCGATATCGAGGAGGCCGGTGCTAATTACAATGCTGGTTCTTTCGCTGAGGCCTCGGGCAAGGGCGATGGGCACCCAGAGGAGTAGTTCTTTTGAATTGTATTTCGAGCCTGCGAGCTCAATATCTTTTTCTTCTCTTTCTCCCCTCTTTTTTGTAACAAGCTCTTTATTAATACAATACACTTTTTGCTAAATGTTGTGCAATTAACTTTTCTAACTGAAATAACGGATGTATGGGTTACCCCGAACTGTCGAGCTACCGAGCTAGATAACGAGTAAGGGTAACCGAAGCAGAATTTTTCCAAGTGGTTGTCACCTCAAGTTGTCTGCTAGGGCTATTAGTAGGGGCGACTCCGGTGAGCGACATTGTAGGGTATATACCCGATCTGTTCGCGCATGGGCTACTCATTTAAATGTCGGTTCCCTGATGGGCCCGACCTGTTGTTTTATGCCGAGGTGGACTAGACATCGTAGGGCTTATACCCGAGCTATCTATGTCTTAGGCATTAGAGGTAACTTGTCTATGCCAAGGAGGCGACTAGGACTTATCTGCTTATGCCGAAGAGGCGACTAGGACTTATCTGCCTATGCCGAAGAAGCGACTAGGGCTTGTCTGCCAATGCCGAAGAGGCGAATAGGACTTGTCTGCCCATGCCGAAGAGGCGACTGGGACGTATATGATGCCGAGGTCTTTTATCCCCTCGGTCCTTTAGTCCTTGGACTTCTGTGAGTGACTCGTAGTCTGCTCTCTAGTTCGGAAATCACAGGTAGTATTGCCTTAAATTGATGATGTTCCACGCCTGAGGTACTTTCCTTCCTTCTAAGGTTTCGAACTCATACATACCTTCCCCAAGTACCTGTTTTACTCGGTAAGGACCTTCCCAGTTCGGTCCGAGCTTACCTACCGCGGCCTTAGGCACCATAACTTTCCGAAGGACCAGGTCCCCGACACAGAAGTGCCGCTTCCTGACCCGGGCATTATTGTACCGAGCCACTCTTTGCTGGTAGGCTGCGGTCCGGATATATGCGAGGTCTTGTACCTCTTCCACCAAGTCGAGGTTGGTACGAAGGTCGTCATCATTTTCTTCTTCGTCGTATGCCTCCAGGCGAAATGTAGGTACCTCGATCTCGGCTGGGATTACCGCTTTCGTGCCATAAGTGAGGTTGAAGGGGGTTTCACCTGTGGTGGTCTTGACAGTGGTTCGGTAAGCCCATAGTACGCTGGGCAGCTCGTCTACCCATAGTCTCTTAGCTCGGGCTAAGCGAGCTTTTAGTCCACGGAGTATAACTCTGTTTGTGACTTCCACCTGCCCGTTTGCCTGAGGGTGTGCTATTGAAGTGAAGTTCTACAGTATCCCCATCTCGTTACACCAGTTCTAAAACTTGATATCTTCGAACTGCTTATCGTTGTCAGAGATGAGCACTCGAGGTAGCCCGAGGCGGCATACTATACTCCTCCAAAAGAAGTTTTGTACACTTCGGGCTGTGATTGTTGCTAGGGGTTCCGCCTCCACCCACTTCGTGAAGTAATCCATTGCTACCACCAGGAATTTCCTCTATCCTGTCGCTGGCAGGAATGATCCAAGAATGTCGATTCCCCACTATGCGAAGGGCCATGGGCTAGTGAGGTACTTCAGGTCGGTAGTAGGTTGGTGATGGATGTTGGTGTGCCTCTGGCATTTATCGCACTTCTTGACAAGCTCGAGTGCGTCTGCCTTCACCGTGGGCCAGTAATACCCTTGTCGCAGCGCTTTCTGGGCGAGAGCCCTGCCCTCCAAGTGTCCGCTACACAGGCCTTCATGAGTGTCGCGGAGAATGAGCTCAGCCTTTGAGAGTCGCAAGTAGCGCAAATAGGGCAGCGTGTAGGATCTTTGGTACAACCGTCTGTCTATCATGACGTACTTGACTGCTTGTTGCTCTACCCTTCTGGCTGCATTGCGATCTACAGGGCGGGTTCCGTGAAGTAGGTAGCTTGCGAGTGGGTCAATCCAGCTCGGCTCTATTTGTGTAACAGGAGCGACCTCTTCTGCACCCCCGAGAATGCTGGGCCGAGGTAGGTTCTCCATGTACACAGTCCTCGTGGTATTGCTGCTCGTGCTGGCTAACTGGGATAAGGCATCGGCCTCAGCGTTCTCGGACCTTGGAATCTTCTTGATGAAGTATTATTGGAAGTTGCGTAGGACTTCCCTGACCTTGGCTAAATAAGCAGGCATGGTGGGGTTGCGAGCTTCGTAATCGCTGGTGACCTGGTTTACCACAAGCTGGGAGTCGTTGCAGATGACGACGTGTTTCGCTTGTACCTCGTTCGCTAGCGTGAGCCCGACTATCAGTGCTTCGTACTCCACTTCATTGTTAGATTCCGCGAACTCGAACCGAAGTGCGTACTCCAGCTTCACCCTGCTTGGACCGTGCAGAATAACGCTGACTCTGCTTCCTTGTTGATTGGATGAGCCGTCTACATGGAGGATCCAAGGCTCCTCGTCCCAGGTTGGCCTTGCTCTAACCGTGACTGGTGCTGCACTGGTCGAAGCCTCCTCTCTGTGCTCGAGCTCAATCAATTTGGGGACTGCGGTGCTGAAGGTGCATTCTGCAATGAAGTCGGCCAAGGCTTGGGCCTTGATCGCCGTTCAAGGCTCGTATCGGATGTCATACTCGCTGAGTTCGATGGCCCACTTTATCAGTCTATCAGATACCTCAGGCTTAAGTAAGACTTGCCCTCAGAGGTTTGTTGGTGAGAACGATGACTGTGTAGGCTTGAAAGTACGGACGAAGCTTCCGAGTTGTTGTGACCAGTGCGTATGCCAACTTCTCAATCTCTAGGTACCTGGTATCGGCGTCCTGCAAACATCACCTCATCGCTCGAGCTGTTGTAACCAATGAGCTGACCACCTCATCGCTCACGGAGAGGTACAGCTTTAAAACATCACCTTCCTCAGGTCGGGTCAGAACCGAGATGCTAAATAGGTATTTCTTTAGCTCGTCGAAGGCGAGCTGACATTCTTCAGTCCACTCAAAGTCCCTACTTTTCTTAATTGCCTTAAAAAAAAGCAAGCAGCGATCTGCCGATTTGGACATGAAGCGTCTTAGAGCAACCATACGGCCATTCAGCCTCTGAACCTCTTTCAACTTGCGAGGTGGCTTCATATCCAGGATGGCCTTTATTTTTTTGGGCTTCGCTTCGATGCCACGTTGGTTAACTATGTAACTCAGGAATTTACCCGAGGTGACACCAAAGACACACTTGTTAGGGTTCAATTTCACATTATACTTATGCAGAATTTCAAAAACACATCGTAAGTCATTTATTAGACAGTTTGAAAATCGGGTTTTGACGACCATGTCATCTACATAGCATTCAACCTTATTTCCGATCAATGGCTCGAACAGTCTGTTTATAAGTCTTTGGAAGGTCACTCCGACATTTTTTAGCCCGAAGGGCATGACCTTGTAACAATACAATCCTAGTTCGGTTACGAATGCTGTTTTTTCCTCGTCAGCGAGGTGCATCTTGATCTGGTTATAACCTGGGTACACGTCCAGAAAACTCAGCAACTCGTGCCCTAAGGTTGCATCCACTAGACGGTCGATCTTAGGGAGTGGGAAACAATCCTTCGAGCAAGCTCGATTCAGGTCGGTATAATTGACGCACATGTGCCATTTACCGTTGGTCTTTTTTACCAGAACGGGGTTAGCCACCCAGCTCGGGTAATGGACCTCCCTGATGAAATCGGCTGTGAGGAGTTTCCCGACCTGCTCATCGACTATCCTCCAGTGCTCTGGGGTGAGGTTGCATTTCTTCTGTCTAATGGGCTTGACTACAAGATCAGTATTTAGCTTATGCATCATTATCTTTGCATCTATATCGGGTATTTCTGTCGTGGACCATGAAAATATATCTAAATTTTTAAGTAAAAAGCTTACCAGTTGAGAACGGAGAGGCTCCTCGATCGATGCCCCGATCTGGAGGTTCCTGGCTGGATCTTCTTTTGAGGTCGGGATATGGACCGTCTCTTCGGTTGGTGTAGCTCGCTCCTCGAAATAATCTACGAGTTGCTCTAGCTCGACCTCGTCCACCAGCTTGGCTTTCCCTTTGAGGGCGGCGACATAGCACTTGCGGGATTCGAGCTGGTCGCCTCGCACTACCCCTACTCCGATGTCCGTGGGGAACTTCATAGCCAAGTAGTAGGTGGATACCACTGCGCGAAGCGCATGGGTGATAGGCCGACCTATTATACTAGGCCATGTGCCGACCTCCACCTTTCAGTACGGGGAGGGAGTCGCGACTACCAGGAAAGTGTGCTCGAATCTCGATATACTAGGCCATGTGCCGACCTCCACAAGTACTGAAATTCACCCTAGGGGCCTTACTTCTTCTTCGCTGAAGCCTACCAGAGGAGTACTTGTTGGCTTGAGGTCGCCTTCCTGGAGCTGGAACTTGTCGAATGCGTCTTTAAATAGGATGTCCGCTGAACTGCCGGAGTCGACTAGGACACACTTCACTCGAAGTCGTTCACCCTCATCTTTATAACTAGTGCATCGTCATGGGGATACTGGACCCCATGTGCATCATCTTCTATGAAGAATATTGGGTCTTCGGGCCTAGGTCGCTTTGGTGGATTCTGTTCTTCATGTTCCAATTCGTGAACTGAGGCCTTCCCTGCTGCCGAGGTGCAGCCCGTGACGATGGATCCGCCAGTAATCGTGTTGATCATCCCGCGGATCAGTCTCTCCTCGGGCAACTGTCTTTGCGGCTGCTCATTATGTCTGCTATTGGACTTAGGAGCATCTCTCATTTGCTCCCCGTGTCGATCTGTCTGGTTCTTATTGTATTTTTGTACAAAATTTTTTAAGTATCCGTGACGGATGAGTTCTTCTATCTCGTCGCAAAGGGTTCTACAAGTTTCGGTACTGTGACCGTGATCTCTATGGAAATGATAGTATACATTTTTATTCCTTGTGGCGGGGTCTCTCTTCAACCGAGGTGGCAACTTTACATAAGGGGCGTCTTTTACCGCCATGAGGATTTCTCCCCGCTTCGCGTTGAGGGGTGTGAAGTTCGTCCTTTCAACCGGGGGAGTTCGGGAATGTAGATCTGACATGTTCCCTCCCCTGGTTGGGGACTTTCTTTTCCTCTTTTTACTGCCACCATTGTTCGAACAGTTGTCTTCCCTCTTTCTTTTCTCCGCCGAGGCTTCAGTCTTTTGATTCATTTTCTCTTCGGTTCCAATGAACTGATCGACGAGCTTGAGGAATTCAGTGATGTCTTTAGGCATGTTTGCCACCACGTGCCACTTGAATTCCCTGTGGGTGATACCCTTCTTTGTTGCCGCGAGTCTTACAGCGGGATCTAAGTCTGGGATCAGTAAATAGGTGTCGTTGAAGCATTTGATGTAGCTTCGAATCGACTCTCCTTTCCTTTGGACTATGCTGAGGAGGCTTTCTTGTGACCACGGACACTTCTTGCTATGGATGAAGTGCGAGGTGAACATTTGCATGATCTGTGCCCAGCTTTTAATTGTCCCGGGCACGAGGTTTCTGTACCATGTGAGTGCTACCCCTTTGAAGGTCGTATAGAAGGCAACACACATGCAAGGTTCGCTGGCCCCAGCGAGGTGCATCTGGGACTGGAAAGAGTCTACATGATCATTTGGGTCGAATGACCCATCATACTTATCCAGTGGAGGCACCCTGAAGTCCTTTGGCATCGGAGTGGCTAGGAGCTCGGAGGACAAAGGAGATGGCACAGAAAGGAGGGGAGTGGTTTTTGTGACTTCCGAACTTACCTCCACCTTGCCTTTAGGCTGCTCGGGTCGGCTAGGTCCTATGAGCTGGCTTGGATCTACTGTTCGATGTGCCTTAGCACGTCGCCTTCACTGCTTCTTGACTGGTTCCATAGCGGTGTTGCTGACTTCCATGCTATTAGGTAGTGTCTTGGCTTGAAGTGATTCGGACTGCTGACGCTGGCTATTGTGGACAGAAAGGCCTCGTCTGGAGTCCGCAGCCAGGACCTCGAACCGGTTCCCTGCAAGTGAACCTTCATTTTGTGAGGGTCGGGGTGGACTAGCTCTGGTGAGTCGAGTATCTCCCGACCTGTTCACTTGCTGCGAGATGGGAGGAGTAACTAGCCTTTCCCTCCTGCTGTGGGATGAGACCTGGGATGTCTCTCCCCGGCAAAGAGGACGACTGTTCTGACGGCAAGGCTTGTTTGGTGTGATCGGACACTGAGGCGGGGCTGGCTGCTGATTCTGCTGTAGCGGTGGGAACTGCTGCTGGTAGATGTGGTGTAGAACCTGCTGCTGGTAATGTTGAAACTGTTGGACTTGTTGCATTTGGGCTTGAATAGCTCGCACGCAATGTACCAGGTCATCCAGTTGGCTCTGTCCGACTCTAGGGTGAACCACAGTAGGTTCGGAAAAAGTCGCACCCACTACAGGAGGAAGTGGGGCGTTCACGGGCACAGTTGCTTGAGGCATAGTCCATGTTGGGATCCCACCCGCGGAGAGCGGTATGGTGAACTGACCTATGCAGACAGATGGGAACTGAGGTTGCCCCCTGGAGACGTTCAGTTCGTTGTTTTGTCCGGCGTTGCTAGAGGAAGCCATGGATTTGATTCTGAGCTTGAGATTTTTGAATGGAAACAATGGCTTTTAGTAGTAGATTCCCACAGACGGTGCCAAATGATGTAGCACAATCCGGTTGCTCCCTGTAGAAGATGATCAGGCTACCAGCAATGACAAGCTCGATGAACCTGCAAGAGATGAATCAGAGAACCCGGGGTGGACTACCCGGCGAGGTCGCTCCAATGCTTAAGTTAGCACTTAGTTGTGAGCTGAAAATGATATTAGATTGTGAGAGAGCTAGAGAGCAAAGATTACGCATACCTTCACCCCTGGGGGGTGAGGTCTTTATATACTGGAGTCCTCGTAGGTTTGGTGGAGTAGTTCCTAGATCCCCGTTGTGATGGGATCCATTTCCGCGTTAGTTGGGGATAACGCCACCAACCGGTAAGGTTGCCCATTTCCGCCTGAATCGAGGAGTGGGTGAACTAATACTAGCCATTACAAGGCATGATCCCGTAAGACGCAGGGTACGATGGTGAGATCTTTGGAATTAGCATGCGGCAGTTGGTGAGCATCACCTGAGCTCGTGTTTTTCAGACCCGACCTGTTGTGAATGTCGAAGTGCCTCAGTACCGAGGTGATCTTGCACCGAGGTAGGCTTGTTCCGAGGTGGACTCTTTCCGAGGTGGTCCAGCTGTCCAGGCTCGATCTGTAGCGGACCTGGTACCGCTATCCTGGTCGCGATCTGGTACCGAGGTGATCTTAGTTTGGGATGATCTTGGCTCGAAGTAACTTTAGTTTGGGGTAATAGGGTACCCGAGGTCGCTTTGTAGCGAACTGACCACGCCGAGTTGTCACTTTATGTCGAGTCACGTCCACGTGTTGAACTGACCATGCTGAGTTGTTACTTATATCGAGTCACGTCCACGTGTCTCCTTGTTACGAGGTCGGGCCAAATTACCCTACATCAGACGTGATTCGCAGAGCTCTACAACCTTTTCTAGAAAGACAACCTCCTTGCTCTTTACTAGGACAGTTCCAAAGTCCATGATGGTGCGGTTCTCCTCGGTAGTGACCCGGGCATTCGAAGCAATGGTTGCCCTGGCCCCGACCTGTGGAAGGGGCACCTTGGAAGTCTGAGTGGCCTTGGGTTCTAGTAAGGACTCCTTTGGCCGGTCTTCCTCAACGAGGTCGACCACCGGTACGACTTTGCCAGCACTCCGCCCAGCAAGCTTGGAAGTAACAACCTAAGGAGCCTCTTGGGGAGTCACCTTCCTCTTCTTCCTCATCATAGCTTGGAACAGCCCGGAAGTTGGCATGCTCGACATGTTTCCTGAATGAGAAGTCAAAAGATAAGTCAATGTCAAAGGGAGAAAGGAATATGCAAGAACCTAAAATGACGACCTACCAAAAGGACTCAACTCGACCTAGATCAGCTTCTCCTTGGCCTAGAATTCACTCAACTCCGACCTCCTGTCCATTAAGAGCTGCACCCTTATTTGCATCCGTTCACTCAATGTATCCTCCCCGGAGTCCCTAGTCTCCTCTCTCTAGGACATTGAGAACGATCATCTACTATTCTGGTCAAGGAAGAAATACCTCCTCTTCCAGTCTGGTACCTTGAAAGGGAAGCCGTGTAGCAATTTACACACAAATCGGTATGATAGGTAGAAGCTATACATCCCAGGAGTACTGGAGGGAAGCCAAAGTGGTGACAAAAAGAGATGGTGCCAACTAGATCCCTAATGGAATTAGGGTGAAGTTGACCTAGGTTGACATTGTAATAGTTCAACACTTCAAGAATAAGGGGGTGAAGGGGAACCGAAGACACCGTTTTAGGGCCTCCTCAAAGACAGTGCCTCGTCATCATGCTCCCATGGGAACTGCCCAGGGGTAAGGGAATAGTTGAACTGGTCTAGTATCCTATATCGGTCTACGAGCTCGTAAATGTCTTCAGTAGCCAGATCGATGGGACCAAACTCGGGTGGATGACGGGAGAATGAGGCTCTCTTGTTGGAACCTCACCATTCTTGGGCCAAGGACTCCTCCTCAGCTTGGTAGGATGGACCCCTCTCTTCCCCGGACTCAATAACAAACATGATAAGAAAAAGAGCGGAATCAAGGGGAGATGACTCACCTTGAACAAATAAACCTACCTCTTTTAAAAGACCGATAACTTGGACAACGTCGAGCTATATGATCTCACTGTGCACCAGAACTCCAAAGTTAGGGATGAGGAAAATGGGCCCCGAGGGTCCTATTTATAGATAGTTGAACCAAGCTATGGATGGTTGAGATTGGTTGGATCCAATGGTTCGCAAGGACACGGCAGTTTGTTTTCCGAGGTAAAATTTGTTTAGCGTGTTTTTGACGTCCATGCAACCTAATAGCTGTGTGGCATCTGCACGTGCCCGGAACGCTACTTCATGCCTAAGTCAGACCGGTCAAGCCAACTCAATCCTAAGCCATTGGTTGGACCACAGTTGAAGCCAGAACTCGAACCAAATCACCTCGGCTACTCCCTCACCGAGCTTATCACGCCAAACTTGGGAGTGGAGGGCAATTGGTGAGGGGTGATTTGGTCCCCCAATGATTTCATGACACGTGGCATTGTAGAACAATAGAGTGACACCTCAACACCACGTAAGCAGACCTCAAGAGCACTTCAGGCACTTCACAACCGCCTTGACGACCCTGGCACCACTTCGGTAAGCCGAATTGTGAACGACCAGGCAAGACCTCAGATCGGCGTAAGAGGTGACTTGCTTCCGCTGATTTGACCCAACTTCGGTTAGCGACCTGCCTGACATGCTGGGTGACCTAACCCTTAAGCAGGCTATTGTCTCTGACTTCCCCAAGATCATGACGCCATGTCGGAAGAGCCGGTTATCACCTCGCCCGCTTCGGGCGCGATTGGATAAACATTACCCGCTTACACGAAGTCCACCTCTAGGCATGAAACCACCTTTGAAGCAATGGGTTGAAGATCTCAGATGTGCTTCGTGAGGCTCACAACAGCTTGCCTATATAAATGCCTCACCTTCAACCTCACAAGGTATGCACAATTTAGCTCTCACACACTCTAGCTCCCTTGCATTCTTGCAAACACATTATTAGTTCCTTGACTTAAGCATTGGAGTGTCTACCCTAGGTAAAGCAACCCGAACACTCAGATCACTTTTTTCTTGCAGCTCGACTTGGCGACCTACTCAGTATGGCGTCTGAATTGTCTGCCAACAAAGAGCACAAAATCGTGCACCATCATCTACTATGTATCACATATTTGGTTTTAGGTTTATTTTATAGAACTAATTAGTAATGGTTTAGGATTAGTTCACCCTATACCAAACCCGACCTGGCCCATTGACATCTCTAAACACAAATGGCTCAACTTTTGTATCTTTATTGCCTATGTTGAGCACGAACATGTGCATAGAAAATAATTACTTAGTTTTATTAAGTTATATAAATTTATATACAATTATATTTTTATATAATTATATAAATTCTATATATTAAAATTCATACATACAATATAATATATTTGGATTTGGGTTTTAATTAGATGGGATGGGTTTAAATCTACACTGATCAAATTATTAATTGGAGATCAAATCAGCCCTCCACAAGTAGTGTAAAGTGGGTTGTGTCGGGCCGGCATAGTACGGCTCGTGGGCGGCCCGTGCAAAGTGCAGGCCATGTCGTGCTGGCCTGCAGGCCGTGCCACCCTCCCCGGTGAAAATTTTGAGGGTCGGTCCGGCATGGCCCACGGCACAGGCTCGTGTGGGCTTGTGCTATGCTGCGGGCCGGACTGGCCCGTGGGTCGAGCCTTGTGCTAGGTCGGGCCATGCATCGGGCCAAAGCTATTTATTTAAAAAAATTGATAAAAAGCTTAAAATTTTAATTTTATATGATTTTTTTGTATAAAATTGCTTATATACAATAATTAAATAAATTAGTATAATAAAATTAAAAAAATATTTATTTTATTAATATATTATATACTATATATTATTATATAATTATAATTTATATAATATTATATAAATATATATAAAATATATATAAATAATATATATGGGTTGTGTCGGGTAAGGTTTAAAATTTCGATACGATACACCCGATACGGGGCATATCGTATCGTATCTTTTAAAAACATATACGGGATACACATGGAAATCATGTGTATCGTCTTTTTTCATGCGTATCGGACCCGTATCGGGGGTGTATCGGGGCGTATCGGAGGTGTATCGGGGTGTATCGGTAGCGTATCGACAAAAAGATACAGTCAAAAACCGAAAAAAAAAATAAAGGGGAAAAGTAAGATTCTTTCACCCCCCAAATGACTCTAAAACTCTAAACCTTATTCCTAGAGTTCTAGATTTGCAAAAGTTTTCACTAAACAAGTGTGAATCGTTATTTTTTTTTGAAGATTTTTCAAATTTTGAAAAAATATGGTAAAAAATAGGTTTTTTTTTTCAAATTTTTATAATATCTTATGATTTCCTTTTTCTTGAATGTATAAATTTATGTTAATCTACGTTTCTTACATCCAAAATCACATTTTTTTGTGTTATCTGTAGATTTATGGAAATTTCATGAGATATTTGGGGAAAATATAAATTAACAAAAATTTTGAAAATATAATTGTTTTCTTTGCGTATAAACACTAAATATGTTTTAGATCTATAGATTTATTTATCATATCCATAGAGCAATTGAAATTTCTTCTTTAATATATTTTTTTTATTTTTTATATTTTTAGAATAAAAATAAATAATAATTAATTATATTTTATCATTTGATCACACCAATTGAAATTTATTCTTTAATATTTTTTTATTTTTATATTTATAGAATTAAAAAAATAAATAATTAACTAATTATATTTTATCATTTGATCACAATGATTGAATATATTATAATTCTATGGATCATCTATTATATATTCCACAAGGCAATTGAAATTTCTTCTTTAATAAATATTTTTTGAATATATTATGTAATTTTTATTTATTTTTTTATATTTTCTGAAAATAAATAATAAATAATAATTATTAAGTATATTTTCACTTAGAAGTTGTGTTAATGCATATTTTATGGTTGGATAAGAGAGTTGGTTTTTTCCCATCCCATTAAACATTAAAACTTAAGAATTATAATTTATAAATTATAGTTAAGTATAAGATTTTTAATTAAATTATAAATAACTACAATATATTTCTTCATAAAACCATTAAAATATATTAATTTAATGTATATACACCTCATTTAGGTCTTATATTTAGTATTGTTATGTATTTTTATGATTTATTAAAGTATTTATAGTGTTTCAAAGCGTATATATGTGTATCTTAGTTTTTCTCCGATACGTATGTGTATCCAAGGCGTATCTCGATATGTCTCTTAAAATTGCCTTTCTAATACACTTGGCATTTCCGATACTTTAAACCTTGGTGTCGGGTTGTGCCGTGGGTCATGCTGGGCCAGGCTACGGGCTGCGAGCTAGGCCATGCTGCACTGGCCCGTGGACCTAAAACCCCAGGCCCAACACGGCCCGCATGATCGTATCGGGCTTGGCACGGCCCGTGGACCGTCGTGCCGGGCCGGTCCAAGTTCATATCGGGCCATGCCAGGCCACGGATGGCACAACCTGATTTACACCTCTATCCACAAGATTATATATAAATATATAATAAATATATAAATAATATATGGGTTGTAATAGGCCGGGTCGTGGGTGGCACGATCTGCTCGATTGTATCGTACCAGCCCGACCCGAAGACCTAAAACCCTAGGCCCAACACGGCCCACATGATTGCGCCGGGCCGAGCCAGTCCAAAACTGTGACCCGGCACAGCCCCGATTTACACCTCTAGATATCTTAATTCAACTTGATAACTTAATGATCCGATTTTCTAATTCAGTTCGATTTGTTTGGAGAAAAAGGAATATTCTAATCCAGCTCTTACCGAATGGAATTTGGATTCGAATCGGATGAAATCTGACGTATTTGCAATCCTACATACCGCTCCCTTAGCAAAAAAAGAGAATCCGAGTTTTGTTTGGATTTGAAATCCTAGTTTGGATCTTCATTTTTTAAAAATAAAGAAAAAATAGTTATTTTGGGGTTAGATCCACATCTAATCCGAGTGATTGGGTGTAGATTATATAAAATCCAAATCCAATGTGATTATTTAAATAGCTCATCTGATGAATCTGAGATAATTGGATCTTCGATCTTCAAAGTTGATACCCCTAATTACATGCAACCAATTCCATCAGAAGAATTCTCTTAAGCTCATTCAAAATTGAGATATTTTGTGACTTCTGTCATTCATAAGCCCAGGTTGTAACAGATGGGTTTCGGATCAGATTCACCTACAGCTGTAACAGATCGGTTTCGGATCAGATTCATCAAAACTCGAATCCGATTCAATTAGAGAAAAAGGGGAATATGAATTCGAACCAAAATCCGATCAAATTTGAAGATACACCAGTTCAAATTGAAATCCTATTGACAGCCTTAATTGAAATAAGTATTCCTTGCGCCTCCACCCTTAGATCAAGTGAAAGGCTGGTGTTTTGGTTTGACGGATAGAGATAAACAGAGGGAGGGGTAATATAGTAATCCTGTGGAGGTATGTAGAACTCAGGATAAGATTAAAAGGATGAAGGGAAATTTCAAATAGAAATCCAACTTCAAATAGAAGATTATTTGGACAATAATAGGTTTGTATGAGAGAGAATGAATGTCTTGTTAGTAGTTAGTTTCAAACTCTTGGTTGGTTGGACTAGTTACGTAAGAGAGAGAGAGAGACCTAAATTTTAGTTTCAAGCTTTGAATAGGATTTCTAACCCAGAAATCCCAAAATTTTAGTTTAGCATCTGGTCCAATTCTGACACTACCCGTGACTCGTAAACCTTTCACCAAAACCATGTTGCCATATTTGAGCCGGATGCCGACCATATTGGCCGATGGGCCACAGGCCGAATGGTTCAGCCATGAACCATCTGCCTTTAACTTTATAACGCACTCAAAGAGTTCACAACACCCACTAAAAGAATGGTCCGACCATCCGGTTTGGCTTAATTATATAACTGCCGTCTGCCGAGGTTGTTGAAGAGTTTCCAACTGTGTAAGCTTGCTCTTCCGCGTAAACACGTACGATTACGCGACTCCCAGATTTTAGAAACTATGCCTTCCTTCTATAAAATGGAAGAAACTGAGACTTACACTTACACTTACACTACTGAAAATGATGATCTCGAAGATGGAGAAGACGACATGGATTAGAGGAAAACCCATCGGCCATGGAAGCTACGGTGTTGTTTCATTGGCCGAAACCAACCACCATCTCTTGCCGCCTGTGATAGCAGTGAAATCGTCTGGTTACTTTGTGTCTGGATCGATTCGCGAGGAGAGAAAGATTCTTACCCAACTCCAAGACTGCTCACAAATTATTCACTGCTATGGCGACGCCGTCACCTTTGAGGATGGTTTTCCTATTTACAATCTGTTGCTTGAGTACGCTTCTGGAGGCAGTTTACACGATCGAATAGTGCGTTCCGGTGGGGGGTTGCCGGAATCGGAGGTCAGGCGCTACACTCGCTCAATCCTCAGAGGCCTCAGTCATATTCACAAGTGTGGCTTTGTTCATTGTGATCTCAAACCCGAGAACCTTCTGCTCGTGCCCAGCAGCTCGTCTTCTAATAAGGGGCGGAGTTCTGTCAAGATTGCCGATTTCGGGCTCTCTAAGAGGGTTGGAGAAGATATGCTCTGTAGGAAGGATGGGATGATGTTGAGGACCACGCCTCTTTATGCAGCACCTGAATCGATTAACTTCTGTTTGTATGAGCCTTGCTCTGATATATGGGCTCTTGGCTGCACTGTCATAATGATGATAACTGGTAAGCCTGCTTGGGATTTTCCTCCAGAAACTGATGTAGATTTATTCTTGAATGAGATTGGTTTCACTCCCGTTGTGCCTGAGATACCGGAGAAGTTGTCCATTGAAGGTAAGGATTTCCTCAACTTGTGTTTAATTAGAGATGAGACTCTTCGGTGGACTGCAGATATGCTACTATTACATCCGTTCGTAGCTGTTGATGATGAAGATGATCATGAAGGGACAGAAGAAACAGAAAGGGCCCAAGTGGAAACAGGGAAATCTGAGTTTGTTCAATCTCCAAGACAGGTGTTTGATTTCCCTCCTCCTTTTGGAGAGAAAACGAGGATCTGTGCTGAACCACCTGGGTTTTAGAATTACTGGTGCTCCAAGAGTCTCCAACACAGAGGAGAGAGCCCCCTGCTATGCCAAACTCTTCCTAGCTTCTGTAGTCTCCAACACATGATTGTATTTATTCAGAATCTTCTGTAAATATTGTGCACATTTCATTATTTGCAAATTATTCATTCACTGAAATAAATTGCTGGATTATTTTTCATTCTTATTTTAATAGTTTTTCTTTTTTCCTTTTATTGAACCTACTTTAGGCATTTTGTATAAATTAAATTATAAATGGTTCCATAATCAAAATTATAAACATAAATGTTAGTGCTGAAAAATTCAACATATATAGATTGTTATCCAAACAGGTTTATTTTAGTTTCTTCTGAAATATGCAATGCACTAATACAGTGCATAAGTTTCTACTTTCATGTGTACCTACCTATATGGATTAGTTTGAGAAGGTGATGAGAAGTGATCTCAGTCGGGTGGTTTATTTTAGCTCCATAATCTAATGCAGCTAATCCGTACCTGTTCTTTTTAAGCTATGCAAATCATTTCTAAAGACTAAGGTTGGACCTCTTGCTTCCAATCTCATGGCACGACGTGTTTTAATTATTTAGATTATTTATATAATAAGAAAAACCCTTCATTCGGCTTAATTACAACTATATATATATATATATACACACAGTTGGTTATGACATACAATGGGAATGTTTGGAACCGTGGCAGTTTTTAAAAAAAATGGTGCCACGTGGGATTCATATAGGCATTTCAATAAATGTTAATATATTTTATTGTTTGGTTCAGGTGTTTATTGAAAAACCGGGGATATCTCGTAAATCGGGATCCTACCGATGCATGAAACGTCAAATTTGGTGTTTCATGTATTGGTGAACCATTTTCCCCAACGGTTGGCTGATTTGTGATTACATGTATCCTATGTGGTGCTTATCTGTCAGCACATACATGAAAAATAGTGATGAAAATCACCTTATCAAACAGAATAGTATTGCTCATTGCCTAGGTGGCAAAAACACTCCTAAACAAAATTAAAACATTTTTTTGTGAAAAACAGGTTTTTGAAGCATGGGCATTTTTTCTTAAAAATCAGTCCCAATAAACACACACGCTTCCAAACACCATCAATATCTCACTTTGAATAAATACCCACTGCCAAGATTGTTGTAGCTCACTCTGAATGGTTAGAAACAAGGCTGGGTCAAGTTTATCCCAGAAATAAAGAAAATGGGGCTCAAAGCCCTTGGTATGATTTAGGGTTAGCCCATTCCGATTCTGATTCCAAACCCCTATTCTTGCAAACCAAACGAAACTTTAGTTTATGGAGATTAGTTTCTAGGAAGGCCAATTTAGTAATGCGAATTTTGGGATTCTTTTGTGCATAATTCTTATATACAATGGAATAGTCATCTCCCTGCTATTACAGTTTCCATTTTGGAAATATCTAGATAAAGAAGCTAGGCCGACCAAATTTAATGATTTTGGAGTCCATTGCAGTGGTGACTCTTTAGACGATCCCAATGCACGGCTACAAGATAGATCCTACAAAATCACAAAAATAACCTTGTTTCTAAACCCTAAAAGATCAGTTGTTTTAAAAAATGAAAACATACTTCGGTTTCCATAATTCTAAGGCTGGTATTTTTTTACATCGTCTTAAGTGCTCATTTAAAACTTTTAGGCTGCGTTTCAAAACGATGCAAATAAGTATGAATGTAAATGCGTAGAGTGTAAAACACTTCATATAAATTGTAAAGTTGGGTTAGTTTTGCATTTACAAATTTACCTTCTTACAAAACGAACTTTTAGATGTAAGAGATGTTTGGAAGCGTGGACGTTTTTCTGAAAAATGGTGCCACATCAGATTCACGTAGGTGATTCCACAAACAACTGCCTACATGACTGTTTGGTTCAAGCATTTTTTGAAAAAACACTGAAAAACGGGCATGCATCAGAAAACGCATCCCAACCGTTGCATTTTGGTTCAAGCATTTCATGCATCGATCCGTGAACCGTTGCCCCTAATGGTTGAATGATGTGGTGTTTACATGTATATGCACATACATGAAAAACGGTGATGAAAATCACCTTACCAAACAACATTAGTGTTGCTCACTACCTACGTGGCAGAAACACTACCAAACATGGACATTTTTTTTTGAAAATCGGTCCCAAACCACGTTTTCAAACACCATTGTAATGGATACTGAAATTAGATTAAATGCAAAATGAGCAAATTAATGAATGATGATGGAATGGGGTGCAGACTGAAGATACCCAGAACACCAACACAATAGAAATGTATGTCACAAACAATAATGGAACTAGGTGGCAAGCTAGGGGTAAAATATAATGGTTTAGTGCTGTAAAGAATAGTTCCAGCAAGACAATGGTTCAGCAGTAAAAGTTAACAGCAAGAAGAATACGAGCAGTGATGGTAATAAGTGCTTGAGGAGGAAATCAAGTGAGATTAAATAAACTAGTCAATAAAGCAAAGAGATAACAATTATGTGTATAACAGAATTCACAAGACAAACTTCAACCAAGCAGTACGAGAGTTAAACGGAATGTAAATAAGGCTTATAGACTGATTATGAATGCTGATATTGGGTAGGTACAGCTACTACAATTATCAAGAAATGATAGAATGAGGTAAGACTGAGGTGATTTGTATAGGAAATATTAAATGCTAATGTTGAATCAGTATTGAATGACAGTTTATCAAATAAAGTTAAATAGCTAATTTAGATAAAAGAGATTTTAACAATTCGGGTCTGATTCTGCTAATATGAAGGAAGGAACAAATCAGACATGTATTTCTCAGATGTTTCAAAGGTAAACTAATCAGATCATTCTACTAAGTAGAATAGATCATGAAAAAAAATCACAATAGACAGGGAGTTTAGTACTTTCCTGTTCAGATAACATTGGGTTTCTTCTCCCTTTGCAAATACAGTGATGATGGAACATGAAATCGGCTGAAGCTTTCCTCTCCAAGATCAAATGGAGCGAACAGAGGTGTGTTTCGTCAGCCTATTTTTGCCGGATTTGCATCTGTAATCTGATATGTGGAGCAAATGGTGGGCTGATGCAGCCCTGTTGTGAAGCTGTTAATGGTGGTTGCTGTAGTTGCTTGCCCCAATGAATCAAAGAAGGAAAAAAAAAGGAGGATTGCTGTTGTAAGGGTGTTAATCCCTTGGTGCCAATTTAAAGTCGAAAGTGATGACGTTGGAATCTACAAGAAGTTTTGTGTTATTCTGTTGAATGCTCCCGTATTGGAGGCGTTCTCCCCTTTTTGTACTCTGTTTTTCTATGCGAAACCAGAGCTTTTCTGGTTTCTACTTTCTTGATTTTATTCACTGAGAATGTCGAAATATATACAGTCGAGTCTCCTACGTTTACAAGGATAAAAAGATGTACAAGGATAAGAAAATGTATCGGAGACTCCTGATTCAATTACAACAGAGACTCCTAATTCAATCCTAATTGTAATCCTAACACCCCCCTTCAAGTTGGAGCATGCAGATTGTGAATTCCCAACTTGCGGAGAAAATACTCAAATTCTTTGCGACCCAGTGCTTTTGTAAAAATGTCAGCCAGCTGAACGGTAGTCGACACATAAGCAGGACGTATGCAACCATTTTGAATCTCATCCCATACAAAATGGTAATCAACTTCAATATGCTTTGTACGCTCATGAAACATTGGGTTTGCTGCAATATGCAAGGCTGCCTGACTATCACAATATAATCGCATTGGGTTTGAATGCGTAACTCCAAGAGCCAATAACAATCCCTTCAGCCATTTTAATTCACATGTGGCCGTGGCCATAGACCGATACTCTGCTTCCGCTGAAGAACGAGCCATAGTGTGTTGTTTCTTAGTTTTCCAGGAAATCGGCGATCTCCCAAGCATAACAAACCACTCAGATAGAGAACGTCAGGACAAAGGATAGCTCACCCAGTCTAAATCACACCATGCATATAACTGCAAATCACAATCTGAACGCAAGAGAATTCCTTGACCAGGATTTTCTTTCAAGTAGCGCACCACTCGCAATGCAGCCTCCCAATGTCTTTTTTGCGGCTGCTGCATGAATTGGGACAAAACATGCACACAATAAGACAACTCTGGACGCGTTGCTGAGAGATAAATAAGCATCCCCACCAAGCGTCTGTATCGCTCAGGATTAGATAAGAGGGGCTCATCTATCAAGACGAGATTGTGATTCTGCTCCAGAGGAAAAGGAACAGGTTTTGCACCAAGTAATCCAACTTCAGAGATAATATCCAAAGCATACTTCCGTTGCGACAAAAAAATTCCTGTTGAGTTTCGGGCAACTTCAATGCCCAAAAAATATTTCATTGATCCCAAGTCTTTCATATGGAAGCAGTCACTCAAATAATTCTTGAAGACTTGAATTGCCATACGATCATTACCTGACACGATAATACCGTCCACATATACGAGAACAAGCACATGCACGTTGTCCTGACGAAAGGTGAAGAGGGAGTAATCTGAACATGATTGCTGAAACCCATATGTCTTCAAGGCTGCGGTTAATTTAGCAAACCAACATCTCGGCGCTTGTTTCAAGCCATACAGAGATTTTCGCAACCGACACACCATACCTGGTTTATCTGACTGAAAACCCGGAGGCATTCACATGTAGACATCCTCATGAAGATCACCATCTAAGAATGCGTTATGTACGTCCATTTAATGAAGCTCTCAATTTCTAGTTGCTGCGACTGCAAGGAAGGTACGGACAGTAACCATTTTTGCAACTGGGGCAAAAGTTTCATTATAATCAATTCCCTCAACCTGCTTGTTCCCAAAAATCATGAGACGAGCTTTATATCTTTCCACTGTCCCATCAGCATTATACTTGATTCGATAAACCCATTTGCATCCTATGGCTCATTTTTCGGATGGCAAAGGCTCCACAGTCCATGTCTGATTATTTTCAAGTGCCTGTATTTCTTTTTGCATAGCATCCCTCCATTTTTCATCCTTTATGGCATCAGCAAAAGAAGTGGGTTCAACTCCTGCAGTAATAGCTGCCAAGAAAGCACGATGTCGACAAGAAAAATTGTTACAGTTCACATAGTTATCTATGGGGTAAGGACTACCTGCAGAATATGATTGGCCGAGTGAGCTTGCAAAGCGATGCGGAGAGGAACTCAAGTGCTGTGTGGTGTGAAGCACATAGTCTCTTAACCTTGTGGACTATTGTTTTTGTCGATGCCCACACCCCAAATGAGAATCAGAGTGCTGATGTTGCTCAACATTGCCAACCCCCCTGACATCAGGACTGTCTTCACTTGCATTTTCTGTGGTGACGTCAGAAGAATGAATGGGTTCACTAGTATTGGCATTCGGGTCTACGTGGGTTCCTTCTTCTACACTGACTCCTTCTTCTGCGAGTTCACCTCGCTGGTTAGTCTCCATCTCGTCATTTGCCAGTCTAGGTGAATAAGTGGATGGTACCAACACCTCATCTGTCCCACTTATTCCACAATCTTGTGCTTTGTTCGGATGTGCATCCTCTTTGTGTGCATACGGGAATTCATGCTCAAAGAAAGTAACATCTATGGAAGCAAAGAACATGCCGGACTCTAAATCATACAAGCTCCATCCTTTCTTCCCAAAAGGATACCCGACAAAAACACACCGTCTACTTCGACTAACAAATTTATCCCCTCCATGACCATGATTGTGCGCATATGCTAACCAACCAAAGACTCGCACATTATCATAAGAAGGAGGTCGCCCAAATAACATTTCATAGGGAGTCTTTCCCTTTAACAGAATGGATGGTGTCCGATTGGTCAAATAACATGTGGTCAAGACACATTCCCCCCAAAAATCAACAGGCAAGCTAACTCGAAAGTGCAAGGCTCGGGCAACATTGAGTATGTGGCGGTGCTTGCGTTCAACCCTCCCATTTTGTTGAGAGGTCCCGACACAGGTGGTTTGATGAATAATGCCACTTTCAGCAAAATAACTAGCCAAGCAGACAAACTCAGTCCCATTGTTAGTATGGATCACCTTGACATGTTTGTTAAATTGCCTTTGAACCATAGCAAAAAAATTTCGAAGGACTCGTCTCACTTCCATCTTATCAACCAGAAGATAAATCCAAACGCCTCTAGAAAAATCGTCTACTATGGTCAAGAAATAATGTGCACCACAAGAAGCTGCAATTCTATAAGGACCCCACAAATCACAATGATTTAACTCAAAAATATTGGATGCTTTGTTATTACTAGGAACAAACTCTTCTCGACATTGTTTAGCTCGGAAGCATATATCACAACCCTTAATACTATCATTATGCTTAGTATGAAAATGTAGCAATTTAATAATTCTATAAGAAGGATGCCCCAACCTTTGATGCGAAATATCCGACGTCCTGCTCTCTATAGTCTTCATTCCTCTTGTTGATGCAATGCTCCGGAAATAATAGAGTCCCTCTCGCTGCACACCCGCTCCAATCAGCATCCTCGTAGTGCGGTCCTGTATCACATAGAATTTGTTAGTGAACTGGATGATACAATTCGATTCCTCAATTAATTGTGATACAGAAAGTAAATTGCAATTCAAACTAGGCACATATAAAGCACTAGTCAGTTTCAGGTGATCGTCCAGTGCAATTGTGCCTTCTTTTTCTACTATTGTCGCTTTCCCGTCTGGCAGCCCGACAGAGCACAGAATGATATTCTTTATGTCTCTCATCGACTCAAGGCTTCCTGTCATATGATGAGAGGCCCCTGTGTCTATTATCCATTCTGACAATTTTTGCTTACCACTTAGTCGTTGACTCCCTTCTTTCTATGTGTTCAAAAGGTTGAGAAACATGTTCCACTACTCACTGCTCAGTCCATTTAACCCGGTCTTGGCTGCATCGGTTGATTCTCCTTGAGACGTATTGCCTTGCGCAGAGGCTTTGGCTGTATTGGCCTTAGCTTGGCTGTCACGACCTTTTCCTCCTGCCCCTGTTCGTTGTTTCTATCCACCACGCCCTCAGCCTGTTCCACGGGTATTATTTTTCGGTCGATCACCCCACCATTCAGGGTAGCCGATCAGTTGGAAACAAGACTCTACATCGTGGCCTGTCTTGTTGCAGTGAGTACATACTGTGTTCTTGTCTCTGCCTTCGCTTTTCCTCTTTCCTGTGTGGGCTGCAAAGGCCACAACTTCAGCTTTCTCTTCCTTTGCGCGCATCATAGTCGAACTTTCTCTTCTTGAATCACTATGGCATAGGCTCGATTCAAACTTGGCAAGGGTTCCATACTCAGTATATGTGAACGCACACCTCCATAGACCGTGTCATCTAGCCCCATCAAAAATTGATGAAGTTTCTCTTCATCTCGCTTCTTATCCCACGCCCTGCTTATGCCGCAGTTGCACTTGCCACATTGACAAGTGGGATATTGCTCATAATTTCCCAATTCCTCCCATATCATCTTGAGTTTGCCATAGTAATTCTGAATCGTCATACCTCTTTGTTTGCAATTCGCCAGCTCGGATTTGAGTTGTTGAACTCGTGGTCCATTACCAATAGAAAATCGCTCCTTTATGTCGTCCCAGAGTGTCTTCGCAATCTCAGTGTACGTTACGGTTGAACGTAAATTTGGTTCAATCGTATTCAGAATCCATGACACAAGCATGGAATTCACCATCCACCAATCTTCTAATTCCACTAAATCCTCTGAAGGTTGTTTCACCGATCCATCGATGAAGCCGAATTTCTTCTTGGCTCACAGCGTCGTTCTTATTGCTTGAGCCCATTCATCATAGTTGTCACCTCTAAGCTGGATCTGTGTGATAATGCTCCCTGGATTGTCATTGGTTGATAGAAGGTAGGGTGAGATCACGTCCCTTGGACATTGACTGCCACCCTACTCCTTGCCTCTGTTTTCAGCCATGTCGACTATAGTGTTGGTGCCGCAGAAGAGAAACTGCCGCAGAACGTTGATTCGCTGGAAGAGCTCTGCAAAAAATCACAGTGCCGTACTGATCTGGTCTGTGAAAAGCACAGCGCTAGACTGAATCGGCGCCGAGCAATCGTCGCTGTCGCCGCTGATCACTGGTCCGTTTTACAAGTGTCGTCGTTGTTCAACGAAGGAGATGATGAATAGTGATACTTTAGAAACCAGAAGGAGTGTCGTCGTAGATCACTAGTCTGAAGTGTCGCCGGTGTTCACCGAAGGAGACGATGAACAGTGATACTTCAAAAACCACGGGTGCAGGCGACCTCGACGAAACGAGAAGGAGTGTCGCCACTGATCACCGAAGGAGTGTAGATGAACAATGATACTTCAGAAACCAGAAGGAGTGTCGCCACTGATCACTGGTCCGAAGTGCCGCCGCTGTTCACCGAAGGAGACGATGAACAGTGATACTTCAGAAACCACGGGTGCAGGCGACCTCGATGAAACAAGGAGTGTCGCCGCTGTTCACTGAAGGAGACGATGAACAGTGATACTTCAGAAACCGCGAGTGCAGGCGACCTCGATTAAACAAGAAGGAGTGTCGCCGCTGATCACTGGTCCGAAGTGCCGCCGCTGTTCACCGAAGGAGACGATGAACAGTGATACTTCAGAAACCACGGGTGCAGGCAACCTCGATGAAACGAGGAGTGTCGCCGCTGATCACTGGTCCTTTGCCAGCCCGAACAATCGTTGCTGCCGCTGCTAATCTCCAGACTGCCGCGGCTCTGATACCATGTGAAACGAGAGCTTTTCTGGTTTGTACTTTCTTGATTTTATTCATTGAGAATGCCGAAATATATACAGTCGAGTCTCCTACGTTTACAAGGATAAGAAGATGTATCAGAGACTCCTGATTCAATTACAACAGAGACTCCTAATTCAATCCTAATTGTAATCCTAACATTCTAGGGCTCATTTTTGGGGTTTTAGAAAGGTTTTCAAGAGTCGTTGGGGAGAGAGAAGCCATAAAGGAAAGGGGACAGATGAGAAAGATCTTAGGAGCAAGAAAGGAAAGCCAGAGGGAGAGTAAAAGAAGAAAGAAAGATATGGTGATAGAAAGAGGGAGAATGAAAAGGAGGAAATGGGGAGCGGAGAGGAGGGAGCGGAGAGGAGAAGGGGAAAGAAGAGGAAGCGGGGGAGAAAGGGAAAAAGAGAGGAGAAGAGAAAAGGAAAGAAGAAGAGGGAGAGGTGAAAAGGGGGGGAAGAAAGGGAGTGGGGCTAGTGGGGTCAGAAATAATAAAAAATAAAAAAAGGGGGTTCGGTGCTTACATTTTGCCCCTCTTTGCCACTAGCTGTGTGCAGTGAGTGGCAAAGAACCTAGGTGATTAAATGGGGTTTCGGGTTTTAGTAGGAAGGTGCAAATAAAGAGAGTTGCCCCTCTTGGGTGCTCCGTGGCAGCCAAGAAGAGAGAGGAGTACGGGAAAGGAGGGCAGGGTAGGTAAGGGATGGGAAAATAAGGAAAAGGTGAATCCAAGGTGAGCAAAGAGGAGGAGGGGCAGTATCATACAACCATCCTTGTAGGCTTCACATTGATATAGCAAGTAAATAGAGGAGAGTAGTTAGAGAGCAGTCTCGCTCTAAAAACTTGTAAGTGAAACACATGAAAAGTAAAGAAAGAGGAAAAACGAAAGAAAAGGCAAGCAAGGAAATATTTATTGTTATTATTATTTTTAAATGGTGTTAAAATAGAAGTGAGAGAGTTGCAATACAGAACAACGTGCAGCGGATTTAAAGAACAAAGAATTAAGTTGAAATGTTGAAAATTTATCAAAAGTACATATGTGTTAGTGTGTATAAGTGAAGAAAAGAAAGTGATTTTGAAGGTGCCAAGGTAAAAGTAGTGGAAAAAAAGATAAAAAAAGTGTAAAGAAATGGAGATGGAGTTCAAGGGAAAGCGAGTAAATGAGTTAAAAAAATAAGTGAGAGAATTAGATATAATAATAATAATAATAATAATAATAATAATAATAATAATAATAATAAATAGTAGTAGTAGTGGTGGTGGTGGTGGTGGTGTGTAACATGTAAATGATATAAAGGATGAGGGGCGTGATCTAACCGATATTGCCTGCAAACATGTAAGATTAAGCATAATAATAACATCAATCATGGATAAAATTTCTTCAAATATTTAATGTTAATTGGGAAGGTTAAGGGTGTACCATAACTAAATCAGCATGAGCTAAGCAATAGGCAGATGTAGAGTATGCAATAGTTATGATAAATGGACCTTCCCAATTAGGATGGAACTTACCATGGCGATGAAAACATTGTTTGAGTACCAAATCACCAACACTAAAGCTACGACTATGCACACACGAGCAATGTGTTTTTGATATGCATGCATGTGATCAAGAGCATGTAGCCGGTGTTCTTCTAGGAGATCTAAGTGGTGTAAGCGTGATTGATGGAGTGTATCATAGGGGATTGTGTCATGCAAAGAAATGCGTAAAGATTGTAATTCTAACTCCATGGGTAAAACAACTTCAGTGCCATAGACGAGTGAATAGGGTGTGGCGCCTGTTAGTGTTCTAAAAGAGGTGCGGTATGCTAGGAGAGCTGGAAATAATTTAATTGACTAGTCTTTTCCTAATTCAGAGACTGTTTTTGTAAGGATGCCTTTTATTGTTTTATTTGATATTTCAGCTTGTCCGTTGGATTGGGGATTATAGATTGTTGAAAAACGGTGTTTGATGTGGTAGGTATGGCATAGTTCATCTACATCTTGATTGTCAAAGGGTTTTTCGTTACCGGTGACAATGGATTTGGGTATGCCGTAACGACATAAGAGATGTTGGTAAATGAAGCAGACTATGGATTTTGCGTCTTGAAATTTTAGAGGGGCAACTTCTACCCATTTAGTAAAATAGTCTGTAGCGGTGATAATGAATTTGTTGCCATTAGAGGGTTGGAAAGGTCCAACAATATCAAGGGTCCAAGAATAGAAGGGCCAAGGAATGGTGACGTTGTGTAAGGATTCAGCTGGGGAATGGATGAGTGGAGAGTGATACTGACAAGGATGGCAACATTTTACATAATCATGACAATCTTTGACCATAGTGAGCCAGTAGAAACCTACCCTAAGGATCTTTTTGGCTAAAGCATGACCGTTAACGTGGCCACCACAAGGGCCAGAATGGTGGGCATCTTCCATGGCTTTGGTGGTTTCGGGTGGTAATAGACAACGACAAAGGGTGCCATCAAAGGAACGTCTATATAAGGTGTCACCTAATATGACATAGTGTTGGGTGCATCGTCTAGTTAAGGATTTGGCAACAGAGGAGTCGGGTAGGGTACCATGTCGAAGGTATTGATAGATATCATAAAACCAAGGGTGAGGGTCGTTGTCAGGTGTATGGGAAGATGGAGAAGGGTTGCTGTCAACTGATAAAACTTCTAATGAGGAGTGGGCAGGGGATCCAAGTTGTTCGATAACAAAATTCAAGTGGGTTGTTTCTAAAGGCAATTGGACAATAGAGCCTATAGTAGCCATAGCATCGGCATAATGGTTGTTGGAACGAGATATTTGAATAATTTCTAGGTATGTGAAGTTAGTGAGCAATTTATCTACTAGCTATTTATAAGGCAGTAGTTTTGGGTCCTTGGTTTGGCAGTCTCCGTTGACTTGACGAATGATAAGGTGTGTAGTCACCGAAGATTTTGAGGTGTTGAATGTCTAAGTCAATGGCTACTCGTAAGCCAGCTATTAAAGCTTCGTATTCTGAAATGTTGCTAGAGGCTGGAAAAGCTAGTCAATAGACTTTGGGGACGAGGATGCCATCGGGTGTACGGATGATAACTCCAAGTCCGGCATCGTGCCGATTATAAGAATCGTCAAAGAACATATCCCAACAGGAGTTAGGATGTGTAGGATTGACTCACCTGGGAATTGAGGAATTAAAGGTGTAGAAGAGGGTAAGGCGTGAGCAGCTAGGTGATCGGCGATTGCTTGTCCTTTGATTGTAGTTTGGTATGTATACCAGATGTCAAATTCGAAAAGGATAAGAAGCCACTTAGCGGAGCGGCCAGTGAGAGTTGGTTTGTTAAGGAGGTATTTTAAGGGGTCAAATTTGCTAATTAACTTAACTTCATGATTAAGCATATAGTGGCGTAGCTTCTGAACAGTGAAGACAATAGATAAACAAGCCTTCTCTAAAGGGGTGTAGTGGCATTCGTATTCTACAAAAGTGCGGCTTAGGTAATAGACTGCTCGCTCTGTGTTGGAAGAGTCGTATTGTGCTAATAAACAACCAAGAGTGGTGTCACTAATAGAAATGTAAAGGAGTAAGGGTTTGTTTGGTTGGGGTGGAAAAAGAATAGGAGGGCTAAGGAGAAGGGATTTGATGTCTTCAAATGCTTTTTGACAAGTAGGAGTCCACTCAAAGGGAATGTCCTTTCGTAAGAGCTTGCTAAAAGGTTTGCAACGAAGGGCTTGATGGGGAATAAATCTACAAAGGGAAGCGAGTCGACTGAGGAAGCTACGTACCTCGCTAATGGTTCTAGGCGGTGGCATGTCTTGAATTGCTCTAATTTTGAGAGGGTCCACTTCAATTCCGCGGTGGCTAACTATGAATCCTAAAAGCTTACCAGAAGTAACACCAAAGACGCATTTTTGGGGATTGAGTCGAAGCTTGTAAGTACGAAGGCGAGAGAATACTTTTCTAAGAACAGGGAGATGGGATTCTCGAGTTTTGGATTTAACTAGGATGTCATCAACATGATCTTCTAAGATGTCATGCATGAGGTCATGAAAAATGGTGGTCATGGGGTTACTTCATAACGATAGGTGCCCCATGGGGTTATAAAGGATATACGGTCTTTGTCTTCCTCGGCTAGGTGGATTTGGTTATAGAGAAGCCATCCATGAAGGACAGCATTTCATGACTGACTGTACTATCGACTAACAAGTCAATGTTTGGAAGGGGGAAGTTATCTTTGGGGTACGCACGATTAAGGTCACGGTAATCTATACAGATACGAATGGAACCATCTTTTTTGTGACCGGAACTATGTTAGCTACCCAACCGGTATAAGCGATGGGGGAAATGAAACCTACATTAGTTAGTTTTTGGAGTTCAACCTTGACCTTTGTGGCTATGTTTGGATGCATCCAACGCAACTTCTGAGTGACGGGCGGGGTACCAGGCGGTATGCCAAGGCGATGGACAACTAAAGAGTGATCTAAGCCAGGCATGTCGGCATAAGACCAAGAGAAAATGTCTTGAAACTCTCTAAGTAAGTTGATAATTTGTCTAGTGTGTCTTTGGTGAGAGATGTAGGGTCATCTTCTAGTGGTGTTGGTTGAGGTGAAGAGAGTGATTGTGTTAATGAAGGTAAAAGTGAGGGTTTTAGTGAACGAAAATTGGCGTTTTTTTTTTTTTTTGAGGTCTATATCATGGGTAAAGGTGGTTAGTGAAGGGGAGTTAGGTAGTGGGAGGCAAGTGGTTGGTGTGGAAGTCCATCGAAGGGGAGAAGAAGAGGTGGACGGGGATGTGTGTGTGTGGATCATGTGAATGGAGGGAGGGGAGTCAGCAAAGAGTATGGGAAGGTCAAGAGCTAGATCAGTCGGAGGTGTAGTTGGTTGAATAGTATCTTGTGCGAGTAGGGTGGGAGAGGAAGTGTTAGTAAGCAGAGACGTAGGGGCTATAGGAGTGGATTGTGTGGAAGATGAAGTTAAGGGTCAAGAGGATAAAGAAATAGAAGGGGGTGAGTGGTAGGTTGCGAAGAAAGCATTGTGTCAATGTGGGGGACTATGTTTTGGTATCTAGCTTGGATGTGGCTAATGTTGGTGATAAAAGGAGAGTCTCCTAAGATGATTATAGTGTTATCGTTAAAGGGAAATTTGACGCATTGATGTAAGCTAGAGGGTATGGCTCCAGTGTCATGGATCCGAGGGTGGCCTAAGAGCATACTATAGGAAGTGGGGATGTCTAGAATATAGAAAAGGGTGTGACGGACTAAGGGACCTACTTGTAATGGAAGCCAAATAGTGCCAACGGGGTATCTAATGTTGTTGTCATAGGCGGTGATAGTTATAGGGCATTCACTTATGTGTGTTGTATCGATGTTTAATTTGTAAAATGTGCCAAGTGTGCAAATGTTAAGTGTTGAGCCGTTATCTACTAGGACATTAGTGATAGTTTGGTTTTGAATTTTAGTTGAGATGTAAATGGGTTCATTGTGTTTTGTGTTTTTTGTTGGGATAAATGTAATGGAGCTAGGGGTGAGTAGGGGTTCAAGCAAAGCATGTAAATCAGTAGGGGATAGATTAGGCCGGATGTGTGTGTGGGCTAAGATGTCATTAAAACTGGTTCTATGGGTGTTGGAATTTTGAAGGAATTGGAGGAGTGAGATGTGTGTAGTTGATGGTTGTGAATTATGGGAAGGGGTCGGGGGTCTATAAATATAAGGAATATGGGAAGGGAAGTAGTTAAAGGGTGCTGATGTGGTGGTGTGGTTACCGAGATGATGGATCCCTAGAGTGTTCATTTGGTGAGAGTTAAGTGTAGTTGTGGAGGAAGAGGTAGGTTGAGCCAAGTTTACGTCAGTTGGGTGTAGAGGGAGTGGGTTTGTAAAGATTCCTAGATCAGGATTGGGTTGGTTCTATGGTGTGGTGGAAGTGTGAGTAGTAGGTGGGGGGATGTCGAATGAGAGTTTATTCTTTTCAATTAAATTTTGGACAAAATATTTAAATGCGTTACAGTTACCTACAAGGTGTCCTGGTGTACGATGGAAGTGGCATTATTGATCTTCTCTATATTTTTTATGCTTTGGTGCACCCGATTTGATTCGTGGGTGTTGGATCATATTGCGTTGGAGGAGGTTATGGAAGAGGTCCGCATAATCAATGTTAAGTACCTTTAATGGTTTTCATTCATATTTATGTTGGGTTGGTGCATGTGTGAAGTGTTGATCTGTGTTATGGATGGATGCGCGGGGTTGGGTGTAAGTGCGAGAAGATGCGTCAGGAGAGGATCTAAACAGGAAGGTTCCGTTTGCTTCAAAGGCTCTTTGGATAGCTATGCCATATTGTAGACTTTTTCAAAGGTAGAGAGGCAAAGGATGGATAGTTGAAAGCAAAATTGGGAAACGAGGGCACATATAAAGGTTGAAACAAGGAAATGTTCTGGTTGGTTACCTGGAAGTTGGCTTGCTAAGGCTCTCCATCGGTTGTAAAACTGGGCGAACGTCTCATCATTCTTTTGTCTCATGTTGGCTAGGTTGTCCAAGGTGACTTCAGCTTCAAGATTGTAGGCGAATTGGTTAATGAATAGGCATGATAGTTGGAAAAAGATGGTGATAGACTGACTAGGGAGGTTTGTGAACCAAGTAAGTGCTAATCCTGTTAAACTTTGGGGGAAAAGTTGTAAAAGTAAGGCATCGTTGTGCTGAATATTTACACATTTAATGAGGAAAAGCTTTTATGTGGGTATGGGGGTTTCTTGTCCCATCATATATGGTGAATTGTGGAAAAACGAAATTTGGAGGAAAGGGGACAGCACTAATGTGAGAAGGAAAAGGAAGGGAACAATGCTCATGTAGGGAAGAAGCTTCTAAAGAGGTTTTATAGTCATCTAACTGTTTAGCTATTAGTTTGTTAACCATTAACTCTATGTTTTCTTGAGGTGGGTTGGGAATAGGAAGAGTTGCCTCTGGTTGGAGTGGGTGGGTAGTAGGTTGAGTGGGTGTTAGAGTGGGCAAAGGTGTTAAAATGGGTAGGGGAGATGGTGATTGTGTAATGTGTGATGGGTGTATGTATTGGGTGTGTAGAGGGAGAGGATGTAGTTTGTGCGAGCTATGGATTTTGGACCTGTTGGCGAAGTTCTCTATTTTCAGCAGCTAGTGCGGCTAGGCATTGATTTAGTGTGGCGATCGTATCTTCGTAAGATGTAGGACTAGGATGTATGGGTGAGTTGGGTTCTGTTTCAGCTATGGTTATTTGTTGCATAGGGAATGTGGGGTGGGTGTGGGTTTTCTAAGTTGATTTCAAGGAGTTGGAATTGGTTTGAGGCCATGGTTTTGTTGACACTACTGAGTTTTTGTAGTCGTGTTTGGACCGGCATGCAAGGAGGTTAAATAGGATCAGGTGTGTGGGGAGCGCGGGCGTGCCAAAATGAAATTAGATTAAATGCAAAATGAGCAAATTAGTGACTGAAGATACCCAGAACACCAAAACAATAGAAATGTATGTCACAAACAAGAATGGAACTAGGTGGCAAGCTATGGGTAAAATATAATGGTTTAGTGCTGTAAAGAATAGTTCCAGCAAGACAATGGTTCAGCAGTAAAAATTAACAACAAGAAGAATATGAGCAGTGATGATAATAAGTAAAGTGCTTGAGGAGGAAATCAAGTAGGATTAAATAAACTAGTCAATAAAGCAAAGAGATAACAATTATGTGTATAACAGAATTCACAAGACAGACTTCAACCAAGCAGTACAAGAGTTAAACGGAATGCAAATAAGGCTTATAGACTGATTATGAATGCTGGTATTGGGTAGGTACAGCTGCTACAATTATCAAGAAATGATAGAATGAGGTAAGACTGAGGTGATTTGCATAGGAAATATTAAATGCTAATGTTGAATCAGTAATGAATGACAGTTTATCAAATAAAGTTAAATAGCTAATTTAGACAAAAGAGATTTTAACAATTCGGGTTTGATTCTGCTAATATGAAGAAAGGAACAAATCAGACACGTGTTTCTCAGATGTTTCAAAGGTAAACTAATCAGATCATTCTACTAAGCAGAATAGATCATGGAAAAGAATATCACAATAGACGGGGAGTTTAGAACTTTCCTGTTCAGATAACGTTGGGTTTCTTCTCCATTTGCAAATACCGTGATGATAATAACATTCATTAAAATAAGAGATTTTGCAAACTCAAAAGTCTCTCTCTCTTTAATAGTATGCAGTTTTATTAATCTAATCAAGATAATCAATGATTATTATTTTATATTTTTAAAACAAAAGAAAATAAGAAAAATATAAAAAATAGAGAAAATAGATAAATAGCTTCTCTCAAAGGAGAGACATGCTGACATGGAAAGGCCAATTATACATATATATATAGATAGATAGATAGATAGATAGATAGATAGATAGATAGATAGATATAGATTCTCTTTCTTTTCTAGAAATTTCATTTTCTACTATAAACACTATTACTCCTCGAAAAGTCTATGTTTATCTTAGCCTTTTCTGTTCTAATGTTCTTCTAAAGACAAACGAGGGACAATGTCTGTCACAAGAACTATAATGTCTGTGTATGGATTCATACAAATTTGGGCTAAAATGGAAACCATTGTAATGATGATAAATCAATTTAGAATTGAAATAACAGCGATGAAAAATCAACAAGAAGAGATTTTGCTATGAGATGGATAACAAAGAAAGAGGCAGGAGACAGAAAATGGAGACGGAGATTGTGCTGGAAATAAGATGGAAATGGAAATGGAGACAGAGGCAGAGGCGAAGGCGGAGATGGAGATGGAGACGAAACGCTTCCTTTCTTCCTGAAATTTTGGTTTTACTTTGAAAATTTGAAGAATAGTAGAGGGTAAATTTGACTTTTCATTTTTTCTGTTAATACTTAACGGTGATGTCAACTATTAGAAACAATAGCGGTAGTGCAAGACATAGTTAAACAGTAAGGATATAGTTTTGTCAATTAGAAAGGTAGTAGGGGTAATTTAAGAAATTTACCAGATATTTTTTCATATATATTTTATATTATTCATATATTATAAATGAATATATTTATGTATTATAAGTTTCAATTACCGATTTGGAGAATAAGAATTCACATCAGCCTCCCACAAGGGGGCATCCCACAAAGTCTCACAGCACATCCCAGTCGGTCATGTATTGAGAATTCCCAATAATCTCTCATCATTTCTTGTACTATCATTAGGAGATGTTCTTAATATATGATTGGGATGTATTGTATCATCGAGAGATCTTCCTAATACACACGACTGAGATGTGTTGTGGGGGCTGAATTTGGCTCGTAAAATAGGTTCGTGAACACCCATAAAGCTATTAAAAACAAAGCAGAGCTTTTCGGACCCCATTTACTCTTCTCCATCGCTGAACACCCCACTTGCAGCCTGAGCTTTTGGTTTTGGACAATAATAGGTCTGTACTTTGTACGAGAGAGAAATCCAATGAATGTCTTCTTAGTCGATAGTAGTTGGTTGTTCAAACTCTTGGACCAGGACAGATACTGTCCGAGAAATCCAAGTCCAAGTACAACTAATAAAGCTAATATAAATTTTAATTTCAGTGACGTGGTGGGATTAGCTCAGTAAGAGTCCAAGAGAGAGAGAGACCTAAATTTTTAATTTCAAACTTGGACTAGGAGTGTTACCCAGAAATCCCACGCCTAGTATAACTAATTAACTACTACTACTGCTTCAATTCTGATACTACTCGTAGAGACGTAGACCATTCACCAAAACCATGAACCGCATGTAGAACCAACCATATTGGCCATTGGGCCACAGGACGAATGGTTCAACCATCTGCCTTTGACCATTCGACTCACCCAAAATAAATAATGCAAAAAATAAAATATGATTCCAAAATATCTTTTACTACTATTTTAATTACATTATTTTACGTTAAATAAGCAGAAACATACAAATATTATTAGAGTTCACAACACCCACTAAAAGAATGGTTCGACCATCCGGTTTGGCTTAATTAGGCTTATTTTCCCGCCGCATAACTGAACATAACTGCCGTCTGCCGAGCCTGTTGAAGAGTTTCTAACTGCGTAAGCTTTCTGTTCCGCGTAAACACGATTACGCGAGTCCCAGATTTTAGAAACTATGTCTTCCTTCTTCTTCTTCTTCTTCTTCTATAAAATGGAAGAAACTGAGACTTACACTTACACTTCTGACTACTGAGATAGATGATCTCGAAAATGGAGAAGGCGACATGGATTAGAGGAAAAACCATCGGCCGTGGAAGCTACAGTGTTGTTTCATTGGCCGAAACCAACCACCATCTCTTGCCGCCTGTCATAGCTGTGAAATCGTCTGATTACTCCATGTCTGGATCGATTCAGGAGGAAAGAAAGATTCTTACCCAACTCCAAGACTGCCCACAAGTTATTCACTGCTATGGCGACGATGTCACCGTTGAGGACGGTTTCATCATCTACAATCTGTGGCTTGAGTATGCTTCTGGAGGCAGTTTACACGATCGGATAGTGCGTTCTGGTGGTGGGTTGCCGGAATCGGAGGTCAGGCGCTACACTCGCTCAATCCTCAGAGGCCTCAGTCATATTCACAAGTGTGGCTTTGTTCATTGCGATCTCAAACCTGAGAACCTTCTGCTCGTGCCCAGCTCGTCTTCTAAGGGGAGGAGCTCTGTCAAGATTGCCGATTTGGGGCTCTCTAAGAGGGTTGGAGAAGATATGCTCTGCAGGGAGGATGGGATGCTGTTGAGGACCACGCCTCTGTATGCAGCACCTGAATCGATTAAATGCTGTTTGTATGAGCCTTGCTCTGATATATGGTCTCTTGGCTGCACTGTCATAAACATGATAACTGGTAAGGATGCTTGGGATTTTCCTCCAGAAGCTGATGTGGATTTATTCTTGAATAAGATTGGTAACAATCCCGTTGTGCCTGAGATACCGGAGAAGTTGTCCATTGAAGGTAAGGATTTCCTCAACTTGTGTTTCGTTAGAGATGAGGCTCTTCGATGGACTGCAGATATGCTACTATTACATCCGTTTGTATCTGTTGATGATGAAAACGATGAAGGGGGAGAAGAAACAAAAGGGGCCCAAGTGGAAACAGGGAAATTTGAGTTTGTTCAATCTCCAAGACAGGTGTTTGACTTCCCTCCTTGTGGAGAGAAAACGAGGATCTGTGCCGAACTACCTGGGTTTTAGAATTACTGCTGCTCCAAGAGTTTTTGCAGTGGCATCTCAGTTAACCGGATGGAGGGTCTACAATCAGAACAAGTAGCATTATTGAACAAACATTAGGTTTTGAACCATGCATGCAACTCAAATTGAGGAGAGAGCCCCCTGCAATGCCAAATTCCTCTTTCTGAAGTCCCCAACACATGATTGTGTTTATTCAGAATCATCTGTAAATATTGTGCACATTTCATTATTTGCAAATTATTCATTCACTGAAAAAATTATTCATTCACTGAAATAAATTGCTGAATTATTCATTACTTTTTGTTTATGCACTTTTCCTCTGTTTATTCTTATTTTAATAGTTCTTTTTTTCTTTTATTAAACCTACTTTAGGCATTTTGCATAAATTAAATTATAAATGACTCCATAATCAAAATTAAATACATAAATGCTAGTACTGAAATATTCAACATAGATTGTTATCCAAAGTCTAAACAGGTTTATTTTAGTTTCTCCTGAAATATGCAATGTACTGCATAAGTTTCTACTTTCATGTGTACCTACCTATAAGTATTAGTTTAAGAATGTGATGAGAAGTTATCTCAGATGCTCTTTTCATTTTAGCACGATGAGCTAGCTAGTGAATTATCTTAACCTTCAATCATTCCACTGACTGATTGATTTGGACCAGTTACCATTAAGAGATGGGTTGCCTGTATATATGCAAGTAACTGCCAGAACATTCTGTATAAATATTAAAGAAGATATTCTTCAGAGGCCATTGCATGGTCAAGTAGTCTAATCTTAGGCTGACATTCATTAAAATTTAGGTTCAAGTCTGGGTGTGGTCACTTTTTTGAAAATTAAGCCAAAGTTAGGTTTGTATCCAGTCTATCCCTCCCAAGATGCTGGATAGCTTGGACCAACAATGGGCAATGGCCCTTAAAGGAAATGTTTTTCATTTTCCTTCATTTGGTGCAAGTCAGCCAGGCCTCACTTCTAGCTGTTACATTTCTGTATATAGTAGATCTTTTAGAGAATGGATAAAATTGTTAAAATAGCCAGGCTTATGCTCATTAGCTGTTTAGACAACAATATCAAAATGTATAGCTCATTCCTATGGTTCTGGAAACAGATGTAGACATCTTTTATTTTCTCTTATTTTTTCCCTTTCACTGATAAACTTGTATGCAGCCTGTGGAAACTGTGATCATCTCACTTCTGGTTCCATTGTTTATTGCAAGTTTGTAATAATCATATTCCACACAAAGGAAAAAAGTGTTATGGGGAGTCCATAATTAAAGAGGTTGGCAAACCTAATACAGGATTTTCTTTTCAGATTTTTATTATATGTTTTCATATAATTCTTTCTGGTTCCTACAGGGTCTTACCTAATTAAAAGGTGTCACATAAGACATCAATATAGTTATTGAACAAAAGTCTCTTGAGTTAAGAAGACAAGCTTATAAGTTTGCCACTGGCATTTCTAACTTGGTATGAAGTTGTAGGGCCCTATCGGTCTTTAATTCCTCCATCTGTCTTCCTCCCTGTCAAAGAATTTTTTTCCTTGCAAAAGACAAATTTCATATCCAATGATGATAATTTTGGTTATATTATTTTCACTTTATAGGCCTGCAGAACTTGTGGAAGCAGCTCAAAAGTTTGGCATTCCTCTAGAAAAATTTGATCTATTAGGTGGCTAAATTTTCTAGTCAGGATTATACAGGAGTTCTCCAATTTACATAACTGACCAGTTCAGATACTTCTAATATCAGATCACATGTGAACAATTCAATGTTTCAATTTTATATGACCATTAAAAATATACAACAATCCACAGAACTCACTATTAGCATTACTATGAATTTGTCCTTGTTGCCAACCATTCAAATGCATGCATATAAAATGGACAGTAACTGAGAAATTAACTAGTAAAATGAAAATCAAGTGAACTTCCAGAAACAAAGAAGACCAACTTTAAAGCAACAAATAGAAAATAAATTGACAAATAAAATGGGATGTCATGGCATACAAAAGCTAAAATACAGAAAGTTCCTTTTTTAAAATCAAAGGCAAGGACTTTCTCACTGATACGACTACTGCAATATTGGCTATTCAGATATTTCATGGGATCACCTTCTTGTAGTTATCATTTTCAAGTCTATTACCACTTTTCTGAAATTTAAATCATTATAAGGAGAAAAGTAAGCTACAGACGAAGGCATTGGTTTGATCTACAATGACTAATTAAGAATGTTCTGTCAAACTCTACTCACTTTTAGCATAGAAGCATAATCATATGGTTCACCACCTTGATTCTCTAACCAAGTATACCCACTTACTTTGATGTGATAACCAATAGTTATGGTTGAACTTATTTTCTTAAGGAACACATCCATCTTATTTCTATGTCCAAGAGACACCTGTAATGATCAGTTACAAATCTAGTTTCCATAAAAATTCTATTAAATGTTGTGCATAACTTTCTTATCGCTTATGCCTATAGAAACCACTAAGTTGCAGGGGATACCCTTGACTTTGTTTTGACAGGGAAGAAGTGTCCCCATTGGGGATCTTATAAAAGAATATGTGGTGAAAGCTTGTATAGAATAAAAAGATTAGCACAAGGCTGAACCATCCTAAATAGACTAAGTAGAAATAACGTAACCCACATTGAACAGCTGCAAGATTTTACTCTTCCAATTCACTACACATGCTCCACACAAGCACACTAGTAGATGAAAAATGAGCTCTATCCATTCTATGCATCAAATGGATAAGAGCTCTGAAAACTCCATTGAAATGGATATTTGAAGTAATACTCTGCTATCTCCTACCCAAAATGCTAAGAACCTTATAAATTGGTGTTATTTGAAGGTTATAGAGTTACAGGTAGCCAAGAAACAGATGCCAACTACCTAGTATTTCATTAGTCTTGCCTAGGAGATCCCATCTAATTTTGGTTCTATTTTTGATGATTCTAAGTTAGGCATTAAAGCTATCAATTCTATTTTTGGAGCTAACCATCATAGATTTGTCAATTGATTTTGAAATGAAAAAAACAAAAAAAAGTGATGAAAAAATCTAACCAAAAGAATAAGCAAATGCACCAAAAAAGACTAAACAATAGATTATCAAGCATTTATATAAACCCAGAAAAAGAATTCTCTTCTTATGTATAATTTTAACTGAAATTTACTATTGATGTTTCAAAACAATCACTCTTTAAAGACAAAAGAAGAATGCCAGACCTGTTCTAGACGAAAGAAAAAGGAAAACAGGCCTCTTCGCTCACTGCCTCTCTACTACTTACATTTTTAAGCTACCCAAAAGAAAGAAAAAATAAATGAGTTCAGTAGGTGGGCAATCTATACATTAGGAGTGACCTTGCTAGAATCATCCCAAATATATGTCACCAAGGGATAGAGAGGCACCAGCAAATCTCTTAGAACATCAGTAACATTGAAAAACAAGTGGTTCATCATTAATAGAACTTGTTTTAAAAGCAGACCATTGAATTAATTGAGATGCAGTTGCAAATTTTTTGAGACACAAATAGCACTGAAAAACATGCACTTCAGAATTTGTGTCAATGGTAAGTTACTCAATTGACTAAGATACCATTGCAAAACTCCTGCCACTCCAGTAACAATGAAAATATGGTGCTTCATTAGTAGTTACATTTGAATGAAAAGATACCAGGAAATCTGCAAACAAAGACTCATAGTGTACCCTCCTATCATTATCGACATAAAGCAAGGTTTTTAAAACCAAACCGGACAACGAACCGTTCAAGGGTCTGGTTTCCGGGTTGAATGGTCCAACCATTCGAACTGAATGGATGGCCTGTTTTGACAACAAAAATAAAAAATTTTAAAAAAATTAAAAATGGCCAAAACTGTTGGACGGTTCAAACAGTTCAACTGTCGGGGTCAGTGGTTTTCTGACCAAATCAACAGTTTTTGACGAAATGACGATTTTGGGGTCAAACAGAACCTGTCAGGTAACTGGTTCCTGGTTTTCCAGTCCGGTTTTGAAAACCATGACATAAAGTTTGCTCCTAATGAATGATTGAAAACCATGCATACATCCATCTTGTTTCTACATGCATGTCTAAGAGTTAAAAGTAATGATTGGTTACACGTCCAGTTGCCACAAAAAAAAAAATCTATTGTTGCACAAACTTTCTTATAACTTATGCCTATAGTATCCATCAAGTTGTAGGAGATACCCTTAGTCTTTGTTTCGATAGAGCAGGAACATCCCCACTAGGGATCTTTTAAAAGAACATGTGATGAAAGATCGCATACTTAAAATGAGAAGATCAAATCAGATAATGATAACAGAGGATAAAAAGATTTACATAAGGCTAAAACAATTCTAAATAGACTGCATTGAAGTGATCTAACCCACGTATCCAGGTTATCTGACGTTAAACCATCCTCAAATAAATGCACTTTGAATAGCTGCAGGATTTTAGTCTTCTGGTTTACTACACATGCTCCACACACACACTGGCAGATGAAAAAGGAGTTGTGTCCATTCCATGGATCAAATAGCTCTGCAAAGTGCAAACTCCATTGGTATGGAGATGAGAAGTATCTAGATACTCTGATATCTCCTACTCAAAATACTAAGAACCTAAGTAGCCATGACACAGATGCCAACTACACATTATTTCATTAGTCTTGCCTAGTAGATTTCATCTACTTTTGCTTATGTTTTCGATGATTCAAAGTTAGGCATTAAAGCAATCAATTCTAGTTTTGGAGCAAACCATATATTTGTGCAATGATTTGAAATGAAAAAGAAATTGGAAAAATAAAGAGCAGGAAGAAAGTAACCAAAAGAATATGCAAAAGGACCAAAAAAATCTATTTAATAGATAATCAAGAATTTATATAACACCAGAAAAAGAATTCTCTGCTTCTGTACACTTTTGACTAAAATTTACAATTGATGTTCCAAAATAATCACTCTTCAAATATACAAGAAAGAATGTCAAACCTATTCTAGACAAAAAAGGAAAACAGGCCTCTTCTCTTTCTACCTCTCTACTACTTACATTTTTTAAGCTACCCAAAAGAAAGAAAAAATAAGTGATTTCAACAGTTGGTCAATCTATACATTCAGAGTAACCTCGCTAGAATCCCAAATATATGTCATCAAGAGAGAGGAACCAGCAAATCTCCTAGAAGACCAGTAACGCTGAAAAGCATGTGGTTCATCAGTAATAGCACTCATTTTCGAAGTAGACCACTGAATTGACTGAGATTCCATTGCAAATCTTCTGCCACTCGAGTAACAATGAAAACCTAGTGCTTCATCAGTAGTAGTATTTGATCTGATACTAGACAACCCAATAACATCCTCTGCATCATGTACAGTCCTCTTCCTCTTCCCACAAACAGTGCATTTATTTAAATGAGAAGAAACAGGATCTGCTTGCCTTACAGTGATCCAACTCTTTGATGAAGACCAGTTGGGGCCTTTCCCTGTTACCAACTTCTGGATGTGGTTGGCAAGCGAATCTGAAGATGGAAAATTAGCCTGAGGAAAATAAAATGCACACTTTGGAGATGGAACAAACCCAACTCCAGCTGCATCTGTTAAAGCCTCATCTAGTTCTTCTTCATTTGCATCAACCACCTCATCAGCAACAGTAACAAAAGGATGTTTTAAGAGCTTATCAGCCGTCCACCTGAGTTTTGGATTCCTAACCAAACACTTCTCTACAAAATCTCGCCCCTCTGTCGAAAAACCACTTGGTATCTCCGGCAACTCTTTCATGCAACCAATCTTATACAAGAGTCCACACGCTTCAGTATCAGAAGTGAATTTCCAGGCGGGCCTTCCAGTTCTCATCTCTATTACTATGCACCCAAGAGCCCAGATATCAGACTGAGGCTCCTGTTCACCATTGACAATTGATTCAGGTGACATGTACAGAGGGGTACCTCTCACTCTCCGGCAGACCTTATTCCTCCTTTGCTGTCCAACCTTCTTTGCAAGTCCAAAATCAGCGATCTTCACTGTTTCCTTCCCCATCCATATTCTCCCCTTGAATCCATCCTCAAAAGAATTCGAAGATGATGAACAGGGCACCAGTAGAATGTTCTGAGGCTTTATATCACAATGAACGTAACCATGCTTGTGAATGTGACTAAGCCCTCGAAGGATCGATTGGGTGTAACGTCTAACTTCCGACTCCGGAAATCCTCCAGGGTAAGCCCTTATGCGATCGGCCAAGCTGCCTCCAGAAGCGTACTCCATCATCATATTATAGGTCAGTATACCACCTTCCAGGGTGATATCATCGCCGTAGCAGCGAAGAATGTTTGGGCAACTCTGAAGCTCAGTAAGAATTTTCTTCTCCTTCTTAAGTGACTTTGATACAGAAAACTCAGTAGACTTCACAGCCATTAAAGGCGGTAAAGGGTTGTTGGTTCTCCCGGTTGTAGCCAGGTAAACGATGCCAAAGCTTCCTCTGCCGATGGTCTCTCCCCGCATCCATGTCGTAACCTCCATGTTCGCCATTTTAATAATGTTTTCTCCTGTAGAGTCTTTTATCTCCGGCCTTTGCTTCCCTCTTCAAGTTAGCTTCTATTTTCCAGGAACAGAGACAAACCCAGTTGAAATAGGTAACAGAGAATCAGAGATCTTTCCTAAACTGGATTTGATTTAGATTTGGCGGGAGAGAGAAACCCCCTTCAACAAGAAACCAACGGTCAAAACGCATAGGTTTTCTATTACTAAAATACCCTATTAATTTATGATTACTGACTAAACCAACCCTCCCTTTTACTTATATATGGCTTTCTGTTAGCCTTGGACATCTAATGGTCAGCCTTTCGCCATACACTAACTCAAGGACAGAAAGGACTTTGGAGGGGTCCCACAACACTGCATTTTACTGCCCTTAGATTGGAATCTAAGTAATGCAAATCAACTGCCTTCTTATTAATCACTCATCTACCCCGTCCCCGTCCGGGTAAATATGCCAATAGCCTTCCTTGTACTTACTTGTATGAAGATATTTCCAATGCAAGGCTGATTATGCGTGAACAGTCTTGTAGGTAGGGGTGCAATCAAGGTTCAAAGTAACGTATGTAACGATACGTATCGTTCAATATGTATCATTTTGGGACCCCTCCGATATGCCCCTATAATTGGTGTATCGGGGGTTTGACCAATTCAAGGGGTGGAGGAGACTTAAACCGGCCCCCCTAACTGGTTTCGAAAAAAATAAAAGTCAAAAAAAAAATGTATCGATTCATTCGATACGCCCCTACCGACGTATCAGGCATATCGATATTTTGAACCTTGGGTGCAACTTGTGCGGGGCTCAGCCCGAGCCTGAACCGAATCAACCTGGAATTTTACATAGGCTAGGCTTGGATTTTCCATTCTTGGGCTGAGCTCGGGCCTAAGAAGTTGGACTTTCTTATTTTTCAAGCTAGACTTGGGCCTTACTTTTAGGTAATCCACACCCGGCCCGAGCCTGTCCCAATTATATACATTTATACATACATATGTGTATATATATGTAAATGTTGTATACATATTTACATATATATTACATATATATTAGTATATATAACATTTGTATACATATTTACATATATACACAAATATATGTATATATATTTGCATAAATACTTTTACATATGTAAAATTTTAGGGTGGCCTCATTGACCAACCCGAGTGCATCAAATTACGATATCGACTGGGCTCGGGTTGGGAAAATCGGGCTTGACCTCAAACTTGGGCCTTAAGCCCAACTTCTAGGGCCAGGCCTAGGTTGCCCGCCCGACTTGCACCCCTACTTGTAAGCACTGAAGTCGAACTTGTGTGTAATAATGTTCATTCCAACGAACCAATTTATTTTGAACATCCCGTTGTCTGTGTTGAGTTCGGATCTCCTACCCACACTCCTACAGTGATGGTTTCTTGTGGGTAGGGATATGGGATGAGTGTCTGGGTAAGAGATCATTTAAGGGTGTTCATGGTTGTGTTCAATGCAGGTAAGAGAAGATTCCAGGCCAAACCGGTAAATATATAGTCTTAGAATTTCTCAGACCAATCCAAACCATTTTAGTATGGTTTGGTGAGGTTTCTAATACAGATTGGGCCATTCTATTGAGTTAAACACACTAAAAGAGTTCAAACAACATATATGCTTGCATAAATAATAAATATTGTCTTTTAGTCATCATAAAATCATTGAATCATTGTAATTGGTATGCTATGTAAGCATCAATTTGGTTAAATGAGAGTTGATGTAACCGTTTCTGGTCACGTACCAATTTTTTATTTTTTAGCTAAGTACCCCATCATTTGACCTGCTCCCAGAAGAGGATGGTGGAGCTCCCTGGTGTGAACTGCCTGGGGGAGAGCTATGCCGAGCTGCCCGAGCTATGCCGAGCTGGAGAGAGCTATGCCGAGCTCCCTAATGGCGAACTGCCCAGGGGAGAGCTATTCTGAGCTCCTTGGTGGTGAGCTACCTTGGTGGACTCGTCATTTGACCTGCTCCTAAGTGGCATGTAACTCAGTGGATGGTGGAGCTCCCTGGTGTAACGCGACCCGACTGCCCTCTGCATGAGGTAATTTCCTCTCCTTTGTAGGCGGCGGGAGCTGAGGGACCTGCGAGAACTCCATCTTTTCCTCCTCTTTGTAGGCGGCGGGAGCTGAGGAACCTGTGAGAACTCCATCTTTCCTCCTCTTTGTAGGCGGCGGGAGCTTGAGGAACCTGCGAGAACTCCATTTTTTCATTCTCTTTGTAGCCGGCGGGAGCTTGAGGAACCTGTGAGAAATCCATCTTTCCTCCTCTTTGTAGGCGGCGGGAGCTTGAGGAACCTACGAAAACTGAACCAAGGGGCCTGGGGGTATTTACCCGCGGGGACTCTCCGATGCCTAAGTTAGCACTCTGATTATAGAGGGCTTGAAGATGATATTAGAGGAATGAGAGAGCTAGAGAGCAGGGATTACCTCCATTTTTTCATTCTCTCCCCCTTGGCTTTGGGGGTCAGAGTCCTTATATAGCGGTGCCCAGTCACATCAGGTGTAACCGCCACTACCCTAGCCATTACTGCCAGGACTGAGGTGGGAGGTGCAGGCTGCTGCTGCAGGGTACGGACTCGTCAGGCGTGCCGTGCTTTTCAGAGACAGTAGGCACGACGCCGCCTGACAAGAGATGTGGGCGCTGCCACCAGATCTGTCAGGTACGGTTGTCAGGCAGGAGATCTTCCTGTGATATACCGAACTGCTCTTCTGTACCGAGCTACCCTGTAAGTGAAGAGCTGCCTATGGCAACAAGCTCCCTGGTGGCTACTTGGTGACGAGCCCCCTAGTAGTGAGCCACCTTGATGAGCTGCTGAGTGCGTTGCCTTGGTGGCGAGCTCCTTCGCGAGCTACCAAGCTCCTTGGTGGGCTGCCGAGCTCCTTGGCGAGCTCCTTGGAGAGCTGCCTAGCTCCTTGGTGAGCTCCTTGGAGAGCTGCCGAGCTCCTTGGCGAGCTCCTTGGAGAGCTACCTATCTCCTTGGTGAGCTGTTGAGCTCCTTGGCGAGCTCTTTGGAGAGTTGCCTAGCTCCTTGGCAAGCTCCTTGGTGAGCTGTCGAGCTCCTTGGCGAGCTCCTTGGAGAGCTGCCTAGCTCCTTGGTGGGCTGCCGAGCTCCTTGGCGGGCTCCTTGGTGGGTTGTCGAGCTCCTTAGCGAGCTCCTTGGAGAGTTGCCGAGCTCCTTGGAGAGTTGCCGAGCTCCTTGGTGAGCTGCCGCGAGCTCGTTGGAGAGCTGCCTAGCTCCTTGGTGAGTTGCCAAGCTCCTTGGTGAGTTGCCGAGCTCCTTGGCGAGCTCCTTGGAGAGCTGCCTAGCTCCTTGGTGGCGAGCTCCTTGGTGAACTCCTTGGTGAGCTGGCGTGAGGTGCCAAGTGTCATAATTCCATTGGAGGGCCAAATCTGCCCTCATCATTTGCCCCCCACTCCCTAGTTGAGAGTAACTCAGTGAAAGGAGTAGATTTCTCCTTTTGGCCCGTAAGTCGACGAGCTAGTAAGTGCTGATCTAATTTCTTAGGCTCTGGGAGCTGCCTGTAAGTGGCGAGCTGCCTATAAGGTGAGGAGGTCTCCGCCAGTTCAGTACCGTAGCCCTTAGGCTATGGGGGCAACTTATAGTCCACTTTTGCTGATTTTGCCCATGTTGAATAAGTGATTGGGTCTTAAGCAAATAATGTGACCCGTAGGCTTTGGGAGCGACTCATAGTCCACTCTTCTTGACTTTGCCCATGCCGGAGAGGCAACTGCGTCTTAAGCGGTTGTGTTGCCCATGCCGTAGAGGCGACTGGGTTTTTCAGCAATAACGTGGCCCGTAGGCTTTGGGAGCGACTCGTAGTCTACTCTTTTTTTACTTTGCCCGTGCCGAAGAGGCGACTGGGTCTTTAAGCAGTAATGTGACCCATAGGCTTTGCTTGTGAGGTGCCGAGCTGACCAGGTGCCGAGCTACCTATGAGGTGCCGAACTGACCAGGTGCTGAGCTGCCTGTGAGGTACCGAGCTGACCAGGTGCCGAGCTACCAGTGAGGTGTCGAGCTGACCAGGTGCCGAACTACCAGTGAGGTGTCGGGCTGACCGGGTTCCGAGCTACCTGTGAGGTGCTAAGCTGACCAGGTGGGTGCCTTAGAGCTATGATTTCGCTGCATCAGCTTCGTAATGCCGGTCACCCACTCCTAACAGAAGCTACTAGGAGCTCGACCTTCGGGGGCAGCACTACTAACTTTAGGTTGCCAGCTCACACGGGAGCCTTGGAAGGCTCGACCAGTAAGGGCGCCTATGTAGTTTGTTGGCCGCCAACTCCCGCGGAAGCCACGAAGAACTCATCTTTGTAGGGGGGGACCTTGCGAAGAGGACTGATGAGGCTCTATCCAAATTGAAAGTAAAGTTACTTAGTCTGTTAGCTTCCTGCATAGTCTTTAAGTTCATAAAAAATGTAAACTATAGAGCGAGAGCTTCAATTTCTAAAAAGTGAGGACTTAGCTTTCCGGGAGAAGAGGACTTAGCTTTTGTAAGATGAGAACTTAGCTTTTGTAGGATGAGAACTTAGCTTTTCGTAGTGTGTTCCCACAGACAGCGCCAATTGATGTAACCGTTTCTGGTCACGTACCAATTTTTTATTTTTTGGCTAAGTACCTCATCATTTGACCTGCTCCCAAGAGAGGATGATGGATCTCCCTGGTGGTGAACTGCCTGGGGGAAAGCTATGCCGAGCTGCCTGAGCTATGCCGAGCTGGGGATAGCTATGTCGAGCTCCCTGATGGCGAACTGCCCGGAGGAGAGCTATGCTGAGCTCCCTGGTGGTGAGCTACCTTGGTGGACTCGTCATTTGACCTGCTCCTGGGCGGCCTATAACTCAGAGGATGGTGGAGCTCCCTGGTGTAGCGTGACCCGACTGCCCTCTACATGAGGTGATCTCCTCTCCTTTGTAGGCGGCAGGAGCTGAGGGACCTGTGAGAACTCCATCTTTTCCTCCTCTTTGTAGGCAGCGGGAGCTAAGGAACCTGCGAGAACTCCATCTTTCCTCCTCTTTGTAGGTGGCGGGAGCTTGAGGAACCTGCGAGAACTCCATTTTTTCATTCTCTTTGTAGCCGGCGGGAGCTTGAGGAACCTGCGAGAACTCCATCTTTCCTCCTCTTTGTAGGCGGTGGGAGCTTGAGGAACCTGCGAGAACTAAACTAAGGGGCCCGAGGGTATTTACCCGGCGGGGACTCTCCGATGCCTAAGTTAGCACTCTGATTGTAGAGGGCTTGAAGATGATATTAGAGGAATGAGAGAGCTAGAGAGTAGGGATTACCTCCATTTTTTCATTCTCTCCACCTTGGCTTTGGGGGTCGGAGTCCTTATATAGCGGTGCCCAGTCACATCAGGCGTAACTGCCACTGCCCTAGCCATACTGCTAGGATTGAGGTGGCAGGTGCAGACTACTGTTGCAGGGTACGAACTCTTCAGGCGTGAGATGGCAGGCACGACGCCACCTGACAAGAGATGTGGGCACTGCCACCAGATCTATCAGGTACGGTTGTCAGGCAGGAGATCTTCCTATGATATGCCGAACTGCTCTTTTGGACCGAGCTACCCTGTAAGTGGCAAGCTGCCTATGGCGACGAGCTCCCTGGTGGCTACTTGGTGACGATCTCCCAAGTAGTGAACCACCTTGATGAGCTGCTGCGTGTGTTGCCTTGGTGGCGAGCTCATTGGAGAGCTGCTTAGCTCCTTGGTGGCAAGCTCCTTGGTGAGCTTCTTGGAGAGTTGTCGAGCTCCTTGGTGAGCTCCTTGGAGAGCTGCCTAGATCCTTGGTGGCAAGCTCCTTGGCGAGCTGCTGAGCTCCTTGGTGGGTTGCCGAGCTCCTTGGCGAGCTCCTTGGAGAGCTGCCGAGCTCCTTGGCGAGCTCCTTGGAGAGCTGCCTAGATCCTTGGTGAGCTGTCGAGCTCCTTGGAGAGCTGCCTAGCTCCTTGGCAAGCTCCTTGGAGAGCTTCCTAGCTCCTTGGTGAGCTGTCGAGCTCCTTGGCGAGTTCCTTGGAGAGCTGCCTAGCTCCTTGGTGAGCTCCTTGCAGAGCTGCCTAGCTCCTTGGTGAGCTCCTTGGTGAGCTGCCGAACTCCTTGGCGAGCTCCTTGGAGAGCTGCCTAGCTCCTTGGCGGGCTCCTTGGTGGGCTGCCAAGCTCCTTGGTGGGCTGCCGAGCTCCTTGGCGAGCTCCTTGGTGAGCTGGCGAGCTCCTTGGAGAGCTGCCTAGCTCCTTGGTGGCGAGCTCCTTGGTGAGCTGTCGGAGGTGCCAGGTGTCATAATTCCATTGGAGGGCCAAATCTGCCCTCATCAAGAGTGCTTTGAGAGTTTATTTTATTATACATTATGTATATTATCTATAGAGAAATTTTCTAAAACTCACCATGAGTTTCAACATTTCTCTTAAACTCACCACAACTTTTCAAAATGTATAAAACTCACCATGTTAGTAAGTTTTTTTTCCACAACTTATCTTCCGTTAGTGCACCGTTAATGCTTCTTAACAGAGGTGTTCACATCAGCATAAATAACAATTTCCATGACCGAATTACCCTTGGATGGTGAGTTAGAGTTGTCCACATCAGTTTTTTTTTTTTTTTTGCATTTTAGTGTTTTGTTATAATTTCCAATGTTTTTTATAATTTCAGTTTTTTTTACATTTTTCTATTTTCTACAATCTATAAATCTTTCTGTATTTTTTGTTATTTATTTACAATTTCTATGTTTTTTTATAATTTTTTTGTGTTTTTTCTACAATTTTTATTTTCTGATTTGTTTTTCAATTTCTATAGTTTCTATAATTTGAAAATATTTTTTTATTTTGTTTGAAATTTCTATAATTTTTTATATTTTTTGAAATTTCTATGTTTTTATTTATTTTATATTTGAAAATATTTTTTTGAACTTTTTCTTGTTTTTCATGTCTAATTATTAAAATATATGTATGTATTTTATATTTTTCTATGAAGGTTAAAATGGTAATATATTAACACCCTTTAGTTTGTTTAGCGTCAAGTTAGTGACATGGTGAGTTTTAGACGTTTTGAAAAGTTGTTGTGAGTTTAAGAGAAATGTTGAAAACTCATGGTGAGTAACGATATAGGCTACATCAGCAGCCTCTTCTTGCTCCATTACCCCATTAACTCTCTCTCTCCTACCTCCCTTACCCCTTTCCAACCATTTCATGTAGCACATGGCAGCCCTCTTAATCTGTCTTACATGCCCAATCTAGCCACGTGGCACCACTATACCCTATTTTCTCATAAATTATCTCTGGTTATCTCTAATTCTTATTTATCTCCTAAATTATTTATAATTAAGAAGTACTTTCCCTCCTAAATTATCTCTAATTCTTATTTATCCTCTTCCCCACTTTTCATCTATATCTATCTAAAGAATGTTTGAATTAAAAAATTAATAATTATTTAAATATTATAACAAAATTATGAAATAACTTTAAAATATTTATTAAAATACAAAAAAAAATTATAATAGAGTTGATAATGTTTAGATTATTAATAATTTTATATTTTTATGAAATCCATAAGGAAATTATGTAATAACAATATAAATTCAAATAACAAAATTATTTAAATTTTGTTTAAATATTAAATTAATATTTCAATAACCAAATAGTTTAAATAACAAATATTAAATATAGATAAATAATTATATAACAAAATATTTAATATTATGTAATAACTAAAAATGTTTTTAAAATTTTTAATAACAAAATTATTTAAATTTTAATTAATTAAAAAATTAAAATATTTCAATGAATAAGTATTTTAAATAAAAATGTTAAAAATAGAAAAATAATTATATAACAGAACAGAGCCCAGTCTCTTTGTCAAAAACATTTGCGACGACTTTGCCTTTCTCGCAAAGTCATTGCAAGTCTTTGCCATGAACAGAAAATTCCAAGTAATATTTTATTTTTTTAACTTAACACAGTAATATTTTATTCCTATAGGTAAAAGAGAGGAGAAGAATGGGAAGCTTTTTCTTGATACTTGAGAGAGAGAGAGAGAGAGAGAGTGAGAGAGAGAGAGAGAGATCAGTGATGGTGGTCAGAGTTATCTCTTTTTCCCTTTTTTGGATAAGATAATTATAGTAGTTAAGGCTTAGTTTGGAAGGAGTACAAATGCAAATATGTAGAGTGCAAAACCTTATAGTTTGTATTATTTTGTATGTATTTACATTGCACATATTTGCATTTGTACTCTTTCCAAACTGAACCTAAAGGAAAACTTTTCTCCTAGAAATTGCTTTGGTTTTAGTTTGAAGATGACGAAATATTCAGAGAAGAAAGACAAAAGTGTTGTCGCGCAGATGAAAAATTTGACTGTTGGTTTTGATTTTAGCAGATGGTTGATAAAGAAAACTAGATGACACTTGAAGGGCATTTGCGTCTTTTCACATGTCACTTAATAGCTAGTTAATGGCAGGCACTAAATTGTCATGTTTCAAAAGTTCGAGTACTAGATTGTCGCATTTTAAAGTTTGGGGACCAAATTGTCACTCGAGCCAAAGTATTGATTGGGAATTTTCCCTAAATATTAATCAATAAATTATAATGAAAATACATAATTACTAAAAATAAATTTCTAACAAAAATATAATAAATCCAATAAGTAAAATAAATTAAATTTAGAAAATGTTAAATAACAATAGATTAATCTCCAATAAATATTGAAAACTTTTTTGTTAAGTAACAAAACAAAATTAGACTTATACCTAATTATTGAAAACATTTATCACAAAAATACAATAAATAATTATTGAAAATCAATAGATATTAATTTTAGTATATAAAAACATATAATTAATATAGTAAAGATTTTAAATTTATTATTAATAAATATTAACTTTTCTTAAAGTTATTTTTTTAGAATTATTAATTGATATATGTGAAATAATTTTTTATTATTGGTACATTAATAATTGCAATTATTATTCTACTTTTTAATATCTATTAAAATATTTCTTTTCAAAGTTATTATATAAATTCGTTATTTGGAAGCTTATACCTCTAAGTTGTTTAATCTATTTTTCATTACTTCAATAATATTTAATTTTTTAAATTATTTATATTTTATTAATTTTTTTGTTAATTTTTTATAGTTATTACATAATTTCATTATTTTAACTATTTCTTGTTTCTTAAACAATATTTAAAATATGATTTAGTTATTAAATTTTTTGATATTTAGAATACTTAAAAAATAGTTATTTACAACATTATTTAGTTATATAAATAATTTCATTATGTAAATTTATTTATTTTGAATTTATTATGTATTATTAAATATTTTCTTATATAATTATTTATTTATTTTTCATATTTTGTTATTTAAAATTTTTAGTTATTGAAATATCTAAATAATATTTTTATTTTAAATTGAATAATCTATAAAATTATTATTTATATTGTTATTACATAATTGCATCCTGAATTTCATAAAAATACAAAATTATTAATAATATAGATATTATTAATCTATTGTAATTTTTTTTGTGTTTTTTATAAATATTTTAATGTTATTACATAATTTCATTATAATATTGAAATAATTGTTAAATTTTTTAATTCAATCTTTTTTAGATAAATATAGACAAAAAGTAGAGGAGAGGATAAATAAGTATTAGAGATAATTTAGGAGAGAAAATCTCTCCTAAATTAGAGATGATTTATTAGATAATTACCAATTAGAGATAATAGAGATAATTTAGGAGAAAGTGGAGGATAGGGGTGTCATGTGACTAATGGGGGATAGGAACAATTGGAGTAAGGATTGATTTTACAAAGGACTCTTATATCTTTTCTTAAAAATAGTTGCTAACTATATGGGTTTTATTAGTTTCCAAATAAAAAGAAGAGGAAGAGGGAGATAAGGCATGCTAAGGTGGCAACTCTGTATGCTTTTAAATGGAATCTTTTACCCCCTTAGAACTGCAGTTGAGGGTAATGGAGCAAGGAGAGGTCATTTAATGCCGCATGCTTTATTATAGTATATTTATAGATTTCATAATTATTATATTTATTGTATTTTTATTATTTATTTATTGTATTTTCATTATAAATTTATTTTCCATCTTGCTAGGCCGTTCGTAGTTTGGCCTACCGAAGTGGTGTCAAGGTCATCAAGGCAGTCATGAGGTGATCAAAATGCTCCTAAGGTCTATTTACGTGGTGTCGAGGTGTCACTCTATTGTTTTGTGATGCCACGTGTTGTGATATCATTGGAGGATCAAATCACCCCTCATCAGTATGCATTAATAATTGATAATAAATAAATAAATATTAAATTAACTCAAACCAATAGTTTGTCTATTAATTATTATTAAATTTTATTTACCATGACGGAACTAATTCTTCCTCTATAGTGAAGGAATTAAAAGACAATCTCATGTTCTTTATAGTTGTAATAGTTTGTCATGTTGCCAATCTCTTTAATGTAAAAAACAATTATATTATTTTCATTCTTAAATAGAACAAATTTCTTAAAATACCCTTATGGTTTAGGAAATTGACTAACTCTATCCTTCATTGTCACTACGATCTAACCAATGGATCAGGATTAGATTGGCTTGATCGGTTTGACTCAAGCACTAGGTATCATTCCGGGCATGCGCAGAAGCCATGCAATCGTTAGGTCACATAGACGTCAAAGACAAGATAAACTAATTTTGCCTCAAAATATGAATCGTCGCATCCTTGCAAACTGTTGCATCTAACCGATCTCAACCGTCCATAGCTTGGTTCAACTATCTATAAATAGGACCCTTGGGGGCCCATTTCCCTCGTCCCTGACTTTGGAGTTCTGGTGCATAGTGAGGTTGCAGAGCTTGGCATTGTTGAAATCATTGGTGTAATCGACGAGGTCAGTCTATTCGTTCTAGGTGAGTCATCTTCCCTTGGTTCTGTCCTTTGCTTTCATTATGTCTAGTGTTGAGTTTGGCGAAGAGAGGGGTCCGTCCTGCTAGGGCGAGGATGGGTCCTTGACCCAAGAACGACGAGGTTCCCATAAGAGGGCCTCATCCTCCCATCAACCGCCTAAGAGTAAATCTAAGTTTGGTCCCACCAAACTAACTACCAAGGACGTTTACTAGCTCGTAGATCGATATAGGATACCAAACCAGTTCGGTTGTTCCCTTCCCCTTGGGCAGTACCCGTGGAAGAATGATGAAGATGAGGTTACTGTTTTCAAGGAGGCCCTAAAGGTAGGTCTTTTGCTTCCTCTCATCCACTTATTCCTAAGGTGTTGAACTATTGCAATGCCATCCTAGGTCAACTCCACCCTAATTCAATTAGAGCTACGGTCGACACTATCTCTTTATATATATATAAAGCTACCTTTATAATGCACTATTTTTACGCAACATTCAATATTAAATGTAAATTCTTCTTTTATTTCCTAGGGCATGTCATTTAATTAATGGATCAATTGTCTATAACCGAAGAGGTTCAGACCTTGTTCTATAAAGAGAAACCAGAAAAGAAGAAAAAAAATAGAGGAAGAGAAAAGAAAAGAAAAAAGGGGTGTAGTAGATCTAATCTATTCTACCACCCCAGGTATTATTTATATTAGACACAAACAAAAAGTGTACAATGATAGGAATACCCATGTCAATAGTAAGGACATAAGCACAAGATAACAACAACATAATAAAAAATGTGAGACCACAAGCTCATCAAACATTTTCTTCACACTCCCCCTCAAATTGGGAAAAGATATTCACAATTTCCAACTTGCTTAAATCCGTCTTAAGCTTAACTTTTGTGACTGCCTTGGTGAAGATATCAGTAAGCTGCATATCAGAGGCGAGATAAGGAAGACATACTTCTTGAGATGCAATTCTCTCTTGGATGAAATGCCTTTCAACTTTAATGTGTTTGGTTCTATCACATTGTATTGGGTTATGAGAAATGTTAATAATCGCTTAGTTATTAAAATACAACACCAAGGGTCTTTCATACTCAATCCCCAAGTCGTCGAGTGATCTCAGCCATAACCATAACATTTCAACAACACCATTACCCATTGTCTATTGATATGTATTCAACTTCTACACTAGAGTTGCTCCTCCAAGAGACTAGATTTCCTCCAACAAGAGTGTAATACCCTAAGGTAAATCTCCTATCATCAATACGCCCTACCCCATTTGCATCAATTATACTTCTATCTTCATGTGGCCATTGTTTTTAAAAAATATACCTCAATTAGGACACCTCTGCAAGTAGGCTAAAATCCTTTCAACAGCAAGGAGATGAGTTGTTCTGGGAGAGTGCATATACTAACTAACAACACTAATGGCATAAGAAATGCCAAGGCAAGTCAGGCATAGATAAAAAAGCTTTCCCACAAGTTGTTGGCGCATACTCCTACTTTAAGAGGTTCACCATCTTCTGTAGTTATCTTATGATTTGGCTCAATAGGACTATAGGAGTATTTGCAAGTTTTTTTAGGTTTCTTTTAGGAGATCAACAACATACTTTTTTTGAGAAATAAAAATGCTATGCTTGGACCTTGCCACTTCAATCCCTAAAAAAATCTCAACTCACCTAGATCCCTTATTTCAAACTCTTGATTAAGCAATTGTTTAAAAGAATTAATTTCATCAATATTTCTCCCTATCACAACAATGTCATCAACATACACAACTAGAAGAGTCAAAGCAAAGCATTTCCTCTTAATGAAAAGAGTGTGATCAAATTGGGCGTGAGCATAGCCAAACTTTTTCTAAAGAAAGTCTGAATATATCAAACCATTCTCTTGGAAATTGTTTTCCTACCATACAAAGCTTTCTTCAACTTATCGATTCTCTTACCAACCTCTGCATCATAAAAGCAAGTAAGCAACTTAATATACACCTCTTCCTGCAAGTCACCATTTACAAATGCATTCTTAACATCCATCTAAAATAAAAGTCAAGAGGCAACTTCAAACTAGGTTTGAGCATAGCCAAACTTTTCTAAAGAAAGTTTGAATCTATCAAACCATTCTCTTGGAGATTGTTTCATACCATACAAAGCCTTCTTCAACTTGTCGACCTTCTTACCAACCTCCACATCATAAAAGCTAGGAGGCAACTTCATATACACCTCCTCCTGAAGTCACCATTTACAAATGCATTTTTAACATCTATCTAAAATTATGGCCATGAAAAGTTAGCAACAAGGGACAGTCAAACCCTAATGGTATTCATTTTGCCAATCGATGCAAAGGTTTCTAAGTAATCAATACCATAAGTTTGTGTGTATCCCTTAACAACCAGTCTAACCTTAAATCTTTCAATTGTACCATCAGAATTATACTTCACTGTGGATACACATCTACACCCAATAGGTTTTTTCCCTCTTGATTGATCCACAGGATCCCAATTATCATTTTTCACAAAGACATCCATCTCAACCTCCATTGATTCCTTTCATTCAAGCACTACTAGGGCTTCTTACACAGTTCTAAGAATAGTAATGAAAGTAATAGAGGCTAAAAGGGACTTATTGATGATGAAATGTGGTCATAAGAAAGGAAATGGGAGATGCAATGGGCAATAAATGAAGTATAATGATGCTTTCCCTTGCATAATGCGATGGGGAGTTCAAGATCATCTGAGGGAGGTTGAGACTCAACAGAGGTAGTGGGTATGTCCTTTGTAGTAAGAGTGGGTAAAGAGGAGGTAATACTTGAATCTGGTAATGAAGAGGAGACTAGAATTAGCCTCGACTATTCGTTACCATAACCAACTTGCCTCAACCATCATCTGTAAAACACCTTCAATTCTTTACACTTTTGACAATTCCCCTCAGTACACTCCACTTCATTTATAGGAATAGATAAAGGAACTTCTTAAGCAAAAATACCCTATTCACCACTCTTCCCTCAAGATGGAACTCTAGGATAATATGGAACATCCTTAAAGAATGTAACATCCATGGATTACAAATAGGGTCCTTAAGACAAGATTATACAGCAGTACCCTTTTTGACTTTATGCATATACAACAAAAATACACTTTGCACGCTTAGGATCAAATTTAAAATGATAGGATCCAAGTATTTGGATAAAATAGGTGCACCCAAAGATTTTTGGAAGAATAGAAAACTTCTTATTAGGATACAACAAGATAAAATGAGCATTATGTCCAAAATTTGTGAAAGAATACTATCAATGAGATAAATTGCAATGAGAATGGCATCCCCCCATAAATGTATAGGAACATTAGAGTTCAACATGATGCTTCTTACAACTTCTAGGATTTGTCTATTTTTCTTCTCAGTAACTTGATTTTGCTGAGGTGTATGAGAACAAGTACTCTGATGAATAACTCTATGTTCAAAGAGATAAGAGGGTAAGGGTTTTGTAAAATACTCATTGGCATTATCAGATCTGAGATTCTTTATTTTAATCCCAAAATGAGTTAGGACCATTTGATGAAAAACACAAGTCAAAGTGGGAACTTCATCTCAAGAGCGCATAAGGTAAACCTATGAATACCAAGAGTAATCATTAACAAACAACAAAAAGTATTTGTACCCTTCCATAGTAGTAATATGATAAGGTCCCCAAACATCAGCATACACAATTTTAAAAGGAATAACACTTCTTTTATTACTTTGTAAATAATTTTATCTACAATGTTTTGCCAATTTACAACTCTCACACTTCAAATTGGACACTTAAACTGACTCAAACAAAGTAGGAAATAAACTCTTTAAAGACAAAAGAAAGATGACACAACCGATTATGCCAAAGCATAATTTGACTCATAGACTGTGACAAAAGACTTCTCAACTTTTTTACTCCTCCCAGGTGGATGCTCAAGTAAGTAGATCCCGTTCACCTCACCACCAATCCCAATCACCTTCCTTATCGCCAGATCCCGGAAAACACATTGATCACAAAAAAAAAGGTTATTGAATAGTTATGATGTTTAGTGATATTATTGCCTAAAAGTAGACTAGCACTTAGCTTAAGAACATATAGAACTGAGGTTAAAGAGATAACATCAAAGACTTTGATGTCTCCCTTGCCAGAAATAGAGACAAGAGAGCCATCAACAATAAGTACCTTGTCTTTGCTAGAGGACAAGTAGTAAGAGTGAAATAGTGAGGATAAACTAGATCCCGGATCAGATGCTCTTGAATCTACAATCCAAAAATGACTAGTGTTACATAGGGTTAAGGTATGATAAGCAGTATCTCATGTACCTAATTAAGCAAAAGCTGAATTGATTTGAGCAGGAGTAGAATGAGACTACCTAGAGATGCCCACTTCACTCTCCAACTAAGTCAAAGCAGCCCTAACCGCGGCCAATTTATCAAGAGAACTAGATATGGTGTTGGGTGTGGATGTAGCTCCTATAGTAACAATTGCATTTGCATTTCCTTTTTTATTCCTAAGTCTTTTTGGAATCAACTAAGGATGAAGCTTTCAACAAGTGTCCTTAGTATGTACGTTTTGGCTTCTTATAGTAGTCACAAAAAACATCTCTCTTTCCTTCCCTTCCTCACTTACTTATCCTTATCACCTCCAAACTTTGGATTAATGGCTACTAAACTTGATTTCATAGATGGAATTTGTAACATAACCTTCCTCCTATTTTCCTTACTATGTACTAAAGAGTAGGCCTAAGATAAAGAGACACTATCTCTAGTGAGTAGTTATTGTCTCATAATGTCATAGTCAGAGTTCAAACTAGTCAGGAATTCGAACATTGTTTTTTTCAACCAATTTTCTATATGTGGCCAAGGTTCAAAGTATCAACACGTATCAACCAATACGTATCGTTCTGAGACCCCTCCAATACGCCCCTATAGTGGGTGTATCGGAGGTTTGACTGGTTCAGGGGGTAAAGGAGACCTAAACCGCCCCCCTTGAATCAGTTGGGAAAAAATTAAAAAAAAAAGGGCTTGGAAATGTGTATCGATTCGCCCGATACACCGATAGGGGCGTATCGGGTGTATTGATATTTTGAACCCTATATGTGGCAGCATCCTTCTAGTTATAGGGCTGCATGAAATTGCACAACCAAGTCATAACAAGATAACTTTCTTGGACCCATTTAGCAAGAGAAGGATCCTCCTGTGCTAGTTTCTTTGTGTCTCCCATCACATACCCTAGCTTCCCCCTTCCTCTAATGGCCATTATGGCCGATTGGGACCATTCCAAATAGTTTGTTCCATCAAACTTTACTATAGTAATCTGAAATGAATTGTTGTCAACAACATTTCCAGCTCTGACAAGTCCTTTATATGATTTTGACTCATTTCCAGTAATTTTCATACTGGAAGATCAATGAAGAGTCACAAAAAAAAGGAGAACCTGCACTGATTAATCATCTTTTTTACAAAAAAAAAAAAGTTGCCCCTTGAAGTGTTGTCCAACATCACCCAAAAGAATAAAAAAGTTTATAGACCTCTCCATGAACCCAAGGAAGTGAAAATTGAAGTGAAAACTCCCTACCACTCAATCCAGAAACACAGTTCAAGAAAAAAACTTAAACTCATCCTTAAAGAAGTCAAAGAACTGGTAATCAACCCTACCAGAGGATTCCAAACAACTTTTGAGATATGCCAATCCACCAAAAAGAAGCATGAAAAATACCCAAAAAAAACGGGCACCAAAATCAATCACTGATTTAAGCCCTAAATTAGAAACTGACTTGTTTTTCTCTAATTCTTCCTAGTCACCAGGTAACTTCTCCAAGATTTCAATACCTTGAGCACCTCCTACAATCTCGAATGACCTCCAAGAACCAAGTGATTCAAGCTAAAACTTCCATCCCTAAAAAGGTCTCATGTAGTCGGTTGGATTTCCCTACATGAGAAACCCTAATCTGTTTTAGATATACTCTGATACCAAGTTGTCTATAACCAAATAGGTTCAAACTTATTCTGTAAAGAAAAGAAACTAGAAAAGAAGAAAAAAGAACAAAGGAAGAAGAGCAGAGAAGAAGAGAAAAGAATAAGAAAAAGGGGTGCATTTGATCTAATTTGTTTTGCCGCAGTAGGTACTATTTATATTAGACACACAAATAAAAAGTGTACATTGACAAGAATACCCCTATGAACAATAACAACACAAGCTCAAGCTAACAACAACATAAAACAAAAATATATCATTAGTAAACAATAAAAAATGTGGGACCACAAGCTCATCAAACATTTTCTCCACAAGATCAACATGTAATGCACTACCATTGCTATTGAGCAAATTTAGGTCTTTTACCAAGTTGTGGAACTATGGAAGTAATGATCTTATTTTGTGAAATTTTTTTTCATTAATGACAGCATAGAATTGTAGTTTTGTATATGATCCATAAATTTGTTGTCATTAAAAAGCATCTTCAAATATCCTAGGGTACTTGATAATAATAGTAATTTCACTTGTCCATCCTAACAATAAAGTGTAAACTTAGAAAGTCTCTCCTCCATCCACATAAGTGCAAAACAATGTCTACATTTTATAGTTCTCCTTCCAAAAGTCCTTTTTTCTATGAATTTCCTTTGGGATCAACGTAAAAAAATTAGATGTTCTAAAGTAGATTGAGGACATGTTACTTGAAGTGACATTATTATTATCCCCATCTTGTACATATCCATAACCACACTTGTATAATCCTTTAATAGCACAAAAGATCTCATCAAAAAAAATCTTTGCACGACTAACCAAAAGTTTGACAATTTGGGGCTGTGCTTTTGTTTTTGATATCTCCATTAACAATCTCCTATGAAGCATGCGCACTACTTTCATAGATCGAGCAATTTTTTGTACCATGGATATGTCAGGCTTCTTTCTCATGATAATCATCTTAAGCTTTCTAATCCTTTGAGATAGCTTATATAAATAACTTTTTCATATAACATCGTTTTGGTTTTCCTATAGTGTTCTAATATAAATAAAGAATGACATATGGCACACTATTGTTTGTAGGGAGAGAGAAAGCGAGAAAGATAAATAATAATAGCAATTATTATTACTATTATTATTATTACTATTATTATTACTATTACTATTATTATTATTATCATTATTATTATTATTATTATTATTATTATTATTATTATTATTATTATTATTATTGTTGTTGTTGTTGTTGTTGTTGTTGTTGACTAGGCATCAACCCAAAAAAGGGAGAGGTTCACAGGTCAAAGGTTCTTCTATAACATATATTTTTCTTTTTATTTTAGTTCTACTTTTTCATAATAAAAATTAAGATTTGAAGCAAAAGAAAAACATTTTTTAGATAAATAGTGGGGTAAAGCTCCTTTTTCACCTTGGGAATACATAGATCACAAAATGTTACCCAAAATCAAAACAAAGATCACCTGAATTGGACATCCAAGCACACAGTTATGGCCTTTAGAAGTTTGCATTTATGTGCAAAAACAAATATCAAAAAAATCATCCGGTCTTCTAAAACCAAGACTGAGTAACCAATTTTTTAGTTCAACCTTCTGGGTCACCAGTTTTGGCCAATTTTCTACACACTACAGTTTTGGGGGTATGACCAAACTGGCCAAGGGTCCGGGCTATGGTTCGACCAATCCAACCGATTACTCCGATTTTCTAAACACTATTATTATTATTATTAAGATAAATATAAATCCATGCATGTAGTACACGGGTTGCTAACATATTTAGCAACTCATGTATTACACGGGTCGTGCAACAACCTGGGTCTTTTTTTGTTTTTGTCACTTGTTTTCCTTTTTCCTTTTTGTTTCTTTTTTTTTATGTTAGGCCTCTAATGAGTCAGTTTGGAAGTCAGATCTAATATTTGGTCGATTTTAGGACACAACATTAGATTTTCTAGAAATAGTACCTGGTTTATTGTTGCTGCAACTTTAACGCCTGAACCGATTTGAACCAAGTAAAGCGCGCCTGAACGTTCATCAACGAAGAAAAAACCCTAAATCTGCAACCAATGAATAATACTCTGAAACCAACTCTACAACAAAAATAGTTCCTTCGAGAACTAACTCTGAAACCAACAAAAAAGAGAAGTTTGGAACTATCTCACATTTAGAACAATCTATGCATGATTTGGAACAATATCTGCAACTATCTTAACTTTGAACATCTCCTATAATGTTAAAGAGTGTGAAAAAGAGGGAGAGAGTTTGGAGTCAAGAGAGTGTAAGAAAGAGGGAGACATTTGGATTTCCCATGTTTGAAATAAAAGCCTCTTGGGAGATGTATTGGAAGTCCAAACGTCTTTACGATTCGGTTTTAGTGAACACCCCTATCGTCGTCATGAGTGAAAGCAATGACTGAGCTCAGATCTCAAAGTAAAAAACCGTGCAAATACAACCTTACATTGAGACTATTTACTATACGAGTACGTTAAATTTGTTGAGAGATGTTACCAATGTGCAGTTGGATACCATGCTAATATTCTCATAATTCTGTTTCATTTCATTTGGTTGATAATAAAAAATATTTTGGCCAATAGGCAAATCCCTATTTAATCTAGATACAATGGATAAGATTCGAATCCAAATATTAGCAAAACAAATTTAGGTCTGACTAGTAGGTAAATCCCATTTGGCATCCCCATAACTTACCATATGTTCCATCCTTGTGGAACCCCTAAATCATTCTGCCTAGGGGTTGATTATGCCTAAGTTGGAACAACTATTTCAGTTTCTTCTTCTGACCCATGCTTTCTGTACAACTCCATTAAGGACACATGGACATTATTTGTCACCGTTCAAATGGATATAGTGAGCTTAGCTTCTATATACAGAGCCTGAGATCTTCCCCAGGGAGCTTGAGAGAGGAAGCTCAGCTCAATTCTTTAAAATCAATTAGGCCCAGTTTGGCTCGCGGGAATAAGGGTCTGGAATTGGAATCCAATTCCAACTGTGGTTGGACGGAATCGGAATCCCATTGCATTCCCCCATTTGATAGACAAGGTGTTGGCTAAAACTCAATTCAATGTAGGGTATGATGTTTGTGATGGACTAATGGCTCGATACTGAATTTTTCAGTATCACGCATATCGATACTATGAACCATAATTCTAGATATAGAAATAATAAATCAGAGATGGATGGTTCCTGGCCATGTTTCCATGTCCTATTTTGGCTCCGAAATGAGACACGGCTAGGCCCCAAAACATTCTCTGAGTCCTGTTCTGGCAGACTCCATAACTGCATCACCAAAAATATAATCACTCAGACATTATTAACAAACTGAAGATAGAAACATAAACAAATTTGCTCTTTGTAAAGAAAATACAAATGATCAATTGACAAATGAGATTAAACAAATTAAGCAGCAGCTTGGATAGTTATCTTGTGAGTTGGGAGTACAAAGTCAACACATCAGAATAAAAGATAAACAAGAACAAAAGTTAACTTAGTTTTTCGGATAGTCAATTATTTCTTTATACAAGGGAACAAAATAGCACCATTGCTGTCAAATCTTCCAGCTCATGCAGTCAGGAAAACAAATACCTGGTCAGATCCCTGTGCCAAAAAAGCAGCATGAAGTTTCTTGTAAAGCTGGAGATCATGACAAGAGTAGTCACATGCCATTAAAGCCCACTTTATACCTTATAAAAGGTGATTTTGAGGTAGACCATTTGGTGCCACCTAAGGTTTTGCAGGCTAATGCCCTGATAGGTAGTAAAACTTGCCTAGTTTTTACTTCAAAAGTTTGAAGGAATATCCACAAAACTTAGATGGCACCATCAATACAAGTACCTGTGATTCAGATAAAGACTTCATCCTATGATAATACTATGACCCAATCAGACAATTAGCAAGTATTATATATAGATCATTTGTGCGTGTATGTATATATATAGAGAGAGAGAAAGAGAGAGAGATAGAGAGAGAGATGGGACGTAACTGTTTTTATTTGTGTTGTCATCAAATGCAAAAACAACAAAATATTTGACAAAAAAAAAAAACAGAACGAGCTACAAGTAATGGATGTCAGCTCACCAACTCTTGGTCCCAACTTTGTAAAAGTCCACAAAAGTAAACTTATTTAGATTTCTTTGGTTGCTCAACTCTTGCACCCATAATCTTACAAACAGGTTCATCTTTTGACTGTATAAGCCGTAGTGCCGGGTGAACTTTGAGGTCTCCCATTACCAGCTTTTGACCAACGTCCAGCTCACTCAGATCAACATCAATGTATGGTGGCACAATGTCAGCAGGGCAAAGGTACCGTACTGTCCTCCGTATAGTATTCAAGTAAGCCCCTGACAATTTCACAGAATAACAATTTTACATGGCTGAATCTTAAATCTATATGATGCTCGGAGAAAACAAAATAGCAGTTTATTTGTTGTCAAAATCTTACAGTTTACAATACGATTCATGATTTGAATCATGAATCCCAAGGGTTTCCATTCGAATCTGCAAAAATCTTACGATTTTTGTTTGAATCCTACGATTTGATTCATAAGTCTTACGATTTATACAATTTTCTATGATTCACTTACGATTCAAAGAAACTCAATTAAGATTTTTTTTATAAGTAATAGACTCAATTAAGAATTAGTTCTCTACTTTTTTTTTTGTTTATATTTAGTTTTGTCAAGGGAAGACTTTTTTTAAAGCCCTTACTAGAAAACTATTTATTACGTTATTTAAGACAAGAAATTGAGTTTACTTTCCATCATATGTAGGTCAAAGAGCCATTGTATGTAGATTTGTTGGATTTTTCATGTGCAACTTGATTATATCATCTTAGGCTTCTATTTTTACGTACATATATGGTAGATATAGATTAAAAATAAAGTCACTTTCTTATATATATTTAGCCTTTTAATATATCTATATTTAATTTTTTGACAGTTTGTAATAGAAATAATCTTATGATTTACGATATGATTCAATTCAACTTTCTCTATGATTTACGATACAATTACGATTTTCAAAACATTAAGTTCAATCTAAATCAAAACTTTCTGGAGAACCAAAATAGTGTCAAGGGACTGCATATCAAGGAAGGTTGCAGTGAAAATAAACCATCTCAGGGAAGTCATGTAAAAGTTAGAAATGTCAAAAAAGAAAAGACAAAGGTACCATCTAATAGTCTTAAGCAGTTTGCCCATATCACTTTCCATACACCTAGTCAAATACCTCCCCTAAGCTAATCATTATAAGTGAAGTTAGTTAACAATCCACAATTCCAAAATCCACATGGACTCCCTAAGTTGCACAACTACAGGACAAGTGGGATGGTCAGTTTAAAATCTCGAAATTTTTTACCATATTTTACAAATGAATTTTTTTTTTACTTGAATGTAATGGGTAAATGGCTAAAACCTTAGTTTTTAAAGTAAATGACCATGGTTCAAGTCTCTTTTAACTTATATTTAGCTTAAAAAATGTGTTCATTAAAGCAATATATACATTAAAGAGTCATAATATACACAAATAAAGAGATGGATTAATGGTAATAAGACGATACACACAATAGAAAGGTTATGGGTTCAAATCTTGCCATTAACATTTTGAAAATTTCATCCATTTGGTGATTGGGCAGTTCTAGAAAACTGGGACCGGTTCACCAATTTTCCAGTTAAACCGGACAATCAGCCGGTTTTGACTGGTTTTTCATGAATTACAATTCTTAGCATATGACCAAACCGGTCAAGGCCCCGGATCATGGTTCAAGCAACCCAACTGGCTGGCCCACTCCGGTTTACTAAACAGTGATTATTTCATTGTTTTTATTTTATTACTATATACCTTTTTTTGTAAGTTACATTACTTGTGTTGTTTCTAAACAGTGATTGTTTATTAACTTCAATATTAGATATCTTTGGTATGTTTGCACTTTGCACAATGTGGCTGCTCTTACACTTCAACCCATGTTCTCATGCTTGTCAGCCCAGAATTTTACCACTGCACCAAGCAATTCAAACCTGTGTATTTATTTGTATATGTTTATTCGTAGGCATGGGACAGAGTTTGTTTGTGTACATGTTGTAAACATATGCAACGGTGCTTCACCCCAAAATAAGCTTTCCTTTGAAGCACCTTACCTTGCTAACGTGTCAAACTTGGTCTAAAATGTCCCTAATTTCTCTAATATTTCCACGACATATTTTCATTTCCATGGGAAGTGACATGAAATTTTACTAGAATAGGCATTTCCCCAATAAACACTATCAACACTATGTGGAGTACAAGAGATAGTTTTCACGACATAATTCCGTTTCCACTTCAATGGGTAGCAAAATGAAATTTTTCTAGAATCGACATATTCCCCAGTGAACACTACCAATACCATGTGGAGTCCAAGAGAGAGTATTATAACATATGTTGGTGACAATATTGTAAGTATGTGAAATAACAATGTTATTGTCCACCTAGTTTGCATGATTACCACTTTGGGCTAGCTCAATATTCATTTCAAACATGAAGTTAAATGTTGGTTTTTTGTTTGTGCAAGAGATTATTTGGTTGATCTATTAAACCATTTACATTTTCTATTAGTTAAAATTTTGCTTTAACTCATTCTATCATGAAGCTCTAAATCTTAAGGTTTATAGGGCAACATCAGAATGTATTCTTTTGTGTATAACCTTAGTTTCTTAGCTTTGTTTAATGATTTGAAACAAGATAATAATTTAAAAAGGTGTGTCTATGCTTCTTTTATCATTTCATAAATATCATTCTCTATTTTGCTATCTTACAATACTTCCACATTCCACCATGTCTATAGTTTTTACAATATTTCCATATGATATTTCCGATATTTCCAACATGTTTCTTATATTTGGATGACTGATATTTCCACTGACATCAACATTTTAAACCTTGGTGTCATCCATGCTATTTGAGGCTAAGCACCCACCAGGATGAACAACTCAAATTGAATCCACTGCTCTTGGTTATCTTACAAAAACAGTAAGGCTCATTTTACTTCATTCCCAAACTTCAACCAATTTATCACCAAGGTTCAAAATTTCAATACAATATGCCCCGTATCAGGTTTAATGTATTATATCATGACCTGGCGATACATGAAATTTAAAGCTTTTATGGGTCAAAACCCATCTCAAGGGGTAGACAGGCATAGGGTTCAAAGTACCGATAGGTTTTGAGAAAAAATAGAAAAAAAAAAAAAAGAAAAATCAAGCATAGGATTCAAAGTACCGATATACCCCCTTCATCACTACTTGGCAATCTCCACTTTGAACCACTGTCCAGCCAGTTGTTAAAGCAAATTTTAGGCCATGTTTTGGAGTGCTTAAAAAAGGTGCTTATTTGAAAAAAGTGCTTATTTGGGCCAGGACCACACCATTAAGCACTTATTTGTGTTTGGGAAAAAAGCCCCAAATAAGTGCTTATTTTAAAAATAAGGGCTTATTTTTAAGCCCAAATTTCCAGCTTTTTTAAGTGCTTATACAATAAGCACTTATTAATTTTTTTCTTCCAAAATTATCCCTAGTTGAATTTTAAAATACCACTTATAAAATCATCCCTAGTTGAATTTTATAAAATTACTTTCGTAAAAGTACTTTTACAAAAGTGCTTCTATAAAAGTTCTTTCATAAAAGTGCTTTTATAAAAGTACTTTCGTAAAAAAACTTTTATAAAAGTGCTTTCACAAAATTTGAAAAAAAAAGAGTCACAAATGCTTAGTGCTTATTGGAGAAAAAGACTATCGAACACCCAATATGAAACAAGTGTTTATATTTTAAAATAAGCACTTGAAAAAGTTGGGTGCCAAATGTAAATAAGTGCTTATTCGAATAAGCACTTGTTTTTCATATAAGCACTCCCAAACATGGGCTTAGCCCATGTAATACCGCACATAGCCCCACTTTTTAATCTCAAAGACAGGACACTTATGGGCCTACAGTCCTTGGGGTGCATCCCATCTAGCTTCTTGGGAATTAAAGCTAGGAAAGTAGCATTAACTCCTAGGCTTATGAAATGCCTATCAACAAACTCATTAAACACCTCACATAAGTCTTCCTTCACAATCTCCCAACAATCCTAATAGAAATCCATAATGAGGCCATCCGGTCTAGGGGCTTTAGATTTATCCATCAAGAAAATCACCTTCTTTATTTCTCCTTCCTCATAATTTCCCTTCAACCACCTTAGCTTCCTCACTACCTAGCTTTGTCCACTCCAACTCTTCCAGCCTTAATCTAGTCCCCAAAGGCCTCTTGAAAATGGATTTGAATTTTTCTACTAGGGTTCTAGCTATCTCTTGTTGATTTGAAATAACTCCCAATTTGGCTATGTAATTCTTCCTCCTTTGATTGGCAATGGCATGAAAATATTTAGTATTACCATCCCCTTCCTTATCCACTTATGCCTTGATTTTTGCCTCCAACAAATTTCTTCCCTATGAAGAGCCTCTTCCAAATCCTTTTTTAACTTCCACCTCTATTCTCTTTCCTCCCCAGTAATACCATCTTGTCTCTCTTTTTCATCTAAAACATCAATTTGAGTGGTGATGCCAAACTTCTTTTCTTCCAAACTCCCAAAGTTATCCCTATTCCAATCCTTAAGTTTGGCTTTTAAGTTTTTTAGTTTCATATAAAATTTCACAGCATTCCACAAGATCCCACCTTCCTCTTCCCTACATTTCTTAATCCTTTCTATAAACTCAGGGTGAGTTAACCACATATTTTCAAATATGAACGGAGAAAGTCCCTTGATAAATTCACCAGACCCTAAACTGATGGGGCAATGATCAGAGGTCACTCCAGGTAGAACCTTAGAAGCTTAACTTTCCCAATGTTCTTCCCATTCTAGGCTAAGCCGGAATTTATCCATCTTTGACCAAAGAGGGTTTGCTTGACCGTTGGTCCAAGTAAACCTTGCTTGCATGAGATGAAAGGAATCTCCTTTAATTTACAACACTATAAAATTATTAAATTAAACCTTCTCATACTGGCTGAGATATTATGGTGTGTATTGCTCAATTCACTAGAGTATTCTTCTTCTTCTTCTTCTTCTTCTTCCACCTTTTCTTTTCTTCTTTCCTATAACAAAAGTAGGGGTTCAGCCCCTATATTTTTTGAATTTTCTTTACTTAGTTCTTTTTCTTCTCATAAAATGTTGATTTTCTAGACTTAAACATGAAATTTATACTTTTCTTGTGAAAATTATGAATAATTATTAAGGAAAGATGGTTATGGAACCTAGGGAACTACCCTAGGATCTAGGGTTTTACTTAAAAAAATCCATCGCCTAGGCGACTAGGCGACCAGGCGCCCCCCTGTCGCCTAGCCTCGCCTTGGCACCTTGAAAACTATGCACAATGTTTGGCTTCTCTATGAAGCAAAACTTTAATCACCCTCTTCTTTCTAGCACTACCAAGTCCTCTAACACTCCAGCTTATCAACTTCATGACTGGCTTACAAATCCGTTCCACCTTGAAATTCCTATATCACATAGATCCTCTTCTCCTTTCTCCCCTCCCACTGAATTCTAGATCACCCTCCACATCCATTCTAAGCCTCCCCACCTCGGACAGCTTCTTTTTTTCTTTTTTTCCCTCTTCTTTTCCATCGACCCCACAAAATGGCTAATGATTACTTAACCCCACTCTCCATTTCCTATTTCGCCATTTTGCTTTATTTAATGACATATCCTTGTTAAATTATTGGCGCTTAAAATATTTCTCATTACTTCTACCCATGTCATTTTTGGTCTACCCCTAGCCTCTCTAGCCCCTTCAACCTGCAATAGATCACTTCAAGAAACATTATTAACATACTGAAATTCTTGGACTCATCACCTTATCCAGAGCCAACAAATGTTCAAACTCATATCCATCCCCTCACCAAATCATTATATACTTCATTGATGTAAACATCAGTCTAGTAATAGTGCAACCAAAATGTGTGCAAGAACTAACTGCACCATTGTCACAAGTTGGTTGGCCAACAATAGAAAGATGATATTCAGTTGCTTCCAATGGCAACCCTAGCCCATTACTAGTCTCATTTCCACTTCAGGTGAGCAAAAGTTTGGGGTTGTTGGACTAGTAGCCCTAGCCCATTACCAGATCACTGGAAACCACCAACCGACATCTGGCGGCAAACAATCAACCGGTAACTGATGGGAATGGCTCATTGAATGGTAGCTATAGGTTCCAAACCTTTTGAGTTAGAGTTAATATCTAACAGAAGCCTCAAAGAGTAAGTGGTAACGGAAAGAGCGTAAGGAGCATGGATGAGGCTCAGTTTAAAATTAAAGGAGGTGTTTTGGTTAGTGGATTCTCTTCAGAAGTTGGTGGAAAATCAAGAAAAGAAGACTGAACCCAGGAAACGGGCAGAAAGGGGTAGGGTGATCCTTGTTCAAGTTAATGAAAACAGATGGGGGAGGTTCTTCAGGGTAAGCCGTTGGGAAGAAACAAATAGACTACATAGCATTTGCATCCCAGAAGAAGGTAACAAAAGTGATTAGAAGAATTTTCTTCAGACTTTGGTGAGTATTTCACCAAAAAAGGCAAGCCACAATTACTAAGATCCTTTGCCGGAATCCTTTCCTCAACTAGAGGAAAAGAGTGGTGGCAACAGGAAGCCTAAGCAGATTTCTATCGTCCATCAGACCAACCCTTTTGGTAAATGGAAAACAGATTTTGTATGCACTAAACATGAAGATTTGAGTTGGAGAGAAGTGGAGATAGGGCTTACAGAAAACTTCCACACCCCTGAGCTAATACACCTAAAACCTTTTGATACAAATAGATGGGTTTTCCCCTTCAGAGTTGGTTAAGGTGCGGTCGAGGTTGGAAGAAGATTCTATATTTGGAAAATGGGTCTTGGTTTCTCATTGGTGGCTGACAATGAACACAGTGCCAACTTGCCTGAGTTTCAATGGTTGGATAGTCGTTCAAGGTTTTCCTTTACATTTGTGGATAGAGTAGGTGTTTGAGCTTATTGGGAGTTTCAAGGTTGCCTTATGGAGATAAACGCCAAAACAAAAAAACCTTCAAGAGAATAGTTGTCAAGGTGATGCCTAGGCAACAAGGCGCCCTTGGAGGCTCACCTCACCTAATCGCCAAGCAATTTTGTATGTTGTGTTATAAAATACTTTTTATATTTTTAATTTTGAGATTATAATTATAAAATTGACATTATTAAACTTTAATACTCATTTTTGTGTTTATATACTAATTTCTTTTTATTATTTTCTTAATTTGTTAGGGTTTAATCAGTGTTTTAAAAGTCGCGCCTCAGGCACGCCTAGGCGCAGAGGCGAGGCGCATTCCAGGCCTTGCGCCTCACCCAGGCTAAGGCGCATGCACCTCAGGAAGGCACTCGCCTTGGCGCCTAGGCGTGCGCCTCAGGCCAAGCGCCAGGCGGCCCAGGCGAGCGCCTTATCAAAGTTTTCAAATGTTTGTATATTTTTATTTAATAGATAAATGTTAGCATCTATAAAAAGTGTTTTTCTTTTATTTTTTTAAACCTATTGCATATCATATAGTAAAAATAGTAAAAAATAGAGGGGAAAGTATCAAAAAAACTTCCTAAAACAAGAAAAAAAGGAGGAAGACGAACAGTTTTCCTCGAAAGGCTGGAAGAGGAAGGAACTCTCAGGAAGAACAGCAATTGCATGGTCAAACTCCAGGAGGAACAGTGCCATATTCAATCCAGAACTGTTTTGGATTATGAAACAGGGGCTCCGCCCTAGCCTTCTTCTTCTTCCAGTTCGTTTATGTTTTTCCAGTTTGTTTTCTTCACTGTGTATTTACTTTTTTTTTTCTTTTTTGCTCTCTGGTTTGCGCCAAAAACAGGGGCTCCACCCCTCCTCTTTCTTCCTTAATCACCATTTCATTGTTTTTTTTTTTCATTGCTGTTCTAAACCAAAAACAGGGGCTCCGCCCTTTCGTTTTCTTCACTGCTTATTTACTTTTTTTTTGTTTTTTGCTCTCTGGTTTGTGCCAAAAACAGGGGTTCCGCCCCTCCTCCCCTTTCTTCCTTATTTATTGTTTTTATTTTTTTTTATTTGCTGTTTTAAACCGAAAACAGGGGCGGAGCCCCTTCTTCTTCACTGTGTTTGTACCAAAAAACAGGGGCGGAACCCCTTCTTTTTCACTGTGTTTGCACCAAAAACAGGGGCTCCGCCCCTCCTCTTTCTTCCTTATTCATTGTTTTTATTTTTATTTTTTTCACTGCTGTTTTAAACCGAAAACAGGGGCTCCACCCATTCTTCTTCACTGTGTTTGTACCAAAAAACAGGGGCGGAGCCCCTTCTTTTTCACTGTGTTTGCACCAAAAACATGGGCTACGCCCCTTCATCTTCTTCACTGAGTTCGCACCAAAAACAGGGGCGGAGCCCCTTCTTCTTATTCACTGTAACATTGATTTTTTCTAAAAAAGAATAAACAGCATACTGCATACAAAATTTTCATAGAACTTTTTATCAAAAGCAGCACAGTTGGAGTATTTGATTTCCTATTTCACAAAGCACTGTGGGCTTCACAAGAACTTGATTCTGTTTTTTTTTTCTTTCACAATTCCACACTTCCACTTTATTTTTATTTCTTCCACAGTTGCTGTTTGCACTGAAAACAGCCCCCTTCTTCTTCTTCTTCCTCCCTGCTTTATTTCTTTATTTCTTAGTATATTTTTCTTTCCACTGGTTTCCTGTTTCCATTAATTTAATCATTTTACACATTATTTATTTATTTCTTCTACTGATTTATTTTAATTTTATCATCAATGTTTTGTAGTTCCGTGCAAGAATATTTCATAAGAAATGGCTGCTGTGAGTGCTAGTAAGGAAGAAAACCAAGGAACTCAAGGAAGTAGAAGGGATCCAGCTTGGAAATATTGTCACTTGCAAGATCCCAAGAATACCAATGCAGCGACATGTAATTTTTGTGGAAAAATTACTAATGGGGGAATTTATAGAGCCAAGGAACACATCATTGGTGGCAGGAAGAATACAAAAGCTTGTACTAAATGTCATAAAGATGTGAGAGAAGAGATCTTGGCTTATATGAACAAAAAAAAATCTGTGAAATAAAGTATGAGTGGGAAAGAAGAGGGCACTCGCATTTTAGATTTTGATGACTTTGAGAATATGATTAAAGATGAAGATGATTTGGGAGATGATGTTCACATACTTGGAGCTAGTGGCCAAGGGAGATCTGGTAGTGTAAATGCAACTTCAAAGACTAGGCCTTTGGGGTCTATGACTAAGGAATCAACTTCTAAACCCAATAGGCCACTACCCATAAAATGACAAAGGGGCCCCATGGATAGATTTATTTCTACACCTAGCCCAAAACAAGTTGTGGAAATGAGAAGGGAGCAGAAGAGATTGAAGCAAACAACCATTAGTGATGCATATAACAAAGAGGCAAGAGAACAAGTTTCTATACTCCTGTAGTCACTTCTTCAAATTTCAGTTGAAAAAACAGGGGCTCTGCCAAACCTCCTTTTCTTTTTCTTTTTTCGAAAAAACAGGTGGAGCCCCTTTCCTCTCAGTAGTCAGTCCTCTCTCCACTCTTCTTCTTCTTCTTCAATTCCACCCCATGAGGCCATGAGTCCAACAGTCGTCCGCCCCTTGACTCCTTCAGTTGAGTCCAATCTTTTGTTTTTTTTTTTTTTTTTTTGAAAATCTGAGATTTGAAATGTTTGAAATGCTTTATTTTGAAAATCTGAACTGAAACTTGATTGTATGCTATGCTGAATCTAAAATCTGAGATTTGAAATGTTTTAAGTTTTATTTTGTTTCATTAATGTTTTTTTACATGGCTGAACTACTCTAATGCTCTTTTTTTTTATCAGTTTTGTTTTGATTGTATGGCTGATTTTTTTTTTTAATTTCTATTTGTATATAAGTATATTGCAATATTTGCTGATTTGCATTATGGTTGCTTGCTTGCTTAAGATTTAGGAAATACATGAATATTGCAATATTGAATTTTCTGATTTGCATTATGCTTTATTTTGAAAATCTGAATTCTGAAACTTGATTGTATGCTATGCTGAATTGATTATGCCTAGTGTAATGTGTAGCTAGTAAGCAAATATAACTTATAAAATAGTTTAAGTCCTTTAGGAAGTATACAAATTTATAGATTTTAAATTTATAGATTCCACCGCCTAGGCGCTTGGGCGCCCCATGGTCGCCTAGCCTCACCTAGTCACCTTGACAACTATGCCCCCAAGTTATTACGAGATGCAAGTTCCTCTTTGGAAAAAAGAAGTGGAACACACAAAGACATTACTGCAGCACCACAAGGAGGCGTGGGAAAAGTGGGGCTGTTCTTTGATGTATGATGGGTGGATGGACAGAAAAGATAGGACCCTCATAAACTTTATGGTCCATAGTCGTATTGGGACCATATTTATAAAAAGTATTGATGCTTCAAATGAGGTGAAAACAGCTGACAGGTTGTTTTTATTACTTGACAAGATGGTGGAGAAAATAGGGGCAAAGAATGTTCTTCACGTGATCACAGGCAATTCTTCAAACTATGTTTTCACTGGTAAGTTTTTTTACTTTTACAATTTCTTTATTGTTATTTGTTATTATTTTTTGTAGTCTTTAACTTTTCAATTTACACATGTTTGATTATTTTATTGTGTTATTGCCTTTAGGGAAATTTTTTATGGCAAAACACCCTCATTTAACTTGGACCCCGTGTGTTGCTCATTGTCTTGATTTGATTTTGGAAGATATTGGAAAGTTGCCAGTTATAAGTAAAACAATTGAAATGGCTATTGCACTTACAGGATATATTTATAACCAACCAGGGTTGTTAATTTTAATGAGGAAATACACAAACCAGAGAGAGTTACTCCGGCAAGCAAAGACCCGCTTTGCCACTTCCTTTCTCACTCTACAGAGCATTTATAAACAGAAGAACTTAAGAGATCTTTTTTAATTCAAAGGATTGGAACGAAAGCAAGTGGGTAAAGGAAATAAAGGGGAAAAGGGTAAGGGAGACGGTGATGATGCCCACTTTTTGGAACAACGTCATCTTCACACTTAAGGTGCGTTGTCCACTTGTGCGGTTCTTGAGATTGGTGGATCGTGGGAACAAGCCTTCAATGGGTTACATTTATGAAGCCATGGATAGGGCAAAGGAAGCCTTTGCAAGTGCATTTGGTGGACATGAGGAAAAATATAAACACATTTTTTAAATCATTGATAAGAGGTGGGAGTGTCAACTCCACCAACCATTGCACACAGCAGGTTTTTATTTAAATCCAGGGTTTTACTATGATGATGCTGAAAGGATTGATTCAGATGAAGAAATCATCACTGGGCTTTATAAAGTAATTGAATTGTTTGAAAAGGAGAGAAACAAGATCAGGCAATCACTGATGAGATAAAGAAATATAAAAATGCAGAGGGTGTTTTTGGTCTTGATATGGCTATTTGGCAGAGAAAGGTGAAGCACCAGGTAAGTAACATTGACTTAATAGTTTGTTTATTTAATTATTTAGTATTTTTTATGTATTTAAATAAATTTTTAATTAATATTTTGTTATTATTTAATTTTTTACAGCTGATTGGTGGGTTTCATATGGTGTTTCGGCTCCAAATTTACAAAAGATTGCAATAAAGTTCTTAGTTTGACATGCAGTGCATCTGGATGTGAGAAAAATTGGAGTGTATTTGAGCATGTAATTAAAACTTCACTTATGTTGATACTTTTAGTTTTTAAACTTACTTTTATTAATCAATCTTATGTTTTATGAATTTATGCAAATCCATAAAATAAGCACTTGTAACTTGCTACAAAGGAAAAACAAAGAGAGACTGTGTATTTCCCCCCATGTTTGCATTCTGTATCTCAAGAATGGTGAAACTGCTGAGAAACTCCTTTTACATTGCTCAGAAACAAGGAAAGTATGGAACTTTTTCTTAAATCTTGTTGCGTATAGCTGGGTCACTCCTGAACACATTGAAGACTTCCTTTGGCAATGGCAAGGAAAAGGTCTAGGAAAAAAGGGAAAAATTTACTGGAGCACAGTGGTTCAAGCAGTATTGTGGGGGTGTGGAAAAGAGAAACAGCCAGATCTTTAACAATAAAGCTAGATCAATGGGCGACTTGGTTTCCCATATTTCCTTCTTGTGCAATTTGTGGGTGCTGAACTCAAAGGAGTTTAAAGGCATCTTTGAATGATCTTCAGCAAAGTGTGGTGGAGATCCTGTTTTCTTCTCCCATCTTTCTAAAAGTAACAAGCTTCCCCCCTACAAGAGAAAAAGAGGTGATTCTGAACTTTGATGGAAGTGCCCCTGGTAGCCCTGGTCTAGTAGGGATTGGAGGTGTGTTTAATGAAGAGATGGAAGCACGTTGTGGGCTTACAGTGGACTAATTGGGACTACAAACTGCAAAGTTCTAGCTGTGTTAACTGGACTCCAGATTGCAAGAGACCAAGGCTTGTCTCCCCAAGTCATCAAAGGTGAATCGAGTAATACAATAAAGTGGCTTGTAGGTGTAATTATTTCAGCCCGGCCCAGGCCCGCAAAATTTAGGGCCAGGCTTGGGCCTAATTTTTTAGGCCCGGCCCGGCCCAGACCGGATATTTATAAATAATATATATCTTTATATATATATGTTATTTAAAAATATTTGATAATTGATGTTTTATATATTAAATAGAGATTAATATAGATTTGTAGGAGATTAAAGATTTTAATCCTATGGTCTTAGATCTTACCAAATTCTAATCTAGTATTTAATGAAATATAGAAATTACTAAACCCTAATCTTCTCAGCTCTATCTCTCTCTCACCAATTTCACAAAACCACCGCCGCGCCCAATCTCTCTCTCTCTCTCTCTCTCACCAAAAGACGAATCTTCTAGTGATGAAGACTCCATTGATAAGATAAATATGAAGTTTAGAGTGGTTGCAAGTTTTGGGTAAAATTGAAACCATTTTCAATATTTTATTACTTATTTATGTACATTAATTTCAACTATTTTTCTTAGTTCGCTAATATCTTTTTTATTTCACTTTTTATTTGTAGGAGTTGAATGGAAGATGGAGCCCCTTATAGAGACGTTTAAAGTTGTTTTGTGGATATTACATGACAATGGATGGTTATTTTTTTATAGATATTATAGGTTCTAGGTTGATTTTTTGTATTGGTTTGTTAAAATTATCATTTTTAGCATACTAATAACCAATTGAAACTTATAAATTACAAGGTATAATTATTTAATTTCTTTTGTGTTAGAAGCTTTTATCTTGATATTAAATTTAAAGTTTCTTACAGGTTACTATAGTCTCCACGACAATAAGTGAAAAAAAAGTACAAAAGTTTAATTTTGGAACTGAAATACAATAATTAGGCCCGGAATCTTGGCCTGGCCTGGCCCGGCCCAGGCCCATGTAGGGCCGGGCCTGGGTTTATATTTTTAGGCCCATAATGCAGGTTGGGCCAGGCCCGGGCCTAGCCTACGCCTGTTGCTATGAAGGCAAAGCCCGGCCCAGCCCGGCCCATGATCACCCCTAGTGGCTTGGGGACAAGGATGGTGGATCATGGAGGCTGGCCCATTACCTTGATGAGGCTAGAGATCTTCTGGACTCATTGAATGTTAAATTATTCTGGATTCCCAGAGAGTTAAACACTGTAGCAGATTGCCTGGCTGAAATGGATGCTCACAGGGAAAACTTATATAGTCATAGAATTATGCCTTTGTAACCTGTGTGTGTGTGTGTGTTCCTTTTGGACATAATCTCATGCATCTTTGCTAGTTAATGAAATCAGTTCCATTTCTCCCAAAAAAAATTGAAACCACTCATTGATCATCTTGCCAGTCATCATCAAACTACTCCTCAATCTCTCTCTTCTAGTTTCAGAAAAACTTGTCTTGCATTTTCTTCACCCCCTAAATAGTAAGTTATTGTAATGGGTTGTAGGGTATGTTATTGTAATGGGTCCCTAGAGAGGCAAAGCCTAGATAATGTGTTGGCAAAACAAGGGGCTACAGTAGAAAATGTGTTCTAGAGTGTTTTATTGTAATGTGTTGTGCTCAATCTCTCTCTTCTATCTGCCCATGTAATGTATTATACCAATGATAACTTTAATAAAATCTTGCTTTGCTACTGATAAGAAAAACACTAAACATCTTTCAATTTGGGGTGGTATTGGGTACCATAGTGTTGTGTTTCCGTTTTGACTCCATGTAGGCACCATGTATGCAATTTGACCTTAACATACAAAAAATGTATTTGGTTGGGCAGATTTAAGTTAGAATAAAGACAGCATGCTTTGCATTGGGTTATATGCATGGGATTGTTTGGCGAAATGTCAAAAAGACACTTAAATCCAGGGGTGTTTCCACTCTGTTTGTCCTACATGGTGCCTATTATATAGAGTTTTGTGCCAAAACCAAGGTTCAAAGTATCGTTATGATATGCATTTCGGCAGTATCATATCGGTACTTAGAAACGCCTGAAACTCTATTTTTTTAGTTTTTTTTTCAAAGTTTGGTTTTTTGGGAAGCTAAAAACATGTTTTTTTTAATTAAAAAAAAGTTGGGGTTCCGAAACCCCTGGAAACAGGCGTTTCGGATCGTATTGTTTTCAAAAGATACGATACAATACACCTGATACGGGGTGTATCGTATCGATACTTTAAACCATGGCCAAAACAACTTAAGTTCATGCTGTTGCCATTTTGACCTAACACACCACGACTACGCAATGCCATGATGTCAAACACCACCTGGATATCTTTATCAATCACACTATTTAAATCAACACTCTTTTCAATCTGAAAGACTTCAGCAATTTGATCAATGTTTAGTGCAAAGCATAAACACACACACACACACACCTTCTAGTTCCCTAGGTGCAAGGCACAAGGCGAGGGCCGTGAGGCACACACTTCTTGAAAAAAAAAAAAACAAAAAATACTAATACACCATAACTCAGAAAATATTAAATGTTTAAAATGCCTATTGGCTCAAATTCAAATACATAAACATAACATATAAAACATATTCAAAGTGAGAATGTGGATTATACCAAAATGCTTCAAGTACTCAACAATTCAAGCATGTGAAACTTTCAATCTGTTTATTTGTATCCTAGTTCCATTACTTCAAGTAGCCAGTGTAATGTTAAACATCTTGCATTCCTCATCCTAGGAGATCAGCCCTCTTGCCTTCATAAAAGCCCCTTGAAGCAAGCCCAAACAAGTCCGGGTGGAAGTCTAGGGCAGCACCCCCGACCTAAATTTTTGGCCCATAAATATAAAGATACTGAATTTATAATTTAAGTCACAATTCATTCTATTTGATGATTAGGAATCAGCTTAGTTGTATTTTTGTCACTTCTTTAATCTTTAGTGGAATTTTGCTATTTGAGGCCCTATTGGCAAGAACTAGGTTTCAGGTATTTGAAAAGCTTTTGCTTTTGTTTATTTCAAAAGTTAATAGACCATTACTAGTGTACAAACAGCAATAAAAAAGTAATTTAGAAGTTGATAAACCATTACAAAGGTGTGAATCCAACAAAAAATAACAGAAAAACCCAATTTAAGAGTTGCCCCTAGCGTGAGGCACAACAAGGGCACGCCTTTTGAAAGAGGCCGCCCATGGGTTCAAGTGAGGCACATGCCTTAAATGCACTTCACCTATGTGTGTAGTTGTGCCTATTAAAACACCAAAATGGAGTGAAGCTTCATCGCATTCCTACCCCGCTTTCACCATCCAAATCATAGTTTTCAAGGTGTCAAGACAAAGCTAGGCAATAGGCAATGCACCTTGGTTGCCTAGCCACCTAAGTGGCGCCTAGGCATCACCTGGCAAAGGAATTTTTTACATAGAAATCATGAATTCTAGGTAATTTCCTAAGTTCTATGGCAACCAGAAACCATCTTTCCTTGATAATCATTTATAGACTAAATAAAAAATTATAAGCTTCATATAAAACATAAAAAAAAACTCAACATATTTATGAGAAGAGAAAGAAGAAAGAAAAAGAAATTTCAGAAAATGTAAGGGCTGAGTTCCAATTTTTGTCTACGAAAAGGGGAAGAAGAAGAAGAACATGATGATGATGATGATGATGATGATGATGATGATAAAGATAAAGATAAAGATAAATGTGTTAATCAGACAGAATTTTTAAGTTTTTTCCTTGCTTATTTGTTCAGGTTTTGAAGTTGTTGAAGGTTCAAGACAGCATATACACCAACATGTATATCGATTGATCCCTAATAAATAAGAAAATAATAAAAATAAACTATTATAAAAACATGCAAAATGATCACTTTAGTTTAACAATATTTACTTAATTATTATAATATCAGAATACATAGAGTATAAAAGTTTTTCATAGTGGCATGTACAGAATAGGTAGGCAATTAAGCGAGTTGACCATCCATAGGCACCTTGTAACTTAGGCATCACCCTGACAACTATGGTCCAAATCATGTCACCAACACTCTAATCTTTTAGACATCATGTAAATCCTGTAAAGGTTTCTTTCTGTATTTGGTAATCTGAACACCTTGAGAGGGATCATCTAGTGAAGTGGGAGCAAGTTAGTAAACCCAAGGAGCAGGGTGGGCTTGGAATAGGGAACCTAACCTCTAGAAATACAGCACTGCTAGGGAAATGGTTATGGAGGTTTCCAATAGAAAATGGCAAACTTCGGCATAAAGTAATTGCAAGCATTCATGAGAGGACGAACAATGGATGGGATGCAAAAGTAGCCTCTTCAACAACTTCACTGTCTTCTTGGAAATCAATACAGGTGGTATACCCAAATTTTATCAATTTTATCAGTATATGATGTGGGAAGTGAGACCCGGGTATTGTTTTGGGAAGACCTTTAGCTGGCTGAAACCCCCCTTCAGTTTGTCTTTCCTAGCCTCTACTCCTTGTCAAATTATAAACAACAACATGTCTCGAGATTTGCTTCCTTGACTCCTTCAGGGATTAACTGGGACATTGAATTAGAAGGGGCTTGAGGGACAATTGAGTGTGAGGCACTCATCCAATTACTGGGTAAACTCCACCAAACATTCCTTGATCAGTCAATGGAGGACATTAGAACTTGGTCTTGTACCCCTAATGGTGTTTTCACTTGTGCTTCCTTCCTTAATGCTCTCTTGCAGTCCAATAATTTGGGGGAGAACTTCCCTGTGAAAGAAGTTTAGACCAAGCCTATCCCACCTAAAACCCAGCCATTGTGTTGGGAGGTTTGTCTTGGAAAGATAAACACCTGTGATTTGCTTCAAAAAAGAAGGCCAAACGTTTGCCTCTCACCCCACATATGTTTCCTTCGCCGTGTAAGTGGTGAATCCCTATCTCATTTATTGTTGTCTTGCTCTCCTGTACTTGGTATTTGGGAATTCTGCTGCTCTCCTTTTGGTCGCAGGTGGATATCTCCACAGGATATAGTGTGCTTACTCAGCCCAAGTTTCTTAAGACAACAAAGAAAAAAAGGAAGAATTATGTGGACAGCAATTCAGGCTGCAGTAGTATGGACTGTTTGGGAGGAAAGAAATGGAAGTATTTTTTATGAGAAACGCAGATCAAAAGAGGAATTATGTGAAGTTATTCATGTTAGAGCAGCACACTAGATAAAGACAATTGATGCATTCAAAGATTTTTCAGTATATGAAATCACAAGGGCATGGTCTGAAGTGGCAGCCTCCAAAAGAGAAAAGGAAAAGAGGGTTATGGTATGGGACCACCCCCAGCAGCTAATAAAATAAAACTGAACTTTGATGGAAGTTCCATGGGAAGCACTGGAATGGCAGGTATTGTAAGAGTTTTTAGAGACTGATGACTATTTTAGGGAAATAGATAGCAAGGCTTAAGACTCACCAAACAATCAAACTTTCAGCAGTTGCAACTAAAGGGGGATTCAAAGCTAATCATTTCTTGGGCAAAGAATAAACAGATCTATAGGCATGAGTTTAGGGAAATCTAATATATATATATATATATATATTAAAGGAAGGTTTTCAAGCTACAGCCCCCACCATTCAGACACATGACTTTTTCATTTTTCTGGAAATTTAGACACATGGCATTTTTTAGTTGTTAAAGCCCATAGCTCATTACCACCATTCAAACAAGTGGGCTTCTCATTTTCTAAAAAGCTAGACATGTGGCAATTTCTGAGAAATTCCTGCTAAAGCCCACAACCCACTACCAGGCTACAGCCCCTGCCATTCAGACCCATGGCCTTCTCATTTTTCTGGAAAACTAGACACGTGGCATTTTTTTAGAAGTTGCTGCTAAAGCCCACAACCCACTACCACCATTTTCAATCCATTCCTAAAAAAATGCAGAAAAATGCAAAAGTGGTTATCCACAATCACTTCTGCCTACATTTTTTTAATAATTATTTAAAATATTAATAAATATAAATCTAACATTATTGATTCCACAATGTAAATTTAACATTACTGATTCCCCATACTTAGTACGGGGGTCATTCACTAGTAGATAGCATAATACAGGGGCTGAATATTACATTTAATTGGGTAAGAAGGACTGCAAATGGGATGGCTGATAATCTTGCAAAACAAGGGGTAAATAGGTAACAATTGTTTTGGGCGCAATTGTAACATTTGTACCTTGTGGGTATTGATCAGATATATTGTAATATCATAATTTAGTACATTTTAATAAAATTTTTAGTTCTTTTTACTGATCAAAGGAGAAAATGGAGGCTCCAAAGCAGAATACCTAGCTTTGAGCCTCACTTTGATCACCTCCACCTACTCTATTTGTAATTTCTAATTCATCAATGATCAAATATATTGCTGAAAACAGCTAATAATGATCCATTAAATCATGCTTCTAGTCCAAATTCAAGTGCCCTTTTGCAGACCTATAACTTTTTCTTGATAAATCCTTCACATCCTTCATCTTGTATACTCTCTAAAACTTATTTCATGGAACTACTCCCATAAAGACCAAGCTTCAGACGGGAAGAACTTCGGTTATGTGAACCAAACAGGGGTTCTTACTGTTCTTAACTTTTTCTATTCATACTAATATTTTTTTTCTTTCCTCGTAGTTCCATCACCATCTTCGATTTCTCTAATCACCTTTCCTCTTCTGACCCTAATCCTCTCCCAGCCTTCCAATAGTCACTTCAATATGTCTTCAAGATGCACTTTTCCAAACTAAAATCATTGTTTACCCCTTAAAAGTTTTAAAAACAGCAGCCTGGTCAGACCCATAACTGTAAAAAAGTATCTTCCTTCTCTGTCTCAGAAAAACATTAGCCACATAATTTCCATCCGACCATCCATCTCTCCCACCCAACATCAACCACCTCCCCAACCCTCTCACTTCTGCCATTGCTTTACTCATCCTCACAGACTCCATTGAAATTCAAGCATCATCTTCTCCTACTCATCCAACTTTTCTACAAACCAAAAAAACAAGTTTCTCAGCCGTTTCCTAACCTTGGAGTTGATGAAACAATGACTCTGCTCCCCGAACACCTTCAACCTGAACCTCTTTTACCAGCCTAATGTCCTACAAAGTATCAGCTCTACTACCAAGATCAACTCAATCCTTGCAACTATGGTTTAAAGTATTGATATGATACGCCTCGTATCGGGCGTATCGTATCGTATCTTTTGAAAACGATAACGATCCGAAACGTCTGTTTCCAGGGTTTCGGAACCCCAACTTTTTTTAATTAAAAAAAACATGTTCTTAGCTTCCCAAAAAACCAAACTTTTTAAAAAAATAGAGTTTCGGGCATTTCTAATTACTGATACGATACTGCCGAAACGCGTATCGTATCGATACTTTGAACCTTGCTTGCAACCATCTCTCCCCACCATACCCAAACCACAAGTTTCCTCTGCTTCCACTAGTACATCATTACACCCAAAGCCCTGCCCACTTTGAGAAGTAAAGCCACATACATTAATGTGACTACCAGCTGAAGAGACTCCATTTACAACTTGTTCCCCATCAAGCTGCGAAAAAACCCTTCCCCACTTCATGATGCTCAAGCCTCTTTATCCTTAACCTTCAATCTTGACAGGGAAGAAGCTTTAAAGGTATCAAGTAATAACCCAAATCGACTCCTAATGACTTGGGGAATTAACAAGCCATTGCCAAGAATTAACCACAAAAGTAATACCAGATATCTAATCCAAAACCTCCTATCCATTAAATATAAAATCCATAACCTCTTCAATTACCTGTCCAACAATCCCAATACATTTCCCCAGAAAACTGAAACAAAAGTTATCTAAGCTTCTTAGTTTTTCTCCTCAAATTCCCGTATCATGCTACATTAGACCACTAACATTCAATGGGCAATTTGCCCCCATTTGGATGACACAAACATCTCTCCATCTGACAAATCCATGATATAAGCCCAGAACTACAAAAAAAGGGGGATCTTTAAGTCATACCATAGAAATTCAAAAATTACTGATCAAAAAAAATCAAAAATTGAATTTGCTCTAATCTCCAAGCCAATCAAATCCATATCACGCAAATCGGCCTCCCTACCATAATAACATTCTTTATGAGCAGACATCTCAGCCCTTTCATACTCTGAGACAACTTGCAAAGCTTGGCATATATTTGTGAAATTAGGTCACAATCTTTTTTACCTTGGCATTAGTGCTTAAAACCACTATATTGTTAGTGCACTCACTCTCTTCAACTTCTAATATTTAGCGCCAAGCAGTAAATCACTGAATCATTTCTATCTACTGACTCCCTTAACTTCTCTGGAAAACACACTGACAGGCAGACAACCAAGGTAACTGTTAGACAGTTTTGTATGCCCTTAGCTTCAATCAGAATGATGTACTTTATGAGTTTATTGTAAATAAATAAAGATACATATTTGATTCATGTTCCCTTGGTATGTTTCTGTGTAATACCCTTAAACTGGACACTTAATGAGACTCGTGTTAGTTTAGAATGTTCACAGCCAGTGGGTCGGTCTGGGGAGACCTATCCTGACAAGGCTGACACTGTGGTGCCACCAAGTCGGTTGGGGTGGCCTGTCTCAGCTGCCAGGGTGAGACCCTAGGCACATACAGTGTAGGATTAATTGAATCTTTGAACTGGACCAGATTTCCAGTATTGCCCTGGACCTTGGAGATTGATGGGCAAAACTGGAAAGTTACACCCGACCCCTAGACTCGATTATGATACTGCACTAGGTGTCGGATTGGGCTATCTTTGATGTACCAATCAGTGAGATCCTTAGCGGGGGTCAAAACCTGGGTATGTTGGGACAGTCCGAGAATTCATCTGAGTGGGTGATCATAGTGACAGGATCAGCCCCTTTGTCGGACAAAGGTAATGATCGGGGATGCACTCTCACTGATGGAAACCAAGACTGCCGGCAGCCGATTTCAACCGTTGAGATTTGTTTTGCAAAATATATTTTATATAAGATATAAAAGTATATATATTATGGTTTCCAAAATGTTTGCAAGAAGGTTTTAATTCCCGGGATCCATATAAGTGGAGAGTGCAACACTGTTCCTTGCAACCGAGGGAGAGGTCCTCTCTTGTCGGGCAGTGTATGATCATTATGGGCTGAGAGGTTAAGTGTAAGACCATTGAGGATAACACCTGATGGGCTAATCTTGCATCTGCCCACAGTCCCTGGGTGTTACAAGGTGGCTTGGCCCAGGGACCACTTAGTGTAAGCGTTGGGCCCATAGAGCCCATTTGATGGGTTTCAAGGGGTACACTGTCTTCAGCAGTGCATTCGGCCAGGCCTTGTAACAAAGGCCAGACTGAACCCATGTGGCTGATGTGTAGATCAATGCTTGGGTCCCACGTCATACAAGGAAGCCCAACTGGGCAGCAGTTTGGAAGGCTTTTTGAGTACATAACCTTAAATAAGCCTTAAGCCCATTTCGAACTAGGCTGATTTGATCAGTCATTTAAAGGGGGCGAATTCTGAAGTGGGTCAGCTAAAAGGATTGAGCTTAGACCCTATCCACTCAGAGAGTCCAAGATCTAAATGAGATTTAGATCTAGAAACCTCCTAATTAGATTAGGAGATAGCTGATCTGATCTGCAGATAAGATAAGGATTATCCCTTATCACTAAGGGACTTCTAACCCAAATATGATTTGGATTAGCAACTCCTAATCTGATTAGGAGCTGATCCCTTTGAGATTATAAAAGGGGAAGGGGGCGGCAGCCTTTTACATGATCAATAGCATTCTTCTCTTTGAAGAAAGAGAGATTGAGAGATTTCCTGCATACTGCGAATTCTCTCCTGCCGCCACCTTCCTGCCATTGCCATTCCTTCAGTTCGATCTCCAGTTCTTGGGAGCAATCAAGATTTGATCTTGATCTCAATCTTTTGGGAAAAGATTGGTTGGAGCTGTACTCACAAGCCGTCCAGTTGATTCTTGCGAAGGGTCAAGTTCTTTTGAAGAACATTGTTGATTCTGCTCCATCCTTCACTGCGCCATCTTCAGTGGGAGCAGATTTTGGATCCTTCCTTGGGCGTGAACACCTCCATTGGGAGATAGTATTTCTCCGTATCAGGTATAATCCTCTCCCACTCCTTTTGGTTCAAATCTGGTTCAGTTTATGGTTCAAGATTGATCCTTGAAAATATGATTTTCTAAATAGGGAATACGATTCCCAATTGAAGGGAGAGATAAATTTTTGAAATTCGCCCCTTATTCCGCAATCTTTGGGCGTCCATAGGATGGATCTCTCATCCCTTCAGTAACAGCCATGGAAACAACAAGAATATAGAGGATCACAACCTAACCTACTAACCTCATTTTCAATCTTCTTGAAAGTAAAGCTCACGTTCAAATTTAGGATTCAAAGCAGGACTTAAGTACTAAAGAAATATAACCAGATTTGATGAATACATGAAGATGCCAAGGCATTGAGCATTATGAATAAGACCAGAAACCATTAGAAAGGAATCTTCTGAAATAAGATAATACCATATTAATGCAGAAGACGGGCAAAGTAGAATTCTTTTGAGGTGCATATATAACAACTGCATTTCCTAGAGTGTATACAGGCCATGTTTCTCTAATTCCAGTATCTTATTCGGTTAAACTTGGCATTGACATATTTTTTATCGATAACATAAACTTTCAATAGAGAAAGAAGTACAAAGGACTAGGGAGGGGTAAACTCTCTTAACCCTCCCCAATAAGAAATATAATTCAATTACAAAATGGCCAAAACAATTGTTCCCTTCCCACCCCATGCTTAGCAAGGGTATCCACAAAAGAGTTGGCACACCTTTTTACCCATTGAAACTGAATCTCCACACCTTGTGCTAGCTAGTTGAACATTCTTTTTTCATTAGCAAACTTTCGGAGACCACTCTTCTCTTCTTGCAGCCATCCTATGACCAATTTTGAATCCCCATCAATAATGAGCTTGCAGCAGCCCAGCTCATGTGCCTTCTTCATTCCTTCCATCACAGCCAGAATCTCAGCTCAAAGAGAATCACCTACACCAATAGGGCTAGAGAATAGAGCAATGACTTTCCCATCTTCATCCTTGAAGGTTCCTCCAATTCCAGAAGGCCCTGGATTACCTTTACTACTCCCATCAAAGTTCATCTTAGAAAAGCCAGAGGCCGGGGAGACCAAATGGGATTAATCTTGGTTTTAGCAGGTGCTAAATTGGCCACTTCCTTCCAATTTCTTCTTATCATATCTGTAGAGATATTCGCAAACAAATCTAGAGATTTCACCCAATGCACCACTCTAATAGTAATTGTTTCAATAATGGCCTCCTTATTCCTCTCCTTTTCATTAAATATCCTTTAATTTCTTTTCTCCCACATTGTCCAGCATATGGCAGCTCTGGCACATCTCCAAAGCAGTCTACCCCTCTTCTTTGGCCACCTGAAAAAGGAAGAGGCGAACAAGCTTTGTACATCTAGAGGGGGCGTCCATCTACAACCAAATAAAGAGAAAAACCATTCCCAAATATATGAGACAAGAGAGCAAGAAATTAATAAGTGATGCAACTCTCACCATTTGCCTTACAAAGGATGCACCAATTAGGTCTTTTTCTCTTGAGCAAGTCACAAGTGTTACATCTTCCCAGAAAGGCTTCCCAACAAAAAGCACCAATTCTTGGGGGAATTGGCTTGCCCCAATCTTCCAAAACTGGAAGGTCCATACCCGAGCTATCAGAGGGTTGTGTTAAGGCCTAAAAATGGAAGCACAAGAAAACTCACCATAAGAGGTTATAGTCCAAAGTCTGCTATCCCTTCTCCCTGGACCAAGGCCACCTCACCCAAGGTATGAATTAAGGTAGAAACATGGCTGACTTCAGCATCCTTAAGGCCCCTTCTCAGACCCAAATCCCAATCAAAGGCAAGAAATGAATCTGAAGGTACCTCAAAGGTGGACACAGGCTCATTTTTAAACAAAGAGATGGAACACATGGAAGGAAATTGTTCTTTCAAGGTCACATCTCCCACCCAAGTATGTTCCTAGAACTTTACCCAATTTCCAGAACATAGGTCATACATAATGAATGACAAAGAAGAATGGCATGTATAGATTTCCAAGGAGAAGCTCGTGTAGCCCTTGCCAAAACTCCAGCATCCCAACCATCTGCCATTTGCCCATGAATGCTCACAATCACCTTAACCCATAACTTATCCTCCTACCTTGGCAGCCTCCGTAACAATTTTCAGTAAAGCCTCATTTCTCCTTTGAATACTTCCTATCCCCAATCCACCCACCTCCTTCTAGTGACCACCTCCCACCATACTCTATGATCTCTTTTTTCTTTCCCCGATTCCCACGGGAAATCTCAAATCAATTTTTTCAACACCCTGCTCACTCCTTCCGAGATCCTAAATACAAACAAGAAGTAAATTGACAAGTTGATCAAGGTAGACTTAATCAAAGTGATTCTACCACCCAAGGAAAGGTAATTCCTCTTCCACGAAGCTAATCTCTTAGTGAACCTATCACCACCGGGATATAAAAACTATTATTTAATAAAACACCTCACATCCCCAAACAAATATGGTAACTAGTATTTTTCGTACATGGTTTATTTATGCCTATTGAGTAACCCAGTTTGTACTTGAAAAACTTTAGAAATTAAGCGAAGAACACAAAAGTACAAAAAATAGAAAAGGAGGAAAGGAAAGAGGAGAAATGAGTAGGGAAGCCAGGGAAGGAAAGTCATAATTGTCATACCTTTTCTTAATCCAGGACACACATCTTCTCCTCTAAATACAAGAGGAACTTCGATCTTCAATAATGCACTTGATGGAGCCCTTAAGAATGTGACATTTAATACCGCATCTGTTCCCGAGTGGAGATGAAGCTATAAAATTTGCAAAAGATGCAATATAGAGGGTGAGGCAGAGATTTTAAGTACCAAGCTAGAAGGAACAAGAACAATTAATGCAAACAAAGTTGAACTAAAACAAATGCATGCTTACTTTGAGATATGTTCACTACCTTTACCAGAATGAGCTCTAACATGCCATAACCCTAAAATGAACCCACTCCAATGTTCAATAATATAAAGAAATGTCTTTAATATATATTTGCAAAACATTAATTGGAATGAAACCTACTTTATCTCAAAAGAAATCACAATCAATATCAATGTAAAGAGATAAAGAAAAAAAAATTATATCACCCAACATATCAATAAATGACAGACAGTATCAGCATCTTTGTTTTATCAGCAACACAAAAAGATTCATTAGATTATCAGAATGTGTACAACAAGAAGTTGTGGGTAGACTTAAAGTCCACCTAAACCCCACTAATTACAATACAGACCCAAGCTTAACCCAACAAAGAAATTCATTAATTACAAATAAGCCCCAAAAGGACCCAAGGGATATCCTACTAGCTACAATGTAACCCAAAACATAGATTGTCTTTTGACTTCTTGCTTAGTTAGACCATCAGCTATGCTATTGGCTGACCTCCTAATCCATTGAATTTCCATATCTTTAGAAACCTGCTTAAAACGCCTGAACTCATTTCTTAATCTCCATATTGCTCCTTCCTCTTTTTTCAGCCAGTTTACAACGACTTTTGAGTCCCCTTCAATAATCAACCTGTTACTCCCCAACTCTTTAGCTTGCTCAACACCAAACACTGATGCCTTCAATTCTGAATTCACCACATCACCATATTGGGTAGGGCCTGAGAACATGGCAATGATATTTCCATTCTCCTCCCTTATTACCCCACCAATGCCCGATGGGCCAGGGTTTCCCAAACAGCTCCCATCAAAGTTTAGCTTCTTCCACCCAACATCTGGAGGGGACCAGAATTCAGTTACAATAGGTCTTCCATAAGCTATATTTGCAATTGTTCCCCATGATCTGAAGAAATCTTCTATCTTAAAATCTGCAAATATTTTCAAAGTTTTCACCTAATGGGCCACCCTTATAGTTATCACTTCAGTCACAGCATCTCTGCCTCTTTCCTTATCATCAAATATCCTCAGATTTCTTTCCTCCTAGATTGTCCAGGTCACTACTGCTCTAGTGCATTTTCCCATTGCTTTTCCTCTCCTTTTAGAGCACCTGAAAATGTTGGAGCTAATATCATTCATCAAAAAAAAATTTTGGAGCTAAAAAGATCTTCCAGATTAGCAGGAAGATTCCAACTGCAACAAAACTGATAGGAAAACCACTCCCAAATAGAGTTAGCAAAAGGGCAGGATATAAAGAGGTGAAGAGCAGTCTCACCATTCAGCCTACATAAGGAAGTTTGGGGACAAGCACCACTTTGGTCTTTTTCTCTAAAGCAAGTCACAAGTGTTGATGGAACCATGGAATACTTCCCAACAAAATGCACTGATTTTTGGAGGAATTGGCCGAGACAAAACCGCCTTAACAGGGAAAGAAGGAGAGGAGAGGCAGTATCAGCATCTCCCACTTATCATGTCATTTTTGAAGAAAAAGTGCACCCAGGTTCTGATACATATCAAAATTAATAATATAGGTGGAACTGTCTCTCCTATGTACACATACCAAGGCAAATTATAGTTACTAATCTAAACGATAGTTAACAAAACCAGTGTTTTAAAAGTGCAAGGCACAAAAAAGGCGCAAGGGTCAATTTGCACCTAAGGCGCAAGGCGAGGTGCACACCTTTTTGAAGCAAGGCGCAAAAATACAAAAAAAAAATGCTAAAAAACAAAAAAATGTCAGAAAATTCAAAAAAAATCAAAAAAAATATTAAACATAATATTAATAAAAAATATAAACTTAAATTTTAAAATAAATGTTTTAAAGAACCTATTATCTAAAATTATAATACATAAACATAAGATGTAAAGCATATTCAAATGAGAATTTAAAAATAAAATCAAACATATAAAACATTTTCAAGCATGTAAAACCTCTAATCTCTTTTTTCACTCAATTGCATTACTTCAAGTAGCTAATGTAATGTAAAACATATTACATTCCTGATTCTACGAGCCGTCTTTGTGCCACGCCCCTCGAGGCAAGTCCTTCCGAGAACCCCCAATTTGGTAATGTTGCTCATTCATTCATCCTAATAAAATGTCTTCTTAAAAAGCAATTAAAACTATAAAAATCATCACTTTTGTGTGAAAAACAAAGAATTTAAGACCTAACGTGGACTTGTTTGGGCTTGCCTCGAGGGGCGTGGCACGGGGGTCCGGGGGCGGCCCCTGGCCCAGCCGTTTTGTTCAAAAAAACGCAAAAAAGTGCCAAATTTTCAAAAGGCGCACACCCGGGCTGAGGCGCAAGGCGCATCAGGCACACGCCTAGGTGCACCAGGTGTGCGCCTTTTGAAAGGGCTGCACCTGGGACCTAGGCGACACACCCTTTAAATCACTGCCTCACCCAATACAAATATGACATCTGACTTTCCATATGTCTCCCCTAATGACACTTAAGGCTATGAAAACCCCCTGATCTAGAACTTTTCAGAAATATTTAAGCAAAACCATATTCACAAATATAAATACACTAAAATTTTTGGACCAAGTTGCCAGAGTCTATATGTGATGAGATTGACAAAATTTGTAGTAACTTCATATGGGGTTCAAGCGGAAGGGAGAGGAAGTTGCATATGATTGAATGGGGGAAAAAAGTGGTCAAGGCCAAGTAGCATGGGGCTATTAATGAGAAGAAAAAAAATCAACCCTTTCTTATTTAGCGGGTGGCAGATTCTAAGCGAAAAGCAGTGTCTTTGGACAGCAGTTTTCAAAGCCAAGTATTTGGCACGGCAGGACTTTCTTACTTGTCAACCGAAAGCAAGGGACTCCTACACATAGAAAAGCATTTTGCATGGCAGAGAAGTACTCTTAAAGGGTTTGGGCATCTTGGTGGAAAATGGACGAAAGTCAAAATTCTGGCTAGATAATTGGCTTGGAGACGGACCTCTTATTGAATATGCCTGCACTGAACTTAGCGAGGACGAGGTGGAAGGGCCCATTTCGGATTTCTGCAGTGATTTTGGTCTTTGGAAAATCAATGAGCTTCAAGTTGCCAACTGAAAGCTGAAAATTGCTGCTTTTGCTATTGATGTAAACGCGCAGGGCCCAGATAGCTTTTCTTGGAGAGCTTCAACCAGTGGCCAATTTAGCTCCAAGTCTGCATATTTACTGAAAACCAGTCCCCATATGGATGATGCAGATAAAAATTGGAAAGCGATTTGGAAAGTGCCTTGCCAAAATCGTATTCCTTTTTTTTCTATGGTGAACCATGCATGAGGCACTCTTAACCAAGATGGCCAGGACACGTCGTGGACTATCTATTCATGATCCATGCCCAAGATGCTTGACTGATCCAGAATCTATTCTACACCTGCTGCGGGATTGTCTTTCAAGCCAGCATTTATGGCTCTCGCTGGATATTTCTCTCTTTGGGTCCAGTTTCTTCTCCATGCCACTTCAAGGAATGGGTCCTTAGCAACTGCAAAGTCATGCCACTTTACAACGGCATTCCCTGGGCAACAATTTCTGTCTATGCTTCATGCTTTTTATGGAAATGGCCTAATAAGATGGTATTTGATCAGGTCTGCACTTGGCCTTCACATGAAAAAGAGTTGATTTTACAACAAGCGAGGTAAGCATGGGATTATTTACCTAGAGGCTACCCCTCTACGAGAGATTCTCATTAGTTGGACTAATCCCCCTCCTAATTGGCTAAAAATGAACCTTGATGGCAGCTCGCTCGGGAACCCGGGAAGCGCAGGGGCAGGCGGTAGACTGCGCGATCATTGTGGCCAGTGGCTTATGGGCTTCAAGTACAAAGTAGGTATCTCAGACAACCTTCTAGCAATGTGGAGCGAGGGATCGCGAGTATCGTCTCGGCGTACTTTGGGTCTGGTTTGGGGAACTCCTCGAGATATGTGAGAGGGACTTCGGGTTCGTGGAGGATCGCAGCTGCTGCTGCCTGGGAGAAGAACCGGAGTTGAATGGAAGCTCTGCTGAGCAGTGGCCGATGGAGCCACATTTGGTCGTCTCTTCGTAGAGAGAGAGAGAGAGAGAGAGAGAGAGAGAGATGTTAATGAGCTTGCTCCGTTTGTCTGAGGAGTTGGATGTGGAGGTTTACGGCGGAGACGGAGAGGTTTAAGGATGAAGAGAAGAAGAGGGGAAACGAAGAGGGGTTTCGGGTATTTGGGCTCGGCAAGATACTTTGATTTGGATTTGGGCTGGGATGGACCCGGATCATGTCATTCCGTCCGATTTCGATTTGCTCATGAATCATAAATCATGAATTTGCCTTGTAGATGAGTGTTAATTAGTCAAATATACACTTGCTTTTACTAATTCACGAAATTCTTGTATCCAAAGGATCAAAATATTGTTTACGGGGTAAGATAGTTTGGAAATGCATGGATAAGGACATAGGGTGAATGATATAGAAACATTTAGATGCATTAAGAAAATGCATAAATTATACAAATACATACATAATATTAAGCTAAAATCGTCTATGGATAATGTATATAAACAGAAACATTACAATGTTAATAATACTGGGATTTTAGAATATGTATATATTATATAATAATTATCACAATTTCAATTTTTATTAATTTTTTTGGAATATTTTATTTGTTTACTATTTTTGTATAAAAAAATAACTCTATTTTTCGAATAATAAATATATTTTTATTTTTAACATTTGTTTTAGTTTACACATAATTTTAAAACAAAACATTTTAAGGTAGATAAAATAAATTATTTTTATAATTTTTAGTTTATATTAATTTGGGGAAAATTAAAGCTTAAGTTATTTATTTTAGCTTTTATAATTATAATTTCCATTTTATTAATTTTATTTATTTATTATTTTTATATAACAACTCTATTTTTTATCAAATAATAAATATGCTTTCATTTTTTAACATGTAATTAATATGCAAGATGAAGCACATAATCATTTAACGTACTTAAAAAAATATTTTTATAATTTTTAATTTTCATTATTTTTTGGAGAAAACTAAATCTTAAATTATTTATTTCAGTTTTTATAAATATATATAAATTTCAATTTTTATTAGCGTTCAAAATCAATTAAAAAATGGTTAATATATAGTTTTGTCAAATTAGGCATCAATACAAAGACGCATCATACCTATAAAAGAATAATTCTTTACATATCAAGGTTCAAAAAACATTTAATTTCTCTTTCAATCTTTTTCTCAAATCCAAAACATGGTGATACCCACTAAAATTAAGATAAGCAAGCACCCAACAAGTTACCAAACGAGGGAGCCACCCATTAAAACCAAGATAACCAATTATTCAGTTTAATCATTTGTTAGACTAACCACGTAGTCACGTTGTTGTTGATTAAATACATTTGTTAGGCTGTTAAAGAACTGAAGCATTTTGAAATGTTTAGAGGCATCAAGGTCCTTGATGAGTGGACCTTTTGATTGCCTCAAGAAAACCTATAAAAAGAGAAGGTCACCACTCAGCGAGGCGTCCATCTCAATTTATTTCCCCTCTCTTTGGAGGCTTTGAATCAAGTAGAGATTCATCTAAGAAATCGATACGGATTGAGACAGAGTCTGCAAATTCAGAATAGGAGAGAAGGAAGGTATAATTTTATTTTTGATTTATTTGAATATATATTTGTTTAACACTATCTTTGGGGCCGATTTCCCTTTAAAAACCAACAAAATTGGTATCAGAGCCTCTCTAAAATGCTTAAAAATGTAGATTGCATTTTTCAGTAATTTGCTCGTATTCTGGCGAAATATATGCCAGAAATTGATCCCTAGTTGACTATCCTCCTTTTCCAATCTATTGGAGGCTGATCGGTTGCCAGAAGTGACCAAAAATGGATGGTCTGAAATCGGTTATTGATTTGGGTTGTGCAAACGCAAACCTGATTATGAATTTCAAGCGAAGAAGACGACTTGCCCAGGTCCATTTAGACATGTTCTTGATGGATCGTGTCCGACACAGTACCGTACCATATATGATGAGTTGTGTTCGTCATTAGGGGTGTCAACCGTATTCGAAAATCCATTTCGAATTCGATATTCGACATAATCGAATTGAATTCGGATAATTCGAATATAAAATCGGTCGAATTCGGATATTCTATTCTTACCGAATAGTTAATCGGATTCGAATTCGGATATGACCTTATTCGATTCGATAAATATCCGATTCGACCAATTATTTAATTCTTGTATACAATATATAAAATATTTTATATAATTTATATATTTATATACTTTATATCAATAAAATATTTATTTTTTTATTTATTAATTATCTAAAATAATTAATTAATCGAATTCGAATCGAATATTCAAATATTCGAATATTTAATCGGATTCGAATTCAGATATTAATTTTCAATATCCGTCAGATATCGGATTTTCTAATCGGATTCGAATTCGGATATTGCCTGATCCTATTCGAATTCAATCCGTTTACACCCCTATTGAAGGAATGGTAGGATCCATCTAATGGACGCCAAAACTGTTGCGGAATGGGTGGGCGAATTTCAAAAATTTTCTACCTTCTTCCAACTAGGAATCGTATTCCCTAAATTTAGAATACCATATTCAAGGATCTTACTTGAACCCTATTCGAACCAGATCTGAACCAAAAGGTAAAAGGGAGGAATATACCTGATCCGGAGAAGCAGTATCTCCCAAAGTTGGTGTTCACGCCCAAAGAAGAAACCAAGATCCGCTCCTGCTGAAAATGACACAGTTGTGGATGGAACAGAACCAGCATGGTGCGTCCTACACACTGGATCCTTCACAAGAATCCTCTGGAAACTCTGAACACCGAATCTTCTTCAGTCTTTCATGCAAGACTGATATCAAGAACTGATTTCTTGACTTCCTATTGCTGCAAAGATCGAATCTTGCAAGAGAGAATGGCGGCGGTAGGAGGAGAACTCCAGGGACGAAGATGGCTGAACCGCTTCTCTTCTCTCTGCAGTATGAATGAGATCTAATCTCAATTCGCAGGGAGTATTCTTTCACCCAAACCCTGGTTCGAAATCTGATATATTTCTGTTGGGTTTCTCCTCTTATCTTCTTGATTAAGAAACCTCCTAATTAAGAGTTATCCCAATCCAAATCTGTATTTGGATAGAGGGTTATCTTAATCCTATCTGCAGATTGAGTTAGTTTACTCCTGATCTTATCAGGAGGTTACCATATTCAAATCTAATTTGAATTTGGTCTCCTGGAGTGGATAAGGTTAAAGGCCTAATCCTTTTACTAACATTAATCTCAGATTCGCCCCATAGATGGGTGATCATATCAGCCCAGCTCGAAATGGGCTTTTGGCCCATTATATGTTCAGTGTTTAACTAGTTTCCAATCTGCTGCCCAGTTGGGCTTCTTTGTATGGCGTGGGACCCAAGCATTGATCTACACACCAGCCACATGGGTTCGGCCTAGCCTTTAATACAAGGCCCAGCCGAATTCACTGAAAAACTCAGTAAACCCCAGAGCCCATCATATGGACCCTATGGGCCCAACACTTACATTGAGTGGTCCTTGGGCCAAGCCATCTTATAAAAACCTAGGGACTATGGGCAGGTGCAAAATTAGCCCATCAGGTACTATCCTAAATGGTCTTACACTTAACCTCTCAGCCCTTAATAATCAAGCACTGCCCGACAAGAGAAGACCTCTCCCTCGGCTGCAAGGAACAATGCCGCACTCTCCACTCACATGGATCCCGAGAATTAAAACCATTTGCAAACATTTTGAAACCGTACATATATATATAAATATATTAATTTTGCAAAACGAAAATCTAACGATTGAAATCAACTGCCGGTAGTTTGGTTTCCATCAGAGAGAGTGCCTTTCCCGATCATTACCCTTTGTCCGACAAAGGGGCTGATCCCGTCACTATGATCACCCACTCAGATGAATTCTCAGACTGTCCCAACATACCCAGGTTTTGACCCCCATCTAAGGATCTCACTGATTGATATATCAAAGACAGCCCGATCCGACATATAGTGAAGTGTCATAATCGAGTCTAGGGGTCAGATGTAACTTTTCAGTTTTGCTCATCTATTTCCAAAGTCCAGGGCAATACTGGAAATCTGGTCCGGTTCAAGGATTCGAATAATCTCATACTACATGTGCCTTGGGTCTTACCCTAGTGGCCGAGACAGGCCATCCCAACACTTGGTGGCACACCAGTATCAGCCTTGGCAGGATAAATCTCCCTAGACTTATCCAATGGCTGTGAACATTTAAAACTAACACGAGTCTCTATAAGTGTCCAGTTTTAGGGTCTTACACAGAATTAAACCAAACAACATGAATCAAACATGCACTTTATTTATTTCCACTAAATAACAAAAGTGCATCAAGTCGGATTGAAGCTAAGGGCATACAAAACTGTCTAACACCTATTCGCCTTGGCATCGTGTCTAATCGGTTCCATGCGAACTAAGTGGTTCGAACGTGGTCTGAATGGGTTAAACTGAACCAAACCGATCCATAACATATCATAACACTTTATGGGACCAGTTTGACAGGCACATGTGCAGTTTGCCTTGCTGTGTGATTAAATTCACTTGGTTATTATTATAGAATCATTCTTAAACCCAAAAGAGAGAGGATGAGACCATATATAACTTTGTCATTTGATAATTATGCTTGATTGTTTGGATGCATGATTTATAGTTTGTTCATTTAGCTCCCAATGTGTAATTAAATTTAGTATTTTTGCATGGCAACCTTGAACACTCAAAACCTTTTTGCTCAATTTCAATCATTCTCCATTGAATTTTCCCTGGAACAAATTAAAAGAAATGGAGAAGTTGGATTGACACCATCTTAGGGGCCTATGGATATGACATCTACCTCATACAACCTGAACCTCTACAACCTCTAGCAAATACGAGTAGCCAAACTCACACTACATATAACAATTGGTAGTAGACCAATAAAATGGCTCTCTTTACATTCAAAGTCAGATTTCTAAGTCATTGAAACTTGGCATTCCCATATCTAATATTGCTAAGCGAACTCTTAACACTATCAAAAGTCAGTTTGTAGGCTCCACAAAGGCCATGATCACAAATTTGCTTTCCCAACTTTTTGTTGCAAAATTTGAGCAACCTATAAGTACTAGAGAGTTTATTAGTAAGGTTTTAGGGATTATTTACCAGCTTAGAGATTTGCGGATGAACCTACTGTTAGACAGTGTATGCCCTTAGCTCCAACCATAATGATGTACATTATGACATTTATCGTAAACGAACAAAGTACATATTTGATTCATGTTATTATGGTGTGTTTCTGTGTAATACCCTTAAACTTGACACATATGAGACTTGTGTGAGTTTAGAATCCTCACAGTCGTTGGATAGATCTAGGGAGATTTATCCTGCCAAAACTGACACTGATGTGTCGCCAAGTTGGTTGGGGTGGCTTGTCTCAGCTACCAGGGTGACACCTGAGGTACATGTAGTGTGGGTTTTTTTGAAACCCTGAACCAGACCAGAATTCCAGTATTGCCCTAGACCTTAGAGATTGATGGGCAAAACTGGAATGTTACACCTAACCCCTAGACTCGATTATGATACTGCACCTAGGTGTCGGATTGGGTTGTCTTTGATATGCCAATCAGTGAGATCCTTAGAGGGGGTCAAACCTGGGTACGTTGGGACAGTCCGAGAATTCATCTGAGTGGGTGATCATAGTGACAGGATCAACCCTTTTGTCGGACAAAGTGAATGATCGGGGATGCATTCTCTCTGATAGAAACCAAAGCTGTCGGCAGTCGATTTTAATCGTTGAAATTTGTTTTGCAAAATATATTTATATAGATATATACATATCTACATATAGATATATATACATATATATTACGGTTTCAAAATATTTGCAAAAGGTTTTAATTCCCTAGATCCATGTGAGTAGAGAGTGCAACGTTGTTCCTTGTAGCCGAGGGAGAGGTCCTCTCTTGTTGGATAGTGTTTGATCATTATGGGCTGAGAGGTTAAGTGTAAGACCATTGAGGGTAATACCTAATGGGATAATCTTGCATCTGCCCACAGTCCTTGGGTTTTTATAAGGTGGCTTGACCCAAAGACCACTTAGTGTAACTGTTGGGCCCATTAAGAGCCCATGGTGATGGGTTCAGGGTTCACTGTGTCCTGCAGTGAATTCGAGCAGGCTTTGTAACGGAGGATGGGCTAAACCCATGTGGCTTATGTGTAGATCAATGTTTGGGTCCCACGCCGTACAAGAAAATCCAACCGGGCTGCAGTTTGGAAGGTTAATGAGCACATGGACTTAATGGGCCTAAAGCCCAAATCGAACTGGTTTGATTTGATTAATTAAAGAGGGGCGGTTCTGGGATTTAGATCAACAGATAGGATAGGGAGTTATCCCTATCCACTCAGAGAGTCCAGATCCAAATAATTATTTGGATTAGGAAACTCCTAATAAGATTTGGAGGGCTTATCTTAATTTGCAGACAATATAAGGGTTTATCCTTATCTCTTAAAGAGAGTCCAGATTCAAATAAATATTTGAATTAGGAAACTCCTAATGAGATTAGGAGTTGCTCACTTTAAGAGTATAAAAGGAGGAGGAGGGCAAACCTCCATTCACCCAATCTGATCTCAAATACAAGAGAGAAAGAAAGCAACAGTAAGACTGCGCCATTTTCTACTCTTGTCTTTCCTCCCGCTGCCGCCATTGCCAGTTCGTTCTCCACTAGTAGGAGCGATCAAGAAGTGTTTTGATATCAGTTTTTTGAAAAAAAACTGATTTGAAGTCGTTCTCACAAACCCTCCATCAAATTCTTGCTAAAGGATTCGGTTCTTGTGAAGAACCACCTGTTGATTCTGTTCCACCCTACAATGTGTCATCTTTAGTGGGAGCAGTCTTTGGAGATCTCCTTGGGCGTGAACACACCTTCATTGGGAGTTATTATTTCTCCATATTAGGTATCTCCCTCTCCTACCTTCTGGTTTCGGATATGGTTTGGTTCTTGGTTCAAGATTGATCATTGAAAAATGCAGTTTTTTGTAACACAGGGAATATGAATCCCACATGGGAGAGAGAGAAATTTATGAAATTTTGCCCTACCTTCCTGCAGGGTTCGGCTATCCATATGATGGATCTCTCATCCCTTCAGTGATATCAGAGCCAGGTTCAAGTCTTGAACCAAAAATAGATCAGATCTAAACCTGCGCAATTGGGCAAAAGGCGTTGTACCCGATTTGCGTAGATAATTGATTTTCTGGGAAATCAGTTCCAAGATTAAGGGTTGTTGATCTGGAATTAAATCTTTATGAATCTGAAATATATTTAGAATAGTTCTTTATATTTTTCTTGATTTAGGTTATTCGTATGGTGGAGATCGAAGTCTTTTTTGGCGCAGCAAATCTGCGATTTTGCAGTTTTTTAACTTTTGGTCTATAATTAAATTTTTTTCTAAACTGAATGTATAGGAATTCGATCTGATGTAATATTAATAGAAAATTAGGATTTTTCTATTTTATTTTATTCAAGATCGAAGCTGATTGCGCAGAGGGAGGAGATTTTGCAGATGGAGATTTCGCTATCTACGACTTGCAGTTTGTGAAACTACAAACTGCGATCTAACATCTATTTTGCTGGTAGCAGATATGCGAACGGCCCTTATACTATTTTTTGATTGTCTTTAATCAATAGTTTAATTTCAGATCAATTTCTTGAATTAAAAATCAAACCCTAGACCCATTCGAACTAGATTGGACCAAACTGGTTGGACCGAATCTGAAGAGATAAGTTTAGAGGAAACAAGCAGGCCCCAAATGTTATTCCAAATAATGTTGATGTTGGAACCTCATGAAGGCCTCAAAGATTTAGAAGATATGCAATTCGAGATGATTGCATTGTATATCTTACCGAACCTGACTATGTAGATAATGATCCTGGAAATTACTTAGAAGTATTAAAACATCAGAATTTTGAGCAATGGTTGGAAGCCATGAAAGAGGAAATTAAATCTATGGAGAACAACTCAATATGGGAGTTGGTTGATTTACTGGAGGGGAGTATTGGTTGTAAATCGGTCTTTAAGTCCAAAAGAAGTTCAAGTGAAACTATTTAGAACTTTAAAGCATGATTAGTTACTAAGGGATTCACTCAAAGAGAATGAATAGATTCCAATGAGATCTCTTCAGTAGTATCAAAGAAGGATTCATTTCGTGCATTAATGGCAATTGTAGCTCACTATGACTATGATTTATTTTAGATGGATGTAAAAAATTGCTTTTCTTAATGGTGATTTGGAAGAAATTATTTACATGCTACAACCTAAAGGTTTTATCATAGAAGGAAAAGAATAAAAGGTCTGCAAAGTTCAAAAGTCTATTTATAGACTAAAACAAGCTTCGATGCAATGGTACATCAAATTTCATACTATTACCACAACATTTGGATTCAAAGGAAACATCTTAGATAACTACATTTATGCGAAAGTCAGCGGTGTATGGAGGGGATATTAGGCTAGGTTGGAAGTGGTCTCTCTTCGAAAGACGAAGGAGTGCCTCCCTAGAGAATAGAAGCCTTTTGGTATGGGGTTAGAGGAAAAAATGAGAGGGTTGCAGGGGTTCGAGGGTCTTAGTATTGAAGTGTTTGGGATTCGATGATCCCCAACGCAAATAGGACCCCCTATTTATGGAGAAGATACCACGGTCCTAAAAGGTAGGAGACGAGGATTTTTGCTCTATACCGAGAAAGGGAATATATTGTTCGCTGGAAATTATTGGGCGCGTTGCCAGGCATCGCCACGTGGTCCTTGAAGACATCCTTGAGGATTAGCTTTCCTTATCCCCGAGATCCCTCATTACTCATCTGTGCTACTACCTTTTGTGTGACGTGACTAACCTTACATGGAGGCAATGATGTTACCACTCGGGGTCGATATTCGTTAATGCCATGTGGCGATCTGTAAAGTGATTCTCTATAACGGATCCGCATCTGTTTGGGCATACATGCCCGGGTCTCGCCATGGGCACAACCCATTGTCCTTCCGACCCACTGTCCGAGGTGGATTCATAGGCTAATCATGGTTCTGTTCAGTATGCTGCAGCTTCATTGCGACGGTTATAATAGACAGTAGGTTAATCACAGCATGGGGATTGACTATGGATTTCTTGTAAACATTTTTATGGTGTTACTCTTGGTACTTGGGTGCTCTTTAAGGGTCCAAGCGAGTTATACATACCAACATTAGCCCCCTTTCTTATCGGTAAGTGGGAGCTTATCGATAAGCATGTTGCCTTTGTTTTTGGACTATGCGGTGGTTTTATTGGGTTTGGTGTTTTTACTTGTCTTGTGGTTTTGTATAAATCACGTATACCCTGTTTTCATGCTTGGTAATTTATCATGGTTTAAGGTTTTTTTATCCCCCCTATCTTTTGGTGATTTGTTTCCTGTTAATAGTCAGTGTTATGTAAATTGCGTGTTTTGGTCCCCCCCTGAGTGTTGTTAGGAAGGAAATCACCAAAAGACATCCAAATTTATGGTTGATGGTGTGGCTATTTGACTACTTCCATTGTAGATGTATTGGTGACTAGGTTGCGGTGGTGGCGGTCATTATTTCCTTGTGCCAATGTGACAGGTGCCATGTGTGTCGCTCGGGTCTTCGCTAGCTAATTAATGGTGCTAGGTGTATCATTACACCTAGGTATGTGCGTCACGGCGTCTCATCTTCTTGTGGATGTACTAGAGATGTGTGCTATTGTGACTCTTGCAACAATTCGTCTGGATGCATCCAATTAGTCTCCTTTTTGAGGTGTAGGCTGCCAATAAAAGAGGTGCAAAGTGTCTTGTTTAGTATTGCAACAACTCATCTTCGATCTTTTAATTTGCGTTTGGGAATGGCTCTTAATCAAAACGATGCACATGCATGCCGGTGAATCTATGGGTTCTAATTCGCCGTCTCCAATGGGGTCGCCATTGTCCGCCAGTTGCTTAGGCGGTATTGTGAGGAGAATGGTACAGCCCCCTTGGGGTATGATGTTGTCGATGGAGTGCCTGTCCGTGGCCCTCATCTGCGAGATAGGTTTGTAGTGTCAAGGAAAATTGTGAGTTTTGCAGAAGCGGCCATGCGGTTTGGGTGGCTGCCTTCAGTTATTATCAGTCTAATGCTGAATACATTTGCTCGGTGATGTCTGAGATTAAGAACCTCCCCTATGACTAGATCATGGTCAACCCTCGCACAATGGTTAAGGACCTGTCATAGTCTCTCCATGATCGGTTTCCATGTCGCGGAGGTTGAGGAACGCGTCGTTCGATTGGCGCACGTGTTCTGGAGGGCGGGTCTCAGGGATTCACCATTGGTTTACAGGCAGTCTATAACAGATGTGCGTTGTCGTATGGAGGCGATGAAGGCCAGGTTGAAGGAGGCTACCATGCGTCTTGCAGACCTTGACGCATAATGCGTTTATCAGCGTCGCATGGTGGCGGAGTGTGAGGTAGAGATGATTGGGCTTGTAGCGTACAAGGCTCGGGAACCTCAACTCCGGGGTATTGAAGATGTGAGGACTGAGTAGACCGCTTGATGAATGCTGTATTTTATTTGTGAATATGTGTATTAATTTTCATGGAATCAATGAATCCTCTTCAACCCAGTGAACTTATTTTGTTGTTGTTATGTATTGTTTTGTGATTCGAGTAGGGGCTGTGTGCAGCTTTGGTCGCGTTTAATTGTGTGTGTGTGTGTGTGTGGCGCTCACGGTGTGCTATTGCTTTAGCCTTAGTATGGGCAGATGATTAGGTCGACTATGTGGCTTGGCTACATCATCACTATGGGCCCTGGAGATGTCGTGATGGGGCCGTGAGACTCTTCAGCTATGCAACCCTCCAAGCTAAGAATGGCTTGTAAGAGAGGGTTATAGCCTTTCCTAAGTGACGGCCTTGTCAACCTACTGTCAATCCTGTGAAGGCCATCTGACTTGTTGTCCCATCGAGACTTCATGCTCAGTTATGTATGGGCACATTTCAATTACTAGTGGGGCCATTCGATTGGCGCTTGCAAGATCATTACGATTCAATCGCGCGTGTGGGGCGAAATCGATGCCTGATATGGTTCGGCAATGGTTACTGACACGACATGTTTAAATTAATGTGCCTCGCCTGTCCCATCCTCCCAGGGGTACTTGGGTAAATTCAATGGGATTTCATGTATTCTAAGTAACGCCTTGTGTGTTGTACGGGCGTCCGTTCATCTATGACAACGTCGTTCGTTCCGCCATTTATGTTAGTGTCAGAAAACCTTCGTAAGATTGGGGAAAGCAAATCCTAGAAGATCTTTTCGCCCGCGATTTGTGCTTAAGGGTCTCTCTGCTTAATGCACCCTTAGACCTCGCTTTGATTTCTATCCATGGCTCCGTGTCGCCATCCAGATGTTAGGGTCGCCAAGGGTTAGGAGATGAGGGAAGCAGAGGAAATGGTTGAGTGTCCTTTTATCAATTTTGTTAGGACCGTTGATATGGTGGAAAGGCTATCGGAGAGGGAAACTACCTTAGCTGCTACAGAAGAACAGGGATTCTGGCCCCCGGTTCCAATGGCGAGAAGCTAGAGGGCATATTTGATCCTATTCAGGGAAATAAATTATTGTGCATTTGTGGTCAATCTGATCAATCTATGTCCTAAAAGTGTCAGGAACCTAGCACTAACAACACGAAATCCCCGAACAACTATACGGCATGGGCAAAGTTCATTCTCGAGAACCCTAATGACTGTCGGATGTTGTAGGATTCTGTTAGACAGTGTATGCTCTTAGCTCCAATCAGATTGATGTACTTATTGTCATTTATTGTAAATGAATATAGTGCATAATTGATTCATGTTATTATGGTGAGTTTCTGTGTAATACCCTTAAATAGGACACCAATGAGACTCGTGTTAGTTTATAATCTTCACAGTCATTGGATAGATCTGGGGATATTTATCCTGCCAAGGCTAACACTGATGTGCCACCAAGTTGGTTGGGTGGCTTGTCTCAGCTGCTAGGATTGCACCTGAGGTAGATGCAGTGTAGGTTTTCTTGAAACCTTGAACCAGACCAAATTCCGGTGTTGCCCTGGACCTTGAAGACAAATGGGCAAAACTAGAATGTTATACCTGACCCCTAGACTCGATTATGATACTGCACTAGGTGTCGGATTAGGTTGTCTTTAATATGCCAATCAGTGAGATCCTTAGCGGGGGTCAAAACCTGGGTATGTTGGGGCAGTCCGAGAATTCACCTGACTGAGTGTTCATAGTGATAGGATTGGCCCATTTGTCGGAGAAAGTGAATGATTGGGGAATTCACTCTCTCTAATGGAAACCTAAACTACCAGCAGTGGATTTCAAATGTGTTTGAAATTTGTTTTGTAAAATATATTTATATAGAGATATACTTATATATTATGGTTTCACAAATTGTTTGCAAAAGGTTTTAATTCCTAGGATCCATGTGAGTAGAGAGTGCAACACTGTACTTTGTAGCCGAGGGAGAGGTCATCTCTTGTCGGGTACTGTATGATTATTAAGGGCTGTAAGGTTAAGTGTAAGACCATTGAGGGTTATATCTGATGGGCTAATCTTGCATCTACCCACAGCCGTTGGGCCTTTATAAAATGGCTGGACCCAAGGACCATTTAGTGTAAATGTTGGGCCCATTAAGAGCCCATGGTGATGGACTCAGGGATTCACTGTGTCCTACAGTGAATTTGGCCAGGCCTTGTAACTAAGGCTGAGCTGAACCCTTGTGGCTGATGTGTAGATCAATGATAGGGTCTCATGCCATACAAAGAAGCCAAGCTAGCCAGCATTAAAAGGAACTGAGCCTAAAAGCTAAATGGGCCTAAAGCCCATTTCGAACTGGGTTAATTGGATTAATTAATTAGGGCCAAATCTTGGTATGGATCAACAGATGAGGATAAGAGAATATCTTTTATCCACTTAAAGAGTCTACATCCAAATAGAGATTTGGATCAATAAACTTATAACTTGATTAGGAGTAGCTGATCTTGATCTGCTGATAAGATAGGGGATTATCCTTAACACTTAAAGAGTCCAGATCCAAATAAAGATTTGGATCAAGAATCTCATAAATAGATTAGGAGATCATCTTTTTAAGGATATATATAAAGAGCAAGGCGGACATGGAAAACAATAACACAGTTTGACTGTTTCTGCCTCCAGTTCTTTCTCTCTCTGCTCTTGCCGCCCTACCCTGTTCGATCTCCATTTCTTGGAACTGATCAAGATTTGATCTCGATATTGTTTCTTGCTAAAAGAAACAATTCTGAAGCTGTGCTCACTACCCCATTCGATTCTTGCTAAAGAATCAGAGATTCTTGGTGAAGAACTCTGCTGATCCTGCCTCATCCTAAGCTGTGTCATCTTTAGTGGAGAGAGGATTTGGTACCCTCTTTGGGCGTGAACACCTATGTTGGGTGGAGTTTTTTGCGTGGATTCTGTATCAGGTATACCTCTCCCTATTCTTGGTTTCAAATTTGGTCCAGATTGGTTACAAAAACGAACCTTGAAAATGAAGTTTTCTAAATTAGGAATATGATTCCCGGGTGGGAGTAAAGAAATTTTTGAAATTTCGCCCAACCCTCCTGCAGGGTTCGGCGGTCCATGTGATGGATCTCCCATCCCTTCAGTGGTATGAGAGCCATATTCAAGTCTTGAATCGAATTAGATCAGATCTAATTCTGTACAAATGGGCAAAAGGCGTTCTACTCAATTTGCACATTTACTAGTTTCTTTAGGATTGGTTCCCAGATTTTTGGGCGTATTATCTAAAAAATAAATCTTTATTATTTTGCTATATATATGGAATCATTCTACGAATGTATCTTGAATTCTTGGGCTGCACATGTGATGGAGATAAAATCTTTCTGGTGCCAAGATTTGCGCACCCTGCTATTTCTATTCAATTAGGTCTGTAAATAACTTTTTTATTTTTAGACAAATTGTAAAGGATTCAATGTGATGTAATAATAAAAAAAAATATTTTTTTTTCTATTTTATTTCATCTGGAGATTGTTGGAGTGCGTGGTAGAGGAGAAGAAGTTTTCGCAGAGAGAAGTTCTGCGATATGCGATTTGGCAGATTTTGATTATGTAGTCTGTGATGAATTTTTTCTTTATAGGTTTGCAGGATGTCTAAGATTGGATTAATTTATCCCTGCATGTGATGTATGAATGTGTGATGTGCTACGTACATGGGCCATAAGTACTTGGCCCATGCTCAATCGACAGTGGCTCTTGCGCACACCATGGATGAATGCACATCATTGCCATGGTGTCCCTTTTGGTCATTGGATGACCTCCCTCAGTGGTGGGCCCCACACCTCATCAAGAGGTTACGTGCGGAACCCTAGCCGATTTAGGCCCACCAAAATCTGGTTTTATGAAAGTTAGTGGGAGCCACTTTGGTTTGACCTAAAATAAGAACTAGAGCGTAATTAACTGTTCCCTCCGGCTAATATGAGTGCATGTGATAGGGAGATTCATATGATGAACTCTCTAAAGGCCTTCCGTCATTAGCATGAGGATGGGTCCTTCAGTAATGAGGAAACGCACCAGAAAATGAGCTATCCAATTGCTGTTGGGCTTGTCTGAGTGTTTCATAAGATGATAGGGGCGTCATAGACCGATGTGGGAGGGGCTTCACCAGAAAATGGGAACTCTCTCACGGTACCTTGGCGTTCACGAATATAATGGGTAAGCACTCACTAGACAGAAAGGTTTACCTGAAAACGGCTCTGAACCTTGTCTGACAGAGGCCAAAGGGAAAACTCATATGATGAGTGGATATGATCCTTCACAGAAAGGTGGTGGGGTTATGCAGCTAAAACAGTTGGCTCCATGCACCCTATGTGATTTCCCACATTTCCAGAGACAACCCGTAGTCTCTGTCACTGAGAAAGGAGAAAAATCTCTGAGACGAATAAATGGAAATGGATCGTAGATTAAAATCCATATCTATGAAATGAACATGAATCAAATTAGGTTGTGGACTGATGTTTGCTCTTTTTTCAGAAAATGGCAAACGGATCATTTGCAAAACTGCTTGATGACAACAAGTTGAAAGGCCCAAACTATGTTGACTGGTACAGGAACCTTATGTTGGTCCTAGCTTCTGAAAAGCTGGACAAAGTGGCAAAAAATCCTGCCCCAGAGCGTCCAGGTGATAGGGCTTCTGAGGCCCGAAGGAGAGACTATCAAGAATGGGAAGAGAAAAACTCCCTTGCCCGGTGTTAAATCATTGCCTCCTTGGACAACCCGATACAGAGGCAGTTCGATCAGATTGAACTTGCCAATGACATATTGGACAGTCTCAGGACGATGTATGAAGAGCAGAATCGTTCTACTCGACAAAAGGTCTTGAAACAATTCATGACCGCACAAATGTCCAAGGGTCAACAAGTTCACAACCATTGTCTTCGGATGATGGGATACATCAACGAACTGGAGACTCTTGGATCCGGGCTGGACCTTGCAACCCAGATAGATGCTATCCTTAACTCTTTGCCTCCTTCCTTTAATCCGTTCATCATGAGCTATAACATGAACAAACTGAATGTCAGCTTGCAAGAGCTCAGCAATATGTTGCAAAGAGCTGAAGAACTGATTAGAAAGGATAAGCCTGTAGCCATGCTTGTTGAATCTGGCAAGACAGGCAAGAGAAAGAGGAAGGCAAAGAAGCGTAAGAAGAAAGCCACTAAGAGCAAGAAGCAGAAGAAAGACAAAGCATCGGATGCCTGTCACTTCTACAAGAAGGCCGACCACTGGAAAAAGAATTATCCTGCCTACCTGGAATCCAAGAAAGCTAATTTCGAAACTTATGTTATAGAAACCAATTTGTTGGTAGCTTCTGCGTCCTGGTGTATTGACACCGGGGCTTCAACTCATGCGTGTAACTCACTGCAGGGGTTCAAGGTAAGCAGAATGCTGAGTTGGGGACTACTGCAACTGTTGCAGCCGCGGCCATAGGAACCGTGGAGTTATTTTTTAGAGAATAAATAATTGTACTAAAAGATTGTCTTTATGTTCAAAATTTAAGGAGAAATTTGATTTCCCTCAAAACTGTGTGTAGATGGTTATTTTGTCTTCTTTAGTAATACGATTACTATTAAAAGAAACAACAGATTCATCGCATACGGGGAACTGGAGAACGGTCTCTATGTTCTACATCCTTCCCAAGAAACTAACATAACCGAAACTACGTCAGGTGAAATCCCCAAGAAGAGAGCCCATGATACAATTAATCCCACGTGTCAATGGCATTACCGACTTGACCACATCGGTGTTGACCGAATCACAAGATTGGTAAAGGATGGTCCATTGGATTTTCTAACTGTAGAAGATCTTCCCACTTGTGAGCCTTGCCTACAAGGCAAGATGACGAAACGACCATTTAACGGTAAGCCTGAAAGATGTATAGGCACACTTGACCTAATACATACCGATGTATGTGGTCCCCTGAGTGTTAGGATACGAAATCAACACGTGTATTTCATCACCTTCACAGATAATTTTTCACGATATGGTTACGTGTACCTAATGAGACACAAGTCTGAATCCTTTGAATAGTTCAAAGAGTTTAGACAAGAGGTCGAGAAACAGTTAGGGAGAGAAATTAAAGCCCTTCGATCAGATCGAGGTGGCGAGTATCTCTCTGACGAATTCAGGGACTACTTAAAGGACAATGGGATAGTATCACAATTAGCTCCTCCTGCTACACCACAACTTAACGGTGTTTCAGAGAGGAGGAATAGGACCTTATTAGATATGGTCCGGTCGCTTCTCATACACTCAGAGTTACCCACATCCTTTTGGGGTTACACATTAGAAACTGCGATTTATGTGCTGAATCGGGTTCCAACCAAATCGGTTCCGAATACTCCATATGAACTTTGAACCGGAAAGAAACCAAGTGTTAGACACTTGAAGATTTGGGGTTGTCCAACACAAGTTAAAAGAACGAGTGCAGACAAGTTGGAATCCAAGACCAACAGTTGCCTATTTGTAGGCTACCCAAAAGGCTCTGTAGGTTATCTATTCTATGACCCAAGTGAGCAGAAAGTGTTCTGCAGTCGAAATGCACAATTCTTGGAAACTGATTATATCCTAGACACTCATCGTCAGGAAATTGTTCTTGATGAGGAGAGCTCAGGAGCAGTGGGAGATGTCCCACAAGTTCTAGGTAGTGACCAACATAAAAGATCCACTCGAGTATCCAGGACACCAGTCCGTTATGGTTATGACCAGGATAGTTACCTGGTGGAAACCTTGACTAGTGAGGAGGATCCCGTGACTTACGCGGAAGCTATGTTGGACATAGATTCCCAGAAGTGGGTGGAGGCCATGAGAGCAGAGATGGACTCAATGGAGACCAATGGAGTCTGGACTCTAGATCCGCCTTCCGGGGTAAAGGCAATCGGTTGCAAATGGATTTACAAGAGGAAGAAGGGCCCCGATGGTAAGGTTGAGACCTTCAAGGCTCGTCTGGTGGCGAAAGGGTACACTCAGAAAGAGGACATCGATTATGAGGAAACTTTTTCGCCTGTAACCATGCTTAAATCCATTAGGATCCTACTAGCTGTAGCAGCATACCATGATTATGAGATTTGGCAGATGGATGTCAAAACTACATTCTTGAATGGAGATCTTACTGAAGATATTTATATGCAGCAGCCGCAAGGCTTCATTGCTGCAGGACAGGAAAACATGGTATGTAAACTTAACAGATCAATTTATGGACTTAAGCAAACTTCTAGAAGTTGGAACATCCGTTTTAATTCTGTTGTCAAATCGTTTGACTTCGAGCAGAATCCGGATGAACCCTGTGTCTACAGGAACTACAATGGAGATAAGGTTACCTTCTTGGTTCTGTATGTAGATGACATTCTACTCATTGGGAATGATGTAGGAATGTTAATTACGGTGAAAGTATGGCTATCATAGCAATTCTCCATTAAAGATCTTGGAGAAGCCTCCTATATACTAGGTCTTCGACTCATAGATCGAAGCGGATAATAGGATTATCCCAATTTGTTTACATTGACAAAATAGTCAAGAGATACAGCATGGAAAACTCCAAGAAAGGAAATGTTCTTTTCAGGCACGAAATCACTCTCTCCAAGAAGATGTCACCCAAGACTTCTGAGGAGATTGATGGCATGAAAGACGTTCCTTATGCCTCAGCCGTAGGGAACATCATGTATGCCATGCTGTGCACTCGTCCTAACATAGCTCAGGCAGTGAGTGTAGTAAGCAGATTTCAGGCCAACCCAGGGCTGGAGCATTGGACTACTGTGAAAAACATACTTAAGTACCTTCGAAGGACAAAAGAGTTTTGTCTAGTATTCGACGGTATTTCACTACAGATCCAAGGGTATACAGATGCTGATTTCCAGTCAGACCCAGATGATAGAAAGTCTACATCTGTATATGTTTTCACGATAGGATCGTGTACTGTTTGTTAGAAAAACAGCAAACAGGGGTCCACTACAGACTCCACGACCGAGACCGAGTACATTGCCGCAAGTGAGAGCCAAAGAAGCCGTGTGGATGACCGACTGACAGTTTGAAATTCATAACCTACCTCATATCACCGCCTTCACAGAAGAGAATTGTATCATCTATAAATTGTAAATGACCGACTGACACACCATCCCTATCTACACTCTAGCCTAGAGATTAATCTCACAAGGATATTAGAATCCACCCTAGAGATTAATCTATCAAGGACATCTGCTACTAAAATAAAAAGGAAAGCAAAATATTGCCAAATCAGCATAAAGAAGCAAGGGTAAAAAGAATAAACCAGTACCAGAAAGAAATATAAGTGACATTGTCAACTGTAAGCAGCTATCCAATGATAGAAGACATGTACAATCTATGGTACGGTTTTGGGTTAAAAAGTAAGTACCATAATGCAAGAGGATATTTTGGTAATTAGCCTGTAACTCTATTATTCAGAGGTTAGATCCAGAGATAATTAAGAAGCAGTATCAGTTGTTGCCCAATTACCAATGAATAGTAATACACTATAAACAGTTATTTACAGTAACAGGTGATGCAGGATCAAAAGGATTGGAACGACTTCATTCTTTAAGTGGTATCTTGAAACTGTTACAAGCGAGTGTGGAACTGAACCTTAAGGATTTTCAAATAAACATCCCTTCTTTACAACGAGAAGCTGAAATTGAAGATACAAGACTATATACAGCATTGCTTAAAATAATGAATAAAAAATCAGCACGCCTCAGAGCTCAGATACCTATGGAACAATTCAGGGCGTAAAAGTAAGCAAGGCCAGGCATCACTTGTAAGCATTTTGGAACACTTCAGTTAGGAGGTATTCCATACTTGAGGAGGCTACATACACCTTGGTATCATCAAGAAGCACATTAGCTGGTTGAAGAGATTCTGTCACCTTGTGTGTTATGATTCATAGTTCAACTCCTGCTCCTGCCAGTGCAGCGGCCATTGAAGCTGATGCATCTTCAAGCGTCCGCTGCTTCTGCACTGTGCTAAAGGCCTCAATAACATCCCCCACCTCCCAATCAATAAAATCATCCACCCCAATACCACACTCTAGTCCAGCGTTGACCTGGCAAGGAAAAAATGCAACACATTCAGAAAAAAGCACAAATTATAGAGTGAGGGGAAGCTTGTGTTTCGGTGGGAAGGGTATGATATTGCCACTCCTCTTTCCTTCTCAGCCAAAGACTAACCCAAGCATAAAAGGAGTGGCAGTAGAAGCTCCTAAAAAAAGCATTTCTTGTATTTCCAAAATCTGCATCCACCATTATATACTAGAAGATTCTGAAGAGAATAACAAATAAAGGTACAAGACAGGAGATACAGTAGTTAATTAATGTATGATACACAAGACATACCAAAGAATGTTCTACAGTGTTCCATTGTGCATTGCACTGTTCTAAATGGAAGGGTGGAACACTTTACACCATAGTTGTCAAGGCGACACCTAGGCGACAAGGCACCCTTGGAGGCTCACCTCACCAAATCACCAAGCAGTTTTGTATACTATGTTATAAAATTTATTATATTCTTAATTTTTTGAGATTATAATTATAAAATAGACATTATTAAACTAAAATAATCATTTTGTGTGTTTATATACTAATTTTTTTATTATTTTCTTATTTGTTAGGGTTTAATCAACACATACATTGCTAACTGATGTATTAAACTCTCAAAGACTTCAAAACCTGAACCAATAAGAACATAAAATTTTGTCTAATCAACACATTTTCTTCTTCCACCTTTTCTTTTCTTCTTTTCCTATAACAAAAATAGGGGTTCAACCTCTATTTTTTTCAATTTTCTTTTCTTCTTTTTCTTCTCATGAATATGTTGATTTTCTATATTTTAACATGAAGTTTATACTTTCCTTATGAAAATTATGGATAATTATTAAGGAAATCATGGAAATGGAACCTAAGGAACCACCCTAGGATATATGTTTTTACTTACAAAAATCCATCATCTAGGCGACTAGGTGCCCCTTGTCGCTTAGCCCAATGTTTTAAAAGCGCAAGGCACAAAAAACGCACAAGGGCCAATTTGCGCATGAGGCGCAAGGCGAGGTGGACGCCTTTTCGAAGCAAGGCACAAAAATACAAAACTAAAAAGAGAGAGAGCTAAAAAATCAAAAACAAAGTCAAAATTCAAAAAAAAAGCCAAAAAAATCATAAAAATGCCAAAAAAATTCAAAAAAAAAACTGAAAAAATTAAAGTACATAAACATAACATGTAAAGCCCATTTTCAAGCATGTAATAGGTTGAATGCGCCTCACCTATGCGACTAGGCGTGCCTTTAAATCAATGGCCTAGCCTCACCTTGGCACCTTGAAAACTATGCTTTGCACAAGCAATAGAGAAGCATCACATGGGATTAATAGGTTGAATGTGATTATAGTATGCTTTTCCTTACCAAAGCATCTATTGTTTCTTGTCTGATGGTTACTGAAGGAATTTGAAGGTAATAATTGATGGCAGTTATGAAATGACTAATAGCAAGTTAAAGTGAAAGAAAACGTCTTATCTTCAATCCTAACAATATCTCCGTAAGGGATCGATCATGGCCCACCCACAAATTGATGGATCTAATCTAAAAGTCATGTTCTACTCTGGAAATCATGGTCCACCTACCAATTAATGGATCCCATCTGAAAGATATGATATTTTCTCTTCTACAAGTTTTATCTCAATATCGGAGTTGTAATTCCATATATTAGAAAGCGTTAATTTCTTTAGTCCTATCTTTCTTCAACCTCCAAGCTAGTTTCTTCCATCCTTTCTTCAACTTTTATAGAGCTAATACAAAACCCTAGACTAGCATTTTCTCTCTAGAAATCATCAAACTTAGAAACCCTAGAAAAACGCCACTAAATCTTCTCCCCACACCAAACCCTTTGTATATCTAACCCAATCACAAATTTTTAGCCCATTTTTTTAATTCATCATAACTAAAATTCTTTCCTTTGCCACCCTTCAGTGTATGCAAGATTTTTTACACAACTTTTCTCTCTAGAACCCACTCTTTGAATTCCTAACCTTCCTTACTAACCCTAAACCATTCCATGGACCTATTCCAATTTCCAAACCCCAAATGCTGGCTATAAACCCTAGTATTACCGTAGTTCTCTTCACGTTTTGCTTTTTCACAACATTCGACCATTTTTAACACCTGCCAAGAGTTCATAGGAAGGTTGTTGTCCACTGTGCTATTGAAGAAATTATAGCAGAGATTTCTCCTGCAGAGAAATTTTGAAAAGAATGGTAGGGAGGGATCTCCATCTACGGTTTAGTGAATTAGTCCAAGTTTCCATGATAGTGGAATAGTATAGAAGTTCTATCACCTGGCAACTCACTCTTTTTTTGAGAAAAAGCAAAGATAACTATATTACTAACAAAACCATGTACAGACAGAAGATATACAAAGGGAAACAAATAACCTTCCCAAAACACCAAACAAGTCCCAAACCCTTGAAAGTTAACAAAGATATTATCCTTTAACTGTTTACAAAGCCCTTGAAACCTGGCAACTCATTCTAACCTTTGAGTAGAATAAGAATATAATGTTAGCCCAGAATTGCCAATGATTATAGAAGCAGATTGCATTAGGATTAGATGTTTGTAGGTTTTATACCATGACAGAGGCAATTCAAGTTGCACCAGATTGAGGATGATTGGAAACATAAATCTGGCAAGCAACTTCAATTGTATTTGCCATAATATGCAACCTGGACAAGGCTAATCCTGATGCAACCTATTGTGGTAATCCTGAGTTACTGAGTTATCAATATATCTTCATTCAACCCAAGGTTAGAATAAGTTGCCAAGTGGTAGAGTTTATTTGTAGACTTCTACCATGAAATTCTGGCATAGTTTTCTCAACTATAGATGAAGTTGTTGCTTATAGGTCACACCACAGAGATAAGAACTAGCTATTTTAAACCTTGAACCCATAGTTGTTAAGGCGCCTAGGCAGGTATATAAAATCTGTAGATCCCTACCCCTCCTAAGCTAGTTTATTTTAATTTACCAATCAGCAAACCTGTACATTAACCATCAGCAACAAAATCTTTCAAGTATAAATTTCATGTAAAAATATAAACTGCCATCATATGCATCAGTTAAATATATTAACTTCAATATTTAACTAACTGTTCAATAAAGCAAATAAGAAGCAACTAAGAAATGCAGTGAAAAAAAAAGGAGAAATGGAGGGATGCAGCGATAAAAAGAGAAAAATAAGGTGGAGCCCCTGTTTCATTAAAAAAACATTATTAAAAAGAATGCAAAAAATACAGGAAAAATTAGAAAGATAGGGCACAGATCCTGTTTAAGAAGAAGAAATAGTGGAGCCCCTGTTCATCCCCAAACATATTCCTTAAATAATAAGAAAATAAAATACAAGAGTAATAGGACAAAAAAAGGGGCAAAGCCCCTGTTTCATTTCCAAAAATATTTCTTGAAGAAAAATAAGAAAATAAAATACAGGAATAACAAGATAACTTGGACTAAGCACCCACATGAATAGCAATATAAAATGAAACAAATAAAAAATGATATAATGTGTGGGGCAACAATCTGAATAGCAACCTAAGCGCCCACTTAGTCGCCTAGGTGTGCACCAAATTATCTGGGTGAGCGCCTAATAGGACAATCATCTGGCGTTTGGGTGAGGCGATCCATGAAAACCACCTAGTCGCCTAGGCAACCCCTAGCCGCCCACCTGTAGTAGTATTCTTCGATTTGGCCTCAGGAAAATAGATTTTCTTATCTAACCAGTCTATACGAAAGTCAGGCTACGATCTCCAAAAAAATCTGGAACACCCAACTCATAATTTTACTGCATTCAGGTTCATATGACCCATGGGCTGTAAAGGAGGTAATGGTTCAAGATCTTGTAATTGGGCAGCATTGAGGAGAACTGCATCTCACTGAACTTGGTGACAGAAGGGCAAAATAAAAGGATCTGGGAGTTGCTACTTGATAGTTAGGACTTGATAGAGGTATCACATTAGAGGTAGAACTATAGGACACCTCAACATCATTCTTTTTAGAATTCTTCTGTATGAGAAGAGCCCTCAGAACTCTACCATAAAGACTTCAATAAAAATTAAACCTCTACATGAATTTGGGACTTGATCTCAGATTGCATATCAGCTATTTTTGTCTCTTAAGTTTTTATTGTAGCCTCACAATCCTTGATGTCATCTTTCTTTAAGCTCTTATACATCCAGTTTTAGATTACATACCGAAATGTAGGATGGAGAGACAACCTTCCTATGAACACTTGACAGGTGCTGGGAAAAGGGGTTTGTTGTAATAAAGGACTAAAAGTGAAGATGTGGTTTACCACCCCAATTTAAGCTTTTATACATCCAGTTTTAGATTATATACCAAAATTATGTAGGATGGAGAGCCAACCTTGCTATGAACACTTGACAGGTGCTGAGAATAGAGGATTGTTGTAATAAAGGACTGAAAGTGAAGATGTGGCTTACCACCCCAAGTTTTATATTATGGGATTCAGATTACATAAAAAGTTGCAAAAACTGAAGAGGAGGTTAAAGAATTGAATAGAGAAAACTTTGGGAGAGTACAAAAGAGGAGAAAGGCAAACTCATCACAAATTTAGGGATTCTGAAATTCCAAATAAGCTTAAATCCTTCAAATCCCAGTGAAAAACGTCTGGTATAGGCTGATCTGACCTAGAATTGTTGCTTTTTTCTAGGAGGTCTTCCATGAGAGAATTAACACTTGTGACCTACTATAGAAAAGTGAGACCTCAGTGTTGCCTATCACCCTCATGGTGTATACTTTTTCTTTTTTTTTATAAATGATGAAATTTTATTAAATCATAAAAGGTTTGAGATCGAAAGCTCATATAACCCTCAGGGAGGCAAGAGTTGTAGCCTCCCCAACAAATAACAAGGAAATTACAACACAGATCACAATTGAGCCCAGAATAGGTCTTCACTATTTTTCCCTTGCTTAGCTAACATATCCGCCAAAGCATTTGCTGATCTCCCCACCCACTGTATAGAAGTAGACATAAAATACAGGAATAGCAAGATGACTTGGACTAAAATACAGGAAGAAGAAGAAATAAGAGGGTGTTCCCAGGAAAAAAAAATAAAGAGAAAAAAAGGACGACTTGGACTGTTTAAGAAGAACATTTGGACTATTTAAGAACGTTTGGTTTGACTTAGCCAGAGATCCCTCAACAACTTGGACTAAAACAATAAAAAATGATATAATATGTGTGGGGCAACAATCTGAATAGCAATCTAAGCACCCACCTAGTCGCTTAGGTGTGCACCAAATTATCTGGGCACCTAATAGGACAATCATCTGGCGTTTTGTTAGGAACCTGCCCAACTCAGGGCTCTTCGAGGGGCCAACCTCCTGAATTCTTGGAAGGAGAGAGAGAGAGAGAGAGAGAAAGAGAGAGAGAGAGAGAGAGTTTAATGCTGAAAGAGCCCTTCATTATTCTTTTTGGCTCTACTACTTATAGTGTTACAATCTTGACTGTTACAGCTGTTACAAGTGGATGGCAGTTGTGACAAGTGACTGCTGATGTGGCCTCTTCTTGTAACTGACTAACTGCCTTCTGTTGGTCTGTTCCAACAGTCTTGACAGTCCAATTGGGTGGCAGTTGTTACAAGTGGATGGCGGTTATTACAAGTGGCTGGTTGGTGGCCTCCTCTTGTAAAACTGACCAACTGCCTTCTGTTGATCTGTTCCAACAGTCTTGACACGTTTGGGGGAGGCGATCCATGAAAACCGCCTAGTCGCCTAGGCAACACCTAGCCGCACACCTGTAGCAGTATTCTTCGATTTGGCCTCTGGAAAATAGATTTTCCTATCTAACCAGTCTATAAGAAAGTCAGGCTATGATCTCGACAAACATCTGGAACACCCAACTCATAATTTTACTGCATTCAGGTTCATATGATCCATGGGCTGTAAAGGAGGTAATGGTTCAAGATCTTGTAATCAGGCGGCATGGGGAGAATCACATCTCACTGAACTTGGTGACAGAAGGGCAAGATAAAAGGATCTGAGGGTTGCTACTTGATAGTTAGGTCCTGTTAGAGGTATCACATTAGAGATAGAACTATAGGACACCTCAACATCATTGTTTTTAGAATTCTTCTGTATGAGAAGAGACCTCAGAACTCTACCATAAAGACTTCAATGAAAACTAAACTTCTACATGAATTTGGGACTTAATCTCAGATTGAATATCCGCCATCTTTGTCTCTTAAATCTTTATTGTAGCTTCACAATCCTTAGAAAAACTTCCAAATTTAGCATTTAGATCAGCTAAAATCCTTGATATCATCTTTCTTTAAGCTCTTATACATCCAGTTTTAGATTATATACCGAAATGATGTAGGATGGAGAGACAACCTTCCTATGAACACTTGACAGGTGCTGGGAAAAGGGGTTTGTTGTAATAAAGGACTAAAAGTGAAGATGTGGCTTACCACCCCAATTTAAGCTTTTATACATCCAGTTTTAGATTATATACCAAAATTATGTAGGATGGAGAGCCAACCTTGCTATGAACACTTGACAGGTGCTGAGAATAGAGGATTGTTGTAATAAAGGACTGAAAGTGAAGATGTGGCTTACCACCCCAAGTTTTATATTATGGGATTCAGATTACATAAAAAGTTGCAAAAACTGAAGAGGAGGTTAAAGAATTGAATAGAGAAAACTTTGGGAGAGTGCAAAAGAGGAGAAAGGCAAACTCATCACAAATTTAGGGATTCTGAAATTCCAAATAAGCTTAACTCCTTCAAATCCCAGTGAAAAACGTCTGGTATAGGCTGATCTGACCTAGAATTGTTGCTTTTTTCTAGGAGGTCTTCCATGAGAGAATTAACACTTGTGACCTACTATAGAAAAGTGCCTCTCCATTCTGATTTCTCAACACTCCCCCCATTCCAGGAAGTCCTGGATTGCCTAGGCTGCTCCCATCAAAGTTAAGTTTCACAGATCCTGCAGGCAGGGAAATCCACCTCAATAGCTACCCAGATCTTAATGGAGGAACAGCTTGCTACTATTATCCAGTTTCTCCAAAAATCACTAGAGGAGAATTGCTGAAAGAGATCCATGGTTTTTAGCCATTGTATTGCCCTATTCAGAACACAGTCCTCCAAATCAAGGCTGTTCCTCTCCTTTTCTTGGAAGGTTCTTGCATTTCTTTCCTCCCATAAGGTTCAAAGCAAAGCTGCCCAAGTAGATCTCCACATGACTCTCCCTCTTTTTTGGACCAAGAGAAGGTAGAGTGGTCAAAAATCATGCGTACATCTGCTGGTAGATTCCAACTACACCCAAACAACGAAAGGAGTCAAACCCATAACTCTTCTGAGAATGAACAAGAAATCAATAAGTGATAGCAATCATTCCCATGAGATCTACAGAGAATACACCAGTTGGGAGAAATACACACTAGAGGTCTTCTCTTTTGTAGGTTATCTAAAGTGTTTAATTTCCCAAGGTACACTTCCCAACAAAAGGCCATGATCTTTGGGGGAATTGGCCTACACCAAACTTCCTTGAAAGGGAACGAGTGGTGACTAGGAGAGAGGTAAAGAGACTTAAAATAAGAGGTGCAAGTGAAGGTTCCTTTGGGCCTCGGGTCCCACACCCTCTTATCTGACTCCGTTGGGTCCAAACAAACCTGATTGAGGAGGGAGAGTAAATCAGTCAAAGAATCAACTTTATTATCCCTTAACCCTCTACGAAAGCCAAAATCCCAATTCAAAGCCAAAGGAGTTCCCAATGTTGAAACAAATTTTGAGAACCATTCATATTTATAAAGAGAGATAGAGTATAACAAGGGGAAAAGGTCTTCAAAGGGGTTATTTTCCACTCAAACATCCTCCCAAAACCGGACAGAGTTTCCAAAATACACCTTATACCTGATATACTAGTGTCCCACCCATACTTTGAACTACCATGGATACTTCCAATCACCTCATGCCATAACCTCTCTCTCTCTCTCTAAAGGCCAACTCCAAAGCCATTTTCAAAGCAATGCTAAATTTTTTTAACCACCCTTGATATGCCCAATCTGCCCTCCTCTTTACTTTTGCCCACAACCTCCCACCTAACTAAGTGTTCCTTTTTGTCTTGTCCTAATTCCCACAAGTAATCTCTCATTAATTTCTCCAACTTCTCTGCTTCCCTAGATGGTATCCTAAGCACAAACAAGAGTAAATGGGTAAGTTCGCCAAAGTAGCCTTTATTAAAGTGATCCTACCTCCCAAGGATATGTAGTTCTTCTTCCATGAGGCTATTCCCTTATCAAACTTTTCCACCACTCCCTTATCAAACTTTTCCACCACTGGAGTCCAGAAGCTACTCTCCCTAGGGTTTGCCCCTAACGGAAGCCCTAAGTGGGACATAGGCCAAGAAGAGATAGAGCAATCAAGACATTCTGCAATAACCTCAATCTCTCCCTCACCTCCAAGTTGATACCTACTATGCAGCTTTTTGCCAAATTTATTTTTAGATTGGAGATCCTCTCAAAACCTTTTATTAGGTCTTTCAAGTTTGCCACCTTCTCGCTACTACCCCCCTCACAAAAAATCATCAAGTCATCTGCGAACTGGAGATGGGTGACTGGGATTTGATTCCTCCCTATTCTCCAAACCCTAATTACATCTTCCCTATCAGCCTTGGTAATGATTCTACTGAACACAACAGCTACTAGAGTAATGAGGAATGGTGATAGTGGGTCCCCTTGCCTCAGGCCCTTGCAAGCTAGAAAGAAGTCCTTTACCACACCATTGACCAGAATTGAGTAGCGACATGAACTAATACACCCAAACATCTATTTACACCACTTATCCCCAAACCCACAATTTCTCAAAACCTCAATTAGGAACTACCGATCCACTAAATCATATGCCCTTTCAAGGTCCAATTTACAAACAAAGCCCCTTTGTTTAGTCCTTTTCATCTCCTCAACACATTCATTCGCAATTAGGATTTGGTCTGTTATTTGTCGCCCATGAATGAAAGCCCCTTGGGTTTGGCTGATAATGGAGGGGAGAACTTTAATCCTCAAAGAAAGCACTTTAGCCAGGATTTTGTAAACACTTGTCACCAAACTAATCGGCCTGAAATCTTTAGGGTGGCTAGCATCGGTTTTCTTGGGGATAAGATAAGAGACAAGAAAGTCGCACTAACTCCAGAGATTACTATGTGGTTATCTACAAATTCCTTAAAAACATCACACAAGTCATCTTTAGCACCTCCCAACAATCTTGGTAGAAAGCCATTGTAAAACCATCTGGGCCCGGGGCCTTAGATCAATCCATTAGAAAGACTACTTTCTTTATCCCTTCTTCCTCAAAACTCTTTTCCAGCCACCTTGCCTTTTCATCATCCAGCCTTGCCCATTCCAATCCTTCCACTACTATACTCTCATTCAAAGGCCTTCTAAAAAGTTATTTGAAGTGGTTCACAAAGATCCTGGCTATGTCAACCTGGTTTGTTATCACCTCCTCATCTAGCTTTAAATTAGTCACAAAATTCTTCCTCCTTCCATTTGCCAAGTCATGAAAAAATCTGGTATTCCTGTCACCCCTCCTTAATCCACCTATGCCTAGACTTCTGCCTCCAGCTGATCTCCTCTCTCAAAAGCACCTCTTCAAGATCCCTTTTTAGTAGTCTTCTCATTTCTCTATCATTTTCAGACAATATAATTTGGGATTCCTTCTCATCCAAATCTTCTATTTGAGTGATCAAACTCATCTTCTGTTCCTCTAATCTCCCAAAGTGATCCTTATTCCATCTTTAGTTTTTCGTGGAATATAACCCCCTTCCAGTCCCCCCCCCCTTTCCTCTTCCCACCATTCTTTCACCTTATTCACAAAATCTGGGTGGGTTAGCCACATATTTTGAAACCTAAAAGGTCTAGGTCTAGTGACAAAGGATTCCGAGCCTAATTTGATCGGACAATGATCAGAGGTAACACTAGAAACCAAGGATCCCCAAGGCCATTAAACTTTCTCATGCTGGTTGTGATTGTTCTAAGAGGGTTGTTAGTCTCTTCTAACAACCTAACATTGAAATCCCCTCCCAAACACCATGGACCATCCTAAAGCCCTTGGATTGCATAGAGCTCCTCCCTCATGGTGTATACTTTATAAAGCTTGGTAAGACATGCTATCATTTGCTGATGTCCTGCCATTTGTCCATGTCTAGTAGTCTGAGCAGATCATGGAAAGGAGATATTTCTCCATCATCTTGTACATGGGAAGTAATGCAAGGCCCAACCAAATAGTAACTAATTGAAGTGGTTGTAATGGGGTTGGTCAAGCTGTAATTAGGCCATAAAGCCCTTTGTTTGTTACTTTAGTACCTTGGTTAAATTTAACAACCAATAGAAGTCAGAAAAAATATAAGATGATTTCTATAAATTAATAAAGAAAAGGGAACAGGTCTGGTAAGGGTATAAGAGGATAGGAAATGCATCCTACAAGTTGGCTGACCAATTTGAAAGGAATGGTTAGAAGCTTGGGAAGGTCATAAGAGTTGAAACAACATAGAAAAAAATCCGTACAATTCTAAGGTAACTGCATGGACTTGGAACAGAAGCAATAAGAAAAGAAAGATGCTTCAAAGAAAACAAAGAGGAATATAATAAGACAATAAAGGAGAACTAAAAAGAACTACGGGAATCAATTTATTATGGAGAGAGCATAGAGTCAGAGATAAAGATGAGAAATTGCCAATCCAAATATCCAATTACAAGAACTACTACTCATCTCTCCCCATTTCTGTAATATTTCATTTATTTTTCTTTCTTCAATTTTGTTATATGCAAATTTGAAGACTTCAGAATGTGTAAGGTATCTCCAGCTTTTCCATGATGCCCTGACATCTCTGACATGAGAAACATTATTGAAGTTGTATAGCAATATAGCACATACTGAATGTTAATTGGCTCAGGGATCTTATTAAGAAACAGTTTTCTGGGGTTTCAGGGATCTTCTTAAGAAAGTTAATTGGCTCACAAGGAATATTTCAGTCAGATTTCAGTGGGTTAGCAGATCAACAAACGCCATGACTGATTCTTTGGCTAAACAAGGGGTCTCTAGGGTTTCTCTGTTTTGGGCTTCCTTATATTGTATTCTTCAAAGAGTGTGGCTATGTTTTCATTTCTAAGGGGAGGTAAGGTAACACCTCGCGCCTCTTCTTAGAGTGATTGTACACTTTATTATCTTATTTATAAAATTACCATTCATTCATCAAGAGAAAATATAACACATACTGAAAGCTAAATAATTTACATGAAATTGTTGGGTTTCTATTAATTTTCAGAATTTCTCAAGATATTTTTAACCCCAACTTAAGGGTAACATCCAGTTTCTCGTAACTGAATATTTGTTTGCAAATCCTCCCTTGACCAGGTAATTGAGGCACTACCTCTCTCTGAGAATCTTGAAAACCCTTGTCTGTACCATAGATTTTTCTGCATCTCTTTTTTCTTCTGTTTCAGTTTGAATATGCAGGGAGAGAGGATAATCAAGTTAGTGGTCAGCTGCTAGTAGATGAACACTGGTTTCCAACCTAGATTTACAGTAAAATAATCAAAAAGAAAAGCCAGCTTTACAGTAAAAACCAGCAGCCTACCAAATCTGAAAAGGTGATAGTATTAGACACATACCTCTTTTACCATTTCCTTCACTCTCCTTAAAGAATCAAGAACACCAACATGAACTGTTTTCCCATTTCGAATTATTCGAACACCACAACCTTTTACTACTCTTCCTTCATTAACCATGCACCCGGCAACACGACCACTGCCACTGCTGAAGATAGCCCGGACTTCTGCTGCTCCAATTGGTACTTGTTCCTATCAAGATACAAATATGTTAATCTTCACTCATATGGAATTCAGCAAATCAGGGTGCACAAGAAAGGAATGGAACCAGAGTTAAATGAACCCAACCTGGAAGACCCACCTTCCAGAAACAGACTGGTTGATCACGATAATCTTTTAGACATGCACAATAGAAAGGACATTTTGATAAAATACAAATAAGATATTTTGGTCCTAGGCAAATTTTCTATGAAAAGGCATCCCTCAATTGATACATAGGATAGTAGATCAAACAAATCATGCATGTGCAAATGAAAAGATCTATCTTTACCCAGTCCACCATACTCATACCTCCGGGAAAAAGGAAACAACTCAAGGTAAGGCTTAGTTTGGAAGGAATACAAATACAAATATGTACAGTGCAAAACCTTGCATTTTGTATGTATTTGTACTTTACATATTTGCATTTGTACTCTTTCCAAACTAAGCCTAAGCTGCAGAGATTCCTTGCTCACCTCAACAGGCTCTAAGAGTCCTTCCATTGCATTCCTCATATCATCAATGAGTTCATAGATGACTCTGTACAGACGAATCTCAATGCCTTTGTTATCCGCATAGCTCTTAACTGAACCCGATACTCTGACATTAAATCCCAATATAATGGCCTTACTAGCAACAGCAAGGTCAACATCACTTGTGCTTACATCCCCCGTTGCTTGTAGCAGGAACTTCAAAGTGACATTATCTTGTGGGAGCACGTGAAGGGCTTGTCTGATAGCTTCAATAGATCCCTATTGATAATTAAGATACTTCAAATTAATTGCTAAATAGAACACAATCCTTAGAGATGATGAAGTATATAGAAGAATGTTTTCTTTTTTTAATACATTTTTTAAGAAACCAACAGTTGTGCACATATGACAGTGGTGGGCACAACATCCTATAGGAGATTCCATTTTATATACCCATTCCATGAGAAAGTCTCCCAATTATATTTGAAATTTGACCCACCATCCATAAAGATATAGAAATCTTTCTTTTAGTTCCAACTTTGCCCCTAAAGTGAGAATTGACCTATAAGATGAGCCAAACTGTCCAGTTTTTTCACTCTGGATCCTTTTATTAGATGGTTGCAAAACCACCATTTTTGTAATGATGTTGCAACGCCACCATATTATATTCTTATTCTTTACTAAGCCACAAAAAGAATTTGTTGGTAGAATGGTCACAACTATATTACTAATTCAATGTTTGCAGCATACTAACTCCATGGCAGAGCCATCAAGTGGAGGGGTTCTACCTCCTGCATAGGACCAATCAAATGCTAGACCATCTTCCTGTTATCTCAGACAGATAATCTCTTCTTTAACTGATTGCAATGTGATTAGAGCATTTCCTCAATCAGATACTTTCTGTATATTAAAATTTTTTAGAATATCCATACAACTGTACCTGGACATCAACCTTCATAATAACATTCAGCTGATGTAAATCTAATCCAGATTGTTTTCCTGCTGAAACTGCAGAAGCCAAGGAGGAGAGAGTGACCTTCCCATCCCCAGCCTTTGCAGATATACGTTCATTCCGCAAGAATTCTGCACGTGCCTCTGCCTTTTCACGTGCAACATCAATGGAGTCAACAACCTCAAATTCATCACCAGCAATTGGAACATTATTTAAGCCAATGACCTGTGGCAGTAGATGGGCGTCCAAGAAATTTTTAGGGGTTGTTTGAGACAACATATTAATAAACCAATTTAAATAAGAAGATAAAAAAAAGAGGGAAAATCAGATCGAAAACAAAAGAAAATAGAAAAAATTGCCAACGCATCGTCCAAACAACAAACCCAAAATATCAAATTTCCTGTTTTTTTTTCTTTTTATTGAAGGGAGGCTTATAGGATTCAAAAGATAAAATATATACAAATCTATGAGAAGCTAGATCCTTATCTTCCACTATATAATAACCAGTTTAGGTGTGCCCCTAGTTCAGTGAACAGTCTATAAGACACTCCCCTGGTCCGTCCGGTACTACATAAGAGAAGTTAATAGTATTATCTTTAATCATCACAAAATCAATCAGGTAGTCTACTAGGTTGGCAAACAGTCTAGAAGACACATTCGCAAGGGATGAGTAAGCAGGCAAGTAACTTTTTCGGGGGCACTAAATCCAGAGGCTACACTGTATGATCTTATTGTCAAATTATGTAGTGAGATGTGAACTTAATGTTGTTGCATTTGTCCTTTCCATTTCCTTTCAATGAACTGTTGGAGTTGTCTCTTTATTTAATTTTAATATAGCTCATTTGGCCATGTTAACGATAAAAAACAAAAAAAAAATGATGATAATTTCTTATGCGCTGATTAGAAATTTCTTAATACAGAAGAAAGGAAGAATACTTCTTAGACATCATATCTGCACTACTAATATATAACTCCATAGAATATTGAATACTCTTTTAACCTACGACTAGAAGGGAGAAAGGAAAGGATAAGTGGTGCACAAGTAAATTGATGCTTGACAGCTTGAGCCATAGAAAAGTTGCAGAATATTCCTAGAAATCAAGGATGAAGTTCCATGAGTATCTAAAGGAAAACAAGGGTCATCTGGCTAGGTAAAAGGTGGGTTTCGAAGCAGAAATTGCAATAATAGGTTGCTATAAGCAAACCAACCTAGGAGAGTAAAAGTAGGGATGAAATAATGTATTGAGAGGCTAGAAACAGAGGTTTAACACTTTGATTAAATTTACCACCTAAAGGAGCTGAACATAACTTAACAGTGCATAAAAAATTTAAGAAGAGCAAAGGGAAATAGGTCCAAATTGTGTTGTTTATGGACCAAAGAAACTATGTAACAAAATTAACAAAAAAAGAAAGGAAAATAGTTAGAAAATGGGAAATGGGTCCAAGTTGCACTGTTTATGGACTGCAGAAACTAGACAACAACAATAACAAAAAATGGAAAGAAAGATAGTAAAACAGTCCAAAGAGAAGGTAAGAACAATAATAAAACAAAACCCAAAACTGAAAGCAAAGATTCAGCGTACTAGATAACCAGAAAACAAGAAACACACTTCACAATAGTAATAGAGATAAAACCTAATGGAGCCAGCACCACTAGTTTTCTCTTGGAGACAAAACCTATAGATGGAGACAGTACAAAACCACAAAATTGCAAGAAGCAATTCCTATTCCATTTATCCCATCAGCAGAATGTTTTCGAGAATATTGATCTATAACATATTTATTTTCCTGGTAAGTGCAACACTTGGTAACAAAGAAACAAACATATCTAACTAAACTTTAGAGATCTCAATATCTAACAAAACATCTTGTACTCGACTATTCATTTGGATCAACTGAGGGGGAGGATTTGGTTCATATCTCAAATTATGTTCTAGGGAAAAACCATTGGAATCTTGGATCGGATAGTTTCCTAGGGAAAACCGGAACAAAAATAAAATAAATGTTATTGTTCACCTAACTTACTTGATTACCACTTTGAGCTAGCTTAATATTCATTTCGAACATGAACGTAAATATTAGATTTTGTTTATGTAATAGATTATTTGGTTGATCTATTACAGCCATTTACATTTTCTATGAGTTTAAATTAACTCATTCTATCATGAAGCTTTGAATCGTAAGGTTTGCAGGGCAACTTCAGAATGTATTCTTTTGTCTATAACCTAGTTTCTTAGCTTTGTTCAGTGATTTGGAATTTAAAGAGGTGTGCCTATGCTTCTTTCATCATTTCATAAAATATCATTCTATATTTTGCATATTTTACAATGTTTCCACCATGTTTACAATTTTTACAATATTTCCATATGATATTTCTGACATTTCCAACATGTTTCTTATATTTGGACGAGCGACATTTCCACTGACACCGACATTTTAAACCAACTACAAGTCTACAGCCCTAATGCTTCTTCACAAGACTTTTCCTCTCTTAGGCCATCTAAAGAAAGCAAGGATTAAAGGCTAGAGACAAAAGTAGGAGGATTCCACCTATACCCAAATAAGGAAAGAAACCAATCTCAAATGCAAGTAACAAATGGGCAAGAGATTAGTAAGTGAGAGTAAGTCACCATTTTTTTATCAGCAACATGGAAAAGGATTCATTAAATTTAGATAAAAAGGTACAACAAGAAGTTGTGGAAATATATAACAGACTCAAGAGTACATATTAAGCCCAGAAAATTACAAGTGAGCCCAATACACTGTCTCTGAATCCCTTGCTTAGCCAGCCCATCCACCAAATGGTTTGCAGATCTTCTTACCCAATTGACTTGAATCATCATTTCTTTAGGTAACAAGAAGTTGTGGAAATATATAACAGACTCAAGAGTACATATTAAGCCCAGAAAATTACAAGTGAGCCAATACATACTGTCTATGAACCCCTTGCTTAGCCAGCCCATCTACAAAATGGTTTGCAGATCTTCTCACCCAATTGACTTGAATCATTATTTCCTTAGATAGACATTTAAACCTTCTAATAATCATTCCTTAAATTCCAGATTATACCATCTCCCTTTGCAAAGGACACACCAATGAGGGGATAAATAGCTAATAGGTCTCCTCTTTTATAGCAAAACACAAGTGTTAATTTTCCCAAAGAATGCCTCCAGATGAAAGCTCCAATTTTAGGTGGGATAGGCCTACACCAATTTTAAGTGAGATTTGCATCCTGCTTTTAACAAGATTGTCCCTTGTTGGAAATTTGCCCCATGCCGCCGATCACATCAGAAAGAAAACTTTTGAGGGGTTTAAGGGAGACCAAACAATATTGCCAAGGAAATCAGCATAAATGCTACTCTAGAGCTTGCTCACCAAAGATATAACCAAGAACTTCCCAGAAGGATCCCAGCACGAGACTTGCTTGTCCTGCCCTCCTACTAGAGGCTTTTGGTTCTGTAGTAAGAACGATAGGGCAGAAACTTCACCCACTTCCCAATCAAGCAGATTCCTATAAAATTTTGAGCACCAAATGAATTGTCCTCTTCTCTCCACATAACAATCAATCATCCTTGCATCTTTGTCTACTGCAATTGCAAATATATTAGGGAAGGACTGCTTCAAATGATTCTCATTACATTACACCATTTATCTCTCCAAAACTTGATCCTTGTCCCATGGAATTGGGCTTGCCTGGATAATTTTAAATTATTGTACTTGCTTGCATAGGGTTAGTTTCATAGGTTTGGGTCCAAAATCAACAACTTACTAGTTACTAGGCTCGAGCTTGCTACTGAAATTTTATAGACCCATACAATTTGATCTGGTTTACAAAGATTTGTGAAAACCCAATTGCTGACCCATTGTGACAGCCAAATAAAGCCCCATATAATATAAACAAATACAGAAGTATGGGTTTGACTTTCCTTTTCTAAGATTTGGACCCGACACCATAAATGTTTAAATTAGCTATAGCCTAATATTACTTTTATATTTTTTTTGATAAATAAATTAAGATTTTATTAAGAGAGAGCATTTCAGATACAAGATTCCCATGAAGAGGCGCAAGCTGCGTCCTCTCCTAAAAACAAGAAGAAAACAGAAAACAAAAAACAAAAAACAAAACAAATTCAAACTACAATTAAGCCTGTTGAAATAATTTAGTTATTTTTGTTAGGGTCTGTTTGGCTAGTTAAAGCCTTTTTATTTTCTATTATTGTACTTCACTTACAGCAGGGGCACAGGAGTCTTTTCCCTCCTTATTTATGTCGCACTATATAATATAAATAGAAGCTGGCACCACCAGCACTGTTCCATTGCTCCAAACCTTTTCTTCTTCCTTTCTTTCTTTTTCTCTTCTTTCTTCTTCCCTTCTCTTCTCTCCTTCCTGATATTTCAATCGGATTTATTGCCAAGATGGTATCAGAGCAAGGCTGTTGAATCTGGGCGACCAAGTTTTCTCTTCAAATTGCTGAATCTGGGCAGAACAGAGGATTGAATCTCGACTGATCAAATCAGATCTGCAACTGGTACAACCCTAAAGTTTTTTTTTCTTTTATTTCTTTCCTTGGTCGTGTACCAAGTGGAGAACAAACGAATCCAAACCACTGAATGTCAGCAGACTTTTGTGAGGGTTATACCTCTTTTATTTCTTGGATTGTGTGATCCTATACCTGTGAAAAGGTGACTGTAGGTCACAGATGACCTGTTGTCTCTGCCCGTTAGTCTGATTTCATGTGTGTTAGGATCTCTCTTATTGATTAATGCTGTGGAACTTACTGGAAAACCAGTAGGCTGGGGCTGTTCTTCATGCAGATCTGAAAATCAGTCTTGTCATAGTTCTTCTTTGGAAATTGGTGCTGTGTTTTTTTTTTTTTTTTTTTTTTTTTTTTGTGCTCAGATTAAGTCCAGAACTGAATTGTTGTGTGTGGAGCTTTTGTTGATATAAGGAGGGATCCTAAGTTGAGAGTTTAGATCAAAAAAATTCTGTGTTTACCATGTCGTCTGAGAATTCTGCTACTTCAGAGATTTCAGGGAGCCACAATGGAGTGAGTGGGGGAATGGATATGAATTTCACCATGGCTGTTATTCCCTTTGATGGTCTGAACTACCTTGAGTGGTCTAGGGGAATAAAACTCTACATCACTGCTAGGGGGAAAATAGGATACATCAATGAGAGAGTGAAGGAACCGAAGAACGGAATTGCTGAATATGATAGGTGGAACCAAGAGAATAGTATGGTGATGTCATGGCTCTTGGTTTCCATGCTGCCACAGGTAAAGAAGACATTTTTGAGGGCTGAAACTGCTTGTGAGATATGGGAACAAGCAAAGTCCACCTATTCAGAGCAGAGACACTATGCCAAGATATACCAACTGCAAGTTGAATCCTCTACTTGCAAGCAAGGGGAGAGGAGTCTCTCGATGTACTATTCTGATTTAACATCGATATGGAAAGAACTTGATCACTACCATGTGAATTGGAAGTGTGATGAAGATGCAAAAGCATATAAGTCACTTGTATCTCAGCAACGGGTCTTTGCCTTCCTCCTAGGGCTGAATCCTTCATATGAGTCCATCAGGGTGCAGATCTTGGGTAGTAAAGACTTGCCATCAGTTTAGGAGGTGTATGCCTTAGTGCAGTCAGAAGAGAGTAGAAGAAGTGTGATGAATTGTGCAGAGGAGGAGTCAGTTGCCCTAGCTGTCAGGGGGAAATTCAGATACAAATGTCAGAGGTGCTTTTAAGAAAGGTGACTCTCAGAAGAGAACAAACGATAAGAGTAAACTTTGGTGCATTCACTGCCAAAAGACAAGACACACCAGAGATACATGCTGGGATCTCCATGGAAAGCATAAATGGGCACAGGATTTGGGTAAGAAGTCAACACCTGATCAGGGCAAGAAACCAAATCAGCAGAATCAGAAAAAGTATAACTCAGCTAATATGGCATCTCAAGAGACTAGTACGTTGGTAACTCAGGAGAGGCATCCCAGTTATGATCCTAAGGAAGAAATTATCAACTCCTTTCGTGACCATTTGGAATTGTATGGTAGGACTCTCCGCTAGATGGATTCTAGTCCTACTCCCTCTACCTCTTTTGCGTCTACATCAGGTAACGTTGCCACTGCCTTCCATGTGTCATCTCATACCACTGATTCTCCTTGGGTTATTGACTCCAGAGCCTCAAACCACATAACTGCTAAGTCAAATTTATTTCAGACGTATAACCTTCTCTCTAGGAGAAATAAGGTGAGACTAATTGATGGTTCTTTCTCTACCATAACTGGCCAAGGCATCATACCTCTCCCACTCGGCCTTACCCTTTCTAATGTACTGCATGTTCCGAAATTACCTATAAATTTGCTTTCCATTAGTAGTATTACTCACTCCTTGAACTATTCAGTCACTTTCTTTCCGTCTTCATGTGTGTTTCAGGATTTGGCCTCGGGGAAGACGATTGTTAGAGGAAGCATGGTGGATGGTTTCTACGTGTTGGAGAATAAAGCTGGTGTTGTGGCTACAGAGTCCATGAGTTTGTCTAGTGAGAGTCAAGCCTATTTATGGCACAGTCGTCTTGGTCATCTTTCTTTTGAGTCATTAAAAGTTATGTTTCCAAAGTTGTTTGAGTCCTTGATAGTGGGTCAGTTACAGTGTCAGACATGTCAATTAAGTAAACATTGTAGAAGTTCTTTTCCTTTGAGAAATAAAAGATTCGGATTTCCATTTCATATTGTTTATCCTGATGTTTGGGGCCCTGTTACTCTACCTACTGAAGCTGGATATAAGTACTCCATTACCTTGATTGATGATTACTCTAGATACACTTGGGTTTACCCTATGCGATCTAGAGATGAAGTGCCAAAAATTGTGAAAGACTTTCAACGCATGGTGTTCATTCAGTTCCAAATTGAAATCCATATCTTCCACTCGGACAATGCGAAGGAATACTTCCATAGTGATCTCACGGAGTTTTTTGCTTCGAGTGGGTCACTTCAACAAAGCTCTTGTGCTAGGACACCCCAACAAAACAATGTTGCTGAACGAAAGAACCGTCACCTTCTCGAAATAGCTCGTGGCTTATTAATTCATATGAATGTGCCAAAACGTTTTTGGATGGATGCAGTTTTGTGTGCTACATACATCATCAACCGTATGCCATCTCGGTTACTAGAGTATAAGGCCCCATATCAGCTTTTGTTTCCTACAGCTCTATTGTCCACCATTCCGATGCATGTTTTTGTGTGTCGTTGCTTTGTCCATAACTTGTCCCCTACTCGAGGTAAGCTTGACCCTCGCGCTATTCCTTGTGTTTTCCTTGGTTACCCTTTATCTCTAAAGGGGTATCGTTGCTATGGTCCTACCTCTCGCAAGTACTATGTCTCCATCGATGTATCCTTCTTTAAGAATCAACCTTTCTTCTCAGTTTCTCCTCAGGGGGAGAGTAGGGTTGAGGAGAAACAGGCGGCTCAAACTTGTTGGTTCGGCTGATTTAATGTATATGTTAGTCATTGTTGGGTCTTAAGTCATTAGTTATTGGGCCTAAACTTGTTTAATGTTTTATTTGTCTAGGTGTCCCATCACTAATCAGGGGTATTCTAGTCCATTCATGTAACACTATGTGATAAACATATATATAAGATAGTAGGGTCGGCTGAAAGTTAGAGAGCCGCCATTCTCAAACTTTCTCCTCTTCTTCTTCTCTTCTTCTTCTTCGGCTGTTGTGTTCCAGCAAACATGGTATCAGAGCATTAATCCATCTCTTGGTTACAGCCGCCACCACCTTTTCTACTCTTATCTATTCCTTCTTTTCTTCTCTATCTTGGTCGCTGTGAAGAAACCCTAGGGTTGACCATAGAACACAGCAAGATCTGTATCTAGGGTTTCCCTTGGTTGTAGGGCCCAAGGGGAGTTTGTCCCAAAAGCTGATGCCCTACTAGACTCCTTACAGCAGGTAGTAGCTATTCGGCTGCTAAGAGAGATCTGTGTGGAACAGATCTAGGTGGAAGGACTGATTTCGGCAATCCTAGTACAGGTCGTAGGGGTGATTACAGTCTACGACAACAGAAGTCAAAGCCCAACAGAAGTCAGCACAGTGCAGCAGTGGGTTGCTCTTGGTTTCAGATCTGTTACGAGTTCTCAGGACTGTAACAACCTCAGTAAGTCTGAAACAGTATTCTTTGTACTGAGTTTGCAATCGTGATCATTGTAAGAGGGAGGAGATGTCTTCAATATCAGGGGAAGTGTCTTCTAGGGATAATAGATCTGGTGGGAGGTCTCCTAATCTGGAGAATCCAAATCTGCACAGCTTGCAGATCACCAGTGTGTTGTTGGATGAATACAATTTCAAAGAATGGTCTGTTTCTGCCATGCTCTTCATTACTTCCCGGGAACTCACGGGTTATTTAGATGGGCAGAAGAAGGAACCTGAAGTGGGTAGTGTGGAATATGCAGTTTGGCATAAGGAGAATGCTATTGTTATGTCCTGGCTGCTTGCTTCAATGACTCCAAGAGTAGCCAGGACTGTTCAACACTTTTCCACTGCTGCTAAAATTTGGGAGAAAGTGTCTAAAACTTATGGACAGAGAAAGAACAATGCCAGAATTTATAGGCTAAACCAAGACATTGCTGCCTTGAGACAAGGAGATATGACAGCTGCAATGTATTTTGCAACCCTAGAAGGACTGTGGGAAGAGCTTGATCACCACCTTATTCTTGATTGGGAGAATGCCAAAGACAAGGAGAGGCATGATAAACAAATTGAAGAGGGTAGAGCCTTTAAGTTCTTGGCCGGTTTAGACCCAATGTATGAGAGCATAAGGTCTCAAATTTTGGGAATTGATGAAATGCCAGATTTACATCATGTTTATTATCTAGTAAGGAATGAAGAGGTTAGGAGGAAAGAGATGCAAGTTGACACTCAAATACAGCCAGTTGAACAGCCTGTTGAACATTCAGCCCTGATTTCTTCAAATCAAAAGGGGAACAAGTATTCAGACAAGAGGCATCTTAAGTGCACTCATTGTGGAGGTGGAACGCATGTAAAAGAGACATGTTGGGTTCTTTATCCTCATCTGAAACCAGCTGCCTTGAGGAAAGACAAGAAGCACCAGAAGGGTCAAGCAGCAAGTGGGAACCTTACTACTAGTCACAGTGGTGATAGCACAAAGAACACATCAACAGTTGCTTCTTCTCCCATGGGACAGACTGTTAATTCCTCCATATCCGGGTCCTTGGGTTTCACTACTGATGAGGTAGAGGTCCTTAGCCGGGCTTTAACCCGTCTAAGGACTAATTCTCTTGCTTCCACCTCCCTTGCCAGATCAGGTATCGTCTCTGCTTTTAGTGCAACTAGTTCTATTGACTCTACTTCTTGGATTATTGATTCCAGTGCAACTGACCACATGACACATATGTCCTCTTTATTTTCTTCCTATCACTTATTGTCTAGTCAAGATAAGATGAGAGTTGCTAACGGTTCTCTCTCCACCATCTCTGGGAAAGGGGTGGTTGACCTAAGCAAGGACTTTCTCTTAAATTTGTTCTGCATGTTCCGAATCTTACTTCCAATCTCTTATCTATTTCAAAACTTACCAAGAATTTGAACTGTAGCATAACTTTTTTCCTACTCATTATGTCTTTCGGGACAGATTGACGAAGAGAACGATTGGGAGCAGTCATGAGTATGGAGATCTCTACTATTTTGATGCAGACATCAGTTCGGCCTTACAAACATCTGCTGCTAGTAGTCAGAATAATGTGGAGTCAATAGCTAGGTTACATTTGTGGCATGCTAGGTTAGGTCATTTACCTTTTTCATCATTGGAAGGATTGTTTCCTGAATTATTCAAGGGTATTTCAAGTCAAAGTTTAGTTTGTGAAGTGTGTCAGTTGTCAAAACAATGTAGAACTGTTTATCCAGTTTCTAATAATGAAATTCAAGCTCCTTTTGATTTGGTTCATTATGATGTTTGGGGCCCTTCACCTCTTGTTTCTATTGATGGATTTCGTTACTTTATCAGTTTTATTGATCACTACTCACGATGCACGTGGATCTACTTGTTAAAAGGACGTGATGAAGTACCACGGATAACCATGGAATTTTGTAAAATGATTGAAAAACAATTTGACAAGAAGATTAAGCAATTCCGGTCAGACAATGCTGCTGAATATTTTGAAAAATCCTTGAGCCTATTCATGGAGGATGTTGGCATGCTACATCAATCATCTTGTGCTAGTACCCCTCAACAAAATGGGGTTGCTGAGCGCAAGAATAGACACCTATTGGAGACCACTCAAGCCTTACTATTTCAGCACAAGTTTCCCAAGCACTACTGGTCTCAAGCAATCCTTACCGCATCATATCTGATAAATCGGATGCCATCCAAAGTGTTGGGTATGAAAACTCCTTTCTCTGTTCTTTGTCCTAATCTTCCAGACTTTCCTCTTCCACCTAGAGTCTTTGGTTGTGTATGTTTTATACATGTAAAATATCCAAAGAAGACCAAACTGGATCCTAGGGCTACGAAAGGAATCTTTCTTGGGTACTCTCCTACACAGAAGGGTTACAAGTGTTATGATCCCGTCACCAAGAAGAAATATGTCACAAAAGATGTGGTATTTTTTGAGTCTCAATCCTATTTTCATTCTTCCCAGAATCCTCTTCAGGGGGAGACTAGTGGGATGAAAGAGGATTCTTCTTCCCCCTCCTTTTTTGTGCCTCTTTTTGCCTCGGGCCTTCCATCTTCTCCTCCTGATCCTCCTAGTTGTAGCATCCCGGGTGAACCTAGTGAGGCTCCCATTGTGCCTGTTACCACTCTTGATGCTACAGTTGTTACTGAGGACTCCAGTAGGCAACAAAAAGATATAAGAATTACCTACAACAGAAGGAAAAAGGGCCCTCTAACTCATGGCAGCAACCAATCGGACTCGGATCAACCTGTCTCAGCAACTCCAGGTAATCTTATCACACATACTTCTGATTTGGATCTCCCTATTGCTCTTCGTAAGTCTACCTGCTCTTGTACTATCCGACACCCCATTGCTGAATTTGTTTCTTACTCATGTTTATCTCCTCGTTATTATTCCTTTGTGTCTGCTCTCTCCTCCGTGCATGTCCCTACTAGGTACTCAGAGGCAGTGTCTGACCCAAGATGGAAAGAGGCTATGAATGAAGAAATGAAAGCAAGGACTTGGAAATTAGTGGATCTACCAGAAGGGAAGAGCATTGTCGGATGCAAGTGGATGTTCACTGTAAAGCATAGGGAGGACAGGTCCATTGAAAGGTATAAGGCCAAACTTGTGGCAAAGGGGTTTACTCAAAAGGAAGGGATTGACTACAAAGAAACCTTTGCTCTAGTAGCGAAGCTCAACACAATCCAGGTTTTATTGTCATTAGCCGCAAACTTCTCATGGGAGCTACATCAGCTGGATGTAAAGAATGCTTTCCTAAATGGCGATCTACATGAAGAGGTATTCATGGATCCTCCACCAGGCTATGTTTTTGATAGCAAAGTGTGTAAACTGAGGAAAGCATTATATGGTCTTAAGCAGTCTCCTCGGGCTTGGTTTGAGAAGCTTTGTGGGGCCATGAAGAAAGTGGGGTACACTCAAAGTGGGGCAGATCATACCTTGTTCATAAGGAAACAAAATAGCAAACTTACAGCACTCATTGTCTATGTGGATGATATGGAGATTACTGGGGATGATCTGGAAGAGATAAAAAGATTAAAGGAGTTCTTGGCTTCTGAGTTTGAGATCAAAGACTTGGGCCATCTGAGATACTTCCTTGGGATTGAAGTTGCTAGGTCAAAAGAGGGCATCTATATATGTCAGTGGAAGTATGTCCTTGACCTCCTAGAAGAGACAGATATGATGGGGTGTAGGCCAGCAGATACTCCAATAGAACAGAACCATGGTCTATAGGAATCAGTAGAAGAGGACTACCTTGATAAAGAGAGATACCAAAAGCTGGTAGGGAAGTTGATATATCTGTCTCTCACTCAACCAGATATTGCTTATGTTGTACATGTTGTCAGCCAGTTCATGCACTCTCCAAAGATCCCTCATATGAGAGCAGTGGAAAGGATTCTTATGTACTTGAAGACTTGCCCAGGAAAAGGAATTCTGTTCAGAAAACACAATAAAATTGAAATTGAAGCGTATACTGATGCAAATTGGGTCGGTTCTGTTGGGGACAGGAAGTCAACTTCTGGGTATTGCACGTTTGTTGGAGGGAATCTGGTTACATGGCGGAGTAAAAACCAGAATGTGGTTGCTAGATCAAGTGCAGAGACTGAATATCGAGCTATGGCTCATGGTGTTGCTGAACTTCTGTGGCTTAGGACCCTTCTTAGTGAGCTCGGGATAAAGATCGAGTGTCCTCTCAGGTTGTACTATAACAACAAGGCTGCCATCAACATTGCAAATAACCCAGTGCAACATGATAGGACGAAACATATTGAGATTGATCGACACTTTGTTAGAGAAAGAATAGTCTCAGGGGAACTCTACATTCCTTATACTCCTTCCGAGATGCAGATTGCAGATGTGCTAACAAAAGGGCTAGCTTCAACGAAATTCTTGGACTTACTTGGCAAGCTAAACATGACTGACATCCATGCTTAGCTTGAGGGGGAGTGTTGGTTTGGCTGATTTAATGTATATGTTAGTCATTGTTGGGTCTTAAGTCATTAGTTATTGGGCCTAAACTTGTTTAATGTTTTATTTGTCTAGGTGTTCCATCACTAATCAGGGGCATTCTAGTCCATTCATGTAACACTATGTGATAAACATATATATAAGATAGTAGGGTCGGCTGAAAGTTAGAGAGCCACCATTTTCAAACTTTCTCCTCTTCTTCTTCTCTTCTTCTTCTTCGGCTATTGTGTTCCAGCAAACAAAACTCAACTACCTCCTTTACCCGATCCTCCTCCATTCTGTGTCTTTCATCGCCACCATAAAAGCCAGTAGAGTTCAAGAGCCGTGGAACCTGACACTATGCAACCAACATCATCGGATTCGCCAGAGCCAGATCCTTCTCATCAGCCAGGTACTCTAGATCCTATTGATATGCCTGTTCCTCTCAACATTGATTCCCCAGTCATTAATGATCTTGATGTTCCTATTGCTAAGAGAAAGGGTGTTAGATCTTGTACCACTAATCATTCTATCTCTAATTTTGTGTCCTATGATCACATTTCACCTTCATTCCGTGCATTCCTCTCTTATGTGGACAATGTCCCTGTTCCTAAGAATGTGGCAGAAGCTTTATTCAAACTTGAATGGATAGATGCAATGCAGGAAGAAATTGATGCATTACACAAAAATGGCACTTGGGAGTTGGTGAATCTTCCTGAAGGGAAGAAACCAGTGGGTTGCAAATGGGTGTTCACAGTGAAACACAAGGCTGATGGAACTGTTGAAAGATACAAGGCTAGACTGGTAGCAAGAGGTTTTACACAGGTATATGGAGTGGACCATGCAGAGACTTTGGCTCCAGTAGCCAAGATGAACTCTATCAGGATTCTTCTTTCATTGGCAGCAAATATTGACTGGGAACTTCACCAATTGGACATCAAAAAATGCTTTCTTAAATGGTGACTTGGAAGAGGAAGTGTACATGACCCAACCTCCAGGTTTTTGTGCCAAAGGCAGTGAACAAAAAGTGTGCAGGTTAAAAAAAAACTTTATATGGGTTGAAACAATCACCTCGAGCTTGGTTTAGTAAGTTCCACTTAGTAGTTCAACAGATGAGGTTCAAATAATGCCAGTCATATCACACTCTATTTGTGAAAAAAGGTGAAAGGAAAATTGCAGTTCCAATTGTGTATGTGGATGACATAGTGATCACAGGAGATTGGGAGGCTAAAATACAGAGACTAAAAAAATTCTTAGCCACTCATTTTAAGGTGAAAGATCTAAACCCCTTACGTTATTTCCTTGGAATTGAAGTTGCCCCTTCTCACAAGGGCATCTTTATTTCCCAGTGGAAATATGTACTAGATCTACTAGAAGATACAGGCAAGTTGGGGGTAAAACCAATTGACACACCAATTGAATTTAATCATCCGCCAGGAGACAGTTAGGGAGAGTTTTTGAAAGATGTGAAGAAATTCCAGAGACTTGTACGGAGACTCTTGTATTTGTCTATGGCCAGGCCTGATATTGCTTATGCAGTGGGTGTCCTTAGTCAGTTCACGCACAATCCTAGGACAACTCACTTTGAGGCTACAGAGAGGATCCTTAGATACCTCAAGAAGTTTCCCGGAGCTGATTTGTTGTTCCAAAAGCATGGACACTTAAAGGTGGAAGTGTATACTGATGCTGATTGGGCAGGGGCAGTTGATGACCGAAAGTCTACCAGTGGGTATTATACCTTTGTAGGAGAAAACCTAGTCACGTGGAGAAGTAAAAAACAAAGTGTGCTGACTATATCTATTGCTGAAACAGAATATAGAGCGATGTCTCATGGGGTTGCTGAAATCATGTGGATAAGAAATCTGTTAGGTGAACCGGGTTTTGCAGTGAGCAACCCTATGTCACTCTACTGTGACAATAAAGCTACCATCAATATTGCTGCTAATCCAGTCCTACATGATAGGACGAAACACATTGAAATGGACAAGTATTTTATTAGTGAGAAACTTGTGAATGGAGAAGTGTGTACTCCATATGTTACCTCAGAAGAACAACTTGCAGATATCTTCACCAAAGGTCTTCATCATGTGCGGCACAATGATTTGTGTGACAAGTTGGGCATGATTGACATGTATGCTCCAACTTGAAGGGGAGTGTTGAAATAATTTAGTTATTTTCTTAGGGTCTGTTTGGCTAGTTAAAGCCTTTTTTATTTTCTATTATTGTACTTCACTTACAGCAAGGGCACAGGAGCCTTTTCCCTCCTTATTTCTGTCACCCTATATAATATAATAGAAATTGGTGCCGCCAGCATTGTTCCATTGCTCCAAACCTTTTCGTCTTCCTATCTTTCTTCTTCCCTTCCCTTCTCTCCTTCCTCATATTTCAATCGGATTTATTGCCAAGAAAGCCCAATACAATTGTTCCCTGTTTGCCCCTTGCTTTCGAAGACAATCACCCAAAGTATTTGATGATCTCCCAACCCATTGTATATTTGTATTCTTACAGTCAAGCTCCTTGTCGGCCACTTGATTTTTTTTTTTTCTGATCAGCAACACAAGAACAACTTTTATTAAAACATATGAAAATATTACAAGATTGAGTAGCCTCAGCTACCCCAGAATAGCTTAAGATGACAACAAAAGCCACCCTTAGAATTACAGTTGAGCCCAAAAGCAAATCCTTCTATTAACCCCTTGCCTAGCTAAATAATCAGCTAAGGTGTTTGCTAATCTAGGAACCCATGACAAAACCACCAGCATGTCTTTTTCAAAACCTTTTGAATTTTTTTATCTCATTTCTGAATTACCAAGGAGCCTTGTTGTTTTGTTTCAGCCAACTTAAAATAACCTTCGAGTCTCCTTCAATCACCATTTTTTTATCACCTTCAATCTCCTATGAGTCAGCCACTTGAATTTTTTAATTTCATTCTTAAAAGCTTTGCAATTTAACTTTTATATCCTTCACTTGGTTTACCAATTTTACATTTTACTTGTAAAAGCTTTGCATTTTAACTTGTTTAGCAATGATGTTACAACTGGAAGTAGTATTTTTGGGAATCTAACTCAATATCCAAAAGAGTAGCCATAAGTTCTAATTTTCAACATAAACTAACGATAGCCAAGACTTAAAGAATTCTAAAAAGGCTAATACACAAAGAAGACATTTAACTTATTCGGATTCCAATAATATAAAAAGGAAATGTACTATAAAACCTGCACAGCTGTAGATGGTCCAGCTTCTTCGACACGATTTCCATAGTCATCAAATAAAGCGCGCACCTGACACAAGCCCATCAACAACAAGTAATAGAATCAATCAAAGCAATGCAAATTTTGCAGTTTAAAGATGAGAGAAATACAAACTACGTTTTTCCTTCCCTTTTTTTTCATTTTCCTTTTTTGAATGGAAATGATATTGCCTCCAAACAAGTAATCAACGTTACAATAATACAACTGACCAACCTTCCCAAAGGCCTCACCACAAACTACTACATCTCCCCTTTTGAGGGTGCCATTCTGCACAATGAATGTAGCAACAGGTCCTTTAGATTTATGAAGACCTGCTTCAATGGCAGTACCCTTTGCATTTCTGTGAGGATTGGCCTTTAACTCTTGCAGCTTTAAAAAAGGAAACCAGACGAGTGTTAGAATATAGAGGAGCCAGAGAAAATAGGAAATCCATACAACAAAATGAGTAGAAAAAAATACTAATAAAACAAATGAGTAGCAAGAAACTTTTAATAAGAAAAACAAAAAGATAGATATATGGTAGGCAAACCATCAAAAGTTTGTTTGACAGCTAGAACTTACAATCACTTACAGAAACAACTAAAGCAGCAGAAAGAAATACTTATTTGCAACTTTGCAAGAAAACCAATGCCAAACACATTAGCAGGCCCATCTGAATAAGACCAATTGACCAAAAACACACAAGTACCTCTGCAACAAGCATGACAGTTTCCAACAATTCATCCACATTCTCCCCTTTCAGAGCACTAATCTGATGGAACAAATTAAATGCATATCAGCACCCTACAAAAGTTTAAAAAGAATATACAAAGATATATGCACAATTCTCATTCTTAGGGGAACAAATACCTTAATCATTGGGGTATCACCACCCCAATCTTCTGGCATTAGACCAATTGAAGAAAGTTCTTGCATGACTCGTTCCAGATTAGCCCCATCCTTATCCATCTGGAAATAAAGGAGAGCTAAATATAAGATATTGCAGTCAGCAACTCCAAAAGGAAGAATTCAATAACCACGCTACTTAATGGATGCACCTTATTTATAGCCATGACAATTGGCACCCCAGCTGCTTTAGCATGAGCTATGGCCTCATTTGTTTGAGGGCGAACTCCATCATCAGCAGCAACCACTATGATGGCAATGTCTGTCACTCTTGCTCCACGAGCTCTCATTGCACCAAACGCCTACAAGATTGGACAATATATAAGAAAGGACACAAGAGAAGCATTGCAACAAAAAAAGAATTAAAGCAAAAGAGACTGCAACAGATTACCTCATGTCCAGGTGTATCCAGGAAAATGCATGGTTGAGACTTGCCATCAACAGGAACAAGCACCCTATATGCCCCAATTCCTTGTGTTATTCCACCTGCTTCAGTTGCAACTACCTGCAAAAGCCTACCAATCAGAGTCCACGTAAATCATTTTTTGCACATAATCAAAGGAGTGGGGTTGTAAATATAAAGTTTGAAATAAGGCAACATCTGGACCACCATTGAGATTAGTTGACCATAAGTCAATTTGAGCATATCAACAATCCACATTCTTTTGAAATATTAATGACATGGCACATATTAACAAACAGCCCAAAGAGATGTTGGTAATAGGATGGGTGAAATCATATAAGCAGGGCATTTTTAGTCCAGTCTGTCCTTCCTAGATTGTATTTGCTATATACAGTGCCCAAGCTTTGCATTTTCCAACAAAATATCAAAATATATATATAAAAGAAAAGTGCCATAGACATCATAAAATTATATATTTGTATGCAAAACTCAATAGGAAAATGGGTAGGATTAAGCTTCACAAGATACCTTGCTCTTTCGAATATAATCCAAAAGGGTTGTCTGCAAGTAAGTAGCATAAAGAACATATCAGCAAAATCCTGATGTAAATGAAATACATTTTCATTCAAACCAAGAAGCACTGATATAAACACATGAGCTCTGATCAAAAAGAAAAAACACATGCACTTATTTACCTTTCCATGATCAACATGACCCATTATAGTAATAACAGGAGGCCTTTCTTCCAGTTTGTCAAGATCTTCTTCATCTAAAATCTCCCTCTTTCTTGCCTTTCCTTCCAGCTTAACAGGTGCAGCATCTATGACTTCCACATTGTACTCCTTACAAATCAATTTCACCATATCTTTGCCCAGAGTCTGCACCCCATCAGGCTTAATCCCTTTCGAGTAAAGATATCCAAGTATTTCACCTTCACTGATTGCCAAGTTGTAAGCCAACTCTTCTGTCACCATACCTTCCTCCCCAACCTCTAGAATTTCTACTCTTACAGGGGCCGCATCCTTTGCTGCCTGGAGCCTAGCTGCTTTACGACTTGCTTTGCTCCATTTCCTCCCCTTCCTCACAGTTGCTGCACCAGGAATAGAGACATTGAGCTCTGAAGTCTCCTCATCTGGAATCTCAGTTTGATCAAACAAACGTCTCCGTGCTCCTCCAGCTGCACTAGTTTTCTTGCGATACTCATCTTTAATCTTCCCCGAAGCCAGGCCTTTTGCTGGTTTTGTAGGGGCTAAAACTGCTTGAGCAATAACAGGATCAATCACAGGTTTCTTTGGTGCAAATTTGTCAATCAAGATTGGCTTTTGTTCTTTAGGTTTTGGACCAGCGGCAGTATCATCAGTAACCATTGGCTTTTGAGCTGCCCCCACATCCTTCAAGACAACAGGTTTCTTGATCACAGAAGGAGCGATAGCAGGTTTTGCCTGCAACTTTGGTTGTACTTGCTGAGGTGGTTGAGGGGGTCTTAATGGGGCACGGGATTGACGTTCCCCCTTCTCTGTGTCTTCTGGAGCTATATCCTTTTTATCAAGCTTACTAGGTTTAAGAGGCTCCTTAACAACCTTCTGCACACTTGCCACTGGATTTCCTTTCCGCCAAACACTCTTTAAAGTCTTAGTCTTCCGAACCCCTGTTGAGTTCACTGGCCTATTCCTCCTTGGGTTGCTGGGTGCTGGTTTACTATCAATCCAACTCTCTGTAGCATGATCCAGTTTTTCAGAAATGTTTGTTTCCAGCCTCTCTGCTTTCACCAACACTTCCCCAAGTGACTCTATTACTTTATTTCTCTCCTCTATATCCTCCAATTTCTCATCATTGGAAACTGTACCAGGTCTCGCTGGGGACCAGGGTACTGAATTCCGTGCATTAATACTTAGAAGTGATTCCGCTTTGGGCCTTGACAGTAAAACAGGCTTGGGAGCAGGCTTAAGGACAACATCGGCATCCTCATCTTTGCTCCCTCTAAAGGTGGAATCCAAGGAAATCGAATTTCCCTGCTCTGCCACCAAATCTGTTGTGACCATACATTTACAGACATAGACATTGTTCCATCTGTGCCCACCAGCCGAGTTACCTAAACTACTTCCCTTAACTATCGAAATCCTCCGAGGTAATGAAGGACTACCATCAAAGTAACTAGCCAAAGAACTCGTTCTCACACCTCCCAAACTTACAAGGGAACCTAGAGAAGACATGGTTCTTACAGAGGGCCCAGAATCAACATGAACCCACTAAAAGCAATACGCACTAAACTAGATAATAATGCAGCTTCCTACATATACCCTACTGAACAGAACTAGTCCATAACCCAATCTCGAAAAAAACCAGAATTTCCGAAACATAATCGAGATTCGATAAACTCTATAGCCAATAGAACTGAACTTCGCTTACAGTCAAATCTTCCAACAGATGTTCCTCGGAGCACGCAGAAACCCTAGGTTTCGGTTCTATAAGAGAAACAGCAAGTGGAACTCCAAGAACAGAAAAGATGAGATGCAGAGCAAACAAGCGAACGGTTACTTGAGATAAGACAGTTACCCCGGATATTTTGCAAATGGGTTTTCTGCAATTGGATTAAACACGGTATATCTTAGAACCTTGGTCAAATATGGATAGAAAAGGAAAAGAGGAGGCAAGGGCAAGGGGCAGAGGAAGATAGAGAAGTTCTCGGAAACCAGCCACTGCTGCTAGTGGTGGCAAAACTTGCTTGTGTGGCCGTTTATCCTCTCTCCAAATTATTATGTCATAAGGGTTGTGATCAGGTATTCTTTTGGCCCAGTTGTCACCGCCTTCTTGTTTTCGGGAAAACCATATCATAGTCGAACCCTTTTCCTTGTTTTCAGTTTTTCACATTTTTCGTAGGCCCCGTTCGTTTTTAGGAGGCCACTTTCCCGGGTAATAGGTTTTCTGTACAGGGTAAATACTTAAAAATACCCATATAGTTTAAGCAAATGGACAATTACTTAAAAATACCCATATAGTTTAAACTTTGAATAATTACTTCAAATACTTCCCCTACAATGGATACAATTCACCCCTACGGTTAGCGCGCGACAGCACAATTTGTTGGCATACATGATATCATGTGATTTAAATAAGCTTTCTTAATTCTAAAATTACCTTTTTATAGTTAATTTCCCCTTTGTTGTTTTTCAAATTTTACAAAACGAAACCCGACCACAATATTACCACAAAATATCCTTTTAATCCCTTATATAATGGATTGCTTATAACATGAAGTGTGCTTCCTTAGCATTGTTATATAGGGACTTATACTTGACTCTGAAGACCAGTGTTCGAGTTGAAGTTGCCACGTGGTTAGTTCCATGCCGACGTCCTCTTATTACATTAGCACATGCCTACACAGTTGCATCATTATAAACCTCACGAGGAAGCAAAGTCCCACACAAACAAAGAGACGTGCCCCCGTCGAGAAGAGCAGAGCCTCCCAAAAATCTTGATGGGCGACCTCATCCTAATAACACTGCAAAGCTTGTTTGGCCACAACACGAACCTTCACCTATTTAAAGGCATCTCCTCCTTAAGGTAAAGGATATTCTTCAGCTTCCCTAACAATCTAGCTCCCTTGCTACCTTACTATTCTCTTTGGCTCGAACCAGCTTTCCCTCTAAAGCTTGGCTCGATCGACTTCATCCTCTTGCTACTAACTTAAGCGTCAGAGAGTCTTCTCGGGGATCCTCTCCTCGTGCCTCTAATTTCTTCTATGGTTGTAAATCTCCTTGGTGTACAACTTCATCCTTCCACATCGGCCTCTTTCAGTTGGCACAATCTTATCCGATGCGTATTTTGTTTGGCACACCTCCGAATGTACAACATCAAATTGGTGTCGTTTGTGGGGATCAACACAAAAAGTCTATTTCTAATATTCTCCACCTCATGCACCAAAAATGATCATTAATCCCAAAGACACCTTCAAATGCTCTGGCGCTCACTCCCCATCTCGGGGATCCCATTCTAATGCAACTCCCCCCCCCCCCTGAGGCTCAACTACAGGACTAAGTGAACAGAGGAATGTCAACCGCCTCATCCTAATAATGAAAGTGTTGGGGCAGCAAGGGCATGCCCTTACGGCAACGCAACCAACCCCACAAGGTTGGTTGGTTGTAACAAGGTAATCCCTTTGCAACAAAACCTACAATTGGAGTAGCACCTCAATCTCCATTTCCATATTGGACCACACAGTCCAAAGCCTCGCCTAAACAATCTCTCACCCCCCCAAAAAAAAACAAAATCAATTGCAAGACACCTCTCAATTGGATGCTAAGGTAAATGAGCCTTCACAAGAATGCCTTCCTTGAGAAAGATATAGAAGCCTTCAGATTACTACTAAAACTGGCCTCCAAAATGAGGAAAAAATGGAATGAGAGAAGTATAAACCAACACCAGAGAGAAGGAAACAAGAGAAACTAAAAACTGTGACTAATCAATAACCAACACAACGCAAAATCAGTGAAATTCCACCAAGCACATTATGATCAATCAGGTATAGTATCTCAAACAAAACACTTAAAACTTGAGTTACCAAATCTAATTCAATTCCTATTAGAGTAGTTGTTTTTGCAATAATGGAAAGTTTTCTTCAATGTTTGAACTTTTGGATGATTGTCAGTCTTGTTCGATATTGATTTTTTCTTTCATATTTATGTCTTTCTCTTCGGCGTCTTCTATCCATGTAGCTTATGAGTCGTCCAATTTGAACATGTTTGTTGCTATGACTTTTCTAGAAGTGTGTCTTGCATTGTTTCTATTGTCCACCCGAATGATAAAGGAGTATATCTTTCCTTTTAGACCTTGTAAATTTGTGATAAATTGATTGTTACATTTAGGCTACAAGTAAGAATATTGTGTATTAGTTTATTATAGTATTGTGAGCTCTAAGGAGCTCATAGCCGGCTAAAAAAGATGAGTTGCCACCCATTTTTTAGAGGAAATGGGCCATCATTTTAAGATTTGAAAAATTCGATGTAAGTCTTTGATAGGGACTTCGATCTCCATGGAAAAGGCATACAATTGAGAGATTTCAAGTACCAAGGACTGCGAGAGGGAATGTATTAGGCATCCCTCTCTCCAAACTACTATACCAACCCACTACGAGAGTTATTCAAGCTCAATTTCTTTTGGAGAAAAATAGAATTGGTTGTAGGAATTTCTTAAATCTGGAGAACATGCTTTCAACTTCTCATAATACCGATTTTAAGGTGATGTTATCAGGTCTTAGGTATTAATTTCCTAAAGATCCTCGCCTCTTTGCCTATATTCTTAATCAAGAAAAAATTGCAAGTGATGGTTCTCCAACATTTCAGAACCTCAAGTAACCCCCAAAAAAAACTACAATAAAAAATAGAGATTATGAAATCAAGTTTAAAAGTTAAAATGAAAGACTTACCTTTCATATATAACTTGACGGGAGTTTTCCAACAACGAGAACAAATTCAAAAAAGCTTGAATGAGATACTGGAATGAATGGTGCCCATTTTAGTTTCAAATCTTGTAGCTAAAAATAGATGGGCGGATTTGAAGTTTCATATTCAATTGGGATTATAGAGGTTGGGAAAATGTTCTTTTTTCCTCTTCCTCTCTTTAGATCTCTCTTTTTGGTTTTATCCCCTTTTCTCTTTTCCTCTCTCGCTCTCTAGGGGCTTCCCTCATGTTTCCTTCCTCTTCTCCCTCCCCCCTTTGAGCTCGAAATAGATCGGTATTTATAGAGAAAGGGGGGTCAGGTCTAAATTCATTCAGCTATAGTGCCTGGGATTCAACATAGGTTTTTTACACAAATAGGCAAAGATTCCTCAAAGAAATAGATGTTCAATCAAGTTTTCCAATTTGGCAAAACATTTTCTTTGATTTGGGGTGGTTTTCATGAGTTTTGTGCATCCAATGGCAGATTGGGGTGTGTCTGTCATTGTAGTCTCGTATTTGGGGCTGTCAGTGTAAATTTGATGAACTTTTATATGTTATTTTGTCTTTTATTGGTTTTAAGTAGGGATACATTGGGGTTTTTGTGCTTTCTGGGTCTATTAAGCTTTGTTTCATTAGTCAAAGTGTTCTAATGAGTCAAGAATGGGTTTGACATTAGCCAATAACTCTTTTAAGGCTTCAGGTTGGGATGAATGACGTGGCAATTCAATCTGATGCGTCAAAATGGTATCTTTCTAGTTTAACGATCAAACAGATAAATTAGGATGTGAAATTTGATGTGATAAGGTTTTTTGGGTCTTTAAACATAGTGGTGATGTATGATAGGTCAAATAAGGTTGGGATGATTGAGATCTATGGTTGACAAGTTCAGATCAACGAGAATGGCTGAAATAAAATCTTTGTTTGATGAAGGGTCAAATGGAGGAATTTTGGGATGAAATTTGGTGGGTAGGCATTTTTTATCGTCTCAAATCTGATGGAAGTGATGGATCTTTGATTGGAGATGTAGATTGACTGATGTAGTTCAGATCATAGTCTTAGTTTATGATTTTTCAATCAACGAGAGGGCCCAAAATGGAATCTTAACTTTTCAATGGTTAAATGGAGGATTTTGGTTGTGCAATTTGACGTTTTGGGGTTTATTAGGTTTATGAGCATGGTGGTAAGGTCTGATTGGTCATATGAAGTTGGGATGACGAATGGTATGCTGAGAATTGCTGAAATAGGATTTAGCATGATAGTGAGTCAAACGGGGGAATTTTGAATTATAATTTGGTGGGTAGGCACGGATTAATGTGAGGCATCAAGCGGATAGTTCTAATCTGAGAAAGATATTGTTGATATTGCCAATCGTTCAAGGCCATCAAAATGAGATGTTGGTGTTTTTTACGGTTGATCATCGTAGATTTATGGTGGAATTCGCTAGTTGGTTCATAGTGATCTTGAGGTGATGGGTGTGTTGGATTTGATTTTGATGAGTTGGAGTTTCGATATCGCATAGATCGAGGTCGTTATAACGAAAGTTGGCATGACGAATGGTGAATCTTTGCAGTTTAGTCATAAAAACTTATGTGTACTAAGTTGTAGTTTTCCAAATCTGAGGATGATGTCTAATTGGACGACGATCTTGATCTCAAGGTTCTTATTCGTCCCACAGATTGTGTCAAAGGAGGGTATTTCGGGTTTTGGAAAGTGTCAAGTTAACCTGCTTGTATTTCCTAGTTGGGGTCTAAGAGGAGGGTATAAAGAGGTAGGGTATGGGGATGAGCAAAAATTGGGTGCTGACAACTGCCCCTTTTTATTAGAGGTAGCAAATTGTCAAACAACAAAGAAAAAGAACACGGAGATTTTTATGAGGGCCAAGAGTTTGGAGGAGGAGATTTCACTGCTAGAATTTTAGTCAATGTTAAATTTGCTGTAGTGCAAAACCTTTTCTTTGAAGGTGTCATATCATCCCAAGCCTTAGAAGGTTGCAACTGTCAAATAAACATGAGAAAAACATAATGGGGCCACCCCAGAAATAGCTATTGTTAGTTAATGTTTGAGTTTTTATCAATGCATGCATTGGTCATTGATGATTCAAAGGATTTGATAGGTTTTGGTATTGGCTGAAGCTTGCTAAGTTTTTTTTTTTTTTTATGAATTTCAATTTTGATTATTGATTTGATGGGTGCTTATAGGTTGGGTTTGATTTGTATATGTCGTTAAGTTTGAATTTGTGATTTGATGAAAGCTTATAAATTTTGCTTTGAAAGATTATTGAGTTTTGTGGATTTAGGTTTTGATAGTCGATGTTATGAAGTTCGAATTTATCATTTGATTCAAATGTTTGATAAAATTTTACTAAGTTAATATGGATTTTAGTTTTTCATTTGATTTTTTATAGCTCTTGATTTTGATTTAATTATTTGATGATTTTAAATTTTGATATAGGTTTTTACTTCTTAAATTAGTTATTTGATTTAAATATTTGAGTTTTTTCGGGTTTTAGTTATTTGATTTAAATGGACTTTGGCTTTTGATTTAAATTTTTATGAAATTGGTTATTAGATTTTGATTTGAATTTTTATGGGTTTTGATTTTTGAGAATATTTGATTGAAGTTTAATATGGATTTTGATTTTTGCTTTGGGTTTTTACGGGTTTTGATTTTTGAAAATATTTGTTGGAAGTTTAATATGGATTTTGATTTTTGGGTTTTACAGGTTTTGATTTAATTTAAATATTTAATGGAAATTTACTAATTTAATATGTATTTTGATTTTTTCTATTTGAGTTTTTACAAGTTTTGATTTTTGAAAATATTTGATGTAAGTTTAATATGGATTTTGATTTTGGGTTTTTATGGGTTTTGATTTTTTATGTTTGATGTTGAAATCATTTTAGGAAACCATTTTGAAAACTTGACAAAAGTCTTGTGTTACTATAGTGCATGTTGTCATTATAATAGGTAATAAGAGCCCTTCAGATAGGAGTTACTTGCGTATTAAAACTTTGATAAATTGGGCGACGAAAACTGTGCGGTGCAAAGTGTACAATGTTAAAGTAAGTTTAATGCCCTAGTAAAAGTTTAGATTTTATAAGGGTGGTTTGAGGATAAGGTGGTATGGTCACAACTTATTAAGTTTTTTGTACTTTTGGACAAACTGCCATGCATCGGGGGCAAAATATTTTTGAACTCTACAATTGATTTTAGGAATGCTCGAACTGAAAGTTTTTTTACAAGTAATTTGCTCGAAAGTAGCTCACACGAGATTTTTTTTTATTTGAATTATGCTAAGTGAATACTTTTGATTGATTCTACACGACATCGAGCCACACAAAGAGATAGATTTTGATGAATTTTGTTGGGCATTTGATTTTTCCTGAAGGCGGATCACATGATGCAAGAGATTTTGATGAATTACGATGGATATTCGATTATGAGATATTTCGATGAATTTTGATGGGTATTCTAATATGAGAGATTTCAATGAATTTCGATGTGTATTTGGTTATGAGAGATTTTGATGAATTATGTAGATATATAGTGTTCATTCAGTCCTCCAAAGAACATCTAACACTGTATTGGTACTGCATAGATACATGCGATCAGCCTACAATTAACTTTCCCTTTGCGATGAACCCAAAGTGCACATTGCAGAACTGCGATAAACCCGTGGTTCATCGCACACTCTTGACGAGCCCAATCCTAGTCCAAGCCAAGACAAACCCGAGCTGCAATCGCGGCGAGACCCGCACATGCCCAAACCTGTTATAACCCCACAACCCATCAAAAGACATGGTGAAATGCCACATAGGGTTGACGAGATACCGCCCGCAGGCGGTGATGTCACTAAATGCCACGTCAATTAAATAAAGTGCATGAGAGGTAGTAACACACATGAGTAATGAGGGATCCTGAGGGGAAGGAAAGCTGATCCTCAAGAAGATCCTTACAAGATACATGGCGAAAGTCCAGTGGTGCACTTAATGATTGACAGTAAATCTAATATTCCCTTTCCCGATAGGTCACAAATACCTTTATCTCATACCTTTTAGGATCTCAGGATCTCCCCCATAAATAGAGATCCTCCTTGTTTTGAAATTCATTCGGAATTCGATATCCAACACCCAACACTCGAGCACCCTTTGACTTCTGGCTTCTCTACCACCCTGAGCCCGAAAGCCAATCTCCCCAATTCCTAGTCTTTCTCTCTCTTTCAAAGAGACCATTTCCCAACCAAGCCTTACCCCACCAACAGTAGAATCCCTAGTTCCATCTTTGATAAGAGAGAATAGCCTCACGAAGAATCAACCTTACTTCCATCCCCAAAGAGCAAAACAATGTTACGAAGAACACCAATTTAGGAGTAGAGAACCAGCCCGAGATGAAAACACCTATCTAGACCGACATCGAGATACTCTCGAACAAAGTATACGAGTTCGAGGTGCTCTTCGAAAGTAGATTTAGAAAGCTCGAGCAGAGCCAGGAGGAAACAAGGAGCACCCTCTAGACCCTACTCAACCATTCGGCCCAAGCCGAACAAACCCTCGCCGCCACTCTTACTAATGTCCCCAACCCTAGCCACCACACCACCATCCAAATCCCCGCCATCCCAGAATAACCCAATAGGGCCAACCCAATGGCAACCCAGACAGGCCATCAACCTGTTTGCTAGTCTCATGCCTTCCCCTACACTGACCCGATAGCAGAAACCCCCCTCCGCCAAGATGAGCTGAGGGAATACATCCAAGGGCTAGTAGTTGAAGGCCGCAATTGAGCCCAGTATTCGGCTGTCCTATAGAAGCCATATTCTGATCACATTCTATACAAGCCCTACTCTGTCAGGTACACTCCTCCTCAACAATGGTTGTAGTACGACGGACAAAGGGGCAGCTCGCAAGAGCACATCAACAAGTTCGAAGACACCCTTGGTTCCTTTGCTCTTCACGGCGACTTCAAAGTACGTGAGTTCTCAAAGTCTTTGACCGGCCTAGTTTGTGAGTCTTATCCCTACAAGCATTGATTCATGGGGTGAATTGGCTAAAAAGTTCCTATCGAAATGGTTTACCTTGGAAAGAAAATTGACGATGGGTGATCTGAGAAACATGGAGCAAGGACTAGGAGAGGACCTCTTGGCCTACGTTATGAGGTTCCAAAAGCTAAGGCACTCCGTCTTCGACAAACACGCTACGAAGAAGAGTTTCATTAAGCAGTGCATACAGGGCATGTGACCCACTTATAAAATCGGAATTGAGAATGTTAAGGTGGAAACTTTTAGTCAACTCTGTAGGTGTGTGGAGAGCACGACATGCACCGCCAAAGACACTTCCCCGGACAATAGGAATGAGGCATATGCAGTCGATAGGAAGCCTAGAAACAATGAAGGAACCAGACAGAGGCTGTACCAACGTGACAATGCCCTAGGAAGAAAAAGTGTCCCTCCCCCCTTCCCTTGCACAAGGGAGGAGGTGATCATGACAATGAATAAGTTAGTTGAGGACAATGTCATCAACCTGCCACCACCACCAGCAGGAGTAAACCTGGAGAAGGACAAGCGCGGTGGGAAATGGTGTAGTTTTCATCAATCACCATACCACAACTTGATGGACTGTTTTACCTAGAGGTGATTGTTCGTATAAAAAGTTAAGCTCGATGAGTTCGTCAAAAGAGACCCGACACGCATAGAAACCGATCCCCTCCCAACCCATACTCAGGGAGGCAGCATCAATGTGGTGGGAGCAACCAACCCTAATTGAAAAGCTGGAGCAGAGCCAAGAGCTACAACAATTGTTCACTAAACAGGGGGCAAACATGACAACATAGAAACTGGCCATCAGGGCGCGGGTGAAGGTCTTCAGACATCCATGACAACACTTGATCCAAGAAGCTCTGTCAACCTCATCTCCTTCCACACGCTAGAACTAATGAACATACCAAAGGAAGACATCAAAGGATTGGCATTAGAGGTAACAAACTTCAATGGGAATGCATCAGTGACAAAGGGGTCCATCAAACTACAAATAGTGATTGGCTTGTTTAACATCACACAGGAGTTTCAGATGATCCTAGGGAGGACCTCTTACCATGCCCTCTTGGGATGCCCACAAATACATGCCTTGGCCCTCGTCCCTTCGACATATCACTAGTGCGTCAAAGCCAAACATCGGGGACGATCAATCAGGATCCCAGCCACTAGGGCCCCCTTCAATAAGTCAGAAATGCACCTACAAGATGCTATCTACTTCATAGAGCTGGCAGTTGAAGGGGAGACGAAAGGTCGAGGGGACGAAGCTACCCAACCCCATAGAGAGAAAGCTTGTAGAGACCGCCAAACGAAAGAAAAGAAGCAGATGCGTTCGGGTGACGGGGAGCGATGGAAAGGACTACTACACCATCATCGTGGATTACAAGGACAGCGAACCACCAGCAGCCAAGAAGGCCATTCTTGAGGTATGACTTTATAAATTATGATTTATCTTGTCTGCTAAGAATATAAGTTTATCACAATGTGTAACCGTTGCCAAATATTTTATTTTCATAAATATATCCCTGATGTATGACCCTCTTTCATTTTTTTCTTGATTTTTGATTGTTTGAAAGATCATCCTTCAAAAGAGCACATTATGAGCTGCAATTCCCTCCAAACATATTTGTGTAATCCTTTTCCAATATACATACATATTATCCCCTTTTGCCAAGAAAGTCATCATAACTATTTAACAAAACACTCTAAGTAATGTTTCAACTAGCATTATTTCATCGCACCATCCTCGCAAACCAATGTCGCTGTAGTAATGCCATTGGACGATAAACCAACCACTGAGAATGACACAAAGGTACGACATTCAATCGCAATTACACAATATAGAAAACCCATAAAAAATACATACATACATACATGCATACATACATACATACATACATACATACATACATACATACATACATACATACATACATACATACATACATACATACATACATACATACATACATACATACATACATACATACATGAGAGTAAGGTCAAAGCCATCCTAGATCTCCTGCCTCCAGCTAACAAATCTTAACTGAAAACTTTCTTAGGCAAAGTCTCATACCTAAGGAGGTTCATCCTTGGCCTCACACATGCAACTCTACCATTAATGAAGTTAGTTAAGAAGTTTGTCGAGTTTAAGTGGACCTAGGAGCATCAACAAATTTTTGATCAATTAAAGGCAACCCTCGCTAAGGCCCTAACCATGTCACCGCCCAAAGACAGGCGAGAATTCAGGATATACATCGTAACAGGCTCAGAGGCCATAGGATGCCTATTAGCACAGGAGGATGACAACAGAGTGGAACTCCCGATATATTATGCCAGTAGGACTCTCAAACTAGTAGAGAAAAATTATTTCCTACATGGAACAGTAGTGTCTAGCACTTGTTTTTGCTACATAAAAGTTTAGGCACTACATCCTAGGCCAAAAAGTCAGGCTCATTGCACAGGATGACCCAATCAAGTACTTCATGGATAGACCTCCCCTCTCCGGTAGATTTGTTAAGTGGATGATGCAACTCAATGAGTATACTATAGAATACACCCAGCCAAGGGCTATCAAGTGTCAGGCAGCAACATATCTATTGGCCACTTTCCCCTCAAGTAGTGACACTACAAGAAAAGTGATTTTTAGTGGCATTTTCAAATGCTGCTAAAGATAGCAAAAAACGCCACTAAAGGCTATTGCAGCGTTTACAATTATGCCACCGATATCTGAGTCGGTAAAAGTTTTAGTGGTGCTTATCCTATTTTTAGTGGCACTTAAATAAATTCCAATAAAACTTACTTTCAGTGGAATTTATCCAAATTTTAGTGGCACTTATATAAACGCTGAAAAAAACTACTTTTAGTGGCACTTTATTCATCCTTTAGTGGCAGTTTCAAATATCATTTTTAAAATTAATGATGTCATTTATTGGCAGATTTAGTGGCAATTCGTAGTGCCACTAAATAGCAACCACTATGGTGGCAATTATAAGTGCCACTATAAGGGTACCATAAAAGCGACATTTTAAATGTCATAAAATATTTATCTGTATAGTGGCATTTATAATTGCAACTAAAAAGTTTTAATCATTCAATTCATTTAGGATTTAGTGGTATTTATAAATGCCACTAAATGTCTAAACATATTCGTACATGCATATGCTAAAAAATAATAAAAATGAAGCAACAAAAAAGATGTTGCTTATTATATAATGGTAATTGGACCTGTACCAATAAATATTAATTTCATCATGCCCTTTAAATCAAATGCATATTATATATTTAATTAAAAAATCAAATAATTATGAAATTTAACCAAATAAACCATTTTCATATAAAACAAATTTATCATAAAAAGTTTATATATACAACTGTCACTTTCAAATCATAGATCCATAATGGATAGTCCAAAAACCAACAAAAAAAATCATTTCGCTCTATGATGTCCAAAATCTTCATCAAAATCCAAAGTATACATCTTCAATACCCTCCATGTTAACAATTTCCTGAAAAAACAAATACATGTTGCTTATTAAAACCAAATATAATATTATATCTTTGGATCTAATAATAGATGGCTTAGAGATAGATTGGCCGTTTGGCAAACAGGCTTATTGGTTCTTCCTACATACATGTTAATATTATGTGTGGGACCTAATAACACATTCAAATATGCAAATATTACTTCTGGGTCCCACTTACATCCTCCCATGTTTGTCGTTCCTCTTTCTGTTTATAATGCAAGTTATCTTAAAAAAAAACATTTACTGAGGTTGCTAGAATCCAATCTTAAAAAAAAAAAATAAACAGGATATCATCAAGAGCAACATTATTATCGAGCTATTAAACATTTATTGAGAGAAGAAAGGTTGTTAGAATCCAATCTGAATATCTAGTTCAATTGGGTATTAGAATCTGCTAATGCCCTTGCTATTGTCTATTGACTCCCTTACCAGGTGAGAGGTTACTAGGGAACTAGAATTTGGGGGGGGGGATTTTCTTGTCATGTTCTCCACCATTTAATCTCTCTTGGTTGTCCTCCCTCAATCTATAGACTGATTGGCAAATTTTGGCCTTTTGGCCTCTGTTTTTCTGCCTTTTTGCCTTTGTTTATACAATAACGGACCAACAGTGGGTAATGGCCTTTTGGCCTTATAGAGAAGATAAAAGGTCAAGGGCAATGTAGCAAATTAGCATTGGTGGAGGTTCCATGAAGCCAAGCAAATCATAGGGAAAAGGAAAGCACTTTTCTTTTTCTTTTCCTCTCTCTCTCTCTCTCTCTCTCTCACACACACACACACACACACACACACACACTTTTGTGGTACTAAAGACTATGTACAGACTACAGAATAAATCCACATGTTACCAAGTGCCAAGCCCAACAAGAGCCCCACGAGAACGAGACTTCTGATTTTGAAATCAAAGCAGAAAGAAACTCCAATAAGAAAAATAGAAAACAAAAGGAAAAACAGAAGCTTGCGTTTGGGGGCTTATGCAACGAGAGAAGATAAAAAATAGAAAAACAAGGTCTTCAAGAACTGTTACAAGAAGAATGGCCAAATGTGAGACATACAGATTCGATTTGGCATTGACAAAAATAGGTTCTTCTCTAGAACCCAAAGAAGCAAAATGATACCCAAAGAAAGAAGATATAAAATAGAAAAACAAAAAAATACCTAAACTGAGAACGCCCAAATGTGAAGGAGATTGTTCACCAGTGTGGTGGGAGACTTCGACTTGAGAGAGAAGTTAAGGTGCAGCTTTGAGAATGAGAATCTGCGGGTAGAGAGACTTCGACTCTGAGAGAGTTGAATCGGCAGAGAGAAACTCCAGAACTCACTCCTTGAGTTCTTCTTGTTCGTTCCAGAAAGCGGGTAGAGAAAAATGGTGCATGGGAGGAAGAAATTGCATCCCCACCTTTTTTTCTTTCCTTTGATTATTAGATTTTTCGGTTGCATTATCAACCACTGATTTTAATTCAAATCAATGGTTTAAATACAACGATATATCTTAAAAGTCTAAAATCACAATAGTGGCGCTTTAAAAGTGTTTTTAATGGCAAGTTCATAAAAGCCACTTAAAGCAAAGATATAATGGCGTTTTACACATGCATTTTATGGCAATTTAAAATCAGCCGCTAAAAAATATATTTAGTGGTGATTTTTTTGCATATATAATGGCAATTCTTAAAATCGCCATTGATACTAATGTTTAATGGCACTTAAATATATGCTACTATAGAAAATGCCTCTAAATAATGATTTTCTTGTAGTTTGATTTTCCTATATCAGATGAAATACCCAGAGACATACCCGTATCGCTATGGCTGAAAGTAGTGAGTGGGTCCTAACCTTCAACGGGAGTAGCACCAGCATCACGGTCGGCACTAGGGTTACCCTAACCTCACCTGACAGAAAAATGTCCGCTTACTCCTTCAAACTCCAATTCCCCTGTTCACACAACATAACTGAATATGAAGCCATGGTCCTAGGTCTGATCAAGGTGATAGAAGCCGATGCAAAGAAGATAAAGGTGATTGGTAACGTTAAATTGGTGATTGACAAGCTTGATGGAAGTACAACAGTGAAGGAGGTGACCATTCTGCCATATAGGACCCTGATCCAACTGTTAGCCCACAACCTAGACATAAATTTCAAATACAAAAATAGTGCCAAAAACAGGTTCACAGATGCACTGGCTACCCTAGGGTCCAAGATACAAGCTAGCACAAGGCCAATAGAGATCACTATCCAGTCTATCGACAAACAATCAATCGTCACATTGAGGGATTGGGTAGAAAAAGAAGATGAAGTAGCAAAGATTAGAGGCATGAAATAATTCAGAAACTACAGAGTCAGACCATAGGGACACAGGACAACAAGTTGATCGCAAAGCTCCAACTAGTGGACGGGATACTGTATTATAGACAGTCAGATAAAGTAAGGACAGGATGCTTAGGAAAAGTGGAGGTTGAAGCAGCCCTAAATGAAGTGCATAAGACTCATTGTGGGGATATCACGAGCACCCTATTTCGAAAATTACAAAGGTTAGGGTATTATTGGCTTGTGATGAAGTGGGACTCCATTAAGGTGCAGCGGGAATGCAATAAATGCATCCCACAAGTAGATGGCAGAGAATTCCTTGTGATTTGAGAGGACGACTGGAGAAGGATGTATATAGACTACCTAAAGGACCACACATTGCCCATTGATACTGCACTGAGGAGGAGGTTATTATCTAAGGCCAAGCGGTTTTACCTCTAACATTGAATGCTGTATAGAAAGTCACACACAGGAAAGCCCTTGCGATGCTTGGCTGGTGACGAGATCGAAGAAATACTAGGGGCAGCCCATAGCTCTGAACCAGTAACCCATCATGGACAACTAGCATTATACAATCATATCCTACACTTAGGTTTCTACTAGCCAAACATGATGGATGATACGCAGAGACATGTGCGCAGATGCCATAAATGCCAAATCCATTGTGAAAGAATCCACAAACCCGCTAATAGTTTCCACCCAGTCATCACACCCTGGCCATTCCACAATCGGGGTGTAGACCTCATAGGCAAGATACATTCCCCTTCCAGAGGGTACTGTTTCATCATAGTGGCCACAGACTATTTCACCAAGTGGGCAAAGGCTATACCTTTGCGAAGAATCTACACAGAAAACATAACTAATTTCCTACGACAGAACATAGTTCACAAATTCGGAGTCCCAATGCAGATACTGACAAACAATGGCCTATCCATCAAAAATCAAGAAGTCCGCGACCTCCTAGGGCAATACGGTGCAAGATTAGGAACATCAACAACATATTACCTACAAGGAAATGGACAAGAAGAAGCCACAAACAAGACCCTACTGAGGATGTATAGTAAAATAATGGCCGATAATAAAAAGGATTGGGCAGAAAAGTTGTCAAAAACCCATTGGGCCTATCGCACCTCTATCAGAAAGAGAACACAAGCAACACCCTATTCATTGGTATATGGTTAAGAAGCAGTACTACCAGCAAAAATACGGGACGTATCCACCCTAGTAGCCTTTGCGATGGGTAAGAAAGTTAGACCAGAGGACATGGACCACTTACTCGCAGACAAGCTCGAAGTTATAAATGAAGATAGACACCTGGCCTTGCAGAGGCAAACCAAATATAAACAAGCCCTAGCCACAAACTTCAACAGACTCTTGAGACTCAGAAACTTCAAAGAAGGAGACAAGGTACTCAAAACGGCGATAAACATTAGGCAGGGCAAGTCTGCAGGAAAATTTGCCCCAACATGGGAGGGGCCGTATCTGATAAAAGAAGCCAATGCTTTAGGCTATTATGTATTGAAGACTATAGATACATAAGAGGAGGATGAAACAATCAACGGCCACTGGTTCAAACCTTACTTCGAGCAGTTCTGTATTTCTGTAATTCCATCACTGCATGTACTTCCTTCACGAGTAAAAAGTGTTTCAATGTCACTGCTCTCCTATTGTATTTTACTTTTGAATAATTGTGACCAATTAGTATATGTATCAACAGCTCGCATTCTTATGATAAAGTTTCTTTTACAATTCTAGTTGCGATAAAGTTTGTGTGCATCTATATACTCTTATAATAGCTTAATTATTTGGATGCTATAATTTGTGTGCCAACTTGCATATATGTTTTTTTTTTTTCATACTTGCTTACACCTCCTAGCAGCCCTAGGATTGCACTCATTCCCTGGCAACCTCGGGAAGGCCCTAGCAACCCCAGGTGCATTCATTCCCTGGTAACCCCAAGCACATTCATTCCCCGACAACCCCAAGCACATTCATTCCCCAGCAACCCCGGGAAGGCCCTATTAACACCATGCGCGATTTCATTCCCTAGCAACCCCAGGAAGGCCCTAGCAACCCCTAGCGCGATTTCTTTCCCTGGCAACCCCATGCGCGATTTCATTCCCTAGCAACCCCAGGAAGGCCTTGACAACCCCAGGCGCGATTTCATTCACTAGCAACCCTAGACACGATTTCATTCCTTGGCAACCCCAAGAAGGCCTTGGCAACCCCAGGCGTGCTTTCATTCCCTGGCAATCCCAAGAAGGCCCTGGAAACCCTAGGCATGATTTCATTCGCTGGAAACCCCAGGCACAATTTCATTCCCTAGCAACCCTAGGCGCGATTTCATTCCCTAGCAAGCCCAGGCACAATTTCATTCCCTAACAACCCTAGGCACGATTTCATTCCCTGGCAACGCCAGGAAGGCCCTAGCAACCACAGGCGCGATTTCATTCCCTAGAAACCCCAGGAAGGCCCTGGCAACCCCAAGCACATTTTCATTCCCTAGCAACCCTAGGAAGGCCCTAGCAACCCCAGGTGAATTCATTCCTAGCAACCCTGGGCGCGCTAATATCACCTGGCAACCCCAGGCTTACACTTACATACACTAGCAACCCCCGAAAGGTTTTGACAAAATCAGGTATGCTCCCTCTCGAATCCATGGCTACAGACGCATTACTATCTGCAAATGCGATTGTCCAAGTAATAACTAAATTTGAACCACCAAACATAAGGGGGCTCAACCTCCTTGAGGCATGACAACCCTCGACGGATAAAACAACATTCCCCCACAAAAGGGATCCAAAAATCCATTTTGTACAAGAACAAACCTTAACACTCATATCGTAGTCCATGTTGCTCTTTTGGAATCGACAATATGTAGGTATCAGACGATTCCCTTCTATGAGAATGTTAGTCACCTACTTATTTACATAAAACTATTTGAGTTAGCTTACTCCCATTTGACAGTATCTCAGTACGACATAATAAAACCGTTCAAACTCCTCTAACAAACTGCGATAAGGTTTATTGCGCCTATGCTAATACTCAACTGCGATGAGTCTAAACGAGCGCTAAACTCCGAAACAGTTGAACCACATTACTCTCAACATTTCTTACAAATTCATGAAGCACTGTGCAACTTTAGCGAATACATGCCAGTGTTTCCCCTAGTGACATTCAACACATTTACACTAAAGATTACAAATTTCGGGACACACGTGATTTCCTTATTCTCACTGACTTCACTTGTGATGTTACAAAATTGCGATTAAGCTCCAAATTATTTCTGCAAATAGTCTATGACAGAACGCCCTTGTGAATGCTTTGCCACCCACACCGAATACATGTTTGATAAAAAATCACATATATGTTATTTCCCAAAGCACATTTCACACACCAGCATGCGATAAGCTTAGCATTCTGGGATCATGTTTTGCTCAAATACCCCTCCCTATGCGTATGATAAGTTGTTCGCATCATATCAAGATAACCTTATCGCACCCAACAATATTTCTGGGGAATAAAATAGTGGTCAAATTCTTCCTTTTCTCTAATGCTATGAAACTAGAAGCAACCTACTGACCAATAGAAAGCATACAGAAGCATTCACTCACAAAGAACGTGCACAACGAATTCGATCCCTCAAATTTCATATTCATAGATGCAATTTACGATTAATCTACACATAGTATATTCTAGGACGATACCGTTCAATAATAATCAGCCCTATACCCTGTCAACCTATGATTAAGTTCTTGATCGTATTTAGAGCAATACCCATTCATGTTTTCCATCTGACCGTAGAGGTACACAAATGTGATGAGATTTTGTGAAACACCTAACTAAGAACGATTGAACCTTTCCTTAGCAACCACACTAAAGGTGCGAAGAATTGCGATAATGCCTTTTTTCTGATAACACTATACACCGCAAAGTCATAGATCCCCATTAAGATCTAACTCCTTTTGCGGAGAGCTAACAATTAGTTCTCTTTGCTTTTGTAACAAATTTGACTTTGTTATAGACAAAAACAAATAACTGGGAATCGAGCGGACAATCACATCAAAAGTAAAATTGCAGTATCAGAAGCATCAACGCATACAAAGTCACATTATATTCCAAATCATTCCACAAGGATTCATTACAATCAAAAGGGATTTTACATCAAGTACAAGTACTCATCATTTGGCCAACTCCTTCTACATGGCAATAATGGTCTCCAACACCTGGCTACAGTCCTTAACTTTTCTCAAATCTTCTAGCTCTACTTCATATTTTGCAAGGTTCTTCTTATGCCTCGCACATTCCTCCATAAGATCCTCGAGCTCCCCTATAACCTTCGCAATGCTTGCCTCGATGAACTTTCGGTGAAGATGCACCTCCTTCATTGAACGAAATAGGACAGACTATGATACTTTTCGACTGGCCTTCCAAAATGCATGCGCCAGCATAACGACCCGCTCCTCAATTTGAGCTGTATCAAAACTCATGAGGACCCGCTCCAACCAACGAGCGAAATCCATCCATGAAAGCTCTTCCATAGGCCGATACATGATATAACTCATCATGGTCGCAATGGTGTTCAAGGCAGGACCCACAACTTCCGGATGAAGATTCGTGGCTGGCAACCATCTATACCGTATTAACGCTAAAGCAAATTTTGACACTGAAGCAAAAACAGAATAGTTATAGCAGCTGCGGTGTCCCTAAACTAGAGCATAATCAACAATTGCATAATGCAGAGGAGGAATATCATGATTATCACAATATTCCTAGAGTTCTTGTTGTATTTGCGCCAACTCCTCTTCATGTGTCAATTCTTCTATTGGTAGGACAATACTAGGACTCGTGCTCCCATTCCCAGTCTAATCATCTATAACCACAGTGGACCCGAGTTCTGCCACAGGGACCTATGATTCAACAGCACCACCAACCTTCGGCTCCACAGGGTCACTGATTCCCGTCACAAGAATCTCCAACTCAACAGTTGCCCTGACTCCTAGTTCAGAGGCAACCCCAACATTCACAGTTGGGGAAGAAGCAGACACTTCCTCACAGATCACCTATTGTTAGACAATGTATGCCCTTAACTCCAATCAGAATAATGTACCTTATGACATTTATTATAAATGAATAAAGTACAAATTTGATTCATGTTATTGTGGTGTGTTTTTGTGTAATACCCTTAAACGGGACAAATATGAGACTCGTGTTAGTTTAGAATCTTCACAGCCATTGGATAGATCTGCGGAGATTTATCCTGACAAGGTTGACACTGATGTGCCGCCAAGTTGGTTGGGGTGGTTTGTCTCAATTGCCAGGGTGAGACCTGAGGTACATGCAATGGGGGTTTTCTTGAAACCCTGAACCGGACCAGAATTCCAGTATTGCCATGGACCTTGGAGATTGATGGGAAAAACTAGAATGTTACTCATGACCCCTAGACTCGATTATGATACTACACTAGGTGTTGGATTTGGCTGTCTTTGATATGCCAATCAGTGAGATCCTTAGAGGGGGTCAAAACCTGGGTTTGTTGGGATAGTTCGAGAATTCGTCTGAGTGGGTGATCATAGTGACAGGATCAGCCCCTTTGTCGGACAAAGGTAATGATGGGGGTGCACTCTCTCTAATGGAAACCAAAGCTGCCAGTAGCCGATTTCAATCGTTGGAATTTGTTTTTTGCAAAATATATTTATATAAAGATATACATATATATTACGGTTTCAATATGTTTGCAAAAGGTTTTAATTCCCGGGATCCATGTGAGTAGAGAGTGCAACACTATTCCTTGCAGCCGAGGGAGAGGTCCTCTCTTGTCGGGCAGTGTTTGATCATTATGGGTTGAGAGGTTAAATGTAAGACCATTGAGGGTAATACTTGTTGGGATAATCTTGCATGTGCCTACAACCCTTGGGTTTTTATAAGGTGGCTTGACCCAGGGACCACTTAGTGTAAGTGTTGGGCCCATTAAGAGCCCATGGTGATGGGCTCAGGGGTTCACTGTGTCCTACAGTGAATTCGACCAGGCCTTGTAATAGAGGTTGGGCTGAACCCATATGGCTGATGTGTAGATCAATGTTTGGGTCCCATGCCATACAAGCAAATCCAACTAGGCAACAGTCTGGAAGGTTAGTGAGCACATGGACTTAATGGGCTTAAAGCCTAAATCGAACTGGTTTAATTTGATTAATTAAAGAGGGGCGGTTCTGGGATTTAGAGTAGCAGATAGGATAGTGAGTTATCCCTATCCACTCAGAGAGTCTAGATCCAAATAATGATTTGGATTAGGAAACTCCTAATTAGATTAGGAGGGCTGATCTTAATCTGCAGATAAGATAAGGGTTTATCCTTATCTCTTAAAGAGAGTCCAGATTCAAATAAGGATTTGAATTAAGAAACTCCTAATGAGATTATGTGCTTCTCCCTTTAAGGCTATAAAAGGAGGAGGACGGCAAACCTCCATTCACTTAATCTGATCTTAGATACAAGAGAGAAAGAAAGCAATAGTAAGACTGCAGCATCTGAAGTCGTGCTCACATACCCTCCATCGAATTTTTGCTAAAGGATTCGGTTCTTGTGAAGAACCACCTACTGATTCTGCTCCACCCTATATTGTGAAAAAATGGTAGGATCTATCTAATGGACGCCATAAAGATTGCGGAATGGGTGGGCGAATTTCAAAAATTTTCCTACCTTCTCCCAACTGGGAATTGTATTCCCTAAATTTAAAATACAATATTCAAAGATCCTACTTGAACCATAATCGAAACAGCTGAACCAAAAAGGGAAGGGAGGAATTATACCTGATCCAGAGAAACAGTATCTCCCAAAGTTGGTGTTCACGCCCAAAGAGGACACCAAGATCCGCTCCTGCTGAAGATGACACAGCTATAGTGGAACAGAACCAGCAGAGTGCGTCCCACACACTGGATCATTCTCAAGAATCCTCTAGAAACTCTGAGCACCAAATCTTTTTCAGTCTTTTTTGCAAGACTGATGTCAAGAATTGATTTCTTGATTTCTTTCTTCTTCAAAGATCGAATCTTGCTAGAAAGAATGCCGATAGCTGGAGGAGAACTCCTGGGATGAAGATAGCTGAATTGCTTCTCTTCTCTCTGGAGTGTGTATGAGATCCAATATCAGTTTGTAGGATGATTTTTGCTCACAACCCTAAGTTCGAAAATCTCATTATCTCTTAGGGTTTCTCCTTTTTTCTTCTTGATTAAGAATACTCCTAATTAGGAGTTATCCCAATCCAAGTCTGTATTTGGATAGGGGTGATCTTAATCCTATCTGCAGATTGTGTTAGCTTACTCCTGATCTTATCAGGAGGTTACCAGATTCAAATCTGATTTGAATTTGGTCTCCCAGAGTGGATAAGGTCAGAGGCCCAATCCTTTTTTGCTAACTTTAATCTCAGATACGCCCCATAGATGGGTGATTATATCAGCCCAGCTCAAAATGGGCTTTTGGCCCATTAAGTGTTAAGTGCTTAACTAGTTTCCAATCTGCTACCCAATTGGGCTTCTTTGTATGGCGTGGGACCCAAGCATTGATCTACACACCGGCCACATGGGTTCGGCCCAGCCTTTATTATAAGGCCCAGCCGACTTCACTAAAAAACTCAGTAAACCCCTGAGCCCATTACATGGACCCTATGGGCCCAACTCTTACATTAAGTGGTCCCTGGGCCAAGCCATCTTATAAAAACCCAGGGACTGTGGGTAGGTGTAAGATTAGCCCATCAGGTATTATCCTAAATGGTCTTACACTTATCCTCTCAGCCCTTAATTATTAAGCACTGCCCGACAAGAGAGGATCTCTCCCTCGGCTACAAGGAACAGTGCCGCACTCTCCACTCACATTGATCCCGGGAATTAAAACCATTTGCAAACACTAACACTTTGCAATTTCACCACTGTTGCCACTAACACTTTGCAATTTCACCAGGAGACGAGGTATAGTATCCAATGTTTGGAAAAGTAGATGGGCCAGATGGCGACCACAATTAATCGGTTAGAGGCGCAAAGTTCGAGGAAATTACCCTCTCGAACGGTTGTGAATCCAAAAGAAAATGTAAGTGCAATCATTTTGAGAAGTGAAGAAGGGGTTGAAACTCCAGCAAGGGCTGCCCCTACATTGTCGAATCAAGAAAAGGAGAAAGACATCGCTCCCAATGGTGATGAAGTACCTAAGCGTAAGTTTCTGTCTCTTTCTGATTATAAACCGGTACCTCATTTTCCTAATGCTTTAGCAGGTTCTAAGGAAAGATGAGCAGTATAAAGATTTTTATGAGACTTTTCATAGATGCGAGACAAATATTCCCCTTTTTAATGCTTTTAAACAAGTACCTCATTATGCTAAATTCCTAAAAGAATTGTGTACACATAAAAGGAAACAGAAACTGAAAGGATGTGAGAAGGTGAGAGTAGGGGAGAATGTTTCTGCAATAATTAAAAAACTCCCTACAAAGTGCGAAGATCCAGGTATGTTCACTATCCCTTGCCTGATAGGTAACACTATAATTGAGAAGGCCATGTTAGACTTAGGAGATTCTATCAATGTCATGCCATATTCTATATATGTTTTTTTTGAAATTTGGACCTTTAAATAAAATGGGTGTTGTGATTTAATTAGCTGATAGATCTAATGCCTATCTTTAGGGTGTAGTTGATGATGTTATTGTGAAAGTAAATGATTTGGTTTTTCCTACCGATCTTTATGTGCTTGATATGGATAAGGGTGATCAAACCACTCATATTTTGCTAGGAAGACCTTTTTTAAAAACATCAAAGACTAAGATAGATGTTTATAGTGGCACACTCACCATGGAATTTGATGGTAAGATTGTTAAGTTTAATATTTATGATGCCATGAAATATCTTGCTGATAATAATCATGTTTATTCTGTTGATGTGATTGACTCTTTAGCACAAGAATTTTTTGAACTTGATGGGAAGGATGGATTGGAGATTGCCATTAGTAAGCATCCTGAGAAAAATGAGTTAACCTTGAGTTCTAAATTGCAGGAAATTGTTGCAGCATTGAATGGTTTTCCAGAGCTACAACAGTCGGGTAATGCTCCTTATATTATGTTGCCAATCTCTGACAGGAGACCTTTACCCTCTGTGTTGTGGGCCGTTATTCCAGATTTGAACCCACCCATGATAGATGGAAGGGGAGAACATCGGAAGTTGCAACTACAAGAGTTAGAGGATCCGGTTTATGATGATTAAAAACAGGGAAGTTTGTTTCTTTTTCTTCTTGTTTTTGCATTTATAGTTTAGTTATTTCTACATTTTCTTTGCATTTTCCTTACATTGGGGACAATGTAAGTTTTAAGTGTGGGGGAGGGGATTTAGGTTAGAATTTAGGTTGCGTTTTAAAATTTGATTTAGGTTGTGTTTTTTTGCATATGTTCAAAAAAAAAAAAAACTCAACTCTTTTGGAATCAATTGAAACAGTGTTCTGGGACAACTCTTGTGAACTTAGTAAAGAAATATGATCGGGAATACAGGATTCACCTGAAGCCATCCCTTTTTTTTTTTTAAGTTAGTCCTAAATCCAAGTTTAAGTAAATATGCTAAATATTTTACCATTGATACAATTGGTAAGATGGAGCATAAAATGCACCTACCAACCAAGCAATTCAATAGTAGGACGGAGCATAAAATGCACCTACTAGCCAGCAATTCAAACAGTGGGATGGAGCATAAAATGCACCAACTAACCAAGTAATCCTAAAAGTGAGATGGAGCATAAAATGCACTCACTTCTACAAAAAAAAATCCCTAATTTACTACTTGGTTTGTAGTAGCAAAAAAAAAATTAGATTGGTTGATGGATGAGTCGTGTATAACTTGGTCGTGTTGATTTAACAGTTTTCAATAGTTAACCTATAATATTTGTGGAAAAAGATGAAGGAAGATTGAGTTTAAAATTTGGTAGAATAGTTTGCTTAAGTTCTGTCTTGCCCGAGGACGAGCAAGGTCTAAGTGTGGGGGGATTTGATGAGAATGAAAATTATATTATTTTTATCCCTTAACATTTAGTCTTTTATACTCATTTAGTACCTAATTGGACTCACTATTCTTATATTTCCATTTAGGGCACGAAAGGAGTCGTTAAGTGAAAAATAAGGCTAATCGGGTAATTTTGCACAGTTTTGGCGCCGTGTGGTAATTTGGGCATAATTCTCCCACCCGGACTCCAATGGAGATGATTGAAAATGCATTGGAAAGATAAGGAAAAGCTCTACAACTTTTATGTTTTGAGTTTGTATAGATTCGTAATTCATCGATGTCAAAATCGGGCACAAAGTCTCTAAAAATACGTAGAGAAGCCCAATTCGCAAAGAAACCCCAGTTCGCTGGAGAAGACCAACCCAATTCAACATGCAGTAGTAGGGCCCACTCACCACTCCTAATAGAATTCGGCTAAGAATCTTAATCAGATCTGATATTTATTGTAATCTTAAAGAAATAAAAGAGTTACAATCCAACTTAGTTAAGAGTTTTTATTTAGAGATAAAGATAAGATTAGATCTGAATTAAGCCTTATCCCATTAGGAGAAAAGACTTTCTATTTTTGAGAAAGAACTCTTAAGAGGAGTTGGAAACATCCCCTCCCCCTAAGGCTATAAAAAGGGGGGCGGACTAGCAAGGAGGCACCACTCAACCTTGGGGACAAGAACTCAGCAAGCAAGGGAGAAAGAAAGTAGATTTGGAGCAGTCGAAACTCTCTTCTCTTCTCTTCTCTATTCTCTGATTTTTCTTGAGTTTTCACCATGATCATCCGTGGCTAAACTCTAATACTTGGTCGAAGAATACAAAAGCCTCAGAATCCACCAAACTGTGAGATCTAATTTGATTTTTATTGTTTGATTTATGCTTTGAATATTGAATGTTCTTCTATGTTCTTGTTCATGATTGTTTCATCTGATTAGTAGGAGGCTTATTAGTTTATTATTCGCTAAGATCTACTACTAGATTAGATATCAAATCCGTAATTGTTTGATCACTCTAATCTACGAAGCAAATAGGGTTTAATGATTTGTTGCGTCAGAAATCGTTAGATCTTAGGAAGAACACTCGACGAAATTAAATGCAACCGCTTGTGCTTGTGTTGTTTAGTTTCATCGATCTCTAATTCTTAAGGCTATTGCTGGATTAAATCTCTAACGCTTGTGTAAGGGTTGTTTAATAGTAAGGGTTAAGAGGATCGCTTGTTTTCTGATTAACAAAGGTAGGGAGATAATAGGAAACCAATTCCTACGATGAATATTCAAAGTCTGAATTGATTTATTTTTGGCATCGATGAGTAGTAGTTAGGGCTGTTCACGGGTCAGGTTGGGTCAGTTTACTGAGGTTTTTGCAACTGACCCGACCTGGTCGGGTTACCTGAGATGGAAACCGAAACCGATTCAGTGTTAAGCAAAACCGACCTGGTCGGTTTGAGTCGGGTTGGGTTGGTTTCAGCTCTAAGTTCATCCATTTCCCCCACGACCACCTCGTTTTCTGGAAATATATTTAAAACTGAAATATGTATTTTAGAAATATATATGTATATATATATATATATATATATATAAACAAAAATATACATACAAATATATTGGAATATATATTTTCTGGAAATATATATCTGGCATATTTCATAATATATATTTTCAGATATAGATATTGGAATATATATTTTCAGATATTTCAGTTTTTAGTTAAGTAGGAACTAAGTCGGATCGGTTCAGGTCGGTTTCGGTTTACACAAGAAAACCGAAACTAACCCGAACCATCGATTTATGAATTTGTACAACCCAAAACCGACCGGTGCTGATGAAAACCCGACCGACTCGGGTTGGGTCGGTTTGGTCGAGTTGGGCCTTCTTATGAACAACCCTAGCAGTAGTGAAATTCTAATGGTGGATGTTATCTTAGACCAAGACTCATTCTTTCGATTAGTCTCAGCACTTTGAATTGCCTTGTTTCCCATTTAAATTTCGTTCTTTTTAATTATGATTTTCTTTTTTTTTTTTTAATTCTGGTTTTCGTCGCATACAACCCCCCCTCCACCTTTGTTCATGCAACACATAATTTAGGTTAGATACTCTCTGTGGGAACGATCCTTACTCGCACTACTGCATTTAATTTTTATGAGTATAGGTTTTATTTTTGGGTGCCTATGACAGTACGCCAGTCACCACCCTCAAGAACTGGCAACCCAACACAAACGGGCATAGCATGGCGAACAACTTCAGTATACAACCGCCAAGCAATGCCATCAAGAGACGCCAACTTCATATTGATCTCATCCAATTTGAAGTCTCTGTGCCTGGTCGCCTGAAGCCAGCGTTTACCGCTGCAGCCTTCAAATCTTTTCTCCTTGAAATCATCACCCCACATGGTGGCAACAATGACTCGAGGAGGAGACAACCGGCGAGGCATAACGCTGAGATCAAAGCGTTCACAATAAAACATCCAAAGAAAAGGCGCACAAATGTAGCTTACACTCCTCTTGCAAAATGGGGCCATTATTTGTTGGACAGTGTTGTCCATTTGCTCGTACAGGTAATCGAGAAACATGGAAGCTAAAGGCAGCTGATGACCACTACCAGCTAAAACAACAAGCGGGATCAAGACCGATCTCAAGCCGCAATCAGGCAGACCAGGAAAGAGGAACCGAGAAGATGTATAAAGGATGAAAGCGGCGGGGTGGCACTGAGAATTGGCCTGACGCACCATAACGTCTTCCCCACCATGAGACTCGAACCAAAACGACACCTAAGAATCCAATGGCATCTTGCCACACGCAATAATACGATCGACTTGAACCTTGTAGACTGCAATTTCGCAGAGAAGTTCGTTAGAAAGCCGCCTCAAATCGGTGGGAATAGATTCATCATGCTAAAGGTTCTACACAAACATAACACCCCCAACTGGCAGCCCTAGCAACGCAACCACATCTTCTACTATAATGGTGAATTCATCGAATGCGCCTACAAAGGTGTGGGTATGGCAACACCAGTGTTCCAACAAACGAGCAATGTATTTTACCCTCTCCCTACTGGCAAGACCCATATAACAATCAACAAACCTAAGAAGACTAGCATCTTGCAGCTTACGGCAATACCTAGGGTTTCCAGTATATACCGAGCCAACGCTGTATAACTGCTAGTGGACTTGAAGCTATTAGTCTTAGGTTCTTGACATTTATACATAATAGAGCGGTTTGGCCACCCATAGATACACATCAATTTCGACCCACGAACGGGATCGAATATACCTTCCACCACCCTAAACACAGGCCTCAGAGGCCAGAAACCCTTCCCTTCGTCCGCCACCATGGCCGCTTCCCTCTCCACCAATAGCTCAGTAGTGTCAACCCATCAAGAACGGAGATAGAGCACGATACAAAGACGAAAAGGAAGGAAAAAATGACTTTACAAGAACCGCATACCTAAAACAAGAATACAATGACAATGGGAGAAGAATGAGAATAGGGTACCAATACCGTCCCACTCCCCACACTTTTATAGAATGGTTGCATGCTTAGAACGCCAAACGACGCCAGAGAAGATGATCAGGCGCCAGTACAGAACCCCAAATGAAACTTAACAAAAATGAAACCTGTAGAAAATTACACATATGCCCTTATAAAGCAAGTTGAAACGATGCATTTAAATCATAACAAACCAGCCATGTCGTTAACTGCCATTTCAGAACGGAAATTGGCACACGCGCGAAAGAGTCCATTTATTACACAAGATCAGGAAACCACACGCGCAGATACCAAGCTTCAATTCACCACCTAATGAATTGCCCAACTAATCCCCAAAAACAGCTGAATACGAAATGATCCCACAAACCAAAATCAACACACCACTCAGACAAACTTCAAAAGCCCACCTAGACAAAAAAGGGAAACCCGTCACCCACACAGTGAGCCATGATAACGGCCCTAGCCGCCAAATCTCCTTGCCAATGTTTCGGGAACCCAAACATGGAATTGGCAATGATAGCCACCACGTGACCTTTGACAAATACTTGATCCGAGTCCCATTAGGCGCCATCTACAACATGCCATCAAGTCCCACAACATCACTTGACATCGTACACTTGACAACGGCCTCACCCCAGTACACAAGGGGGGGCCTCACGCCCACATTCATGCATCATCAAAGACATCTTTTGTTAATCCCTTTCTTGTAAATGATGAGGGGGGTCGGAGCTCTCAAACTTGGATTGAGAATCGCCCATTAACAGAAAAAGAACCACCAAATTACAGGGGGGCTACTGCCCATGTCCTTCACTAATTTCCTTCCAATCAATGGTCAGGGGGGCTAAAACATGTGAACCCATGAAAACTTGCCCACGGATAGAAAGGAAATCACTGAAAGACAGGGGGATAAACCACAGAAGATATGGAACCTCATCAGGGAACAAACAACCTATTCCTGCCCGAGACCACCAATGTGCAAAGACATACGACCAATCAACTAGCTAATTCCTAGTCTATTAACATACAGAAGGGCTAATAGAATCCCAAATTAACCTTCTAATAACCACATGAAATTGCAAAACTAGAACAAATCCCTAGACCCAACACACAACCGTCCATTGACCCGTTATAGGATTTCAAAGCCAATGCGAAGGTAAAATGCTTATCGATAAGATTCCACTTACCAATAAGCAGGGGGCTAATGTAGATATATAGTGTTCATTCAGTCCCCCAAAGAACATCAAACACTATATCAGTACCGCCTAGATACATGCGATCGACCCACAGTTAACGTTCCCTCTACTATGAACCCACAACGCGCATCACAGAACTGCGATAAACCTGCGGTTCATCGTACGCTCTCGATGAGCCCAATCTTGGGCCAAGCCAAGACAAACCCGAGTTGGACCCGTAGTGAGACCCGCACGTGCCCAAATCCGTGATAAGCCCATAGCCCATCAGGCGGCGATGTCACTAAATGCCACGTTAATTAAATAAAGCACACGATAGGTAGTGGCACACGTGGGTAATGAAGGATCCTGATTGGAAGGAAAGCCAATCCTCAGGAAGATCCTCATGAGACACGTGGCGAAAGCCAAGTGGTGCACTTAATGGTTGACAACAAATCTAATATTCCCTTTCCCGATAAGTCACAAATACCATTATCTCTTACCTTTTAGGATCTCGGGATCTCCCCAATAAATACTCGAGCACCCTTTGACTTCTGGCTTCTCTACCACCTTGAGCCCGAAAGCCAATCTCCCAAATTCCTGGTCTTTCTCTGTCTTTCATAGAAACCATTTTTCAACCAAGCCTTACCCCACCTGCACAATGTGTATTCGATTATGAGAGATTTCAATGAATTTTGATGGGTATTCAATTATGCCCAAAGGCAGATTGCATGAAGTGAGAGATTTTGATAAAGTTCAATGGGTATTTGATTATGAGAGTTTTGATAAATTTCGAAGCATATTCGATTATAGGAGATTTCGATGAATCTCGATGGGTATTCAATTATTAGAGATTTCAATGAATTTCGTTGGGTATTCGATTATGAGATATTTTAATGAATTTCGATAGGTATTTGATTATGCTTGAAGGCAGATCACACGAAGCAATAGTTTTCAATGAATCTTGATGGGTATTTGATTATGAGAGATTTCGATGAATTTCGATGGGTATTTAATTATAAGAGGTTTCAATCAATTTTGATGGGTGTTCGATTGTGGGAGATTTCCATGAATTTTGATGGGTATTCGATTATGAGAGATTCCAATGGGTATTCACTTATGAGAGATTTCGATGAATTTCGATGGGCATTCGATTTTTCCCAAAGGTGGATCACACGAAGTGAGAGATTTTAATAAATTCCAATGGGTATTTGATTATGACCGAAGGCGGATTGCATAAAGTGGGATATTTTTCTGAATTTGGATGGGTATTTGATTATGCCTGAACGTGACTCGCATGAAACGAGATATTTTGATAATTTTCGATGGGTATTCGATTATGCTCGAAGGCAGATTGCATAAAGCGAGAGATTTCGTTGATTTTCAATGGTATTCGATTATGCCCGAAGGCGTATGGCACAAAGTGAGAGATTTCGATGAGTATTCGATTATACTCGAAGTCGGATTGCGCAAAGCGAGAGATTTCGATAGGTATTTGATTGTCTAAAAGCATATCGTATAAAACGATAGATTTTGATGCTTTCGATAGGTATTTGATAATGCCTGAAGACAGGTCGCACAAATAAAGAGATTTCAATGAATTTGGATGGATATTTGATTATGCCCAAAGGCGGATCACATGTGGCAAAGATTTCGATGAATTTCGATGGATTTGCATGATTTAGATGAAAAAAAGTTGGTTGATTAATGACTTTTGGATTTGAACAACTTAAATGAAAGAAACTTACACCAAAGGATTATGAAAAAAAAGATTTATAGGTAAATTTGGATTTGGATATATGATGCAAAGAACTTCGCATTAAGTGCATGCCAAAATTCTGGATGAAAGATTTTTGGGTAATGAAAGAAATTTGTATGAAAATTCTTAGAAGACTTTTGGATGATTTTGGATTTTTGGGAAAACATTTGGATGATTTAGAAATGATTTTTGGATGCTTTAGAAAATATTTTTGGATGAAAGGAAAAGAGATGCGACTGAGATTTTCATTGAATCAAATAAAGATTAAGTGGATGGTTAGAGTTTACTTCCAACAAAACAATGACACTTAAAAGTGCATGCCTACCCTTAATGGGGTATGGGATTTGACGAAAGAAGCACTATTGGTTTTGGAGATATGTGTCTTAGAAATGTTAAATGCTAATTGGAAATTCACAATAGGAGAATATTCAAGCAAGAGGTATTTGCCCCTTCGCGTAGAGATTGAATTTTCACGACTTTGTTTAATCAAAGTTCTTATGCTTGGATATGATTGCCCTAAGTTTGGAATGTATCGTTCTGTTTGTTGTTGTTGTTTTTTTTTTCTCACCATTTTCCTATTGGTTTAGTGTTTCCAGGTCTGACTTCTTTTTTCTCATATGGGGGCTTACAATTGATTCTGTCATTATCAACGAAAAATGGTGTGCCCATGGTCAGCTTGCTAATCTCTCATCGATGAGGGCTTATTAAATGGGATGAAACATGACTTTAGACAATGTTCAAAATCAAAAGATAAGAGGCTCAAATATTCTTTTGACATAGGTTTCATACGCTTGAATTAACAAATAGGGTTTTTAGCACATTTTTTCTCATTTCTTCTTTTCCTTTTTTCGCTTTTTTACTCCCTTTGGATGAGAAATGATTTTCATGTTTTTCAGTGCTATGAGCCATACATATTTTTTGATGCAGGAGGACTTTTCATTGGGGGTGAAGAATGAGCTGGGGTTAGGATAAAATCGAAAACAAATGTTTAGCTTAAGCGTCCTAGTTTTTTTTTTCTCTACTTTTTTTTCGTCATAATTACACATTACTGACTTAGTTTTTCTTTTGACTTTATTCCCTTTTTTGACTTGTTATATGGACATTCGAACATTTGACATCGGTCCCTTGAGACAATAGTTTAATCAAATAAAATGTTTAGATGATTGGTTAGTGGATCAAACAAAAGGTAAAATGATTGATAGATGGCCTTCCTTCATCCTTTGATTGTATGCATGACTTATGAAATGAAACACATGTTAAGCTTATCCCCAATTGATCATTCAATGGAGAATCACTATTCTTTGACAGTGTTGGGGCCCTCTAGTGAACTTGCCCATAGTTATTTTCGTTTCTTTTTTATGCTCTTTTTCAGGATTTTTCTTTCCTTTTTTCTTCTTTTTTTTGCCCTTTGATTTTCCCTTTTGATTCAAGCATCCCGGGAAACTTGTGGGATTTGTCAAAGAGAAGTTTAGATTAAAGGCTCAAATGGACTGACTATCATTTGAATGAATGATAAGGGATCGAGGGAAATGATTGACAAAAAATGGCCTCCAGTCCATTCTTTGATCGATGAGCAATTGATATTGGTTTTGATGATTTTGTGCTAACTTAGGAGTGACTGTTACGAAGTTGATTTAATGTCTTATTGCCTTTAGTGACTGTACTACTCAGGGTTGTCCCCATCTCCAAACATTTCATTTTTTTCAATTTCCACTCAACAACCAACTTTTCTCAAGAACATATTAATGAGACTTGTTGCAAGTTTCTGCTCATCTGATCTGAATGCACTGGAAGGATAAATTAGGCCCTGTTGAATTTGTTGTTTTGTCGAGAGTAAGCATCAGGACACAAATATTGGTTGATAAAATACGCAAAACAAACTTTCATCAAGTAAAAAACTAAGAACACTAAGCTTTAAGGTGCAAAGAAAACAAAATTTAATACAAATGTTCTTTAGGTGGTAGTATGTCCATAAGCTTGAGCCTAGGGTTGTATTGGACATCAACAATGAGATTTTGGATTGCATACTTCAATTGCCAACATTCATTAGTTTCATGTCTTGGTCCTTGATGAGGTGGCACAATAAGCCTTTTGGTTGAAATTCTTTGGATCTGTAGGAGGCTTCTAATGCAACAAATGAAAGTATTCTTTTTTGACCAAGATTGACAAAAGATGGAAAGGTTGGCAAGGTAATAGGTTGAACTTCTTCTCTTCTTTCTTAGATGGTTGAGGCGGTGACATATGATTTAAGACAAAAACTAGTGGTGTTGCTCCTGGGCGAAAGATTAGCCAATCAACTTTGAAGATTAAGAAATTCACTGGTTATCGAAGCTCTTCGATCTCTTGTTGGATTTTGAATTGATCTTTGGTAGGTGATGTCATCTTTCCTATTAAGAGCATTATACTTTACATGGAATGCAAACATGCATGGAATGAATGTTAATGAAGTAATACAGACAAGCTATAAGCAATGCTTAGACACTAAGGTTTTGTACCTAGGGGTGTCTGGGTAGAAAGCCTAAGGCTTTTAGGAGAAAATATTAAAATGTGTTTATTTAAGAGTCTTAAGGTTTTATTTTTATTTGATTATCCGAGTCACACCGAAGCACTAGTGCCCAGGCTGCTTACATACCCCTTGTGAGGAATTAGACTAGGTGTAGTTATTAAAAATGTTACAAATTTGATTACATATTTTATTTATGCTTTAAAGGATATTGTCCTGTGTTGATTAGATCTTGGATATTGACTTTGAGAACTGTGCAATTGTTTGTCGAGTGCCCTAGTCCTTGGTGATAAGAGCAATATTTTCCCATCTTAAAGGTCTTTTGTAGGGGATTGGGAATTGGTTTAGGCAACAAAGGTATTAGGTATTCACTCTCGATTAGCTGAGGAAGCAATTGAGATTGCGGAGAGGGGGAAATGAATCGTCTCTTTACTCTTCTTTTGAAGGGATTTGTTAAAGTTTGACGTTTTTGTGTTGAAGAGGAAGGATGATGTATGACGGCAACTAAAGTAGGTTCTTTGATTTCGACTAACGGATTCGTGGATGCAAGGTGGAATTTCATGTGTTTAATTCCCTATTCGATGCGTGCACTAGCCTTTTGCAATTGATGAAAGTCTTAGAAAGTTTGTCTTATCATTAATGAATAAAAATGTTCTCTAAGTGGCTTAATGAAAATCTTAATTGCATCATTTTCTTGCAAGGATTCTTTCACTTTGATAGACGTAATCTTCCATCATCTCAAATACTTGGAGAAATTTTCATCTAGTCTTTGAGTAAGACACTCTAGATCACCCCATGTTGGTGATGGGTGGTGATGGATGACGATTTGACCCGACCTCTTAACTAAGGGACACGTGGATATGACTCGACATAAGTGACAGCTCAGCATGACAGTTTGGCCACAACTCGACGTAATGAGCTCGCTGAAACCCCAGCAGAACAGCTCGCCGCAAGACAGCTCGCTACAGTCCGCTACAGAACGGCTTGCTGCAAGGCAACTCACAGCACCTGCCAGTCAAGAGGACTGCGCCCACGTCTCACGTCAGGCGGCGTCGTGCACGCCAACTCTGTATAACTTCTCTCAGGTGACAGGACCGTACCCTGCGATGGATACTTGCGCCAATCAAATCAGTCTGACGAATAACGGCTGTAGCAGAGAACTAGAGGCGGTTACACCCGATTTGCAGCGCATTAATATATAAGGGCTTCGACCCCCAAGAAAAAAGGTAATTGAATTTTTGGTAATCGAGTAGTGCACATCTCCACTCTTAGCTCGTCATTACTCTCTAAGCTTCTCTCTCAAAGTTCTAACTTAAGCATTGGAGTGTTCCCGCCGGGCGAGCTCCCCGCGAATCCTTCATCTTCTTCTTCTCAGGTGCTGTCCGTTGCCAGGTAGGAGCGAAACCCCTGCCAGGTAGGAGTGACCAGATCGCGCTACATCATTTGGCGCCGTCTGTGGGAAACGCTTCAAAAAGCCTTCCACCAAAACTTTGCAGATTTCAGTTTTCATGGCTTCTTCCAGCAACGCAGCACGCAGTGCAGAAATGAACACCGCCGGGGAGCAACTCCAGGTCCCAGCGGTGTGTATTGGATAGTTCACCGTCCCACTCTCCGCCGATGGAGTTCCCATTCTGAACGTGCCTCAGACAATGGCACCCGTGAATGCTCCACTCCCTTTCATGGTGGAAACAACCTTCACTGAACCCTCCCTTGTTCCCCCCGTGACAGCCCAAAACCAGCTTGAAAACCTGGTGCAATGCATGCGAGCCATGCAAGCTCAGATGCAACAGGTCCAGCAGTTCAAACTATATCAGCAGCAAGTGCTACACCAAGTTTCTCAGCATCACTATCAGCAGCAGTTTCCCCCGTTGCCTCAGACCCAGCAGCCCCTTCCTCCTCGACATCCGGCCGCGCAACAAGTCCGGCCTCACCGTCAGAACGAGCGTCGTTTTCACCGGGGAGAGACCTCTCAGACCCAGAATCCTCTTGAGAGTCAAGTCTCATCCCACGGGAGGAAGGAAAGGCCAGTCACCCTTGCCTCGCCGCGCGTAGTTAGGTCTAGAGGGTCCCAGCCTACCAGGCCCGCATCACCTCAGCTTTCTGAGTTCGTGGCCCCGCTTGTGGAGAACAAGTTTGAGGTCTTGGCTGTAGACCCCAGGCAAGACCCCTCTGTCCGCAGCCATCACCAGCCGTCCGCCTCCTCCCAGCGAAAACTGTGCCCGACAATATCGAGGCCAGCAGCACTAATGCGGAGCCCACAAAAAAGCAGCGGAGACGTCATCGAGCTCGCCGAACTGCAACACACAACCTGCCCGAGCTCAAGTGTAAGGAAGAGGTAAGCTCGAGTGAAATAAAAGCCATTCCACTCCTCTTTGTACCATCCCCTCTATCTCTAGAACTCTTGGCTGTCCCAATGCCCAAGGATTTCAAACTGCCTCCATTGAACAAATATGACGGGTCGTTCGACCCGAATGACCATGTTGATGCCTTCCAATCACATATGCACTTGGCAAGGGCCAGTGAGTCCTGCATGTGCGTAGATTTCTCCACCACTTTCAAAGGAGTGGCCCGTACATGGTACAGGAACCTCGCGCCCGGATCGATAAGAAGCTGGGCGCAATTCATGCAAGTCTTCACTTCTCACTTCGTCACCAGCAAGCGGTGCCCGAGGACCCAGGAGAGCCTCCTTGGCATAGTCCAGCAGGAAGGAGAATCTATCCGAAGTTACATCAAACGGTTCAACGACACTTGTTTACAGATACCCGACCTGGACCCCGTAGTTCGGCTCACCGCGGCCAAGAGAGGCATCACGCACAAAGACTTCAAGTGGCACGTGGTTGTTAATCGGCCCCAGATGGTAACCGAGTTCCTTAAGCTTGCAGACTAGTTTATAGGGGCAGAGGAGAAAATCAACCAGAAGGGTGAGCAGATCCCTGAAAAAAGAAAAAGAGAGGTCGAGCCCCCGACCCAAGGGACAGTAAGAAGAAGAAAGACTTATCTCGGGGGGCAAGGCTAGGTCAACCCTTCCGAGCTCCACCAGTAGAGAGGACAGACTACACGCCCTTGAACGCGAAGCGGGGCGAGATCCTTATGGCGATCAAGGATGCCCCGTACGTGAAGTGGCCACCCCGGCTGAAAGGGGACCCTAATGTAAGGAATAAAAATTTGTATTGTATCTTCCATAAAGATCACAGTCATAGTACCGAGAGTTGTAAAAACCTCCGCGATGAGATAGAGGAGCTCATCCGTCGCGGATACTTAAGAAACTTTGTACAGAATAATAATAATAAAGCAGGTCGGCAGGGGGACCAAAGCAGACATTCTCTTTAAGGCGGCGTTCGACAAGCTTCAACTCCAAGAAGGCGATCTCAAGCCCGCAAATACTCCCTTGGTCGGCTTCAACGGAGAGGAAGTCAGGCCCCTGGGGAGAATCACTGTACATGTGGAGGTCAGCACCTGGCCCAGCATAGTGAAGCTCAACCATGACTTCTTGGTGGTCACGACTCCCTCCCCGTACAATGCCATAATAGGTCGGCCCATCACCCATGCCCTTCGTGTGGTGGTCTCCACCTACTATCTGGCGATGAAGTTCCCTACGGACTTCGGAGTTGGGGTGGCGTGAGGCGATCAACTTAAATCTCGCAAGTGCTACGTCGCCACCCTCAAAGGGAAAGCCAAGGTGGCAAACAACCTCGAGCTGGAGCGACATGCGGAGTAGTGCGAGGAGCGAGCTGCACCCACAGAAGAGACCGTCTCCGTCCCAACTTCGGTAGAGGACCCAACTCAGACAGTCCAGATTGGCACTTCAATCAAGGAGCCTCTGTGATCCTAACTAGTAAGTTTTTTACTTGAAAGTTTAGATATTTTTGCATGGTCCACGGCAGAGATGCCTGGTATAGACCCTATCACCATCACTCACAAGCTTAATACTAATCCTGTAATTAGGCTCGTTAGACAGAAGAAATGCAACTTAGCCCCAGAGCGCTGGAGTGCAGTTGACGAAGAGGTTGGGAAGCTCCTCGCAGCCGACTTTATCAGGGAAGTCCATTACCCGAGCTGGGTGGCCAACCCCGTTCTGGTAAAAAAGGCTAAGGGTAAGTGGCGCATGTGTGTCGATTAAACTGACCTGAACCAAGCTTGCCCAAAGGACTGCTTCCCGCTCCCCAGGATCGACCGTCTCGTGGACGCGACCTCAGGGCATGAGTTGCTGAGTTTCTTAGACGCCTCTTCGGGCTACAACCAGATCAGGATGGACCTTAGTGACAAAGAAAAAACAACTTTCATAACTGAGCTTGGCCTGTACTTCTACAAGGTCATGCCATTCGGACTGAAAAATGTCGGGGCAACGTTCCAAAGACTTGTAAATAAATTGTTTGAGCCGTTGATCGGCAAGAAAATAGAATGGTATGTAGACGACATGGTCGTCAAGACTCAGTTTTCAAATGATTTAATACAAGACTTGCATTCTGTTTTTGAAATTCTGCATAAGTTTAACATGAAACTAAATCCAAACAAGTGCGTCTTCGGTGTCACATCGGGTAAATTCCCAGGGTACATCGTCAACCGGCGTGGCATTGAGGCCAACCCGGAAAAAATTAAGGCCATCCTAGATATGAGACCACCCTAGAAATTGAAGGAGGTTTAGAGGCTGAATGGCCGCATAGCCGCTCTGAGCCGCTTCATGTCCAAATTAGCAGATCACTGCCTGCCTTTCTTTAAGGCAATTAAAAGCAAAGGCTTTGAATGGACCGAAGAATGCCAGTTTGCGTTCGATGAGCTCAAAAGGTATCTCGCCAGTATCCCGGTCTTAACCCGACCCGAGGAAGGTGATGTTTTGGAGTTGTACCTCTCTGCAAGTGACGAGATGGTTAGCTCGGTACTAATAAGAGAGGTAGATAGAGTCCAACGACCTATCTACTATGTTAGCAAGGTATTAGGGTTTGAAGCTATTTGGTACATTTGTTCTTTCCCCTCATTTTATTATTAATTTTGGGACTTGGGCAACTAGTATTGTAATTAGGATGAAGTTCTGATTTAGAAAATACTCTTTGGTTTTGGAAAATGTTAAGACTTGAAGAAAATGCTGAGAGTAATTAGTTCCTTTATCATGTTTATGAAACAACAACATTTTTTATGTTGCTCCCCAAGAGCAAAGTCATTGGGTCAAACATCTAATAAGTTTAGAGAAGAACAAGAAAGATATTTAAGCTCGAAAGTTTATGAAGGATCATGCAAATGTCTTTTTGATACTTTCCTAGGGAATATCCCTACACTATATGTGTACCTAGTAGGCATCATAGACTTTTGAAGGTATGAAGGTCCAAATGGCCTTTTGATGTTATTTTTCAAGAATAACTCATAGAGCCAAACATCTACTAGGTCTAAGTTCGGTTGAGGGAATGAAATATCCTTTGATAGTGCCCAAAAGGAAGATTAGACCATTTACCACATATATCTACTACATACTCTCAGAGTGTGTCAAAGTGGATTTTTGATGCTATTTTTCAAGATTTGAATTTATAGAGTCATGCATCTACTTAGTTAAGAGATGGACAAAAGAGAGATAATTAAAGGGGTCAAAATGGCCTTTTGATGCTACATCTCAAGAGCTGAGCTCATAGAGTCATGCATCTACTTGTTCAAGATAGGAAACAAAAACCTAGAGTCGAAAAATGGTCATGAGAGTTTTAGATTGTGATAATTATGATTTTCATTTTGATTCAAATTCTTAGATTTCTTACCATCAATTTTTTATTAATGTAGTTTGATCCTAATTTGTTGTTTTTTACTTAATTGGTTTCATTTTTTTTATCTTACATTATTATTGTTATTTGACTTTGATTCAAGATTTTGATATGTTGAAGCTTGTTTAGGATCTAACTTAGACTTAGATTACATTTGGAAATTTGGGCCTAGGTGTTGCCTTCGGTGACTTTTTTAGGGAGTTTTAGTGTCTTTTAACGAAAGATCAAATCTTCTTCTTTTTGTTTGCTATTTAATGGGATGAAAGAGTTTGGGCTTCATTTTTTATCCTACTTCTAAACATGACAATCACATAGTTCAACACTCATGATGTCCTAGTCCTAATTACGCTATAGTTTCTCTATCCTACTTTCATTTAAAGCTTCTATGTATGGGTATTTTAGGTGCAATGCATGGAATTGTAAGGTGGGTTTTAAACTCAAAAGTTCCAGTCAAGTTGCTATCCTTCAAACCAAAACCCATGGACAAGTGGCCTTTTTTGGTTGGTGGCTAGTTTTAAGGTTTTGGTGGAGCCTTTGAGGACCAAAGTTTAGAGGCATACACCTACTATCCTTCATCTAATAGGTTGTAGAGAACATTGATGTGGGTCCCACAGCTACGACGTTCGTAGGGTAGAAGGTGTTCTAGTCTTCCTAGGGTTAGCCGTTGGTCATTTAGTTGTTTCGGTTGCTATTTATTTCAGTCTTACTTTGCTCTATTATGTTATGTAAAGACTAAGGGCAAATCTATCCTTTCCATGTAATGAGCATAACCTATAAATATTAATTAAAGTGGCGGCGGCAGAACATTAAGCTTTCTGCTCTTCCTTTCAACTCTTGTGTTCTACTACTTCTCCTCCTTCTTCCTCCTCTCTTCTCTTTACCTTTCTTCTTATTTTCGAACCTGAAATCCATTAGGGTTCAAGACTGATAACAGTACTGAACTTCTACTTGGTATCAGAGCTAGGATTTCTCATGTGAGTCTAGTCCAGCTAACCACATGAGAACCATCTAAGGCTGGAAGCTGAGAAAATAGAGTTCGTTGACTGGTTCTTGGAGATCTCCAGAGGGTTTAGTAGCTATTTGAAGAATTGCCACATTTGCAGCGTGTTGGTGATCAGGAAGAATCAGAGAAGGCTAGGGTTCGGGTAACCTTGGAAGGCAGCGAACAACATCCTATTATAAGTATTTTATTTTCTGAGAGAAGTAATATCAGAGAAGATAGGTTGGACCTTTCTAGCAAGGGCGGCCGAACCACTCTAGGGTTTTATCTTTCTATTCTCTAGGGTTTTGTCTTAACCCTGCGGCAAACCCTAATACTGGACTGAACCTTGTGATCTAATACTGCGGCAAACCCTAATAGTTCTCTCCTCAACATTGATCAATTTTAGGGTTTCATATTAACCCTACTACAAGCCTTATCCGTACGGTACAGTCTGGAGTGTACGGCTGAGAATTTGCTTTTAGGACTGATTAAAACCCCAATTCGGCTTCAGCATATCAGATTGTTCTTCAAATTGTTTTTTAGTTTTCTTTTGGGGTTTCCGAACTCTTCTAAGGGGGTGGAAACAGTTTGGACTATTGCTGTTGTGTGTGGTTATTGGTTTCAGATCAGTTTTATACTTGTTTCATGCACATCTACTGTGAGTACAGGTTGGTTCTATACTGATTTTGTGATTGTGGTTGATAGTCCAAGTGCTGTTTTGACTGTAGTAACCATAATTTTGAGACTTCTGGTTCTTGACCGAAATGGAGTTTAAGAATCAGGCAGAAGGCAGTTTTGGGAACAACAGTTATGGTGGTGGTTCTGAGACAGGTTTTCATATTACAACCATAAGATTTGATGGATCAAACTATTTGGAATGGGCCCAATCAGCCATGATGTTATTGGGGGAAGGAGCAAAGTAGGGTATCTCTTAGGAGATGTGACAGAACCTTCTAAGGGAGACCCTATGTATACCAAGTGGGTCCAAGAAAACCACTTGGTTATGACATGGCTGTGTAATTCTATACAGCCTCATATCCGCCGAAATTACTTATGGGCAAAGACAGCCAAGGAGATATGGGATGTGATGAAAGAAAGTTACTCCCAACCCCTTAATGTTGCCAGAGCATATGAATTGAAATGTGAGGTGAATACCCTTAAACAAGGAGAGAAACCGGTTTTGGTCTACTTCTTTACCTTGAAGTCCCTGTGGCATGAGATTGATCACTTAGAGACTATTGAGTGGGAGAGTCCCAAAGATGCTCAGACCCAAAGAAAGCACATCGAGACAAACAGAGTGTTTGAGTTTCTGGTAGGACTGAATTCAGAATATGATATTGTGAGGCAGCAAATTTTGACCAAAGATAGTGTGACCCTCTCTCAGGCATACTCCTTAGTGCACAGTGAAGAGACCAAGAGGAAAGTCATGATGCAACTTCAGCCGCTTGCACCTGCTTTGGTAGCTATCAAACCCAAAATAGGGGGTGATTCAGAGAGGGACAAAAAGGAGGAAGATAAAAGGGATGTGTTGTGTGAGCATTGTAAGAAACCTAAACACACAAAAGAAACATGTTGGAAGCTCCATCAGCATTTGGTCCCGACAAAGTTGAGAAACAAAAAGGGTAATGCTCATGTGGCTGTGACTACTGATTCGGCATCCTCGTTTGGTACAAGAGGCACACCCTTAGAGACCTTAGCTGTAGTTCGGGCTGCTCTAATACAGTTGGAAAAGGAAGTTGGCAGTTCAGCTCAGTCACCGCAGTCATCACCAGCCCCTACCACATCGGCCTTTGCACATTCAGGTACTCGAGCCTCAGCCTACCGTGCCTCCGCTCCAGGTACTACTGAACCCTGTTGGGTAATAGATTCAGGTGCATCTGACCATATGACTAGTTTGCCCTCATTGTTTACTACTTATCACTTATCTTCTGGTAGGGATAAAGTATCTATTGTTGATGGCTCTCTTGTCCCTATTTCTAGCAAGGGTGACATCAAACTATCGGATACTATCTCCTTGTCTTCTGTTTTGCATGTTCCTATACTTGATACTAACCTTCTTTACGTTAGTAGTATTACCAAACATATGAACTGCTCAGTAACTTTCTTCGCTGTCCGATGTATTTTTCAGGACCTAGAGACGAAGAAGGTGATTGGGACTGGCCGTGAGACGAATGGGATCTATCTGCTCCGAGAGAGTTCTCGTCGGGAAGAGTCAGTGGATAAGAAGTTACTTGTTTCTCAGGTTGTGAGTCCAGTTATGCTTTGGCATAACCGACTGGGTTATTTAACTTTTCGGTCCTTAAAGAGTCTGTTTCCTACTTTGTTTGAGTCGGTTGAGTCGTCTCAGTTGAAATGTGAAAGTTGTGAGTTTGCTAAACATTGTAGAAACTCTTATTCATTGAGTAATAAAAGGAGTAATAGTTTTTTTGATATTGTGCATACTGATGTTTGGGGGCCATATCACAATTCTCCTACGGGTGGGTACAGATATTTTTTGTTATTTGTTGATGATCACACTCGATTTTCTTGGGTTTATCTTATGCGTTCACGAGATGAGGTTCCTGCCCTGACCCAAAACTTCCACCAAATGATCCTAACCCAGTTTGATGCCAGGATCAAAGTACTTAGATCTGATAATACAAATGAATACTTTGCTAAGCCATTGGCATTGTACATTCTTAATCATGGGGTTATCCACCAGAGCACTTGCCCTCAAACACCTCAGCAGAATGGGGTTGCAGAAAGGAAGAATAGGCACATCTTGGAGGTGGCTAGAAGTATTATGTTTACCTCCAATGTCCCTATTCGCTTCTGAGGTGATGCTATCCTTACGGCGGTATATCTTATTAATCGGGTTCCTTCTCGGGTTCTTGATGTGAAACCTCCTTTTTCACTTCTATACCCTAATGAGGAGTTGTTTACTATTCCCCTCAAAACATTTGGTTGTACCTGTTTTGTTCAGTTTCTCGGTCCCCATCACTCGAAGTTCGAACCCAAGGCCTCCAAATGCATCTTTCTTGGTTATGCACAAACTCAAAAGGGTTATTGCTGATATGTTCCTGTCTCAGGGAAGAAGTTTGTTTCCATGGATGTCACTTTCTTTGAGGAGACACCCTACTATTCTTGGGTCTCTCCTCAGGGGGAGAGTAGTGAGCGTGGAGATTTGGGTCCTTTTTTTCAGGGGGAGTGAAGTAAGGGCAGGGTTAATACTTTTGGGGCTGTTCCTTTACCAATTCCATTGGGTGATGATGGCTGCCATAGCGAGGGTGGTCAGGGGGATTGGGAGTTGAGAGTCTATCACAGGCGATGCAGGCAGGTTGATCCCGGTCATCAGCAGTCCTGGCCAGCTCCAACCTCTTCTGCGGCTCCAAGTCCAGATATTATAGTCCTAAGGCCCACATAGACTCCTTCCATTGTTGCTACCTCACCCCCTGCGGATGACCTTGACCTTCCCATTGCCATCCGTAAAGGAAAACAACATTGCACCACATCTACAGCCCACAGCATCTCCCAATTTTTGTCCTATGATCGCCTATCTCCATCCTATAGGTCCTATCTCACTTCCGTTGCTAATGTCCCTATTCCAAGAACAGTGCAAGAAGCCCTATCAGTGCTAGAGTGGAGAGGTGCAATGCAAGTTGAAATGGATGCCCTGTTGAAAAATAATACCTGGGAGCTAGTTGACTTGCCCAAAGGAAAGAAACCAGTTGGATGCAAATGGGTATTTACTGTAAAGCACAATGCGGATGGTTCCATTGAGGGATACTCGGCTAGTTGCAAAAGGGTTCACTCAGACTTATGGTATAGATTACTTGGAGATATTTGCCCTGGTAGCCAAGATGACCACCATTCGGGTTCTATTATCTCTTGCAGCAAGCCACACTTGGCCTTTGTACCAAATGGATGTTAAAAATGCTTTCCTGAATGGGGACTTGCAGGAAGAGGTTTACATGCAGTTGCCTCCTGGATTGTATGATACAGAGGCAGGTAAGAAGGTCTGCCGGCTCAATAAGGCATTGTATGGTTTGAAGCAGTCACCTAGAGCTTGGTTCGATAGATTCAGACTAGCCCTTGGGATGTTCAGTTATGTACAGGCCCAGTCAGATCATACACTGTTCATCAAGAGGTTGGAGTCCTATCTGACACTATTTGTAGTATATGTTGATGATATTGTGGTGATAGGAAATGACAGCCATGAGATTGAGTCCCTCAAACAGCTCATTCATCAAGAGTTTGAGGTGAAAGATCTGCGTACACTATGGTATTTTTTGGGTATTGAGGTTGCTAGATCTAAACAGGGGATCTTTGTTTCTCAGAGGAAATATGCTGTAGATCTGTTGGCGGAAACTGGAAAGCTGGGTGTCAAACCTGCGGATACACCTATTGAACAGAACCACAAGATTAGTGCAGAGAGTGGGGAGCTGCTTGAAGACAAGGTTATGTTCCAGCGGTTAGTGGGAAAGCTCCTATATCTATGCCTCACTCGTCTAGATATCAGTTTTGCAGTTAGTGTTGTCAGTCAATACATGCATTCTCCTAGAACCACGCACCTTCTAGCAGTAGAAAGAATACTAGCATACTTGAAGAGACGCCCGGGTAGAGGTATACTATTCAAGAACAATGGCCACATGAAGGTGGAGGTTTATACGGATGCCGATTCGGCTGGGAGTGTTGATGACAGAAGATCTACCTCTGGATATTATGCTATTGTGGGAGGTAACCTAGTCTCTTGGAGGAATAAGAAATAGAGTGTTGTCTCCCGATCTAGTGCTGAAGCTAAGTATAGGTCAATGACTAACGGAGTGGTTGAAATTCTTTGGCTGGGATCACTATTTGATGGGTAAGCATTTTTATCGTCTCGAATCTAATGGAATTGATGGATATTTAATCGAATAACATATATAATTCATTTGGGATAGGAGTTGATGGTAAGAAAACTTATCCACTTTGGCAAATAAAAACTTAGGGGGTTCATATTCAAATATAATAGCACCACAAAACTTGCATGTTGGAACTTTCTCCAATTCATGTGTGTTATTCATAATAGGGGTAGAAGAAGAATCACCAAATATCATTTTTGTTATTGGTAATGTGAAATTTTTTTATAGATTGAAATAAAGCATGTGTTGTATTGTAAGTGAGATTATAACCCTAAAGAAAGTTGTGTCGAATATTATGTTCTTGATCTTCTATTTCAGCAATTAAACTCTTCTTTTTCCTTGTATTTGGATGTCCATTTTCTTTACCTTGTCCCCTTCTTTCATCTAATTGACGTGTAGATCTTCTTCTTTCATACTTACATTTTCGTGCACGTCTCTCCTCTGAAAATTTTGTTAGATTAGTTGTTATTCGTCATTTATGAATGTTAGCATTCTTTAATATCATAGTTTGTGTGTTTTATAAGTAAACCTTCTGTTAAAACCATAGCAACATAGTACTTGTTGTATATGTAGAAAAATATTTGCATTTTATAAAATATATTAAATAGACTGAAAATTAAAAATAAGGAAGACTTGAAATCAGTATGGTATGAATCATGGAATCAAGAGTATGTAATTGGTGAATAAGTATTTTGGAATACTTACATGTGGTGTTTATGATGGTTCAATTTAAATTTGTACTATGAATGGGTGTTTAGGCTCTAGCTTTACCTACCATGTGCTTACATATTCAATTGACTCAAGCTTAGAGAATGGATGAATAATCTTTATATAACATCCAAAGACTCAATCTTTTCAAATATAAAAACTTAAGTATCTAATCCCTGGATTGGCTTTGTTAGGAACAACTCCTTTAATGTCTTTGGTACTCCCTAGTTGAAATTAGTAGTCATAATAAAATGGAGCCATAATATTCTATTTAGCTTGCATGGATGAAAAGATGAGCAACACTCTTCATGCCCTACCTATAGAACACACGAGATTGATCCCTAGCTAAACCCATTTCTAAACCCATTCATCATATTAGTCAACCCTTTTTGTTGTGTTTTTTTTTAATCTGAAACAGGTACAGTACAATGTCTAATCCCAGTCATAGACATTAATGTGAAGATTGGAAGAGGATGTCAAACTACCACCTATCAATTGATAGGATTCAGCTATAGAAGTATTTGTATTAGTTACAAGTATATATAATTGACGGGATGTTCTTCTAAAGGCCTCTTTAAACACCACTTGTCTTGGCAGAAGTTCAATTTACCTGCATTCCCCAAGTTAAATTCTATTCCTTTTAAGAAATTATTGTATGTTTTCATAATATCCTTTCAAATTGAGTTTCCAGAGAAGGTGGAAGGCCCGAGTTCTTGGGATTCCACATTTTACAGCAATCAGTATCCTCCACCAAATCTCCTTATTAAGTCCTAATTTTGTTTTTTAATCAATGCCACATTGAAATCCTTGATCCTTTTAATGCCAAGGCCTCCTTCCTTAAGGAGGTACATTTGGTCCATATTGATACATGGATTATGTTCCCCTCTTGCTAGTGAAGAAATTGTAGTAGTTTCTGTTAAGCATTAAGTGATGGATATATGTGTACGAGTTGTCGCTCAAACAACTGAATCCTATTAAAGAATGACTAACCTACTTGATTGATTTGGAATCCAGCATACTTAAGGAAGATTGTGTGGAAGTTTTATTCCATAGACCATCACATGATGTTGGTACAAATTTGCATATTGAAAAGGGTGGATCTTTCTTTTCCTATATAGATTAGAAGAAGTGAGTCACTTTAATCATTTTGAAAGAAAAAGAGATGTTAAAATGTTGCTCTATTGAGCACAAGCGAACACGAGAATGTGGGTATGACTCTAAGAGCAATCATTTTGTGCAAAAATTTCCAAAGTTGAGGTCAATATTGAGTCCACTCCTTTCAAGAGCTTAGACCAGACCAAAATTTTTTAATCACCTTACGCTCGGTAATTTCCACCATGTAGGATAACACTTAGTACAGGCCAATATTTGGTGTAATAGTAAAATCTTAGGCTAGTGAGCATTTGTGAGAACACAGGTTCAAGTCTGAGGGCAGCCACTTTGTGCAGGAAAAATAATGTCAAAGGTTAGACTATATCCAGTAAGAAGTGACTTTTGCAATTTAAAAGGGTCTAAAAAAGCTAGGGGCAGGCCAAAATGAACATGGATTGAAGTAGTTAGAAATTATTTGAAGGTCCATAATTTAACATTGTCTATGACATTGAACAGAGCTCAATGGTGTAACAAGATTTGTGTAGTCAATTGCATATAGTTGGTACAATGCCTTGTTGAGTTGAGTTGAGTACTTGGGTTTTGTCAAGTTTTCTGATTGAAGACAAAAGTAAAGACCTTAGAAAAATCATGCTGGTCTCTTGACAATGAGAATCCCATCCTTCTTACTGAAAGAGGAGCTTTGAATTCTCAATTGGAAATTATTCAAATAAGGTTGAAGGAGCTAGATGAAAGGTATGCAAAATTAGAAGAGAAAGACAACACACTTAGTGATTTGGAAGAGTTACAGCTCTCCTTTGATATAGAAAAATAAGAACATCCAACCTTTACCCAAGCCAGTGAGACCAGGTGTGCTGATCTTGAAAAGCAAATCTTTCTACTGCAAGAATAAGGCCAGAGGAGGAGGAAGGAATTTGAAGAAGAACAAGAAAATTCCATGAAGGGTCAAGTTAAGGTCCTCATATTACTAAGGTGTTACAGACATGGAAGATAAATATATATTCTACTATATTTATGATACTTCACAAGCTGCTATTTATGGGGTTCAACATTGTCAAATTGGATTGCTGTGTTCCCACTTATTGGACATTTTACATATACATGTTTTTTAAGTGATTAGATTAAATTTAGGAAGGTTAAATGCAAAGTCCTGATCTGTTACAAGTTCAAGGGGTTAGTAGAGTTAGGGGCAAATCCAAAGGGACTTTGGAGAAATAATAAAAAATTATTAAAGCACCCATAGTTTAAAAATGGATATGACACTGAATAGAACAGAATGGTGAAATTGGATTCATGTAGCCAACCCCATGTGCTCTGGAGAAGGCTTAGTTGATGATGATGATGAGATGTAGAGTCATACTCCCCCACCCCCTCCTTATTAGAAAAAGAGTAATATCATGGAATTCTTTCTATCTCATTCTCGTGTCAATTTTGTCCACCTTGCTTGTAACTTTGCTTGGTATTCTCTATTTCTTCTCTAGACGCTATAGAAACTCAAGTTTATTTCTTTTCCCAAGATTTATTTAAGTCATAATCAATACTTTTTATTCTAAAACTACATTAGGACTGGTTAACGAACATAAGAAATCATATGCTCTGGAAAGAATATGCTCCAAATTTTCTCTTGCATTCCATGTGAATGTAGAATATATAACTCAATCTTCTTTCCATTATACCAACTCTCTTACATGGATTAAGACTTGCTGTAAAAGTTAGAGTAAAGGAATTAGAAGTGGAAGGAGATATTCAATTAGTCATATCTTCGTCCAAGAATATCAGATCAACTACATGGAAATACAAAATTATAGACATGCTTTTAGGGAGATCGACACATTGGCAAAGAGATTCAGTTCAATTCCACTTTTCAGTGGATAAGAAGGTCTACAAATGGAGTGGCAGATGTATTGGCAAAGCAAGGAGCTAGTAGAAATGGCTTGTTTTGGGATAAATTGTAATATGATGTACTTTGGCTTGTTTTGGGCTAAGTTGCTCATAGAGAAATAAAGTTTTAATCTTATTTATTTGTATTTGTTCATTCTTATTTCTAAAAGTGAGCAATTTCTTACCTAAAATACTTGTCAAGTGAGGGGAGGATGGGATATTGCTGTACTATACCTTGGCTGCATGTGTTCTCGGTTGACCTGATTAATGATAATTGTATAATAGGCATTGTCATTTCTTTAGGCTGTATTTGTTTCTTTGTAAAATTTTTTAGAATGAAATATTTCAAGTAGTATTTTTATTATCTCTTTTATAATAAAATCCTAGTTTTTTGCTCCTAATTTGTTTTCATGTAAATGGCAAGGAAAACAAAGTTTTATTTGTAAATTGTCAGAAAATAAATCTTAAAAATATCAACTTGAAAACTTTTCAATCCACTTTACATGGAAACAAGCATGGCCTTAAGAATTTTTCATGTATTGGTTCGATTAATATGATGGATGTATTGGCAACTGACTTTTAGAAGATATACATAGAGTACTTATTAACCATCTCCTTTATACCATCCATTTGAAGTTAATGTCTTCTCCCCCATCCTACAGGTACGTTCCAACCCTCGTTTTTTGTGCGAGTGTTTTTCATTTCAAGAAACCAGTGCTCTATGAAGAAAAAACTAAGCATACTTCAAGAAACCAGTGCTCAACCAAACACCGGTGCCGGAGAGGGAGGTGGAAGAGGGTAAAAAAAAGTCTCTGGTTTGAAATGAAAAACAAAACATCAAAGAGGGTTTCTCTGGTTTGAAATGAAAAACAAAACATCAAAGAGGGTTTCTCTGGTTTGAAATGAAAAAACTTAACACCCACACAAAAAACGAGGGTTAGAACTTACCTTGTGACTGGAGCCATCGCGGGTGCCGGAGATGAAGGCGGAGATCTGAGCTCGGGCAAAAACAGGGGTTAGAGTCCGATTTGAAGTTCAGAGGGCAGGAATATGGGAGAAGCTCGAACTTTGCCCTTTTGAGATCGTTTTGGGGCTAAACGGGCGGGGTTAACGTCCGTATCATTAGCCTCGCACGTGAGAACATCTCATCGCGTGCGATTGAACAGGTGTCAGTCGCACACAGAAACACGGTGGGGCGGAGATGCGAACTCCTCGATTTGAAATTGGATATTATCTACTACGCAAATATATTCCGCGGTAAATCCTTTATTTTATTTTGATTATCTGATGGCTGATGGCTGATGCTGTTCCAGAGGAGGAAAGACAAAAGAGTTGGAACTTACGCGTATTACGCGCCATGCGTAACTTAGGAGCGAAAGGGAATCGGTTAACGCTGTTATAAAAAGGAGCCAAGAACGAGAAAACAGAGATTTTTGGTTTCGACGAGGGAACAATGAGGGAGGAGGTTATAAGCTCTGGGGGAACTATGGATCCCTTACTGCTCGCTCGATCTTCCTCGCCGCCTCCGGTTACTGCTGCAAGGTATCGCCTTTTCCTTGGTTTGATTTTTTTTTGCCTTTCTTTTCTTTCGAGGAATCTCTCGGGTGTTTTCTTTTCTTGCGTCTTGATCTCTTTAGTGAACCACTAGGGCATGCTTAGTAGTTGAACAGATCAGCTTAGGTCGATATGTGTTGTTCGAAAACCCTAGAATTTGGTGAGGTCAGTTTGTTTTTGGTCTGAGAATAATTATTTTGTGGGATTTGCCCGAGTTATTGTTGATTTCTATAAGGGTTTCGGTTGTTTAGCTCAATGCTTGAGTTGAATTGTTTATTTAGGTTGAATTACAAGGGATTACAGCAATGGTGCATGATGTGTATGGATTTTTGTGGAGTCATTAATTACAGCTGGCGAATTTTAATGATACAGGATGAGCACGATTCTTTTTAACCGCAAATGGGACCTGTAAAAATGAATTTTTGTTTTATTTTTACACCGGAGAACAAATTGTGAATGGGGAAGCATTTTCGCGGAACTTTCTCCTATCCCTCCCTTTCTCCGCAATGTTTGTTGGTAGTGTTGAATTTAAGGTGGTCTTAGGTCAAGTTCGTGGTTTCAGGATTTTACCGGGAAACATTATGCTCTGAAGTAACTTTGAAGCCATGGCTTATTTTATACTGTAAACTATTGCAGTAGGGGTGGTTCGGAAAAGGAGAAGAAGAAGAAAAAAATACACAGCCAATTGTTCTGAGGTTGAGATTGCTTGTTTCTGTAGAAGGTTTTTTTTGGCCTGCACTTTCATTCCTTTTTCATCTGAAGATGGTGGATGTAATTGATCAGTTTCCTTAATTTGTTTTTTTTCCATAATTTTGTCTGAATTTGTCTTTCTGGGTTGGAGATGGTGTTCAATCACAGAGGGTGAACTTTGATGTTCCCTTTGTAGATTTTTTCTAATGAAATGTTGTCTGCCCATGGTTTTGTGCATATTTTCTTTGCCTTTATTTAAAACTCTTTGAAGATTTTTAATTAAAACAGTTTTATTTAAGAAATGATTCTCCAAGGCTTGGCCGATAGGGGGAGGCTGTCACTTCTACCAGAATGGGGACCTCTTCTTCATTGAAACAGAAGGCAAAGGGATAAATCTCTTTACGAAGTTCTTGGAGTCATGCCTAGTTGGGAAGTTTGAGGGGGAGGCTCCGGACCTAGCAGGTGCTGAAGCCTGGGTGAGGGAAGCCTGGAATGTCCTAGAGGAAGTCAAGGTGAAAAATTTTATCAGTAGTTTGTTCCCGTTCATAGTCCCCTCAGAGTCGGACTTGAGACACATCCTGACTCCTGAGTAGATCCCAGTGGCGGCTGGGGCATGTCCTTGCTCATCGATAGGTGGAGTGCCTGTGCTGGTTGTGCCACGGATGAGCCTCCGAGTCAGGGAACTGTGGACAGGAAAGTCGGGATTAAAATTTACAGCCTTCCGCTGATGCCCTGGAACCCAAAAATCATAACAATGATAGGCGACTTTTGTGGGGGTTTCCTAGCCACAGATGACTCGACAAAGGAATTAGCGACACTTGAGTGGATCAGGTTGTATGGAAAGGAGAGCTGCTAGGTTCAATTGACATTAAGGTAGGAGAAGTGGTGTATACAATGCACATCTGGCTGAAATTTGAATTTGCAGCTTGGCCGGCGGATCAGAGGTACATAGGGGCAAAAGAAATTTCGAGGGAGGAGCTATTGAGATCCTATGAAGGGGGGGAAATTGACCGGGCAGGGCTGTCGAAAATTGCAGGGGTGCTGGTGATGTTTGGCATGGCGATCGAATCCTCCAGGCAAGAGATCTGTGTCAGAACTTCCAGGGGTGACCCAGGGGAGCTGTTGGATAGGCCTGCCCATCAGGGGTACAGAACAGTGGAGATTTTGTAGACTCCTGACCTTGTGGCAGCCTATGAGCAGGAGGAATCCTTTCAAATTTTGAAGGAGGCAGAGCGGTTGAGTGACATGTCCCAAGAGAGGGTTGCTGAGTTGGATTTCCCAACGAATAGCCGAATAGGTAGGAGCTCCAAGCTTTAATTGGAGAGTGCTTAAGGGAATTGGACTTGAACGGGCTAACATAGGTGAATCGGACCAGGGAAAATCCAACCAAGTTTGTCAGGCGGTTCAAGGGAGGACCTAAACTGGGGTGAAGTAGGTCAAGTGCTGGCTCGAGTTATGGTGTCAGACACGCGCTCAAATGGAATTGTAAATCAGGATTCATGTATTTGACTAGTTTGGACAAGGCTTAGATGATGATGAAGATGCTGTATACTACCCATCCTCAATTTCCTCAATTAAGGATAGGGCTGCAAATGGATCGAATTGGATAAGACATTAGCAGATCCAAAATTGATTTATTTATATTCGATTGGAATTGGATCTAATCCATCAAATTTAGATCTGATTCAAATTGAATTCAGATTGCAATGAGATATTGAATGGTATAAATTAGACTAAAAATGATCAACATATTATATAATATTAATAAAATGAACTAAAAATTATTTGGATATTATATTTAATGAACAAAATTAATTAAAAGTTACATATGTGAAACTCGAACATATGGAGATTTAGTAAAATCACAACATTAAATCAAACTCACAACCTCAAAAATTTATTCACTAAAAGACAAAGCAATATGCTTTCGATTCAGCCAGTTCAGCTGTTATCAAATGATCCCTTGGTCCTTATTGATGAATGCTAAATGATTCCACTGCTGGGTGACCATTTAGCCCCAAGTAAGGGGGCTCTTGATTGCCTTTGAAGTGGTGAATTGAATACTTAGTGTCTTGTCTTTCAGTGAATAAGTTATTAAGTAGGTTCTTAGCTTCTTAATGGCAATAAGTCATTCAGTTCTTCTTCTACCACTTTATCTGTTGTTGAATGGCTCTAGCTGTTGTTAAGCACTATTTTAGTGGCTATCTAGATATTTGACAAACCATTGGCACATCTTTTTAATTTTACTTGTGCTGGATGTTTGTTTGGCCTTTGGCTTATCTCCTCCTAAGTGATGCTTTCTGGACCTCAAAACAATGTGGCAAGTGGCAACAACCCAGAAAAAGGTTTTTGCTTCCTGGTGCCATTTTATAACTATTATTGTTTTCCAAGTACTGTTATGTAGCTGTTAAAAATTAAAATGAACACTTAAAAGATGTCAGACCATTAACCATCTCTATAACAGCACATTGTTCTCAGATTGTTTATTTATTATTTTTTGATTAGCATCCGGTAAGAAATGCCATTCTGCAACTGCATCCTCGTTTAGGTTTCCTGTGCCAGTGGTTGGATAATCTAAACAGCTTGATTGTAAAACCACTTTCTTTGGTGCACTAAAAATTGATTGGTCATTTTACCTGTGCCTCTCCATTTAGTTCAATAGATTAAATTGTTTTGGTTGTCATGTTGGCTGTGCTGGCTGTGCTTAGAACCGTATCTTTTTGTCCCAGGTGGGCCCAGCCCTTTGGCTTGCACAATCCCTGTTAACATGCGTCTCATATGAAGGTTTAGTTATGCTAGACTATCTCCTTATAATTGCCATTTTGATGCCTTTCTGAGAGGAGGGAATATCTGAGAGAAAAAATGTTTTGTAATCCAAAAACATAAGCTACCGACATGGCAACACCTTAGATTAGATAGAGAGGAAGACTGAATTTTTGACAACTATAGTAGCAGTATAACATCATTTCATAATTTTTGGAAGTCACTTTTCATGACTCTCAAATATGATCGAAAGTTTATCCTCCATATTTTTAGGAGCCATATTATGGGATTTACATGTTGACACTGTTAACCATGTCTTGCTCTTACAGACATTGTCTTTTATCAGTTCTGCAGGGGCATCTTCACCTGCTGTTCCAACAAATGCTGGCAGTATTGACTGGTTTGGCAATGGACAAGGTTCCAAAGGAGGTTCTCTGTCTTGTGTTGGTTCACAACCCCCACGGGCTTCCTTAAGCACAAGTGCTGGTGGTTCTGCTCTTGGATCATCACAACCTTCATGTAGACCATGGGAAAGAGGGGATTTACTTAGGCGGCTTGCTACATTCAAGCCTTCAAACTGGTTTGGAAAACCAAAGGTTTGGACCTGAGTTGCTTTTCCTTAAAGGATATATTTGAAGTATGGATATATATTGTTGCACTACACTCTTTTCTTCAAGTGAATAATAAATGCTGATAGTAGCCTTTGGATGCCCTATGTTCATTTTTTTTTGTCTTTTTACTTTTTTTCTTTAGGGTGGTGACTATCATAAAATGCATCAAAATCCTTTTGAATGCTGCTGTAAAGAAATTATTTTAGAAGTTTCTATATACTTTCTTTTATTGTAAAGATGACTTTATGCATGATTCGAAGTAGTGAGTGAAAAGGGCAGGCCTCCCATCGGTAGGCCAAAAACCATAGATAGGAATAGAGTAGAAAGAGATTCCTAATCCCAATGAAAGCCCACAACAAGTAGGCTCGAAGGGATAGGCTCCAAAATAGCTAGCTCCTATATACATCCTCACTAACAAATCTGTCTGCTAAAGAGCTAGCTGATCTCTGGATATAATGGAACAATATATCTCTAGCTGCCAAAGATCTAATCTCCATTATAAAATTCCTAAGAGCCAAGTATCTTCCATCTTCCCCTTTTCTAATCCAACCAATCACAATCTGTGACTCTCTGTCAACTTAAAAAGGACATTACCCAATGTTGGTGCCAGCTATCTGGGGTCTTGGAAGGGGTAGAATGGATACAGTCCTAATATTTGGCACTTTTTGCAGAAAGTTACTTCTCCCGGATATGAACTTGCATTCTCACACTTGCCAGCTTGATATTTTACCATTACACTATGTGATGGCTCCTATTCTAAGTCAACTTCCACTTGAGAATATCCCATAAAAATTGTGGCCTTTTAAGTAAGGACATAATCTTGGCTCTGAAAGAGTTCTTGTGTTGCTTCTAGATGGACACTTAAAATGGGTTTGTACCCGTGTCAATGTTTTAAAAGCGCAAGGGGCAATTTGTGCCTGAGGCGTAAGGCGCAAGGCGCATGCCTTTTTGAAGCAAGGTACAAAAATAAAAAATGCCAAAAAAATAAAAAATATTCAACATAATAGTAATAAAAATATAAAGTATAAACTTAAATTGGCTTCACCAAGGCTTTCTATCAAGACTGCTGGAATGTGGTAAGAGAAGACCTTTGTGCTGTGTTTAAGGAATTTGAAGTTAATAGCAAAGTAAGCCCTGGAGTTAATGCCACTTTCATAGATCTAATCCTTAAGAAGAAAGAAGCAAAAAATTCTAAAGATTTTAGGCTGATTAGTTTGGTGACTAGCATTTACAAAATCCTAGCTAAGGTGTTATCCTTGAGGATTAAAGTAGTGCTACCCTCCATCATTAGTCAAGCTCAGGGAGATTTCGTGCAAGGGAGGCAAATAACAGATCAGATTTTAATAGCGAATGAATGTGTGGAGGATATGAGAAAGTCCGGAAAGCAATGTTTTGTTTGTAAGCTGGATTTAGAAAAGGCCAATGATCTTGTGGATTGGAGCTTCTTATTAGAGGTCCTAGGGTGTTGTGGGTTTGGAGTTAGATGGTGTAATTGGATAAAGGGATGCATAAGTTCTTGCCAGTTTTCGGTCTTGGTTAATGGGGTAGTCAAGGATTTCTTCCCAACTTTTAGAGGGTTAAGGCAAGGTGACCCCCTTTCCCCTTTTCTTTTTCCCCTAGTTGCAAATGTTTTTAGTAGTTTGATCTCTAAGGTAGACAGGGAAGGTGTAGTGAGAGGTTGGAGTATCAAATATGAAAATAAACTTGGAAAAGAGCTGTGTGGTGGGAGTGAATCTGGATGAGAGGACTCTTGAGTCGGTGGCTGAGTTTTTATGTTGTCTTATTTCCTATTGGCCGTTACAGTATTTAGGTATTCCTCTAGGAGCCGACCCTAAGGAGAGCACATTTTGGGCCCCAATTTTAGAAAAGTTTGAGAAAAGGTTAGCCTCGTGGAAAAGGAACTATATTTCTTAAGGCGGTAGTGTTTCTTTACTGAGAGCTTCTTTAGCAAATCTGCTTATTTATTATTTCTCTGTGTTTAGGATTCTTGTCAGGGAAGCCGAGAAATTAGAGAAATTAATGAGAAATTTTCTTTGGGAGCCAGGGGAGGAAAAAAAGGATCACTTAATAAATTGGGGAATAGTGTGTAGGAGAAAAGAGGAAGGTGGATTGGGACTGGGGAATTTAGTTTTGAAGAATAAAGCACTCTTGGGAAAATGGTTGTGGAGATGGCCCTTAGAACAGGAGAGACTTTGGCATGAGGTGATAGATAGTATACATGGCAGTTTGGGAAATGGATGGGGTGCTGGTGTATCGTGTTGAGCCACTCTAGCAACTCCTTGGAAAGCAATTCAGAGTATTCTTCCTCTTTTCTTCAACTGTATCAAGTATGATGTCAATTCTGGTACTTCTGTTTTATTTTGGGAAGACATCTGGGTGGGCAATTCTGCCCTTAAGGACAGTTTCCCTTCTCTCTATTCCATTTCTTGCTACAAGGGTAAAACAATCTCTCACTTTCTTCCAACATCTGATTTGCCATATTCTCTGAGTTGGGACTTTGGGTTTCGTAGGGGTTTGAGGGATCATGAACTCTCATGTGTTTCAGACCTGTTGTCTCTACTTGAAAGTGTTTTTCTGGACCTTTCCAGTTCTGATGTGAGACTTTGGTCTCCAAACCCAAAAGGTTACTTCACATGTGCTTCCTTTTTTAAGTCCCTTTGCTCTCCCTCGGGACAAGTGGGTTTCCCAGCTAAGGAGATTTGGTCTAAACCTGTACCTTCTAAAATTATTATGTTCTGCTGGGAGGTGTTCTATAGGAAAATCAACACTTCAGACTTGTTGCAGAAGAGAAGGCCTTCTATGTGTTTGTCTCCTAATTGGTGTGTACTTTGCAGGGCTAATGGTGAGGATTGCTCTCACTTACTTTTAACCTGTCCTTTTTCTGTTGCTATTTGGGGTTGGATCTATGCTTTGTTTGGTTGCAGATGGAATTTGACCACAACCATAGATCAGACCTTTGATCCTTCCTTCTTTGTGTGGCCCACAAAAACTGGTAAAACAATGTGAAGGAGCATTAAAATTGTTGCTTTGTGGACAATTTGGGAAGAAAGGAATGCGAGGATTTTCCAAGAGAAGGAGAGAAATGTTCAGAATGTAAAGGATTGCATTACGACCAGGGAAATCCATTGGCCGAGATCATTAGATTCCTTCAAATTATATTCCTTTGATGAATGTTAATTTTCATCAAGGAACATGAATGTTAATTTTCAGTGGGTGGGTAGAACAGCTAACACCATAACGGATGGGTTAGCTAAACAAGGGGTATCAAGGGAACGCTTATTCTGGGCAGCTTTGTAAATTTTTTGTTACTAGTCTGAGGTAGTACATTATTGTTGTTGTGGAGAGGCACCAGCTCGTGCCCCTCCTTTGGGTAGGCTGTATTGTAATATCTTATTGAATTTCTTGAATAAAATTTCAATCATTTATCAATAAAAAAGAAATATAAACTTAAATTTTAAAATAAATGTTTTAAAAAACTTATTATCTAAAATAGAATACATAAACATAACATGTAAAGTGCATTCAAATGAAAATTTAAAAATAAAATCAAGCATATAAATCATTTTTTTTGATAATTGACATATAAAGCATTTTCAAGCATGTAAAACACATAATCTCTTCCCCCCCAATTGCATTACTTAAAGTAGATAATGTGATGTAAAACATATTGCATTCCTGATTCTATGAGCTGCCTTTGTACCATGCCTCTTGAGGCAAGCCCAAACAAGTCCATTTTAGGGTCTTAAATTCTTAATTCTCACATAAAAATAATGATTTTATAACTTTAATTGCCTTTTAAGAAGATATTTTATTAGAAAAAAATGAATAAACAGCATTAGCAAATAGGGGTTCTTGGAGGCCCAGCCACTAGTTACAAAAAAAGCAAAAAAGCGTGAAATTTTAAAAAGGCGCATGCCTGGGCTGAGGCGCATGCTTAGGCGCACTAGGTGCATGCTTAGGTGCACCAGGCGTGTGCCTAGGACCTAGCAAGGCGTATACCCTAAAACACGCCTCACCTGTGTGCTGAGGCATCCCTTTTAATTCACTGACCTGTGTTGGACACATGGATATTGATAGCAAGATGACACTTGAGGAAACTATTCTCTTTATTGAATCTGTCATATTTGAATATGGCTGATGAACCTTGAACTTCTAGGAGAAAACTTGGGCATGGATCTCTAATTTATTATATTCAATAATTTAGTACAATAACAAAATAGAGATTTCATTAATAAAAAGTTCTTACTACCCAAAAACAGAATGGAGACAAACAAAGAAGACAAGACAGACCTTGACTAACACCAAAATTCAGAAAACAGAAAAGGATTACACATGTAACCCAGGCCAAGGACATCTCCACTGAAGACTTTCCTTTGACAACCCATCCCTTGCTAAGGCATCAACCAAAAGATTTGCAGTCCTAGGCGTCCACTTGAATGAGCTAATCAAGGAACTGCCAAAGGTTTGCACCTGTCTAACCAACGATCTATGGATCCAAGGGATGTTCTCTTCAGCTCTCACTGAAGAAGTGAACAGACTAGGGAAATTGAAAGGCTAACAAGGGAACTAGTGTTACTTTTAAATGGGTGAGAAGAACTGCAAATGGCATGGCAGATACTTTAGCCAAACAGGGGGCAAACAGGCAGCACTTATACTGTTTCTCAAGCTCATCAACTTCCTTGGAATCCTTCCTCTTTGATTTACATTCCCTAGCACCCTCTTTAGTACCCTCGCTCCTGTCCTCGCCCTCCTTGTTGGAGGCTACCAGCCCAGACAAAGAAAGAACAAGACCAGAACTTATCTGTAAATTCAGCTACATGATTATCTCGAGAGTTTTCTCACTAGGCGGAACTGCGGAAGGCTTCCCCCGTTCTCCTTCACAACTTCACCTTTTGCCTGAAACCCTATCTCATGCTCCCAATTTAGGGTTTCTCTTCCACTTGAAGCAATCCCATCTTCATTGTTACTGTGCAACAGTTGGGCTCCAAAAGGCCCCCCTACCTTGAATCGTTGTCCCATAGCTTCTTGGCCTTTGTAATACCTTGGGATGCCACTAGGAGACAATTCGAAATAAAGTAGGTATTGGATCCCAGTTGTGGAAAAGTGCTCTAGGAATTGGCTGCTTGGAAGAAAAATTATATCGTTTCCAGTCTACTATCTTTAGGTGTTCAGATTGCCATGGAGGGAAGTGATGAAGCTAAAAGAATTGATGAGAGATTTTTTGTGGGAGCCAGTAGGGCTGCAAGTCGGGCCGGGTTAGGTTGGGTTGAGGCCAACCCTAGCCCAACCCTAAGTTCTAAACCCCCAACCCTAACCCTAACCCAACCCGACCAACCCAACCCTAACCCTAACCCTAACTAAATTCGTTCGACCCTAACCCTAACCCAACCCAACCCAACCCAAAGTCAACTTCGGGTTGGGCTGGGCTCTGGTTGGGCCCAACCTAACCTTCTTCCCATCCCTTAAAATCTTGTAGAACTTCTTAATCTTGGATCTTAACTCAACTTTCATTATGATGACTTATAATAGATCTTTTATGGGCAGCAAGCTATGGGTGGTAAACAACAAAGAGGAGATAAAAAAATGATTATCTTAAATTCTGATAAAAAAAGTGATTATCTTAAATGAACTAAATGATAGTCTGTGGTAGTGGCTATACAACTATCATGCATCTAAACAAATCAATGTATGATCATATATATAACATATATTTATATATGATATGTACTATAGAGTTGGGTTCGGGTTGCCCAAGGAGTCAACCCTAACCCAACCCGAAGTAAAGTCGAGTTCATAAATTTCAACCCTAACTCTAACCCGAGCATCAACCTGGATCAACCCAACCCGACTTTTTAGGGTTGGGTTCGGGCTAACCCGGCCCAAGTTGCAGCCTTAGATCCAAAGGAAGGTAGGAAGGATCACTTGATCAATTGGGACATAGTGTGCTAAAGTAAAGATCAAAGGGGTCTAGGCATAGGAAACATAGGCAAGAAAATTCCTCCTTACTAGGTAAGTGGCTTTGGATGTGGACTCAGGAGAGGGGAGATTGTGGCAAGAGGCGATTGGTAGTATCCATGGTTCAGCAGACAATGGTTGGGATGCTGGTGTATCTTCGATGCTACATTGGTATCTCCTTGGAAGTCTATCTGTGGAGTGCTTCCTCAGTTTCTATGACAAATTAGGTATGATGTTTGCTCTGGAGGTAAGGTTCTTTTTTGGGAGGACCTTTGGCTTGGCGATTCAACCCTTAAAGATTTGTTCCCCTTGTTGTTCTCTTTCTTTGTTCAAAAAATAACCTGTCTCATTTTGTTTTCCTCTCCGAGTTGATCGGGTTAAGCTGGAATTTGGGTTTAAGAAGAAATTTAAGGGACTTTGTCTTTGAAAGGGCAACCTCGTTGATACAAATTCTTGATTCTGTTTTCCTGGATTTGTCTAAGTCCGATGGTCGGATCTGGATTCCACACCCCAAAGGGATCTTCTCTAGTGCCTCCTTTATGACGTTCTTGTGTTCAGATCCAAACTCTCCTCATTGCCCTGCTAATGAAATTTGGCCTAAGCCTATTCCTTCCAAGGTTGGGGCTTTGTGTTGGAAAGTTTTGCATGGAGAATAAACACATTGGATGTCTTGCAAAACAGAATACCTTTTCTGTGTGTCCCCTAACTGGTGTACCCTGTGTAAAGCAAGTGGAGAAAACTGTTACCATCTTCTGATATCCTGCTTCTTTGTGGCTAGTCTTTGGGAAAAGATTTTTGAACTTGTTGGTCACAGGTGGAGTTTACCTATTCAGATCGGAGATCTCTTTGACCCGACGACTTTCAGTTGGCCAAAGAGAAGAGGTAAGATTTTGTGGAGATGTCTAAGGGCTGCATTGATTTGGACGGTGTGGGAGGAAAGGAATGGTAGTGTTCAATGATAAAGAAAGAAATAAGGAAGCAGTGATGGAATGCATTTTATATATAGCTATAATGTGGGCCAAGTCTCTAAATTTATTTTCTGAGTTCTCTTTTGATGATTTGTGGAGGAATTTGGAAGCGGTATCTAGAAGCTCCTCTAAGAGAGTCAAACCTGTTGTGGTTTGGAAACCACCAGACGAAGGCTTCATCAAACGGAACTTCGATGGAAGCAGTCTAGGCCCTCTAGGGAACCTAGGTCCGGTTGGTATAGGGGGAGCTTTTAGAAACTCTAAAGGTCATATTGTTGCTGTTTTTTCAGGTCCAGTTGGTGTAGGGGATTCAGCCTTTGCGGAGTTCCAAGCTGTCTTACAAGGAATACAGATTGCTTAGAGAATTAAATTATGACAGGTTGGTAGTGGAAGGTGACTCTAAACTGGTAATAGGTTGGTTGAACGTACCTGAAATGGTAATTTGGAAATATAAAGAGTATATGAAAAGATTTAAGTGGCTGGTCAGAGATACGATAATCTCAGTCCAATGGGAAAGGTGTTCAGCTAATGGGATGGCTGATTTTTTTGCAAAATGTTGGGTGCATGGATCTGATATATTTTGGGCTCAGTTATTATCTTGTTTCCAGATGGGGCTGCATCTTGCGCCTCTCCTGGATGTACTTTGTAACCTTGTGATATTTCTTCTAGTCTAATAAAATTTCTATCATTCATAAAAAAAAATTCTACAATGGGGAGGTCTGATGTATAACCCCAAACCTCTCAAAGTATGAAACAAAATCATTCTCAAAATATTCCTTAGCTTTATTTGATATCTTGATGTGGGTATCAAAATGGGTAAGCACAAATTCATGAAACTGCTTTACAAGTTTGGGTACTTCAACACGGGAACACATAAGGTAAAGCCATGAATAAGTAGATAACAATTTTTATAACCACCCATGCATGGTAAATGGTATGCCCCCCACACCAAAGTGAACAATATGAAAAGGAATTGTAGATATTTTATTATTTGCATAATAAGAACTACAATGCTTTGACAACTCGCATGACTCACAATGTAAACTTGACACTTTAGTTTCCTTGAACAAAGCTAGAAACGATAGACTCAATGAAGAAAAAGAAATATGACCCAAATGATAATGACATAACATAATATGATTGATCGACTCCGACACATTTGAATCAAAAGCTGCTCTCAGAGGTGATACTTGATCCTGGCCTGGCATGCATGTATATTCCATTTGCTTCATGACTCCCAATCATCTTCTGAGATTTCGTGTTCTCAAAAGATACAATAAGAAGGCCATCAGGTATAGGGGGGAATCCAGGCTCGTCAGGTATAGGGGGAGTTTTCAGGGATGAAGAAGGCCGAATTATTGTCATGTATTCTGGTTCTATTGGATGGGGGGATTCTCTTAGAGCTGAAATATTGTCTGTTCTGGAAGGGGTAAAAAGAGCCCAAGAGTTGAATATTAGAAAACTGATGGTGGAAGGTGATTCTAAGCTGGCTATAAATTGGCTGCAGAAGGACAATTTTAGTTTGTGGAAATTTCTGAATGAGAAAAAGAAAGTTTAGACAGTTCACTCAAAACATGGAAGTCAAGTTTCAATGGACTAAGAGGAGTGCCAACTCCTTGGCAGATTCATTGGCCAAACAAGGGGTGGGAAGAGTCAACTTTTTCTTGTCAATATTGTAAACTGAAATGTACTTATTGGGAGGGTTAAGAGTTTTTACCCCTCTTGTTTTTTTTTTTCTCTTAACATCTATTAATAAAAGTTTCTGTTATCTATCAAAAAAATGGTCACACTGCAGTTCAAGGCTTTTGTCAAATTACTAACTGAAAGCAATTTAGTATTTAGTTTAGGAACATGAGCCAAAAGCTTTTCTGCATGTTTAGTGTTATCTGTACTTAATTGGTTATGTCCTTTCTTAATTCTTTGTATATATATATTTTTTTACTTTGTTTTAGTTGTCTACAGGATGCCAGTTCATTGGCTTGTGCCCGCAGAGGTTGGGTAAATGTTGACGTAGATAAGATTGTATGCGAGTCTTGTGGTGCAAACCTGAGTTTTGTTTTATTAGCATCTTGGACACCCACTGAAGGTGATTTCTGTTCTCTTTAAGTGTGCTAGTGGTAGTTATGCCTTTTCCTTTAGACTTAATCTATGATATCTTTTTTCTCAATAGTATTTACTGCATTGTCCGCTAAATGATATATGTTGAGATAGGCTTTTCTAGAGAATGCTGTTTTCCTCAACACTTGAAAAATATTATATGGACATCATATATTACTGAACCATGGTTTTTACCTGTTGATTGAAGAATATTATTGCTAAAATGAAAATGAAGATATAAAACCAATGAAATTGACCAGCAATGTGGCTAGTTTAAAAATGGTTCGAGTGAGTGGTTAGAAACTGGAACAGCTTGTTCACAAGGTCATGTAGATTCTGAGGTAGGCTAATTCTTTTGCCGATAGCTTGGTCAGAGCAGGTGTTTCCAGACGAGGGTGTTTATGGAGAACGCCAGGACCTGGGTATTTTTCATAATTTTTTAGTTTTTTGATGCTTTTGTATGTATGCTAGCTTTATGCTGTTCTGTAATGTTCCTACTGTCTAGACCGGACATGTTGGTGTTCTTTTAAGTTTCTAATATAAATTCATTTGTTAATTCATAAGAAAATGATGGGTTGAAAACACCAAAGTTGACAAGGAATGTTAAGCAAGAATTCTAGCAGATCCTAAGTTGGCAAAGGAGATTCCTAGTATGGAATATCTCTCCCCACGGTCTCTTTGCGGCACTGCAAAAATATCAGCTGTCATATGCTGAAACAAGGTTTAATATTTGAATATGTATCAGTGGCCTCCCGATACACCCCTACAGTGGGTGTTTCGGGGTCTGACCTGGTTCAGGGGGTAGATGGGGCTTTAAGCTGACCCCTCAGAACCAGTTTGTAAAAAAGAAAAATCAATGCGAGCCTCGATACACATTGATACGCCCCAACTGGCATATAAGCCTGTATTGATATTTTGAACCTTGTGCTGAAATATAATGGAATGAGGAGTTCAACATAGAATCCAAGATTTCCCCTCTTTAATGAAGTAAACTAATTTTCATATGGGGTCCTAGTAACATTTTTCTCAGATCTTTCATGATCTTGTTTTGGATTATATCTGTTTAAAGTGTTTTTGCAATTGCATGTTGCATTGGGGCTGTACAAAATCTTGTCTACAGAATACTTAATTTCCTTTCCAAAAAAGCACCTGCAAGCAGTGATCGTTATACATGTTATGCTGTAACTTTTTACTTAGGTCCCATTCGTTTATGGTAAGTCATTTACCTGCATAAGTGCACTAGCCCCTGTTCTTTTAATCATAACATTTACCCAGGTAAGTTGTGCAATTGACCATCTTTACCCATTGATTTGATTATTGGAAGGGGCAATTTTGTCTGATAATGTTTTGGCAATTTGTCCCCGCCCCCAAGTGGGAAAGTCACTTACCCACCTGGGAGATAACCCATGGGAAAATTAATTTACTGTTGGTCAACTTTCCCATTGAGGCGTTGGCCTCTATTTACTGAAAAATGAATGGGCCTAAGTGAAACATAATCTGCAACTGAAGAAATATTCAATCATTCAATATGGGGTTTGGATAAAGTCATCAAACTGTAACAGAGATGGTTTAAAAAAAACAAAGAAAACTGTAACAGGGAAATACAGAATTGAGAGCATATCCTCCAGAGTTTTGTAGATATGATTCATCAAGTTGACATTTTCTTTTTCCTGATAGTAGTCAAGAAATATTTTAATAGGGAAATGAGGTTAAAATTAAAGGTAAACCTTTTTGAAAATTTAAGTAGGGTGGATCTTGCAAAATTTGGAGTGGCAAGGTTAGGGGACATTGTGAGAATTGAGCTTTTATCATTTGATATTGGCAATCTGTCTATAAGTCAGCATGGTTGGTCTTTTGGTGTATGCTGTATTTCAGAAATATCCGTGAAGCAGTTATATTTGTTCTGGACCTGTTGGTGCTGATTGTTATTGGATCTCAATTGCTTTCACTTCTTTATGGGTTATGATTTATGTATTCTTGGTCATTGGATGGTGAAAGTAGATTCCCGAGTAGTAATTGGATGAACGAGACTTATTTTTTCTGGGGAGGGGCATGGCTCCTATTATGTCATCGTAGAGAGGTTTGATCCTTGGCTGCTAGAGTGGACATTCCATTCATTGGAGTCCAAGGTTAAGATTCTTTGGCAGATTGGCATTGAGTGGAATGAATGGATCAGAGATGTAGTGGAATCATACTTTTGAAGGTGCCAAGCTGAGGCTAATTGTACTTAGTTTTTGAGAGTCCAGGATAGTCTCTTTTCTGTAATACTTGGTTTCTAGTTGGGGTCTAAACTTTGGAAATTAGAAATGCCAAAATGGGTATAACACTTGATATTATTTGAAATGCCCAGAAAATATCATGTTTGTGAAATAGAAACATGGATGCACTCCTTTGAATGTGGAAAATATACCAGATTAGTCGATTTGACTTATATTATAATTGTCAGTTTGTCCAGAACTGTTTTTCTAAGTTGAAAGAAGAATGGATTTTGATTGAACCACCTAACCTAGTTTCGTTTGTTTGTTGTGGATGTCTCATTTCAAGATTCATCAATAGAATCCTATTTATTGCTTAGATTGTTTTTTTTTGATATGGTATAGACATATAATGTTCTTTTCTTGTACAAATAAGACCCTCTCTTGCTTTCACGTCACCTCGTAATCTCTATAAACAAAAGTAATTCAAATCAAATAAGCTGAAAATGAAATCCAAAACAAAGAATTCAAAATAGAATTCTATATCTAATTCCTATTAGTAGTTCGATAGATTTTCTACTCATTTCCAGGCACATTGACATTTCATTTCATTTTCTCCTTGCTTGGAGCAGTAATTTTGATACTACCTGCATCAGCTTGCTTAATGCTAACATTGGTCGGTTCTCATTTATCTTGGTTGAAGTTGATACTGCTGGTGAGGCGTTTGCCAAGCAGCTTGATACTGGGCACAAAGTAACTTGTCCTTGGAGAGGAAATAGCTGTGCTGAAAGCTTGGTGCAGTTCCCTCCTACTCCCCCATCAGCGCTAATTGGTGGTTACAAAGATCGTTGTGATGGACTTCTGCAATTTCTATCTCTTCCTGTTGTAGCTGCTTCTGCAATTGAACAGATGCGGATTTCTCGTGGGCCACAACTTGACCGCTTATTATCCCAGTCACAAGCCTTTACATCTGGGGATTTAAATTTTAAATCAGAGAGCATCGCAGGTCCAGAATCTTCCCGAGAAGAGGCATTATGTGTATATTCTCATGTAAGATAATTGGTAAATTTTGTTTATGCTAATAACATGCTAAATAATTATTGTTGTACTGTTCAGGTGTGTGTCCATGTGACCTAGTTGTGCTACTCATGTCTTTTCCCTTTCTTTCGCAGGCCCAGAAGCTAATAAGCTTGTGTGGATGGGAGCCACGATGGCTTCCAAATGTTCAAGACTGTGAAGAACATTCTGCTCAATCTGCTAGAAATGGCTGTTCTTTTGGCCCTACTCAAGATCGATTTCATCCTTCCAAGGATCCTGGGCCTAGCAAGAAAGCATTCTCTGCTTCAGCCAAAGCTGGAAAGAAAAGATTATCGGTTCAGGAAAACAAATGTGAATCTAGGTCACCTTTGTTAGATTGTAGCTTATGTGGTGCCACTGTTAGAATCTGGGACTTTGTTTCTGTGTCTCGCCCTGCTCGTTTTGCTCCGAACAGCATGGGTATCCCTGAAACGAGCAAAAAAATGGCATTGACACGTGGAGTTAGTGCAGCCAGTGGAATCAGTGGCTGGGTTGCTGCTGATGGTGCAGAGAAAGAACAGATTGAAGGCCGTGATGATGCAGCAACAACAGATGAAGGAAAATCACTCTCAAATGCAGGTGTAGATTTAAATCTTACAATGGGTGGTGGGTTACCATCATCTCAGTTGGGCATGGCATTGATATCTGAGCAGTTTCAAGATGCAGACATGGGAAGGGATCTAATGATTGGACAACCTGCAGGCAGTGAAGTTGGTGATCGTGCAGCTTCATATGAATCACGGGGCCCCAGTACAAGAAAGCGAAGCTTGGAAGAAGGTGGTAGTACAGTTGACAGGCCTCATTTAAGGATGCAACAGGCTGATAGTGTAGAAGGAACTGTCATTGATCGTGATGGTGATGAAGTAAATGATGGAAGAGAATATTCAGCTGGGCCTTCAAAGCGTGCTCGTGACTCAGATGTCTTTGACACATATCATTCATCATATAGGAGGGATTTATCTGGTGCTGGTCCTAGCCATTCCTTGGGTTTTGAAATGGAAACAGATGGTAATAGAATTGATCCATTTCGACGGGAAAATGAACAGGTTATTGGTTTTGCATCCACCAGAGATTCAGCACGTGCATCCTCTGTTATAGCAATGGACACAATTTGTCACAGTGCAGATGAAGATTCTATGGAGAGTGTTGAAAATCATCCTGGAGATGTTGATGATGTCCATTTTCCATCACCGGCTATATATAAGAATCCTGACATGAATGAAACATCAGAATTGAACTATAGTAATCAAGCACAGCAGAGCACTTGTTTCCAACCAGCTGCTGGGAGAGTTGCTGGAGAAATGGGTCTCAGTAGCACTAATGATGGCGAGGAAATTCTGAATGCAGAAACTGTGACTGCCCATGCTAGAGATGGATTTAGCTTTGGGATTAGTGGTGGAAGTGTTGGTATGGGTGCTAGTCATGAAGCTGAAATCCATGGGACTGATGTGTCTGTTTATAGGGCAGATAGTGTTGTTGGTGATGTTGAACCTATAGCTGAAGTCACTGAAAATCAGGGTCAAACAGGTGAATCTGCTCCAGATCCTGGTCTGATGGATGAGTTTGTTCCAGAGGAAATGGATAGGGAAGATCCTCATGGTGATAGTCAAGATATGATTTCTCGATCTGTAGGAAGGGCAGATAGTGGCTCAAAAATTGATGGGTCAGTCAAGGCGGAATCTGTCGAAAGTGGTGAGAAAATAAGTCAAAGTCACATATTAGCCCATGAGAGCAGTGTCCATCCTTCTCTTTCCTGTAATGCTGTCATGTATTCTGGTTATGATGTATCCAAGGATGAAGTGACCCAGGCTGGCAAGGCATCACTTGCAGATGATTGTGCTTTCCTTCAGTCAGATTGCATTGCTGCCAATGGAATTGGTAAGTTAAATAATGTTTGCTTCAATATATATATATATATATATATATATGATTTTCTAATAGGTTAAGGATACCTACAGTAGACAGTTTTGCATTATTCATCTGCTTCAGTAGGTGCTCTATTCAATATAATTGACGTGGATGACCCATATGGTTATTATATTAAAGAACCTAAAAGGTTAAAATGAATATATAATATAAATTATAATGCTTGAAGGTAATTATGTTACTTCTTAGGGATCTGTAGAATCATTTGAAACATTCTTTCGAAATCAGTGTGATATCCATGTCATTCACCAACTTTCTTTTGCCATCATTTATTTGTAAGCTTTGTTTACCCATCCCAAATGAAGCTGTATATGCATTTTGAGGCAAGGAATTACCACTTAAAAACATAAGCCCCTTACTAATTCAGACAATATGCTGTAAGCTGGTGATAGTGCAAGAAGTTAGAAAGAGGTCCAACAAGAAATGTATCCTTTTGTGCCCCATATTGGATCAGCCTCAAGGTCCTGAATTTTATAAATTCTTGTTTGTAAGTATTGTCCTTTTCCCTCTTCTAGGGAAAGTGGGAAGTGAACAGCCGGAATCAAGAGACTGAACAACTGGCCCACTACTTCTATCCATTAACCTAACATGTACCCTATCCCACCACCCATGACCCTAAGAGGTTTCCTTTGTAAGTGTCTCCCTTGGTAGACTATCCACCGAGGCATTATTTGTTACTGGTATCCACCTGACCGAGTAATTACATGCCAAGGGTTTTGCTTCCCTTTGTTGGCATGTCTAAGTAACCAGTGGCCTTCCTATTTAGATAGACCAGTAAATAACAATTTGTGAAGGAGTTAAATAACAGCTTGAGTTTTGAGATTCCCTTTGCACCAAAAATCTGTCCAAGCCCAATGCACGCCTCTCCTTCAACCTTGTGCTAACACTGATATTCCTGCTCCAGTAGAGTTCTATGAGGTCATGACCAATTGGGTGAGAGAAGACCATGGTGACATCACCATTTTCATCTCTATTTTCTGTCTGAATACCTCAGACTACCTGAACAGTAGACACCAAATCTAACTCTTCTGCCATGCTACTAGTAACCAATGGCTACCTGAAACTGAAGTTGATCTCCATTGGGTGAACCTAAACCTTGCCCAAAACCAGTGAAATCTGGAACTGAGGCTGGATTGATTGTATTTCTTTCTCTCCCCTCTCTGTTTATTTTGGTATTGAGAATTGTAGATTTTGTGATTGGATTTCCCGGATCCAATCACATGAGGTTCAAGGGGATTTAATTGTTTTTTTTTTTGGGAGAGCAAAATCTCCTCTTATTCTCTTTCTCATTCATGTTACCAACCTTTTTTTATAGGTATTCTTGTTACCAACTTTGTACATTCAAATTTCAAATATACTTTTCTTAAGCACTTGTTCCTTTTATTCATTAGTAATTACCCTGAACTTCTTCCTTTCTATGTATTTTTTTTTCTTGGTGACTCATTATGTACTCTGTATTCAACTGTTCAGGACCACCAAATGGGGAAAGCAACTATGAAGAGGCAATGGAATTTGATCCAATCAAACATCACAATCATTTCTGTCCTTGGGTGAATGGAAATGTTGCTGCTGCTGGGTGTAGTAGTAGTGGTTCCAGTTCTGATCCTGGTGCTATAGCTCTTTGTGGATGGCAGCTGACGTTGGATGCATTGGACTCTTTTCAATCACTAGGGAATGTTCCGATCCAAAATGTGCAATCTGAGTCTGCAGCATCCCTTTACAAGGTTTGTTGGATTACTCTCCAAGTCTATTTCTTTTATTAAAGAATGAGTCTGTATTTCCCCTAAAATTCTTTTCCTTTTTCAATTGTTAGAAGTTTGAGTTTCTTTATTTTTTTTTTTAATTTCTGCATTGTCTTTTTCCCTACTTCATTCTCTCTTAAGCGTTTGCATGTATTCGGAACAAGGTTTGGAGTGAGATATGTATCGGTTTTTGAAGTTATGATATGTGGTACAAGTTGAATGACCAGAAGTCAAATTTATTCTATCTGTATCAGTATAGGTTGATATTCTCATGGTATCAGTCGGTATTGGGTTCATATCGTCTGACATGGATTAATACTGTGAGCATATTGGCCGATACATCATGATTTTTGTTAGTATTCTCTCCACATTCTCTTCCATTGGTTTTTATATATAATCCCTATAGTTATTATCTCTCTTTCATTAGCTCCTATGTTCAAGACAAATTTTAAAGCTCAAATTTGCATATATTTAAGACAATTGTTCAAATTAACATTAATTCCTAATTCATCCTATATTCAAGCACTAAGTCCTAATTAACTCCTATATTTAAGACAATTGTTCAAATTAACATTAATTCCTATGTTTGAAGGCAACCATTCAGATTCAATTTTTCTAATTATTTTTCTCAACATCATTAGATTTCCCTAATTAACTTGTAAATTTTTTGGTATAAAAACTACCAGTAAGAAAATTTCAACCTTGGTTTTTAGGTTAAAGACAACAAATCCACCACTATTCCATGCTCCAATTACTTGTCTTACATGTATTTTGAATCATAACTTCAAATTTTCTAAGGCAACCATTCAGATTCAAATTTTCTAATTATTTTTCTCAACATCATTAGATTTCTCTAATTAACTTGTAAATTTTTTGGTATAAAAACTACCAGTAAGAAAATTTCAACCTTGGTTTTTAGGTTAGAAGACAATAAATCCACTACTATTCCATGCTCCAATTACTTGTCTTACATGTATTTTGAATCTTAACTTCAAATTTTCTCTTCTTAGTAGATGTATGCCAATAAATGTTAAAAATTGATTATTAAAATTTATATATTTATTAATATGAGCACAAATTATATTGATTTTCTAAGAAATAAGATATGCACATGCATATTTTAGCTCTTTCATCATTTTTTAATGTTTACTAATTGTGTCCCAATGGTTCACATTTCACATCAACCATTAAAGTATGTGCTTCTTATCCATACATCTTGTTCTCTACTAGTTAGATTGGAGAAAGGTCTACAAAAGAAAGGAAGTTGGGGGGCTTGGGGTTAGGGAATTTGAAGGAAAAGAACATGGTTCTTCTTGGGAAATGGCTCTAGAGGTTACTAAGGGAAATAAATAGGCTTTGCCATAAGGTGGTGGTTAGTATTGATGGGCTAATTGACAATGGGTGGGATGCTGGAGTGTTTAACAAAGCTATGTTTGCCTCCTTGGAAAACAATTCAGGGTGTTCCCTTGTTTTTAAACTTAATCAGTGTGAGCTTGTGGAAGTTAATGGCCGGCTCGAAGAAATGGAGTCGCCACCCATTTTTTAGAGGAAATGGGCCATCGTTTTGGATTCCAAGGATTGGGAGAGGGAAGGTGTTAGGCACCCCTCTCTCCAAGCTTGATGTAGCATCCCAATACAAGAGTTGTTTAGGCTCTCTTTCTTATGAAAAACAATAATGAAAAAGGGTTTCTCAGAGCTCCTGAAATCAGGCAAAAATGCTCCCAATTTCACCCAGAATTGATTTGAGGTGATGTTATCGGGTCTTAGGTACTGATTTCCTAAGAGTCTCTCTACCACTTTTTCTCAATTTGGAGGAAACTGGGAACGCAAGTTTCTCATGGTTTTGGGACTCCAAGCAACCCAAAACTAAACTAAAAGCAGAGACTACGAATTCAAACTTAGAAAAACGGTGGAATGAGAGACTTGCCTCTTGTGTGCAACCTTGAGAAGAGTTTTCTAGTATCTAGAAAATGTTCAAATGAAGCTTTGACGAGTTGTTGAGTTGGGGTAAATGTTCCAGGTTTTAAATCTTCAGTCAAGGAAGTAGGTGAAGTAGATTTGATGCTTAATCTTCAAGGACTTTGGGATGTCAAGTAAAATAGAGGTATTACAGAGGTTGGGGAAATGCTCTTTTCTCCCCCTTCCTCCTAGTTCAAGCTCGAGTTGATCCTCTATTTATAGAGAAAAGTGAGGGACATAGGTCTGAAATTCGTCCAATCATAAGGCTTGGGCTTCAAGAAGGTTTTTACAAGAGAGTAGGCAAGGATTTTTCAAAGACAATGGTGCTCAGTCAAACTTTCCTATTTGGTGAAAGATTGTCTTTGATTTGGGGGTGGTTTTCATGGGGTTTGTGCGTCCAATGGGAGCTTAGGGCGTGCTTGTCATGGTAATCTCGTATTTGGGGCTATCAGTGGCAAAAATGTAAATTTGATGAACTTTTATAAGTGGTTTTGCCTTTTCTTAGTTCTAAGTGGGGGTATCTTTGAGTTTTTGGGCTTTTTGGGTCTATTAGGCTCAATTTCATTGGTCTAGGTGTTTGAATAGGTCAAAAATGAGTTTGACATCAGCCATCACCCTTTTAAGGTTTTAGGCTGGGACAGATGAGATGGTAATTTGATCTGGCGCGTCAAAATGACGTCTTCCTAGTTTAATGGTTAAACGGGTGAATCAGGTCGTGAAATTTGATGTGCTGATATTTTTTTGTGTCTTTGAACACAGTGGTGACTCACCATTGGTGAGGTCTGGTGGTCTAATAGGGTTGAGGTAATGGAGATCTATGGCTGACAAGATCAGATCAATGAGATTTGCTGGAATAAAACCTTTGTTGGATGAAGGGTCAAACGGGGGAATTTTGGGATGAAATTTGATGGGTAAGCACTTTTGACCATCCTGTATCGGATGGAAGTGATGGATCTTTGATCAAGGGTGTAGATTGGCATATTTAGTTTGGATTAATGGTTTATCAGTTAATGATATGGTTTGAAATGGGATCTCACTTTTTTTTTTTTTTTTGATCAATAACACTTTCATTAATTCATCAGTAGAAAATTTACAAGTGGAAGACAAACACACTTATCTTCCAAGAGTCACAAAGAACTTCAAGAAAGGAAAGAAGAAAATACAAAGATATAAGGACACTAACATTACAACTTAGCCCAAAACAAGGAATCCCTTTCTGCCCCTTGTTTTGCTAAACCGTCAGCTAGGGAATTAGCTGATCTCTTAATCCAACATGTCTTAACTTCCATCTCCCGCACCAGCCATTTGAATTTCCTCTTCTCATTGTTATACTTCCAAAGATCATTTTGTTCTTTGGTCAGCCACCCTATCACCACCTCTGAATCCCCTTTAATTATAAGTTTCTTGATGTTCAATTCCTTAGCTTTCCGGGCTCCTTCCATAACTGCACATATCTCAGCTCTAAGGGAGTCACCCACTCCAATTGGGCCTGAGAACAAAGCAGAGATGACCCCATTTTCATCTCTAAAAACACCCCCGATCCCTGATTATCCCGGGTTTCCCCTACTGCATCCATCAAAGTTTAATTTCCAGAATCCACTAGGTTGGGGGGTCCAAGCCACACTCATTACTGACTTGGTCTGCGTGCAACTTGCAATTTCACCCCACTTCCTCAACATGTCATCTACAGTGTAATCTGTGAATATTTCCAGAGATTTCAGCCACTGTACCACCCTAAACTGTATGATAGTCCTCAAATCTGCTGTCCCTCTCTGAGTTTCTGAGAATATTCTGGAGTTCCTTTCTTCCCACAGTGTCCAACATACTGCAGCCCTTAGTCCTCTCCACATTGTCCTTCCCCTTTTTAACCGCCACCTAAAGAAGGAGGGGGCAAAAAGGCCCTGCATGTCTGATGGGGTTTTTTGGGTTTTGGGTTTTTTGGTCGTGAAATTTGACGTGCCTGGGTTTTTTGGGTTTTCCAACATAGTGGTGAGTTTTGATTGGTCGAATGAAGCTAGGATGATGAATGATAGATCTAATCGATGGGATTTGTTGAAATAAGATCTAGGCTTGATGGTGAGTCAAACGGAGGAATTTTGAGCTAAAATTTAGTGGATAGGTATGGATTAAGGTGAGGAGCTAAAGTTTTGAGGTTTATGGTGGGATTTGCTAGTTGATTGCATCCTAGTGATCTTGAGGTGATCGATGTGTTGGATGAAGGCCATTAGAAAGGAAGTTGGCGTGATGAATGGTGGATGTAACTAATTTACAGTTTCCTTAGTCTGTAGGCCATATTTGATTGGACGTCGATTTTGATGTTGGGGTTTTCATTTGTCTTGTGGATTGTGTCAAAAGAGGGATTTTCGGCTTTGTAAAGTCTCAATTTGATCTAGTTGTGATTCCAAGTTTTTGGGTTTGAAAGGAGGGTATAAAGAGGTAGGGTGAAGCGATCGATTAAAAATTGGGTGTTGACAATCAAGGTTGTTCTTTCCTTAAGCAGTAAGATTGGATTTTGGGAAGACCTATGGGTTGGAGACATTCCTTTGAAAGATAGATTCCTTGCCATCTTTGCTATCTCAACTTTGAAAGGGAGACCAATCTTTGGTTTTCTTTTTGGTTCTTATTCTACTAATGGTCTCATAGTCCTTATTTGTAATTTGGGGTTGAGAAGGAATTTGAGGGATTCCGGATTGACTCCCTTATCTAATTTGTTGCAAATTTTGGATGGGGTGGTTCTTCATCCCCTTTTTGATGACACCAGTATTTGGCCCCCAAGTTCTTCTAGGAGGTTTTCTTGTTCTTATTTCTTCAAATCCTTGACTTTGCCTCATCCTAGCTTGATTTTGTATCCCTTAAAGGAAGTATGGAGTGCTCTTATTTCCCCTATGATTAGTTCTTTTGTTGTGAAGTATTTATGGGGGTATCTAAACGTGTGATATGTTGGTGTTTATCTCCTAATTGGTGTTTATCTCCTCATTATTGTACTGTGTGTGAAATGACTGGCGAGGCAATTAGGGAGCATGAAATTGTGGATTGTTTCAAAGACATTTTTTCGAGCCTAGGAGAGAGGAGCTTTGTGTTCCCAAACCTTCAGTGGGATAGAGTGTGGAACCTTTGTTTGCAGCCTTGGTGAATATCTTCACCCTAGAAGAAATTAGAGAGGCTGTCTTTTCGATGATAGTGCAAAAGCCCTAGGTCTAGATGGATTTTCTATGTCTTTCTATCAGGATTGTTTGCACCTTATTAAAGAAGATCTATTGGATGTTTTGAATGAGTTCTTCCATGAGGGGGAAATTTCTCGAGGAATTAATTCAACTTTCATTGCTTTAATCCCTAAGAAAAAAGAGGCAAAAGCTTCAAAGGATTTTAGACCAATAAGCCTAGTAGGGAGCCTCTATAAGATCATTGCAAAAGTTCTTGCCAGGAGATTGAAGAAAGTGTTACTACATGTGGTCTCATAGTCTCGAGGTGCCTTTGTTGAAGGGAGACAAATAGTTGATCATATAATAGTGGCAAATGAGTGCGTAGCAGAAAAGAGGAAAAGAAAAGGTAAGGGGCTGGTGTGTAAATTGGACTTAGAGAAGGCATATGATTTAGTTGATTGGTCATTTCTCCTTGAGTGTTAAAGAAAATAGGCTTGAGTGCATGGTGGAGGATGTGGATAAAAGGTTGCTTGAGCTCAGTGCATTACTCAATTTTGATTAATGGAGTGGCTAGGGACTTCTCTCTTGCTAAAAGAGGCTTGAGACAAGGGGACCCTTTATCTCCATTTGCTTGAGCTCAGTGCATTACTCAATTTTGATTAATGGAGTGGCTAGGGACTTCTCTCTTGCTAAAAGAGGCTTGAGACAAGGGGACCCTTTATCTCCATTTGCTTGAGCTCAGTGCATTACTCAATTTTGATTAATGGAGTGGCTAGGGACTTCTCTCTTGCTAAAAGAGGCTTGAGACAAGGGGACCCTTTATCTCCATTCATGTTCACTGTAGTTGCTGAATTCTTGTGTCAGATGAATGTAGAGGCTGATCAGGTCAACCTATTTAGAGGTTGGACGGTAGGAAGGCTTGAGGTGACGATCACTTGCAATTTGCGGATGACATTTTTTTATTTTGCGAGGGAGGGAGTTAGGAGGATATAAAAAACTTGAGAGAGCTCATCCTTTACTTTGAATTTATTTCTAGGTTGAAGGTGAATTGGGGAAAAAGCTGCATAGCAGGTATTAGTTTGGAAGAAGGCGCTTTAAGTGTGTTGGCTGAAAGCCTGGGGTGAGATTAAACAGTGGCCTTTGGAGTACTTAGGTCTTCCTTTGGGAGGGAACCCAAGATCACAAGTGTTTTGGAAGCCGCTGGTGGAGAGGTTTACGAAGAGATAGGCTCAATGGAAAAGAAACTTCCTTTCCTTGGGAGGGAGAATAACCCTAATCAGGGCAACCTTACCTAACCTACCAATCTACTTCAAACTCTCCGTGGAAAGCAATACAAGAGGTATATCAAACCTTTATCAATCTAACTAGATTTGATGTGGGTTGTGGTTCTAACTTCTAAGGTACTTTTTTGGGAAGACCTTTGGTTGGCTGAAACCCCTCAGTCCTCTGTATCCTGACCTAAGTGTCTGACTATAAATTTCATTCCATCTTGTGCTTCATAACCTTTTCTTCATTTGGTTTATGCTGGGATTTTGGGTTCAGGAGGGGTTTGACTGTTTGAGGGATAATGGGTGTGAGACCCTTATTCAGCTGGTAAACAAACTTTCATCTAGCCTTTTGGTTCAAACTGTAGAGGACACTAGGGTATGGTCTACCACATCTGATGGTATCTTTTACCTTTGCTTCTTTTTTCAATTCTCTTGTTTAACATATTGGGGGGGGGTGAACTTCCCGGTGAAAGAGATTTGGAGTAATCCCATTCCACCCAAGTTCCAAGCATTGTGTTGGGAGGTTTTCCTTGGAAAGGTGAATACCTGAGACATGCCTCAAAAGAGGATTCCAAATAAATGCCTCTCTCCTCATGTGTGTATTTTTTGCTTGGAAAATGGTGAATCTGTACCACATTTACTGCTTTATTGTCCTATTGTGCTCTTTGTCTGGGTCTCATTTTGCTCTCTTAGGTTGCAGGTGGACTACTCCTCAGGATATAGTGAGTCTCTTCAACTCAAACTTCCTAAGGCAACTGACAAAAATAGGAAGGGTAATGTGGAAAGCAGTTAGGGCAGCAGTGGTGTGGACTGTTTGGGAGGAAAGAAATGCAAGGATCTTCAATGAAAAGCAAAAGTCAAAAGAAGAAATTGTGGTTCTATAAAGATAACGGTTGGAAGTTGGCTAGAAACACTAGAACTCTTTCAAAGCTTTTCAGTGACTGACATTACTAGAGCATGGAATGAAGTTGCACACTCAGTAAAGGGAAAGAAAAAGTGTCGGACTGGAGGCCCCCAGATGGCAATAAAATAAAGCTGAACTTCGATGGGAGCTCTTTAGGAAACCCGGAACTGGCAGACATAGGGGGTGTATTTAGAGAGTGTTCACGGAAAGTATTGGCAAGGTACTCGGGTCCTCTAGGGGTAGGAGATTCCATAAAGGCTGAGGTGCTGGTGCTGTTACAAGGTCTAAAACTCACTAAGCAAGCAAGCTTTCAAAATCTGGAGTTAAAAGGGGATCCAAAACTGGTTATCTCTTGGACTACTACGAGGTGTAATGGTCCCTGGATATATAGACACACACTGAGATAGACAGAATATCTGGCAAGGGAACTCAATGATTCATTCATTTGGATCAGGACTGCAAATGGAATGGCTGATTCATTAGCTAAGCAGGGGGGTCCGTAGGCAGCACCTGTTTTGGGCACAATAGTAGTTCTTTGGCTTTGTTGAAATGTTGGCTGTATTGTAAATTGGCTTCGGCTTTTCACTGATTAGTTAAATTAATTCTTCTTTGTTGATCAAAAAAGGAAAACATTTCACTTATGAGAGATAAAAGAACTCAAAAGGGATAGAGTGATTGCAGTATGTCGGCTTTACAGGTCTGCAAATGGGCCAACAGATGTGTTGCAAAACAAGGTATAGAGAGAGAGAGAGGATTCATTTTGGCGGGATGGGAGTTGCCATTAATGTATTTTTTCTGAGATGAGGTGATCTCAACCTTTGGGATGTCTGATCTATATTGTATTACTGCTTATTTTCATTTATAAGATTTGTTATGTTACTCAAAAAAAATCATGAACAGAAGAAGTTCCTCTCCCTCTTATGATGACAGTCACACAAAGATACCTATAAAATGTAAAGACTGATTTATGTGTCTTACATCTTTCCTTTTTTAGCTCTTGGGACCACTCTATTATGTTGTGACTTATGTACACTATTTCTTTGTTTTATTCTTTCTTGTAAGAGAAGGGCAGATTTATCCTTTCCACAACCTTGTACTCTTTCTTATATAAGTTAATCATTTTTGGGCGTGTGACTAAGGTGAATCAGAATTATGTCCCTTGGGCCAAGTCTGTAGAGGTTTTTCTGAAGGCGAAGAAGAAAGTGAAGCATATAAGAGAGGAGAAACCCCCCGCTAATTCTCAGGAGTTGACTGGGAACAGGAAGATGCACAGATCATCATGGTTGTGGAACAGTATGGAACCCAAAATCAGTGTGAACTTCTGTTTCTTGACACAGCCAAAGAGATCATGCCAAGAAACTGTATTCAGGTCAGGATAATACCACTAGGGTATATCAACTGTATCAGGAATACTTCAATCTGCAACAGGGAAATCAGAGTATGCCAATGTGAGGAATATCCGTAATTTTTTAACCTGTTCTTGATTGAAATCTGTTGTTCTTTTTCTGGAAGATCGCCATTCAAGACGGGGATGAAGATTGGTGGAGGGCATGAAGCCGGTGGACTGTATTATCTTGATGGTGGTGGACGAACGTCAACGGCTCTTCAGTCATCCATTTCTCCTCTCCAGTGGCACTGTAGAGTAATCTGTTTAGGCCTGTGAGATCGATCCATCTATATAGTTTTTTTAACCTGTTCTTGATTGAAATCTGTTGTTCTTTTTCTGGAAGATCGCCATTAGTAATAGGGTTTCTTCTCTTTCTCTCAATCGGCTACTTTCAAACACTGTGAAACTTAAGATCTAAAGCCGCCCAAGTAAGATTTATATTGATCTATAATTTAGTTCTGGTTCAGATTACATTTGAAGGGTGTTTTGCCCTCCTTGTTCGACAGTACAGGAAACTTACCTTTTTTAAACTGTTATCAGTTCGAAAACTGTGGCTGTTTTTTATTGGGTTTTGCATCCCCCTTGTGTGTGATTGGACACACATATTCCATCAAGTTTTGGTTTCTTTTGGACCTTCCGCTGCTCTACTTTCTGTTTTTTATTGGGTTTTGCATCCCCCTTGTGTGTGATTGGACACACATATTCCATCAAGTTTTTAGGTTTTTGTTTATTCATTGCTGAAATGGCCATGGAGAAAAGGGATATTCTACCAATAAAGTTCAATGGGACAAACTATGCCTTTTGGAAATTCCATCTTCAGTTCTATGTTGAAGTAAATGGCCTATGGGGATTTGTGGATGGTTCCACAAAACAACCTGATGAATCTGATTCCAAGGGGCTGAAACAATGGATGATCAACAATGCCAAAGTAGTGTCTTGGCTTCTTGGCTCCGTTGAAACTGAGATTGCTATTCTAACGAGAAGTTATCGAACTGCTAGTGAGATGTTCACTTACATGGAAAAGGTGTACCAACATCTCTCGTCAGTATCAGATTGAGACAGATTTTTTCTTACAGTCAGGGTGAGAAGAAAATACAGGAGTACTATGCTGGCTTTGTGAATTTGTGGGCAAAATATGAATTAGTTCACATGGATGAAACCACTTCTGCTTGCTGCATAAAAAATCTAAAAGAATTGTGATAGAACAAGAATTGGAGGAAATTGATATCTTTCAATTGAGAAAATAGTACATATATATACAGCCTTGTAGATACAAAAAAGGAAGAAAATCATACAGCCTTGCAGATACAAAAAAGGAAGAAAATCATACAGCCTTGTAGATACTAAAATAGCAAGAAAATCAAAGAAAGAATAATTCCTATAATCAAGCTATTCCTAATTGGGTTAATACTACATATTTACAGCCTATAATTTCGTAACACTCCCCCTCAAGATGGAGCATAAATGTCAATCATGCCCAACTTGTTACAAATATAAGAAATCCGAGCTCCATTAAGAGCTTTTGTAAAGATATCTCCTAACTGCTCTCCAGTCTTCACATATGTTGTAGAGATCAAGTTTTGTTGAATTTTCTCACGAACGAAATGACAGTCTATCTCAATATGTTTAGTTCGTTCATGAAAAACTGGATTCAAAGCAATATGAATCGCAACTTGATTATCGCACCATAGCTTCGTTGGAACTAAGACTTTAAGACCGACCTCATTTAAGAGTTGAGAAATTCACATAACCTCACACGAAGCTTGTGCCATTGCTCTATACTCAGATTCTGCACTAGATCGCGACACCACATTTTGTTTCTTACTCTTCCACGAAACTAGATTACCACCAACAAAAACACAATAGCCAGTAGTGGACCTTCGATCAATCTTGGAACTTGCCCAGTTTGCATCAGAAAAACACTCTATTACTGTGACCATGATTCCGGTACAGTATCCCCCATTCAGGAGCTCCTTTCAAGTAACACAAGATTTGTTCTAAGGCTGCCCAATGATGCACTGTAGGAGATGACATAAATTGACTTACAATACTAACTGAGTAAGCAATGTTAGGACGAGTCACTGTGAGATAGTTCAACTTTCCAACTAATCTTCTATATCGTTCAGGATCGTCAAAAGTATCTCCATCCTTTGTGAATTGTTGGTTAGGAAGCATTGGAGTACTGCATGGTTTGACTCCTAGTTTCTCAGTTTCTATTAACAGGTCCAAAACATACTTCCTCTGAGACAGGAAAATGCCTCTTTTACTCCTTGCCACCTCAATCCCCAAGAAGTATTTTAGGTGCCCCAAATCTTGTGTATTGAACTGGCTCTACAAGAAGGATTTCAAGGATGAGATTCCCTTCGTGTCACTCCCAGTGATAACAATATCGTCTACATATACAACAAGTAGAATGATGCCAAATGTGGACTGCTTATAGAAAGCAGTATGGTCAGATTTGCACTTCCTCATCCCAAACCTCTCTACTGCTTGACTGAATTTTCCAAACCAAGCTCGAGGACTGTTTTAGTCCATACAGCGATTTTCGAAGATGACAAATTTTCCCAGACTCCCCCTGAGCAACAAACCCAGGTGGTTGCTCCATATAAACCTCCTCCTGAAGAACTCCATGCAGGAAAGCATTTTTAATATCAAGCTGGTAAAGTGGCCAATCATATGTAGCTGCCAGAGAAATAAATAATCGAACTGAAGTCAATTTTGCCACAGGGGAGAAAGTATCAGAATAATCCACTCCATATGTCTGTGCATAGCCTTTGGCCACCAGGCGAGCCTTTAGGCGAGCCACTGATCCATCAAAATTAAATTTGACAGCAAAGACCCACTTTCATCCAACCGCTTTCTTACCAGCAAGTAAATCGACCAAATCCCAAGTACCATTCTCAGTCAAGGCATTCATTTCTTCAAGCATGGCATCACGCCACCCAGGATGGGATAAAGCCTGGTGAACAGTTTTGGGAATCCCTACAGAATCAAGAGAGGCAACAAACGAACAAGAAGTAGAGGATAAACGATCATAGGTAACATATGTGGAAATTGGATAAGTACACTGACGTTTACTTTTCCGAAGAGCAATAGGTAGATCAATATCACTGGGCATTGGATCCGATGACGAAGAAGAGACCGGTGCCGGACTTGTCACAGGAGGATTAGGTCGTCGAGAATAGACTTGAGTAATAAGTAGTTTTGGTTGAGAAGGTGGTGGTGGGGGTATTGAAACAACACTAGCGTCTGGACTGGTGATATGATACACTAGTAGATCATCCTCTTGTGGACACACAGGTGTAGATGGAGCAATAAAGAAAGGAAGATGTTCATGGAATGTAACATCAGTTGACACAAGATACCTGTTCAAGAGAGGAGAAAAACACCTGTACCCTTTTTGGAGACGAGAGTATCCCAGGAAGACACATTTTAATGACTTGAGGTACAATTTGGAAACCTGCGGACGAACATCACGAACAAAACAAGAACATCCAAAGATACGAGGTTCAATAGGAAACATATTTATTAGGAAACAAAATCTGATAAGGGATCTGATCATTTAGAACAGTGGAAGGCATGTGATTAATCAAAAAACACGCTGTAGAAACAGTATCAGCCCAAAACTATTTAGGAACATGTGTTTGAAATAAAAGAGCCCTGGCAGTTTCAAGAAGATGTCTATTTTTTCTCTCAGCCACTCAATTTTGAGATGGAGTATCAGCACAAGATGATTGATGGAGAATTCCATTATGAGCCATGTAAGTCTGGAAGGAATCAGAGAAATATTCTTTGGCATTATCACTTCGCAATGTTTGTACAAACACATCAAACTGGGTTTTTATTTCAGCACAAAAGGTTTTAAAATGTGAAAGCTACTCAGAACGAGATTTCATTAAATAAAGCCAAGTCATACGAGAAAAATCATCCACAAAGGTAACAAAATATTGAAATCCAGTTTTAGACATAATAGGATAAAGTCCCCAAACATTTGAATGTACTAACTCAAAAGCTTGACTAGCCTTTTTATTAACTCGAGAAACAGACGATAGACGATGATGTTTTGCAAACTGACAAGACTCACAATCTAAAGAAGATACATCATAAAACTGAGGAGATAACTTCTTTAATAAAGGTAAAGATGGATGCCCCAACCGACAATGAGCTTCAAAAGGAGATAAAGTACTGGAACAAGCAATGGTTTGAGGTTCCTGGGTATCCAAAATGTACAGACCTCCTGATTCTCGTCCTTTACCAATAATCCTCTTCGTCATAAGATCCTAAAACAGACAATAATTAGGAAAGAATGAGATACAATAGTTAAGAGTACGAGTGAGTTTGCTAACAGATACCAAATTAAAAGAAAATTTTGGTAAACTCAATACGGATGACAAAGAAAGTGTTGGTGTGGGATTGATAGTACCAGAACCAAGGACAAAAGAAATAGAACCATCTGCTAAGGTGACTGAAGAAGGAAAAGTGTGTGATTGGAAAGTGGAAATGAGACTAGGATTACCTGTCATATGATCTGTTGCACCAGAATCAATGACCCACTGAGATGAAGAAGAAAGAAGACATGTATTGGTTTTACATGACTCAGCAAGGGCAGTGATGGACTGAGAGTTCTTTAATGCGTCTTGATATTGGGTAAATTTCGCATACTCATCTGCAGAAATTGTAATGGTCTGATCTGACGATGTATGAGGAGCATCACTCGTAGTTACAACATGAGCTGACCGAGACCCAGAAGACTTCTGGTTTTTCTGTAGCAATTTCTATCAAGTCCTTTTAGTGTGTCCTGGTTTATGACAATAGTAGCAAACTACTCCCCCTGTGGCCTGAGTTTCAGCATTCTGACCACTATTTTTGCCACCTCTGCTACTATTCTGAGAACGAGACCAGACAGTTGATCCACTATTCTGACTGACAAGTGCACTAGGTTGTTGTATAGGTGAGGTATGGGAACCAGTATCTGTACGAAGGACCCTAGTAAAGACCTCTTTTAAAGAGGTAATCTCAGGATTAGACAGAATCTGTGACTTAGCACCATCAAATTGAGGATTAAGGCTAGCCAGAAAATTCATAATAGTCATCTGTTCACGTTGAGTCTGCTGAACTTTGATATCACTACTGAAAGGTAACAAGGCGTTCAATTCCTCATAAGTGCGTTTGAAATTCATGAAATAGGTCTGAAGAGACTGATCCTGTTGTTCAGCCCGATAAGATGTCTTGCAAACATAAAAAATACGGGAAATATTTTCTTTACCAGAGAACAAAAAAGCCAAATATTCCATTAGTTCTTTTACAAACTCACAGTGAGAGACATGATCAACGTACTTATTCTCAATAGAATTGCGGATTTGCAAAAACAATTGAGCGTCAATCCTTGGCCAATCAGTGCGGGTCTCATCAGTAGGAGGGTCCTTAGTCAGATGGTTGTCCTTAGAGATACTCTGTAAATACAAACGAACAGTCTTACTCCAGTCTAAATAATTAGTTCCGTTTAGTTTTTGTTCAGTGATTTTAGACAGAATGGGGATAACACTAGGCATAGCCAAGTTCTTTTGTTCAACCACCATCATAAACACAGGAAAATAAACTTTTAACAACCAGCAAAGCCTATAAAACACACTTAAACAGAATCGACAGCAGATGCAACACCCAAACAGCAAGAAACTACAACTGGCAGCACCGAAATATCAACTGTATAAGAAAAAAGAACAAAGAGGAAAGACTTTCCTGATGGGCAAACAAACACCACAGGAGTAACACCGAGGCTGAGGCGATCGTCGGAAAAGAGACTGGTGAAGGTGGGTAGGTCGATCTGGGATTCCACTTCCACTGGTAGGGGCGGTGAGATGCAGATGCCACTCGGAATGGGTGACCTAGAGATCGCAGCTGCTGCTCACTTGGGCAACGTAAAGAATTCAAAGCTGCTCACTTGGGCAGCAAAGGGGAATGGTTCAAGTTCTAAGAAGAGTCAACATAAGGCTCTCCAAACAACAACTGAAGGTGCAAATGCAAGGAGTACAACTTCAATAGGAGTGGATGAAAATTTTGGAGCTCTTACAGAAGAAAGAATGCAACAACTAGTATCCTCCGTTATTTCCTTTGCATTTTCAGCCATCGGTCTTTCAGGTGAGTCATCCTATTATTATTCCTCTCCTAGTCACTTATGGGTGATTGATTTCGGGGCCTCCAACCATATGACAGGGGCACCCACTAATGGAGAAAAATTGGATATTATTGGATGTAATGATTTGTCTTTGACTACATATGTCAATTCTTGCGTTCATCTACCCAAAACTTTCTTTGTTCTTAAACTTACAACCATAGTTTTCAAGGTGACTGGGCGAGGCTAGGCAACCATGGGGCGCCCAGGCGCTTAGGCGGTATTTATGCTACAATATGTTTAAGAAGAAGAAGGAAGGAGCCCTTGTTTTTTCGAAAAAAAAGCATTGAATCTGGGCTGGAAGAAGCAGCAACAACTTACCAATTGAAGCTCGAAGTTGGGCAGGATATGGAGTTGGAACTTGAAGCCTTGGGTTCTCCTCCCTCTTTAGTCGAGCAAAAACCCTTACAAGACAACAAATGAACAAAAGACCAGCTGTATTTTAAACAACCGAAAGACCAGTTGTATTTTAAAACCCTTGTAAATAGTCGAATGACAACAAATAAGCAAAAAACCTTGTAAACAGTTGAAAGACCAGTTGTATTTTAAAACAACATAATAGTCAATAAAAATATTAGAATAATAAATATGAAAAAAATATTTCTTAAATTTATTTAGGCGCCCGCCCAAGTCTCTGGGCAGTTGCCTAATGTAAAACCACCTAGTCACTTAAAACTGCCTAGGTGCCTGCCTAGGCGTCGCCTTGACAACTATGCTTACAAAAAAATTGATCTCAGTAACATTGTTTCCTTTTCCCATGATGGCTATTTGATAAAGAACTAGTGCATTGGGAAGGTGAAAGGAAAGGGATATAGATTGGGTCGGCTATTTGCATTGGAATTTGAAAAGACACCGGAGCCTTCCTCCACATATTGTTTGCTTACTACTACTCCTAGTATTGAAGTTATTTGCAGAAATAATGTATGGCACTTGTGGCACAAGCGACTTGGTCACCCCTATGCAAATAAACTTGAGTCTTTGTTTCGTGATGGATTTTTGTCTTCTAAAGCTAATTTTTTAATAATGTTGATAAGGCTTGCATTTCTTGTTGTTTGAATAAGAGCCATGTTTTACCTTTTCCTTCAATTGTTGAACATGCTTATGTTCCTTTTAAACTAGTACATAATGATGTTTGATTGTCTCCAGCTGTTTCTAAGTTGGGATATAAATATTTTGTTACATTTATCGATGACTGTACTTGCTTTACCTGGATATATTTTTTGAGGAACAAATTTGAAGTTTTTTCTACCTTTAGATCTTTCCTAGCAAAGATAAAAAACCAATTTGATGCAAACATTGGGGTTCTCCATTCAGACTTTGGGGGGTGAATATCTTGATGGAGACTTTCAAAATTTTTTGAGAGAATGGAATTCAATCTCAGAGATCGTTCTGGCACTCAACAACAAAATGGTGTGGCAGAGCACAAGAACAAACATATATTGAGCATAGTTTGGACCCTTCTTCATGGTTCCCATGCTCCTACTTCATTTTGGGTGGAGGCAGCCAATACTACTATGTACCTTATTAACATTCATTCTTCATCTGCCTCGCTTAATACCTCAACTTTCCAAAGCTTGTTTCACCGTTCACCTGATTTTTTTGCTCTTCATGTCTTTGGTTGTGTGTGTTTTGTTCACCTTCCACCACATGATGCACAAAGCTTACTCCCCAATCAACAATGTGTGCTTTTGTGGGGTATAGCTTGATCATAAGAGCTTCCTTTGCTATGATCCTAAGTGTCGTCGAGTTCGTGTATCCCGCAATGTCATCTTTCTTGAGAACATTTCCTTTTTTGCCCACATTGTTAATTTGCCTGCTACTTCCATTTCGATTATGTGTTCTTTTGAATCTGCATGTTCTTCTAATTCACCTCCTATTCTAGAATTGCTTTGTGTCTATTTCAAGAAGAGGCTAGCTGCTCCGACTCCTATCGCTCTGCCCCCTTCATCACCAGAAGCTGATCCATCATCTCTAGCCATGAGTTCTTCTCTTAATCCTATAAGTACACCTGCACCTATCCATGACCCTTAACTATCCTCTAGTCCCCCTTTATGTCGTTCATCTTGAGTTTCTCGCCCTCTTGACCGTTGTGGTTTTCCTTCAAACCATAGCTCCTTCTCTATTGTTTTGTCTGTCACAAATAGCTCCTTCAAACCACATCATACCAGAAGGCTATGGCTGTCCCACATTAGAAAGAAGCCATTGATATTGAGCTCCAAGCTCTTATTGATAATAATACTTGGGACATGGTTCCTGCCCCTTCAGATGCCCCTCTAATTGGAAGCAAGTGGGTATATTTAGTGAAACCTAATTTTGATGGGAGCCTTAATAGATACAAGGCATGTTTGGTGGCCCAAGGGTATAAGTAGGAGTATGAGATAGATTATGATGAGACATTTTCCCTTGTAGCTAAGATGACCACTGTTCATTTGTTGATGGTTATATTTGCAATTAAACACTGGGAGATTCATCAGATGGATGTCAGAAATGCTTTCTTACACGAGGACCTCAAGGAAACTATTTATATGAAGCCTTCACTGGGTACTATGATAATTCTCCCTTGGTATGTCGACTTAAAAAGTCCTTGTATGGTCTTAAAGAAGCCCCCAAGGCTTAGTTTTGAGAAATTTCATTCAGTGATCACCGATGCAAGATTCACCCAGAGCTCTTTAGATTATTCATTGTTCATATCGAGACGTCCCCAAGGAATTACATTATTACTTCTATATATGGATGACATTATGGTTAGGGTTTTTCCTCTTTGAAGCAACTTCTTAGTCAACCTTTCAAGATGAAGGACCTTGGTCATCTCACTTATTTCTTGGGGCTAGAAGTTACTCACTCTTCCCGTTGGTATTTTGTTAATCAACACAAGTATGCGATGGACCTTGTGAAATCTGCAAACTTGAGTGATGACAAATAGGTTGACACTCCTCTTGAGATGAATCTAAAACTTTCGAAGGATGATGGGGACCCCCTAGTAGATGCCACTCTTTATTGACAACTTGTCGGTAGTCTGATCTACATCACCATGACACGTCTAGATATCTCTTATGCTGTCCAAGTGGTCAGCCAGTTTTGTCTCTTCTCCTCGACAACCGCACATGATTGCAGTCCTTCGTATTATCAGATACATTCGTGGAACACTTTCACATGGCATTTTCTTTCTTGCATATCCTTCGCTTGGCTTATCCGCTTATGCAGATGCTGATTGGGCAGGATGCCTAGATACTAGACGCTCTACTATTGGTTGGTGTGTTTTTCTTGGTGACTATCTTATAATTTGGAAGTGTAAAAGGCAACCAACTGTTTCCAAGTCCTTTATTGAGGCTGAGTATAGGGCTATATCATCTGTCTGTAGTGAGATTATATGGTTAAGAGCCCTCCTTGATGATCTTGGCATCTCTAGTTCCTATTTTTGCTGATAATGTGAGTGCTATCAAGATTGCATCTAGGGGTGTCAATCGACCGGTTTTGGTTTGGATCCAATCCGATCAAAACCGTATCAAATTGGATTTGGATGGTCCATTAATTATTATTGGATTGGGCCAATCCAAAATAAATTGGTCTGTATTCTTAATGGTTTGAATTAGCTCTAAACCAAATTTCCAATAATCTGATCATGAGGCCAAACTCTTGTGCAATTTGAAATCAGTCAAAATCGGAAACAACATAAAATCACTTTTATGAAAATACTTTTATGAAAGCACTTTTACGAAAACATTTTTTATAAAAACACTTTTATAAAGGTAATTTTATGAAAAGTATTTTTACAACACACTTTTATAAAAATACTTTTACGAAAGCATTTTTACAATAGTACTTTTATGAAAGCACTTTTACAAAAGTAGTTTTATAAAAGCACTTTTACAAAATCACTTTAATAAAAGCACTTTTACAAAAGCACTTTTACGAAGGCACTTTTATAAAAGTACTTTTACATGAAAGCACTTTTACAAAAAAAAATTATGGAAGTACTTTTACCAAAGCACTTTTATAGAAGTAAGAAGAAAAACAGTCTTTGAGAGAAAAGGACTGTTTAGAAAGATGCAAAAAGTCAAGAAAATAGCAGAAATAAGAATTCTAGAAGGGAGAAGATGAAGAAGAAGATGGCGACAACTAGGGTTCAGAGAGAGATTTTCGAACATAATCTCCTCTTACACCCTTAATTCTATTTTATTAAGTTAAACTTTGGTAATTTACAGAGAAGCCCTTAGTTGGGTAGAAAATTAAAAGACATAACATAAGAAAGGATATGCCCAGATTAAGGCCCATTACAACAAAGAACATAAAAGATAAACAGCCTATGGGCCATTCGGCCCATCTTCTCTACACTCCCCCTCAAGCTGAGCATAGATGTCAATCATGCCAAGCTTGCCAGTATCATGCTGAAGTTTAGCCTTGGGAATGCCCTTGGTGAGGAAATCTGCTAACTGTCCTTTAGAGGTGATGAAAGGTAGACACTTCATCAGAAGCCACTCTTTCTCGGATGAAGTGTCTGCCAACTTCAATTTGCTTAGTTTTGTCATGTTGCACTGTGTTGTGAGCAATGTTGATGACGGCTTGATTATCACAGTATAACATTATTGGCTTATCATACCCAGTTCCTCTATCAATGATTTAAGCCACAATAGTTCAGAAACTCCATGTGCCATGGCTCGGTATTCATCTTTGGCTGAAGATCGAGCAACAACAAATTGTTTCTTGCTTCTCCAAGAGACAATGCTACCAACCACCAAGCTACAGTACCCAGAGGTAGATCTTCTGTCATCAATGTTTCCAGCCCAGTCAACATCTGTGTAGGCTTCAAGTTTCATATGGCCATGCTTGGCAAATAGAATTCCCTTTCCAGGGGAGCCCTTCAAATAACACAGAATCCGCTCTGCTGCTGCCATATGAGTATCCCTGGGGGCATGCATGAACTGACTGATGCAGCTGACAACATATGTAATGTCTGGCTGAGTCATGCATAGATAAAGAAGTTTTCCAAGTAGTCTCTGGATGATTCCCTTGTCCTCTAACAATATTTCATCTGAAGCAGAGAGTTTATGGCTCATATCGATAGGAGTAGTAACTGGTTTAGCACCCATCTTCCCTGTTTCAGTGAGCAAATCAAGAACATACTTCCTCTGAGAGATAAGAATCCCATCCTTGGATCTAGCAACTTCTATGCCAAGAAAGTATCTCAATTCCCGTAGATCTTTGATCTCAAACTTTGTATGAAGGAAAGATTTGAGATCATTAATTCCAGAGACATCATTACTAGTCACAACAATATCATTAACATACACAATCAGGTAAACAACCAAGAATCCTCTCCTCTTCACAAAGAGTGTATGATTAGATTGTGTCTGTACATAGCCAAAGCTAACATGGGCAGCCCTAAACCTTTCAAACCATGCTTTAGGGGACTGTTTGAGTCTATAAAGATATCTCTTCAGCTTGCAGACATTTCCTTTCATATCTGTTTCATACATCCCTAGAGGAAGAGACATATAAATCTGCTCATGTAATTCTCCATTTAGAAAAGCTTTCTTTACATCCAGTTGGTAAAGTGGCCAGTCTGAGTGTGCAGCCAAAGACAGAAGAACTCTCATAGAAGTCATCTTGGCAACAGGGGCAAAGGTCTCCAGATAATTAATCCCATATGTCTGTGTATAGCCTTTTGCAACTAGCCTAGCCTTGTACCTTTCAATGGTGCCATCAACATGATATTTTATTGTAAAGACCCACTTACATCCTACTGGATCCTTTCCCTTGGGCAAATCAACCATTTCCCAAGTGTCATTCTTGTGCAGGGCATCAATTTCTGTTCTCATAGCATCCCTCTATTTTGGAATATAGCTTCTGACACAGACTTGGGAATTGGGTTAGAGGCAACAGAAGAAAGGTAGGCAAAATATGAAGGAGAGAGCAATGGGGATATCAAGGTTTGGGAAGGATGGCACCAAAGGAGTTGTAACAGTACCTGTTGTCTCATCTATGACTGAAAGTGCATGAGGCTCATGTGTGGTAGGGGAAACAGTCTGCTCATTTCTGGTTCTTTGCCTTTGATACATCCTGGGATTAAAAAGAAGGCGAGGAGGTAAAGGGGGAGGAATACGAACACTGGAATCAGAGTGAAGTGACTGATCCTCCCTTGATTCATTTGAAGGAGGAATCGACTCATCAAAAGACTCAACTGGGACAGGAAGAGGAAGAACGAACACCTATGACAAATCCTCTCCCTTTGGACAATGTCTCTCTAGAGAGGAACCATAAAAGGAAGAAATCTCATCAAATGTGACATCCATTGAGACATACCGAGTGCCAGTTTTCGGATCAAAACAACAGTAACCCTTCTGTGTGGGGGAATAACCAAGGAAGATACACTTGTGGGCTTTTGGTTCAAATTTATGTCTTTGGACACTTGGAATATGTACATAACAAGTGCAGCCAAAGACATTAAGAGGAATAGGGAAAAGATCATTGTCTGGATGAAGGAGGCTGAAGGGAGCCTTAAAACCTAAAACCTTGAATGGCATACGGTTTATAAGGTAGGTGGCAGTGAGAACGGCATCACCCCAAAACTTTGTAGGGACGTGTGAGGCAAATAGGATACTCCTTGCAACTTCAACAATATGTCTATTTTTCCTTTCAGCAACTCCATTCTGTTCTGGGGTCCTAACACATGAGCTTTGATGAATAACCCCTAAATCAGTGAGATAGCAGGACAAGTTTTTCTCAAAATATTCTTTTGCATTGTCGGATTTGAAAATTTTAATCTTGGTATCAAACTAGGTTAGGACAAATTCATGGAATTGTCTCACAAATCTGGGAACTTCATCACGGGATTTCATCAAAAATATCCAAGTGAACCGGGAAAATTCATCAATGAACAAGATAAAATATTTGTATCCACCCATAGAGGGTAAATGGTAAGGCCCCCACACATGAGAGTGCACAATATCAAAAGGAGAAGAAGATCTATTATTACTCAAAGGATAATTGTTTCTACAATGTTTTGATAGTTCACAAGACTCACAATGAAGACTGGACAAACTAATTCCCTTAAACAGTTCTGAGAATAAATGAGTCAATGCAGAAAAAGAAAGATGACCCAAACGAAAATGACATAACATGACTCGACTGATAGACTCTATAGATGTAGACCCAAAAGCAGCTTTTCCGGGTTGTTCATGGCACTGTCCAGGAGTATCTAGGAGGTATATTCCATTTGCCTCACGGCCACTCCCAATCACCTTCTGAGACTCCAGATCTTGAAAAACACAATAGGAAGGAAAGAAGGTTACACAACAGTTTAATGACTTAGTTAGGCTACTTACAGATAACATGTTTGTATTTAGTCTGGGTACATGAAGAGCAGAAGGAAGAACCAAGGAGTCTGTAGCCTTGATGGTTGCCTTGCAGGAGATAGGGGCAAGAGAGCCATCGACTAGGGTGATTTTGTCACGTCCAGGAAGTAAACCTTATGAAACAAACAAAGTAGAAAGGCTGGTCATATGATCAGAAGCACCAGAATCAATAATCCAAGGGATCCTACGATTACCTGAAATGGTTGCATGATTGGCAGAAGCCCATATACCTGAATGATCAAATGCAGAAGAGATTGAGTTCTTTGAAGGGTTGGAAGAAGAGGTCACACCCTCTAGGTGACTAATCATCCTCCCAAACTTCTCATATTCAGCCTTCATAGCAGCTAACTGCACACTAGCCGACATCTCTTCAGTTTGGTACTTGTCACTATCTGAACCAGCAGCAACATTAGCACTCCTTGCCCTTTTATTATCAGGCTTCTTCTGGAACCGAGGTGGTAGTAGCTCAGGATGCAATTTCCAACACTTGTCTTTAGTGTGTTTTGGCCTTTTACATTATTCACAGACAATCTCTTTCTTCCCTGAGTTACTTGGAGTTCCTGCAACCCCCTTTGGTTTCACTCCCATATTAGCAAAGTGATCATTAAGACGAGCCCCTTGGACCTGGACAAGTCTCCTGCTTTCTTCACTACTTACCAAGGCATATGCTTGAGACAGTGAGACACTATCATTGGATAAAATATTTTGTTTTGTAATATCATACTCTGGATTTAGTCCTATCAAGAACTCAAACACCTTATTTCTCTCAACCAGTTTTCTGTAGGTCTCAACATCATTAGTGGTGTTCCAGGTTACAGCCTCTATCAAATCTATTTCTTGCCATAAAGACTTCAGTGTTGAGAAGTATACGGCTAATGGTTTCTTCCCCTGTTTTAAATTCTTCACATCACTTCTCAACTTGTAAGCTCTGGCCACATTTAATTTTTGGGAATAGGTTTCAGCAACACTATCCCAAATTTCCTTTGCTGAATTTATCCACAAATTGTGCTGACTAATCTGTGGCTGCATTTAGTTTACAAGCCACCCAATAACAATATAATTTTCTTGCACCTACTTTTCATATGATGGGTCATCTTCCGAAGGAGCCTTTTTGCTCCTAGAGATAAAACCCCATTTGCCTCTACTACAAATATGAATCTTTATTGATTGTGACCAAGCCACATAATTAGTTCCATCCAGCTTGACTGTGGTCACAGCTCGTAGAGAGTCAACAGAGGCTCTCGGATCCTGTCCGGATTCAACATGTTTGTTTTCAATGTCTGATGGGTTCATCTTCTTAAACACCTCAAAAAAGATTTCAAGTAACTTCAAAAAACACCAAATGAAGACAGAACAAAAACTGTGTTGTGAGCCAACCTCTATGTAGCCGTAGCCGAAATCTATGTCACAACCGGAAGCTGGGAGAAACAGAGAAAATTCAGCCGCTCCTTGTAGACTTCATAGAACACCAAACCACTTGATTCGATCTTCAAGAAGGAGAATAAGAAAGCCTTCAGTCATTGAGCGCATAGGTCAAACTCCCTGTGGGGCCCGCAATCAGATTTCTCCAGAAAATTAGGGTTTTGGGCAACACCCCTAAATCTGTCAAGGGGGCGACAAAGTCAGTCCTCTTCTCTCCAGAAACCATTAATAACTGGGCTGAAAAAGGTGTCTTTAACTATTCATACGATTCAGTTTTGCATACACACTGTGTATGGGAAAAAAAAGGTGAAAAAGAAAGAAAAACAGCCTTTGAGAGAAAAGTACTGTTTAGAAAGATGCAAAAAGTCAAAAGAAAATAGCAGAAATCAGAATTCTAGAAGGGAGAAGTTGAAGAAGAAGATGGCGGCAACTAGGGTTCAGAGAGAGAGATTTTCGAACATAATCTCTTCTCTTACACCCTTAATTCTATTTTATTAAGTTAAACTTTGGTAATTTACAGAGAAGCCCTTAGTTGGGCGGAAAATGAAAAAGACATAACATAAGAAAGGATAGGCCCAGATTAAGGCCCATTACAGCAAAGAACATAAAAGATAAAGAGCCTATGGGCTATTTGGCCCATCTTCTCTACAAAGTACTTTATAAAAGCACTTTTGGTAAACCACTTTTATGAAAGAACTTTTACATAAGCACTTTTACAAAAGTACTTTTATGAAAGCACTTTTATAAATGCACTTTTACAAAAGCACTTTTAAGTAAGTACTTTTATAAAAGTACTTTTGTAGAAGTACTTTTATAAGTCTATGGAAGTACTTTTCAAAAAGTGCTTTTGCAAAAGAACTTTTCTGAAGTACTTTCAATAAAGTGCTTTTGTAAAAGCACTTTTATGAAAATATTTTTATCAAAGTACTACAAAAGTGCTTTTATATAATTTTTGATATTTCATTCGCTTTGGATTGGATCCAATCCAATCCATTTACATTTTAATGGATTTAAATGGATTGGATTGGATTTGGTTTGTATTAGATTTGGATTGGATTGGGTCCAGTCCATTTATAAGTGGACTCACATTGGACTGGATCGAGTTGGACCAAATCCATCTAATTGACACCTCTAGTTGCATCCAAACCTGTCTTCCATCAGCGAACCAAACATATAGAATTTGACTGCCACTTCATTAGAGATCGGTTTTCTGTTGGACACACATCTTTGCTGGTGTCTTCTGCCCTACAGCTTGCTGACTTATTCACGAATGCTATGACCCGTGCTCGCCACCAGTTTCTAGTTGACAAACTGATGCTCGTACCTTGGGATTAGTTTGAGAGGAGGGGGGGTGTAGAGACTGTTTTATGTTGTAACTTGTGTACACTATTTCTTTGTTTTATTCTTTCTTGTGAGAGAAAGGCACAACCTTGTACTCTTTCTTATATAAGTTAATTATTTCTGGGCATATGACTAAGGTGAACACACCCTTTCATTTCCTAGTTCTTCTTCTCTGATTTGAACTGAGTTGACATTAAAACACCTACATAACAGTAAAGCCCTTATGACCTCCAACACTCTACCCAATTAGAAATTCATAAATAATTTTGTCTCTCTACTGCCAATGAGATCTTTGATATTTTTACCATGTGCCTTCTTAATTAATGTTTTAACAATTCCTTGTTTTCTAAAATGTACTTGTTACCTGAACAATCAAATAATATAGTATTATTTACTTGTCTTTGTTGTCTTTTACATTGATGTTTGATGTTCTCATGTTATTGTATTGGATTTTTAATATCCGTCTGTAAAGTAGTATATCCATTGGTTTTGTTTTTTGGAGGTTCTTTAGCAATGCTGATTACGGCACATCCCAGTTTTGATAAATGGGGTACATCCCCATGAAAAGACAAAAGATAACCCTATTAAAATACAAAGTGCATAGTAGTGCTTGTCTTTTTAAGACATAACTTGTGGTCTATTAACTAGGAGTGCACTCTTTCTCAAAAATGGGATATGCTCTAATCACAACTATTCTTTCAGCCTTGTTTCTTTTTCTTTTCTTTTTTGCATTCTTTATACCCCTTCCCTGCTTGCACACTGATCTAACTTCTTCTTACAGGATGAACACCTAACTCCAGGCCAAAAGGTCTTACCACGCCACTCTGTGAGCAAGAGCCATGGTCAGCATTAAGGTTTTAATCTCAAGAACAATGGTGCGTCCAACTTTTAAATGATGTTGGTTTATCATAAACTTGTTTAAAAAATTGAGATTATCTTACAGAAAAAATATATTCCAAGATGGGTGTTAAACAATGCTGATAAAAAAGAATTTGAGTGCAAAGCAGTATTTGCCCAAGGCCCAAGCACACCTTATTTGGGCCAACTCTTGCTACCATCCCATTAAAGCCCATTTTCTATATACATGCTATATAATAATCACTTTTTCATAACTACTGATAAAAAAATAAATAATCAGTTGTTGTAATACTATCTGGTAGAAATTTTTATTTTTATTATTATTATATCTAGTAGCGAGGTTATTGTGGGAAAATGCACCCTTTTCTAGGTGATGAAAGTTAATAATTCAGTATTTACTTAGAAATGTTACAATCAGAGAACTAGATGCCTATATTGTATTGGAAAAACTGACAACCAGCTATCTATGTGCTTATGAAACTGTTTTCCTAATCATTTATTATAAACAAATAAAATATTCTTAATATAAAAAACAAATAAAATAATCTCACAATTGATGACTTTTCTGCTTTGCACCCCCTGTAGAAGTTCATTCTTAATTCGGAAGGTATTTTCTGTAAATTTGTTGGTACACATTACCGGTTGATAGCATAAGATGTTAGGATAAGTTGTTGAAGAAATGCCATGTCTACTAATTAAGGGTTAAAACCTCGGGCAGTATATTATATTTCTGTTAAGCTCCTTGCTGAGTATGGGGTACCACTGAGGTGTTCAAAGGCATTACTCTCAACATGATGCAGGGGAACCTATTAGAGATTCTATGATCCTACCCTTTTATTCCTACCTTGAGAAAATCTCCCTCTCGTTTAATCACAACTTGCAAAGCAACCGTGGTTCTGTTGGGTTGGATGGGTGTTCTCAAGGATCAAATTTTCAGAACATATTGGCCCGTATCGGCCAGTATGTATCGTATTGGGAGGGTGCCAATATCCAGTTTTTAGGGTACCTTTTTAAAAAGGGTTGTGTTAAATGGCAATAAACATTAAATGCAGCTTCCCTTTAAATTTTGAAAAAAGAAAAAATAAAGTGGAAGATTCAAAGTACTGATATACCCCTTCTGCCTTGTCAGGGTGTATAGATACTTTCAACCTTGAGTGTTCTTTGTCATAGAAAGCAGATTTGTATGGTTTTTTAGTATGGGCCTATTGGGGATGCTGATGCTACTAAAGCCTGCCCTACTAACTGGTTCAAAAATTGCTAAAAGAATGAGACCTCCTTTGATGTTAGTTCTCAGAGAGTGAATGCAATCACATGGGTGCGGAGAGCAGCTTCCAGTTAATGGAGAGTTGCTCATTTCCTGAACAACATTAGAGATATTTTGAGTTCCTTTTTTCCTTGATGAGATAGATCCCCAGGGAATAAAATACCTTGGTTGGTGTTGTTAGATGAGGCTCGAAAAAACCCTATAGGTGTATCCTTATTCTTGTACCTCCCTTAAATATTAATAAAATTCTTTCAGTTACTCATAAAAGAACCTTGGTTGATGATTTAGGTAATGTGGCAGGGTCCTTTCTTCAGCAATATCTCTAGCCTCCCTAATTTTTATTTTATTCATGTTCATTCATCTCAAATTTGCATCTTTTGCTACCTATGAAAGGAGTAATACCTGGATCCAACCCAGTTTCCCATATTCAAACAGAGCTTAAATGTGGCTAAGATGGCAACATATTTCTATTTGCTATAGCATTGGCCAGTCGACATTCTTTTCCATGACCCTTAGAGATGAGTGCTTTCAGAGATCAAGGGGGAAGATCATATTGGTATACTCAGGTTCTACTCTGTCAACTCCATTAAAACAAAGATGCAGCTTTGCTTCAGGGTTTGAATTACAGGTAATTATTGGCTAGTGCGAGGGTCCCTGCCTACTGCAATATTGTATTAGAGATGCTAAATCTTCGACTTCAAAATGTAACCAAAACATGTGGATTTCTTAGGAATATATTAGTGAAGGAAGTGGATTTCTTTCTGCAACATTCCAAACACAACAGATAGAATTTAAAATTGTGGAAATCACTTAATTTAGGTACTTATGGATGCTAGGCTTCTGCCATTGGTAAAGGCTTGATGATAGGTCTTAGGAATATATTTAGATAATCTTGTTTGATTCATTCTTCAAATTCAAGACTTTATGTATCGCCTTCTCTCCTGGTGCTTGGCTTTCTCAAAAATGCTTTGGGGGCAATATTTTCAAGGATTTAGGACTCATTTGGAGGATAGCTCATAAGAACATAACACATCTGACATGCTCTGAAAAAGGATACCATCTGCTTGAATTTCCAATAGAGGGTTCTTCCATTTTGGCGGCATTGGAAGGTATTCAGAGAGCTAAAGACATAAATATAAGGAAGCTGATCTTCGAAGGAGACTCCAAGCTGGTGGTGGACTGGCTGAAGGGAGTCAAAAATGGGATGTGGAGGTACAGCAATGAAAAGAGAAGATTCAAGTGTCTGACTAGAGACATGGAAGTTAAAGTAATTTGGGTTAAGAGATGTGCAGACTCCTTGATACCATATATAAGCTTCTCATTTCAGTTCTCTTTGCAGTGGTAATCCTTTTCAAGTATTAGTCCCAACAATCTCTTCAATACAAGGTATTTGGTTAGAAGTGTAACTCAAAAGATAAAATACTTATGGATACTGGAGATCTTCCATGTCCGCATTTTATTTTTGCTTGAAGGTGAATTGGTAAACCATATATATTTTCATTAGTGCGTTGCCCTATCATTTGGAATCCATTCCTTGGCTTTGTTTGATGATTGATGGACTTATCCTGGGGATATTTGACCCTATATGGAGCTTGTAGTATGTCCTCCATTAGAGGAGAGGAGATTAGTAGCAATATTTGTGGTTTCTCTTTTAGGAGAATGGAGGAATGAACTTATGTTTTATGTTATTTTTGAGATAAAAAAAGTTTGAACTGTTCAGGTAGCCATGGAGTTGGTAATAGATAGCCTGGTGTATGGATTTGTATCTCTGGTCCATCCCATTATATCTGTTCAGAGATATATTGTATTTGGTTGTATTTGTAATATTGATAAGTTATGGGGACCTATATGTATTTATGTTAGAAAAAGCGGTTTTTGATGAGATATATTGTATTTGTAATATTGATAAGTTATAGGGACCTATTTGTAATTCTGATGTATTTTGGTCTTTTGCTTATTTAATCAAGTTGGTGTGCGAGATTAAGGAGTGAGGAAGTGTGTGTGTGTGTGAGAGAGAGAGAGAGTTGTATCTCTTGTTCTCATAGTGGATATATTTCCTCTCCTCTCATGAATGTAGGCTACCAAGCCAAACCACATTAAACTTTGGTGTTTCTCTATTTCTTCTTGTTTCCTCCTTGAGTTTCTATTCTATTTTATGTTTGTTGTCATGGTATCAGAGCTATTTTATGCTGTTTAAAAATATCTAATATTGAAAAGTCAATTGCCAAATGATGGTCTTGTTGTCTTGGCTATCCATGGCCTAAACTTTGGTGTTGTTTATTTAGTACTATGATCATTTTTTTTTGATAATTGAAATGATTTTATAAAACAGCAATAGACAATATTACAAAGTCCTCAAGGAGAGGTACGAGTTGCAACCTCTCCGGGCTAGTTACGTACAGATTTCCACATTAATAACAACTTACATAGAAGCAGAAAAAAGATCTTCCCTAGAAACCCCCTGCTTGGCTAAAGCATCAGCCAAAGAATTAGCAGACCTACTAACCCATTTTACCTCAACTCTCATATTACTGGTTAACCACTTTACTTTTTTGATGAGATCTCTGTAGCCCCAAATGGTGGTATCCAAGTTTCGGAGCCACCTGGTTACCACCTGAGAGTCCCCTTCAACTAGGAGATGCTCCACCCCAAGCTGGTTGGCGATCTGAATTCCTTGTACTGCAGCAAGGATTTCTGCCCTTGTGGAATCCCCCACTCCCACCGGTCCTGAGAGTAGGGAAATTATGTTGCTGTCCTTATTTCTCCGAATACCCTCTATAGCTGAAGGCCCGGGATTGCCTTGGCTACTTCCATCAAGGTTCAGCTTGATGACACCTTCCACAGGCGGAATCCATTTTGACAGAATTCTATCCTTCTTTGTTGAAGTGTTAGCTATTACTAGCCAATTTCTCCACAAATCATCAAAGGAGAAATCATCAAAGATATCCACAGTTTTCAGCCAATGGATTGTTCTTGTTAGGATACAATCCTTCATTTCATCTAACCCTCTTTCCTTCTCTAAGAAGATTCTTGGATTCCTTTCCTCCCAAAGAGTCCACAGAGTGGCTGCCCTGACACATTTCCACATGACCTTACCTCTTCTAGTGTGCCAAACAAAGACAGATGGTTTGAATAACAAGCTTAAATCAGAAGGCAAAGACCACCTACCTCCAAATAAACAAAAGCTCCACCTCCATATAGCTGTAGCAAAGGAACAGGAGATCAGCAAGTGGACACAGTCCTCATTCTCGGCCTTACACAAGGAACACCAATTTAGGGAAAGACAAAGCGAGGGTCTCTTTTTCTGTAAGTTTTCCAAAGTATTGATCTATGATCATTGCTATGGTTAAGATTGGTTGGATTGTAGGGAATTATAGTTGAAGCTGATTTTTGTGAAGTTAATGGATGCATAAGTTTGGCCTAGAGCAACCTTTGAGATCATCTAATGTGATGAATATCATTTTTTTTCTAGACTTGCTAAATCACCAAACTTGCTTTTAAGATTTGTGGCTTAGATTGATGTGTGATTCTTTGCATGTAATGAAATAGTAAATATCTGTATCTCGAGGTTGTTACTTTTGTGTAGTTTTCTCCTTTAATAGTGTGAGCACCCAATTGATTTGGGGCTCACTTCATGGCTGAATTCTAATGGAGCCACCACCCATCAAGAAACAAACATGGAAGTGATGGGCCTCCCATGTTCAAGAAAGAATACATGACTCTCACTGTCTCACACACCCAAATTATAGCTCTTCTAGGTACTTTATGGGGAGAGAGGGAAGGTGTTAGGCACCCTTTCCCATAAATGACATGTAGTACCAATTCCCCAAGAAAATGAACTAGGGACTAACAACTTGAAAACTTTTAGTCACTCCTATGATGAAATCTTCTTATACTAAGATGATGAGCAATTTTAGCACTTCAACCCACTAAAGCCCTTTCGAAAAGTTTAATTGGAGCAAAGAGAGGTTGAGGTCTCCTTTCTTTTTTATCCAAAAAACACTCCTACAAGAGCAAGCTCCCTTCGAAAATTCTATGGTTGAAGCAAGGATGTAGGGAGGTCTCTTCTCAACTCCTTTTTATTCAACCTTAGACTTCCTAATTGCAAGCAAAATGGGTTGAATCGTTCAAGAATCCTATCATTCTTATGATAAAGTCATGCACTAGTGACTACCAAAAATACAAAATATAAAAATAAAAAATTATTCATTGAAATAAACATGCGAAATCTAGACGAAGATCAAACACCTTTTTTTTTATCAGTAACGAAGATCAAACACCTTGACGAATGGTTTCCTACACCATCCCATGTAATTAAGATATGCTTACAATGGTAATGAAGGAGACTAAAGCAAAATCAACCAAACATGATTCTAATATTCAAGCAAGAGATTGAAACACATATGTGCACTCAACCTAAGCAAAACCATATTTGGAAGCCAAGAAATTAGAAAATTTCAGCATTAGATTGATTCGAATTGAGTTCAAGAAGACAAGCAAAAACACATAACATGCATTCAAATCCACGAACAAGCTATGGAACATATTTGCTACTTATAACCACAATGAAACTAATCTCACAATTGCATAGCATCACTCAACATCATGAAAAATCAAATGCAAGAGGTAGGTGAAACATTAGAATCCCAATCCATTCAAGAGAAGGGAAATACTTGGAATGAAAAGTAAAATGAGGCGAGAAACTTACCTCCTTGTGACCTTTGATCATATACGTTGTAGGATTGTAATGGGCTGAATTGGTGACTTCGAATTTGAGCAAATATAATGAGGAATTTCCTTCTCCCTCTAGCTTTGTTCCTCGGTCGAATCACACCTCTTCTTCTTCTTCTTTATTCTTTCCATCTTTCTTTTTCATTTTCATAGCATGGCCAAGCTACTAAAGCTTCCAAGGATTTTCTTCCTTTTTTTTTTTAAGATTGAATGAGGATGTGGATGGAAAGATAGGGGTGTTTTGTTGGATTGATGATTAATTGTGAGAGAGATGAGAAAGTAGATGCATTTGGTTGGGATTGATGGAAGGGAAGAGAGGATGATGGAGGGTTTTTTTTTTTTTTTTGAGTTCGGTAGTGGAGTGTGTGAACGGGGTTAGAAGGGCTATGGGTTCAATTGAAAGTGAGATGGAGGAAGAAAATGATGGATGGTGAGAAAGAGGAAGGTTCAATGGCGTTCTTGGAAGGGAGAAGAGAGTTAGTGAAAGGGAGAAGGTTTATTTCCTTACCTTCTTCGAAAATAGATAGGGTGATAACCTTTCTTTTCTTTCTTCTACTTCTTTTCTATTATTTTCTTCTTTTTCTCTTTTCTCCTTCTTTATCTTCTTGGCTGAATGAAGTTGTCTTTTTTCGGTTGGGGAAGATAGAGGATGGAGAGTGTAAGTGAAGATGATGGTGGTTCAGGTGTGAGTGGAGTATAGAATGTGAGAGAGAGAGGATGTGGGAGATGGAGATTTCGGTTATGGTGGTGAGAGAGGAAGGAGATGGAAGGGAGAGCTCGGTTCTATGGATAGAGGTTATAGTTGTTGAAGAAAATGGAGTGGGAAAGAAGAGGGGAAGAGCTTGAGAGGTGGTGGTTGTAGGAATGGTTTGGTGGTGGTTTCATGGAGGTGGGAGTTCTGGTCATGGGAGGTGTTGGTTGTGTTGGGGAAGATGAGTTGGAGAGGATAGATGAGGGTACTGTGTTGTCTTTTTTTGGGTTGGTTAATTCAGGTGTAGTTGTCTGGGTTTTTCTTTTTCTTTTGTTTTGTTTGGTTTTTGCTCTAAAACCAAATGAGAGGTGGGATTGATTCTTGTTTGATTCGGTTGGGGACAGTTTGGTTGGGTTATGATCGAATAAGTTGGGTTTAGCTAGGGTTTAGTTGGGTTTAATTATTGGGGTTTTTCCTCTAAAAAAGATATAAGTGTTTGGAATTGTTTGATTCCAATTGGATGGGTAGGATTTCTATAAGTTTTTCTCTCTCTTTTTTTTTCTTGTTTTAGATGAACCTAGACCTTCTCTTGTCTAGGTTCGACCCTCTCTTTCTTATTAAAGGCCTAGACAAGGCCTCCTTGAAATACTCTCTTGTCCCCCTATTAATGGCCTCGAATGGAGTGGGTTTAAATTTAAATTTAAATTTGAATTGTGTTTGACCGAATTTTTGAGAAGGAATTAGAAGGGGCAGTTAGGGTTTTGATATTTAGGGTTTCGGGAGTGTTGGAATGAGATAGGCTGATCCTAGGGTAGAGAAGATTTGTGGGTTTAAACCTAGGGTTAGGATTATTTCTAGGGTTAGTGGGGACTCTAGGTAATTTCAAAAAGGTGCAAGGACCTAAGTGAAAATTTGTAGGGAATTTTGGTAATAAAGTTACATGTCGAAGGAGGTGTGATGCGCAAAATCTAAGGGTTGGGATTAAGCTATGGGTGTTAGGGTTTATTTTGACTAATGAAATCGTATGGATTGGAATCATTGTAGATGGAGGGGTAAAATGGGAAATTATGCAACAAAACTTTTCATGGGGGTTATGGCATCCAAAAAAGATAACAATGGGGTTTGATAGTCTAAGGGGGGTGTCGGAGTGAAAATTCGTAAATCGAGCAATGAGAGCCATCGGATCGAGATCTTTCTTGATGGAGGTGTAAAACAGACATTTTGGATCTAAAAAATGGAGGATGGTCGATCGGGATGCCTAGGAAGGTGACAATAGGGTTTGGGTGCCTTGGAGTGATGTGATGTAGGTCTTGAATTTGGATAGTTATGGCCAATGAAAACCCTTGATTTGGAGTCTGTGCATGAAGGTAGGGGTGTCAATAGTATTTGAAAATCTGATTTCGAATTCGATATTCGACATAATCGAATTGAATTCGGATAATTCGAATATGTAATCGGTCGAATTCGGATATCCTATTCTTACCGAATAGTTAATCAGATTCGAATTCGGATATGACTTGATTTGATTTGATAGATATCCAAATTCGATTGATTATTTAATTCTTATATATAATATATAAAATATTTTATATAATTTATATATAATAATTAAGTTATATAAATAATTTATATATTTATATACTTTATATCAATAAAATATTTATTTTATATATTTATTAATTATCTAAAATAATTAATTAATCAAATCAAATATTCGAATATTTAATCGGATTTGAATTCGGATATTAATTTTCAATATCTGTTGGATATCGAATCAAATTCGAATATTAGATTTTCTAATCGGATTCGAATTCGGATATTGCCTGATCCGATTCGAATTCGATTCGTTTACACCCTACATGAAGGAAAAAATGGGTATTTTTGGGTTTAAAATCTGATGGGAGGTCGTTCGAGGAATTTAAGAAGGTTTGGTAGTCTTGGATGATGTATCATGATGTAGATCTTGAAATAGGAGTGTGATGACTAATAAGTATAGTCGATTTTGAATCTTTTTGCTTGAAGTTTAAAATGGATATTTTGGGGTCTTAAATTTGATGGGAGGACAACCGAGGGATTTAGGGAGGTTTGGTAAGGTTTGAGACTTGGATCAATGTTTTGAAATGCGGAGGCGTGATGCGAGGGGTTCCACTACCTAGAGGCGTGAGGTGTGCATGAGGCGCGTAAGGCGCATGCCTCTAGTACGAGGCGCATGAAGCATATGCCTATAGCACACCTCATGAAAAAAGCGCATGAGGTGTATGCCTCAGAGGTGTCAGCGCCTCTGGCATGTGCTTCAAGGCGTATTGGGAGTGCCTTCTGGCGTATGCCTCCCACACCTTTTGAAACACTGTCTTGGATGATGGGCAGCGATGTAGATCTTGAAATAGGAGAGAGTGGTAGGCAATAAGGATGGCTGATTTGAAATCTTTGTGCATGAAGGGTAAGCCTCCCATTAGATTCTAGATCCAATAGTATCCATTTTACCCTTCATGCACAAAGATTCCAATTCGGCTATCTTTATTGGCCGCTACTCATCGAAACACATTATCCATGACTACCAAACCTTATCAAACCTTCTTAAACCCTTCGATTGACCTCCCATCAGATCCAAAAATACCCATTTTACCCTTCATGCACAAAGATTTCAAATCAAGGGTTCTTATTGGCCGTAACTATCCAAATTTAAGATCTACATCTTGGAATGCCCTCCGAGGTACCCATACCCTACTATCATAGTATCACCTTCCTAGACATCCTGATGGACCATCATTCATTTTTTAGACCCAAAATGCTGTTTTACCCCTCCATCAAGAAAGATCCCGATCCCATAATTTTCATTGCTCAATACACCAAATCACGATTTCTCACCTTGACACTCCTCCGAGACTATCAAACCCCATTATTACCTTTTTTGGATGTCATAGATTAGAACCCTAAGAAAACTTTTGGTGCAAAGGTTCCCATTTTACCCCTCCATCCATGAATATTCCAATCCATGCAATTTCATTGGTCAAAGGAAACCCTAACACATTGTAGTTTAATCCTAACCCTTTGATCCTCCTGCACATCACACCCCTTGTGACTTGCAATTTTGTTGTAAAACCCCTCTTCGAATTTTCCCTTAGGCCCTTGCACCATTTTGATATTAACTAGAGCCCCCCTAACCCTAGAGATAATCCTAGCCTAAGGTTTAAACCCACACACCTCCACCCTAGGATCGGCCCGTTCTCATTCAAACTCTCACAAAAACCTAAATATCAAAACCCTAGCCACCCCTCTCTAATTCCTTTTCAAAAATTCGGTCAAACTCAATTAAAATTAAAATTTGAATTTAAATTTAAACCCCACTCCATTCTGGGCCATTAATAGGGAGGCAAGAGAAGAGAGTATTTCAAGGGGGCCTTGTTTAGGCCTTTAATAAGAAAGAAAGGGTTGAACCTATACAAGAGAAGGTCTAGGTTTGTCCAGAACAAGAAAAATAAAAGAAAAAAGGAAAAAAGAGAGAAAAACTCTTAGAAATCCTACCCATCGAATTGGAATCAAACAATCCCAACCACCCATTCATCTTTCTTGAGAGAAAAGCCCTAATAATGAAACCCAACTAAATCTTGCCTAACTCTACTTATTTGGTCATAACCCAACCAAACCATCCCAATTGAACCAAGCTAGAACCAATCTCATCTCCCATTCGGTTGTAGATCAAAAACCAGAAAAAAACAAAAGAGAAAGAAGAAACCTAGTAACTACAACTGAACCAAGCCAATCCAGAAAAAGACAATACAACACTCTAATCTCTCCTCTCCAACTCATCTTCCTCAACACAGCAAACACCTCCCATGACCGAACTCACACCTCACGAAACCACCACCGAACCAGTCCTATAACCACTACCTCCTCTTCCATCTATCTAGCTCTTCCCTTCTTTTTCGCAACTCCATCTTCTTCCTCCAACAATCGTAAAGAATCGTGTTCTCCCTTCTATCTTCCTTCCTCATCAGCATAATTGAAATCTCTATCTCCCTTATCCTCTGTCTCTCACATTCTAGACTCCACGCAGACCTGAACCACTGCCATCTTCGCTTATCTTCTACATCCTCCATCTTCCACAACCAAAAATAGGCAGGAACTACATTTGGCCAATAGGACAAAGGAGAAGAGAGACAAAGTAGAAAGAAGAGAGAAGAAGTGGATAAGAAGAAAGGTTATCACCTTATCCATTTTCGACTAAGAAAAATAGGCAGGAACCTTCTCCCTTTCACTAACTCTCTTCTCCTTTTCAAGAACAACATTGATCCTTCATTCTTGTCCCCTGAGTTTAAATCTCAGAATCTATTTCATTTGCTTTTTACTTGGTCTATTTGGAGTCTGTAATATGTCTTCTTCCTGTGTGTGGGCTCCCGGAATTTGTAACATTTTCATCTTTCATCAATAAAATTTCTTTGACCTTACCTTCTCAAAAAAAGTATGAGAAGATTTAGCATAGGGGTGACTAAAGTTTTCATGTTTGTAGTTCTTCTTTGTTCATTTTCTTGGGGAATTGGTGCTACATGTTATTTATGAGAGAGGGGTCCCTAACACCTTCCCTCTCTCTTCTTAAAGTACTTAGAAGAGCCATAGTTTGGGTTTATAGGAGTCATGTTTGCTTTTTGGACATCAGAGGGCCATCACTTTGATGTTTGTTGATGGGTGGCGGCCTGATTAGAATTCAGCCATGAATTGAGCCCCAAATCAATTGGGTGCTCACAAATTGTGTTCTCTTGTTTTATTTTCCCCCTCAAATTGTTTGATTATTAAATGAAAACAGGCAAACTGGTGAATACCTGTTCTTCCAATCCCATCTAAGGTGGCTGAGCAGATAGAAAAGGGGATGAGAGCCTTTCTGTGGAATGGTTGGAAGGATTCGTCCAAGTGTCACTTAATGAGCTGGGATCAGGTTTGCAAACCTGTGTCGTTTGGAGGTTTGGGGGTTAGGGAGGTGAGATTGTTTAACAAAGCTCTCTTTGTCAGCTGGCTCTGGAGGTTTGCCATGGAGCCAAACAATTTGTGTAGGAAGGTTATTGCTGAGGAATATGGTTTTAGTAGCAATGGATGGGATACAGAATTACCCCTCTCTTCCTAAGGCTGCAGCTTGTGGAAGGGCTCTCAAAAGACTTAAGCAGTTTTGGTCAGGAGCTTCTTTTCAAAGTTGGGGATGGGAGGAAGGGTAAGATTATGGTTGGACTCTTGGTGTGGTGATTTTTCTTTTAAGGACCGATTTCCCTCTGTTTAACATGGCGAATAACAAAATGGCTTGGGTGGCAGACTGCCATGAGGTGAATGGTAGATCAATATGCTAGAGGTCTTCTTTTAGGAGTTTCAATGATTGGAAGATTTGTCAAATTTCTTATCTGTTAGCTCTACTGAGATTCAACCTCTGGATGTACAGAATCAGGATTCAAGACTTTGGAAATGGACCTGGTTGTGCTTCAAGGAACCCTTTTCCAAGCAAGGCCATTTGGGGTTAAGCTGCACCTTCAATGGTGAAATTCTTCACTTGGGTGGTTGTGGTAGAGAAATGTTTGACTAAGGAAATGCTTTTGAGGAAGGGGTACCCTATCCAAGACAGATTCTGTGTGTTTTGCAGCAGGGAGAATGAGTTAGCAAGCCATTTGTTCTTATATTGTCACTTCAGCTCAGCTGTGTGGAGCCACTTTTCAAGAGCTCTTAACCTGCACTGGTGCTGCCCCTTCACAGTCAAGGACCTTTTGCAATGGTGGGGCAAACCGGGCTTGTCAAGGAAAGGGAGAGTTTGTTGGTCAACAGTCCCTCTGGCACTACTGTGGGCCATCTAGTCCGAAAGAAACTCGAGGATTTTCGAGTAGACAGCATCACCAGAATCTGGTGGTGATTAATAGGACTGTAGGAGATTTGAGGAGCTGGTTATCTTTACATTGTGTGTTTAAAAATGTTGCTTTCTCTTCTTTTTTGGACATAGGTCTTGTTTTTTTTGGGGGGGGGGGGGCTTAAAGTTTATTTTTGGTACATAATCTCATGTACAGCTTCTTATTATCAATGAAATTTTACTTTACATGTTCAAAGAAAAAAATCATTAACTGAACTTTCAAATAAAGGCTTTGGCTCTCATCAGACAACTCAAAACCGCCTAGCTGGGAAGGTTGCAAGATTCACTCCAGAATGCAAATTCCTAGGTGGTAGTTTTAAACTTTTACATGCATTGCTCTACATTACATAACCTTAATATACATAGTGACTGAAAAAGAAATTGGACCATGACCAACTTGGGAATATTATTAACAAGGCTTCCTTCCCATTGACTATGGGATCCATGAACAACATAGACAGTAAGAAAAAAGGAGACAGGTCTAAATGATATAGTTCTTAATTTTATAATTAGGCAGTCGGATCTAATTTTTCTCCAGTCAACTTTATTGCTTAATGACTTTTGTATTACCTATTTCCTGTAGGTTAATTATCCAGACATCGTAGACTTCGGAATTATAGTAGCTTCATTTGTCATTATGAAGACGGTGATTTGGTGGTGTCTGCTAATATTTAAGTACAAAGTTTCGGTTGATGACATTAGTTTTCAGAGGACTGGTCCATTGTTGAATGGGGAGAAAACTAATTCCCCTGAAGGTTAATCTGACTTCTATCTTTAATTTTTTTTTCCTGCATTTGTTCAGTTTCGGAATGGGGTAGTAGGCAGTATCTGCTAGTCACGCTATTATGGTATTGTTGACCATGCCTTGGTTTGTACGAGGATTTCCTACTTCCAAGTTATGTAGTCCAAGGCATGAAGATGAAGATGATGCAGCCGGGTCTATCTTCTTTAGTCTCTCATTTTCTCTCTTGGCGCCTAGAGTACGAGGCACCATAGATTATTAAGTATTATTGTAGGCACTGTAATCCTATTTACATAGTCACTATAGTGTGTTGACACTTGACAGTCGAAAGGGTTATTTTAGTTTTCTACTGCGAAAACAACTGCTTTGTATTTGCTAGTTTTGTTTTTACCTTACATATTTGTATTCGACCTTTGGTGGGTGGTAATTCGTAACAAGTGATGTCTCGTGGTTTCTAAGCTTCTCATCATCCGCTTAGTTTAGGGCAGAATTCGTAACTTGTTTTTTATGAATAAGAATAAATGATGTTTTCTGTTCCTTGAGTTGCCGATTTGAAGTTTGTATGGAAATTTCAAATTTATATTAATGGGAAAAGATGAATGAGAATTGAGAATTGGCTAGTTGAGGGGATGCTTCTCGTACGGGAATGTTTTATAATCTCAGCAGTTAGGAAATTAGAAATATACCCCAAGATTCTGTTCAAATTTTCTGAAGGGCGTCGTGAGCGTTCACTTGGTGCATACATTATTGGACTAATAGAGGAAATTTCTCATTATAGGCAACGTGAAAAAATTGTTATTGTTGCACCCTTAACCCTTTACATGGGGATAATAATCACCTTGTGGAATCGAAGGGGAATGCCCAAGTTTTGCACTAGCTTCTTTTGCCGATAACAAATTAGCGCGGTACCGCCCGATGATTAATGCAATATGTAAGGTATGGCCCCAATTCATACTTGTTTGGGGTAGCAGTAGCACATTTGGGTTTTGTCTTGGACATCACTTTGGTGTTCTAGCTAGGGTTTATTTTAGAGTTGGTCTTGGTTTTGCCCCAATTCATCAATTTTATACCTTACTTTATTAAAGAGGTTAAGAAAGAGAGACTTTAGAAGAAATTAAGATTTAATGGTGTACAAACATTGACTATTAGAGAGGGAGAGAGTAATATAATGTGTTTTATTTAGAAAAAGTAAGACCTAAGATTTCTATTTGAGTAATAATGGATTTTATTAGAGACAATTATGATCTCAGAGACTTTTATTTTGATTTCTATTTTTTTTTATAGTTTAATTTAAAAATAACTTACCACGTGTGAGGATTGGGAGGAAGAGGAGGTCCGTGGGAACTTTGTGGTTAGAGGACCCTTGACGTCTCCTCTTTCATTTTTCTAACAGGTGTAAACTCGTGGGAGTAATTGTTAGAATAGCAGGGAGCACCACCAATTTCTCTAATGTTTGGTGTTTTGGTTCATAATACGATGTGCAATAGTTAATTGTAGTTTCAAATGAGTGCCACTAGGTGCCGCATAAAACAATTAAACAATCAAAGTGAAACTGTCTGTTTCTCTATGTAGAAACATTAAAAAAATACTCTCCCAAGTCCTAAACAGTAAAGCATATTTTATACTGTACAAAGCCACCTGAATTTAAGCCTTGCTACGTTAAATTGGATGTCAATTGCCATATGGGCAAATATCAGACACCAGGGATTGTTACTTATTCATGATAGCTAAAACAAAGAAGAATCAAAAGAGTGGTTCTCCACTGCTGAGTTCGACCACTCCTCCCTTCCATCGAGTGATTAATTAGTGTTCCCTTTCTAAGTTGACCTTTCTACCTGTGGCCCATTCTATTCTCTTAAAATTACAAAAAAAAAACTCTTTTTTCTTTTTAATTTTCTAATTGCTGGGCGATTGAGATGGACAAATAGACAAATGGTTTTGAATCTACGTTTTCAATTAAGAAACCTTGTAGCTTCTGAAATTTATTTCATGAACTCTTATTAGTTATTACAACTGTGTGTCTATATATATAGAGAGAGAGAGAGAAAGATGATCAAGGACGAAAAGTGCAGGCTGCCGAAATAATATCAGCTAGACCAACTGCATTCTTGGTGTTCTGAGTCAATGGAGAAGAAATCGGTGGGGGAGTTCTGAATGAGAGTTCACAAGACATGGTCACGCTTATCACAAGACTTGCCCTGTCTCTCACGCTATCATAATCACGGGCGCCCAAGAAATCAATAGCTTCGCGAAGTTGCTCAATTGCATTTGAGTAGTCGGCGGCACATTTCGTGAGGGATGATCTAAGTCTCTCTTTGCTGCTTCTCTTCAGCATCAAATTTATCTGTTTCTCAGTGTCTGTCACATTAACCATCGCCAGATTGATACATACGCCCCTGAGTTGATCTAGATCAGCATATCCGGTTCTTGGGTCAGAAGTCAGCACCTCCAGACAGAAACTGGGGTTCTTGGCCAGCCCACAAATCTTCTCAACCATCAACTTAGTCACCTTCACGCTCACCCTTGCAGAGGAAGTATGGCAGAAAAGAAACAAGAATAGGAGAGGAACGACGAGCAAAAGACGAGAAGCCATATTTCTCTTACTAGTACTACACACTGTTAACTGTTAGTCTCTTTTCGATCTTGTTTTCTGGACAGAATTCACAGGCTTTGGGGCTAGCTCTTTTATACTTGTAGATGGGTGATCGACGTGATTAGGAAATTGGTTTGATGATTTAAGGGGGGGGGGGGGGGGGGGGGGGAATCCTGTATTTAAAGCACTTGATGATTTCAGTAATTCTGAACTCCGTGAACTCCGAGGTTTGTGTATAATGAGAAAGAGAAAACTTTGTTTAGTACCTACGGGCTACGGCCATCTTTTAATAAAATGCATTCATCAAGAGATACCATTACCAAGGGAACAATTAATATGCTTAGGTGCAAAGTTGGCTGGGACACCCACTTTGGCAAGTGGTGGTTGTTAGCCTTCCTTTTCCAATGTCTGTTTTGCGCCTAGTGAGGGGGTTGTCCATTGGCATCACAGTCCAACCCCGAGTAAAATTGGTTATGGCGGTTATATTTGGTTGTTATGGGAGACTCCGTCGTTTAGTACAGGCAGACCAGGTCCAATCCAATCTAATGAATATTTTGGACTGGATTGGTCCAATCCAATATACCTCGTTGGTTCGTCCATTCTGTCCAAATTGATTTTGGACTGGATGGGGTCCAATCCAAAACTGGTCCATTGACACCTCAACTTTAAACCGAATTAATCCAGTCTACAATTTTACATGGATTTAACTTGGATTTTATGTTTCTAGGGCTGGACCTAGAGTCTATAAGATACGCTTCTTGAGTATAAGGCTGGATCAACCCTGCCCAAACCTAACCTGAATACATCAAATTTTTGCGTTGACTAAATTAAGGTTGGATAGATTGACTTGATTCTGATATCGAACCTTAAAAAGGATTGGGCCTGGGTTGAGCTTAAACCGAACCTAACCCGCTCGACTTACGTCCCTAATGGTTTCTCTATGTTTGATGATCATCAAGAATCCGTATATTTCATGCATTAGCCCTTACCTAATTCTCTATTCTCATGCTACTAAATACTGTTGTACTATATTGGTCTGGACATTATATTAATCCATTGTTTATGGTAACTGTCAAACTTGTAAATACTGACTGCCTAAACTTATGTTGTTGGGAATACCATTGGCGGTCTTGAGTTGACCTAGTTGGGGGCATGGCACTATACGCATGGAGAACTAGTGTCCCTTTATCACTGATTATGTGTGGGGAAAGGAAACATGCAGGATTTACAATAAAACTGATGACATATACCACTACATAAAAATCATAAGTAAAACCTGAAAATTCATCACTGTATGGTTATACCCCAGGTTTTTAAAACCAACCCGGACAACGAAACGGACAGGGGTCCTGTTCCTAAGTCAAACAGTCTGATCATTCGAACTGAACAGATGGTCTATTTTAACAAAAAATGGTCAAAATCATTGAATGGTTAAAATGGTTCAATCGTCCGAGTCAGCAGTATGCTGACCAAATCAATGTTTTTTTTTTTGGTAAAAATCCAGTTTTGGGGAAATCAGAACCGGCCACTTGACCGGATCCCGGTTTTTTGGTTCGATATGGTTTTGAAAACCATGGTTATACCGATGATCGGTACCAATAGATTTTTGGGTGAATGACTGTTCAGTACAGCCTAAGAATTCTTAACCCTACCATACAGTTGGGGTAGGTGCCTGCTCGGAATTAATGCCAATTCACGGGCAAGTATTGGTGTTTTAGGATGAGGGTATTTATTATTCTGAATTGTGTAAATTTGAAATAGAATTCAAAATTCTGTAATTGGCTGCAATGCACTTTTCCATAAATTTTTATCCGGCCAATATAATTTATAGATATGTAGTGACGGGTATAGCTCTCGTTAGTAAAATTTTTCTAACAGATTCTTGCCCGTTAGTATAATTCCTATATCCGTAGCAACAGACGTTTTACTTGTCAGTATAGTCCTAGTGACATAGTTTTTCATCATAAAAAAAACTACAAATAGGTCAATGTATAATTTTTAGCAACGGTTTTATTTTATGTTTTGCGAGGGATTGGTCATCAATATTGTTATACTGACGGTTTCAACCGTTGGTATTTATAAAATTATATTATTTTTATTTCTATAACTACAGTTTTGCTACTTTTTGGTTATGATTCTTCCCGTGAGTATAGATATACTATACTATACCAACGGTTGTAACCATCAGCTCGTCGGTATAGATCACCTATAGTGATGCTTTTGTTATATATGGTAATGGTTTCATCAATTAGTTTAGATCACATTTATTTGTCATATAACAATTATTTTTGTTACATACACTGCTGGAAGGGTATATAATTAGAGGCGTTTGATAAAATATCTGTATAGATGTCTAAATACAATTGCTCTTATGGATTATTACTAAGGCAATTGGTAGATGCCTCTAAATCTCTAATGTTTTATTTTTATGCCCCAATTACTTTGAGGGAATTTTTGTTGTTAAATATAACTTACCAAATGGCAGGGGTCACCCATTTTTCCTGTCACTTTCATACTCAAGTGAAAAATTGCAACAGAGCTTCAGTTCGTCTTCTCGTTCTACTCCTGCACAAAACAAAGGGCCTTACCTTCGTCTCCGTTCTCGTTCTACTTCTACACAAAATAAAGAGCTTTCGCTTCGTCTTCTCGCTCTACTTCTGTACAAAACAAAGTAACTAAGTCTTCGTATTCTTGTTCTATTTTTTCACAAAACAGAGTAGCTTCAGTTTTGTCTTCTTGTTCTATTTTTGCACAAAACAAAGTTGGCCTTCTTATGAGCACTGAGTTGGCAATCCAACTCAAATATTGGACTTTTCTAATGAAGTCTACTATGAGGAGCTTCTCTACTTCCTCATCGATTATCTTCTACCGTTTCTAGGCTAAGTTCTTTTTCTTCTATTGAACTGCTTTGACTAAAAGATAAACATTTAACTTATGAGTTATGACAGAGGGGCCTATACCAGGCATTTCTACTGCCGACCAAGCAAAAACATCCAAATTTTTAATTAAGAAACTTACTAGGTCAGAGCGCAATGGTTTGACGAAGCGGGCTCCAATCTACACCATCTTCTCGGGGCCGGTATCTAAGACTGACACTAGGACGGTGTCCTCCATGGGGCAAGCTCTTTTGTCGCCATTCTCTTGGGGCAGCTCCGAATCAACATCGATGACTTGCTTTCCCTTGCCCTCCAACACGGCCACATAGCACTTGCAAGTCTCGAGATGGTCACCTCGCACCACTCCTACTTCGTATGACGTGGAGAACTTCATCGCCAGATAGTAGGTCGACACCACTGCTCAGAGGGCGTGCAAGATAGGTCAGCCCAAAATGATATTGTAGGGTGAGGGAGTCGCGACCATTAAGAAGTTGTGATCAATCGTATTGAGTTCGGCGTTGAGCCCGTTGTTACTAGCACCTTCACCTGGCCTAGGGGTAGTCTCCACTAAAACCAACCAAGGGGACATCGACTCAAACGCCTCTAGAAAAATGATGTCGACCAAGCTTCTGAAGTTGAATAGAATCCACTTTACCTCGAAATCATTTATTACCAGCTTGACCACGAGGGTATCTTCATGTGAATACTGGATCTCGCAGGCGTCTTCCTTGGTGAAGTAGTTCACCTCATCCATACGAGGGTGCTTTGGTGGGTTCTCATCATCGTGTTTGAGCTCTCAAACTGAATTTCTCCCTGTTGAGGTGTTGCATCTTGCTACTATTGATCTACCCATGATCATGTTAATGACACCATAGAGGGGCTGCTCTACCGGAAATGAATCTTAGGGAGTTGGTCTTTGTCTTGATCCCTGCTCGACTGTGGCACATCTTTTTGCTAGTTGGTAGGTCGGCTCTGGTCATTCCTCTTGATGAACTGCTTTAGTTCTTCTATTAGGACCTGGTTCTAGTCGTTGGAGCGACGAGGTTGATCAAGCACTGGGTTTTGGTTTTGGTTGCTAGGCTATTCTGGTTTAGTCCAGTGCTCCGGTTCTATTGTTGTTGTTGCATCTTTGCCGGGGCGATGAATCGTTCTTCCCATTTCCTCATATGTAAGTTCATCCCACAGACATACTACACCAATTCATTGAACTAGCACATGTTAATCCTAGTAGGAACCATCGAGAGTTTGACTGGAGGGAGAGACACATTCATGTTTGACAGGGGAAAGGCGGGATTTTGCATGGCGGGAATGCCTGGCTAGGTTAAGGGCACGGTAAACTGCCCAATAATCACAAAGTTGAATAATTTGTACAATAGTTTCTCTAATTGAATACAACCTTATTCCTATTACTGTGTATTTGGCGTTTTGAGTCTTCCTCATTTGGCCTAAAAGTGAGAATAATAAAACTGTAACGTGTAGTAAGAAAATTGAGGGAGATGGAACAATTTTGTATGTAACAGTTGATGTATTGTAGCAATACTGCATGTTAATATGCAACCCAATAGTAATATCCTATCTGTAAGCACAACATTCATTAAACAAATTCTGATTCAATAAATCCTTGGTGAATGAGAAATATGGGTTTTCAACATAGCTTTTCAACAGAGGGTTCCCCACTTGCACAAAATCCTAGTATGATGAACCCTTGAAAGAAGATGATACTAACCTTGTCAATGGATCTTCGAAGTTGGTTGGGTAAATCATCTGATGGACAATGAACTTGATAAAATATAGATTTAAAAGAAAAAATGAAAAATAAAAAGCTTATCTAAAAACATGTTAGGTTTCACATTAATTCTCTAATTTCAAGCCCTACACTCAGCAACATAACGAAAAGAAAAGAAAAAAATAACTTATCTATATAGAGGAACAGATCACATCAGCTAGTCATAGTAATATTTGATATATGGGTGCAACTTCGGTGGGTCCAATCGAAGGGTAGACTGAACTAGCATGAAATTTTACAAGGATTGTGCTTCTTGCCAATATTGTGGCTGCAATATTGACTATAAATACAACACATTTCCTACCAATTATCAAAAAAATAAAAAATGCAGTGCTTCTTGATACAATGTTAGAGTGGGGCATTCCTTATGATTTGTTATGTTCATATGTTTCAAGCATTGAAGAAAAGGATACAAACCTGATACTTTTCTCAATTTAGATTTATTTATTATGTTCATATGTTTCAAGCATTGGATTTCTCCTCAATTAATTGCATTAACTGATAATATGATTGTTTTCTTTTGTGGAATGAAATGGTGGTCAGCATCCATGGCACAGAAGCTAATAGTTGGGATGCTGGTTTGGCAACTACAGTCACTTTGGTGTCTTGATCCTTGAAAAAATATCTGCAGTATGCATCCCATATTTTTATGTTTCATTCAGTATGATGCTTGCTACTGAAATGAGACCAACTTGTGGGAAGACTTCAGGTGGCGAATGCACAATCTTTTTATGTTTGATGTAATTTCTGAAATCATTATGTCATTCACTTCAGGTGTTAGAAAGCGGTCCAAAGGTCATGAAGGTGATTCCTAGGACATTTTAGAATTGGTAATTCAAGTTGTATGTGTTTGTTAAAAAAGTGGTCAAAAGGTTTTCTAATGTCATTTCTTGTAAAATGCTTTTCTAATCACACTTTAATGTTTCCATGTTGTCATTCATGGAAAGCTAAAGGTTCTCATCATCACAAATAATGGACTTAGACAGGGAAAAGTTAGTAATTTAGAGGCACTTCATTATCTAAAAATAACATGAACAACCTTCTTACATGAAATTCTATCATATAATGTCTTACAACATGAGCAACCTTGTTAATGAAACTTAAAACATGCACTAAAAAACTAAAAACAAGCAATATTACCACCATTGACTTTAACATCATCCATAAACCAAACACAAGAAAAATTAATTCCCTCTAACAAAATATTCTTCCTCTTCAGGTTCTTCATCATTAGTTCATTCATTTCCCACAACTCTAGTATCTTAGTAAGACGTTTTTATTTTGAGCACTTATGCATATAGTATTGTAACTCTTCATAGTTCACATCATCTATTTTCATGTTGGTATTTGACTATTTTTTTCACCGCCTTCCTAGCTACATCTTGCTCCATCTCCTTTTTAGAAGTAGATCCCTTTTCATAAAATTTCCAATTATTCTCACTCATTGTTATAAGAATAAAGGTCTTGAAATCCTTTCCCACATCTTTAACCAAGAATATGGGATTGGACATGCACAATTTGGAGCACAACTCGTTAAGTACGTTCTTGAATGAGATACTCATTTGGTTTAGTGTTTTCATTTATGTGCTAAATGAAATATAAAAAATAAGGTGAGACTAAGAAAATTAATTCTTTAACACTATCTATTCTAGTTATATTAATACATCAAAACTGTGCAGTACAAACAATCCTGAATCTTCGAGTAACATAAAGATATAGGATTCAGATGATACAATTAGGAAGGTTTTATTGGAAGGTAAAATAACCTCCAAAAGATAATAAATATGGGAATTACAATTTTTAATACTACAAACACTGCAATAGCATAAAAATATCAAATATTGGATCTGTCCCAAGATCTGGTTTCCATCCTCTCTGTATAACTAATGAATCCATCCATTTAATAGAATATATTTCAGGAAACACCAACCAAGTGATCTTTTGATTATGTGTAATCAAAGTAGGATTGACTCACATTATTTGACCTTGACCCCATAGGAGAGGTTCCAGTACCTGAGCTCTCAGCTTGTCCACTGTGTGGTCATTCTTGATTTCATCTAGATTTTCTTCCATATATTTCTATCCACTTTAATATTTACATTCCCAATTGCCTTAACTATTACCACAAAAAAAAGTACTGATAACCTATCTTACTATTGTTATAGCCAGGCATTGAGCAGGGAATTCATACAGAACACACAAACAAAAAGGAAGCATAGTGAGACTTCCTCACTCAAATAACTCCTTATCCATTAGCATTATAACTCTGGTCCAATTGATTAGATTAAGTATAGACCAACGAATTACAAGTAAAAAAGAAAAGTCCTGAACATATGTAAATTGAGGAAAATGAACATATCAAATGAAGATAGAAAATGCCTTTACTAAATGCTGATTCAAATGAATACTCTAGATTTACAGATAGGTAGGAATGGAGGGAGAAAAAGATAACTAAATGAACCCAATTTTTAACAATGGAGTTGGAATGCTAGCAAATATCTTACTTCCATATTCCATATAGAAATATATATAATGTGGACCTCTTTTTTTTTTGACTACTACCAATACCACATGCAAAGTACATGCCTCACAATTGGTACTTTAAAAAAAAAATACAATTAACTCTCTTTATTTTCTCTAGCAATCCAAAGCACATGCTTATTATGTGATGGGTGATTTCTTATCACCTGTTGTATCCTCTTTTTTCATTCTTCTCTTATAAACTTTACTTTTTTTATTTATCTTCAAAAATAAATTCTTTGGCAATTCTCCCTCGGCAAACTAAAGAGCAACAACCACCTCCACAACAATAAATTTGCTTCTGCCATTTAATTGCATGGGTTTCATAGGTGGTGTTAGTAACTCTGAATTGTGATCTCTAAAAAGTAGGAAAGATCTGAATGTAGTTCTAGATTTTGAATAGTTGGAATTTGCTTCTCTATTTTTCTATAGTTTTGGCCATAGTTAAGCTGTTTGAATATCTAAGGGTCTATTTCGTTCACAGTTGGAATCAGAATAGGAATCGGGATCGGAACGGTTCATTCCCATAGTCTGTTTGATTCAGACAGGAATGGGATTTCATTCTCAAGGGAGGGGTAGGGAATGGCCATTCCCTCAAATGGGGGAATGCCATTCCAACAGAAATGAGAATGTGATTCCAATTCTACCCAACCAAACAGTTGGAATCAGAATAGCCCATTCCGATTCCGATTCTAGACCCCTATTCCCACAAACCAAACTGGACCTGACTATTGCTAGTTGTGCAAATGGGTTACCTCTTAATGTATTTGCTTGGTAAATCTAAATGGTATAACACCTAAAATGAATCATAGTACATTAAAACCAACATTTAAAATGAAACACGGTACATTTAAAATGAATGGTTTCAAAGCAGCATTTAAAATGAATGGTTTGAAACAAACATTAAAAAAATGAATCACAATACATTCAAGGTAGGGGTAATTACATGAACCAAATGAAAAATGGAAAACGAAGGACATTAATAGTAAACATTACCTTTATAGATTCCCTAGTTGCTCTCGGTCCAGTTACTTGTTATCGTCCTGCGCGTAGGATCCCGTCACGGGCCGGTTCACGGTGCGAAAGCCTTGCTTCCCCTTGCGCCTTCCCTTGCGTGTAGACCCTATTGCGGAAACTGAATGGGTGATTTGTCCAAGAGACCACCCGAACTCTCCCTTGGGGTGATTTGTCCAAGAGACCACCCGAACTCTCCTCACTATTTTCTTGGCTGAAAAACTGAATGCCTTTATTTCAATTCGTAGCTCCTTAAATAGGAGATTACAGAAGGGAATTTCTAATTAAACTCAAACTCCAATTTGAACTCAAACTCCTAATTACCTACTCCTAATGGTAATTCACTCTTACTTAAGATAAAGGTAAAGATAAGATTAGATAAAGACAAGGGATAAGGGATAAGATAAGGATAAGGTAGGATGGCAGCGAGTTGGCTTGATGTGTCCAGATAAGGGTGGGGCCACCCCTATGAGCTGTCGTGTGGGCCCCGCTCTGCTGCTGCTGCCGGGTGCGTGCGCGCGGCTCATGGTGCCACTGCCGCGCGGTGCATGCGCATAGTGCTGTTGCCGCGTAGTGCATGCGCGTGGCTCATGGTGCCACTGTCGTGCGGTGCCGGGCGTGTGCGCGGTGCGTGCTGCGCGCCATGGTGCCACTGCCGTGCGGTGCCGGGTGGGTGCGCGGTGCGTGCTGCCATGCGGTGCGTGCGGTGCGCACTGCTGCCTGGCGGTGCACGTTGCACGCTACCGATGCGTGCTGCTGTGCGGCGCTGCCAGGCGATGCCTGCTGCTGTGCGTGTTGCTGCCTATGACTGCTCCGCAGTGCGCTGCTGGATGGTGTGCCCATAACATTACACCCCTCCCGGACTATGAGCTTGTCCTCAAGCTCGTGTTCAGGATACATGGCTTGGGATTCTGCGAATGGATCAAACGGCTGCACGCTATTTCTTAGTCCACCAACAGTATGAACAACAGGGACTGCCCCGTCTCTGAGTGCATAACGCTGGACTATTTGATGCAGACCCCCGTCACCTTCTTTAGTTTCCAGCTCCCAGGCGTAACCATGGCTTATAGTGACTACCCGCTCTGCTGCACTCAGGCCAGCCGCAAGGCCATTGAAGTGTTCCCTACCTCCTAGGTCATATAGTTTGAAGTAGTTTTGTGGAAGATCACATAACAGAAACCACGTACTGGACCACGACCCCAGTGTGCTATGTTTTGGATCATAAGAATGCACCGGGTATGCTTACAGTCGAGGACCTCAAGGGCGGACTTACCGGAGAGGACCATGCGTTTTAAAATATCCTCTCGGCCTTCCCCATATATATTTTCCTCAATATTATGAAACATAGGGCTGTCCATGAACACAAAATCTATGCCATGAGTATAAGCTTAGAAGAAAATTACCTCTATATCCTGCCCCTCCACCTTACATCTCTTGCACACTCCTGTTTCTTGGATTTCTATATAGTTACCATACTGTGGTGCCGCAACCATAGCTTTATGTCCACGCCGAGCCAATGCCTCCGGTAAAGCCCCAGCAACATCGCCAAGCCCACCTGTCTCCGTCAAAGGAGCGCATTCTGCGGGTTCTACTATAATTTTCGTGACATCATCCTCGGCCAAAGGAAGAGACTTTACAGTTTCATCCTCCGTGCGCTGATCATTGGAAATAACTGCGGCTGTAGGGGCAGCGATCTGTTGTTCGCTGCATGCCTCTGCCCTGTCCGGACGACGTCTGTTGGTGTTGGCGATTCCCTCCAAACTCATTTCTTTGTTGGAGAGGAATGCTTCCAGCAGGCGTCGCATCTCACGGACATCTTCCCTGACTTCACGAACCTCCATGTTGGTTTCTACAAGTTGGTGTTCCAGTTCGTGGACTTTGGAAGACAGCTGCTCCATATCGCCTGTGACGTTTGGCTCTGATACCAATTTGTTATGGTCTCGCGCGTAGGATCCCATCATGGGCCGGTCCACGGTGCGAAAGCCCTGCTTCCCCTTGCGCCTTCCCTTGCGTGCAGACCCTATTGCGGAAACTGAATGGGTGATTTGTCCAAGAGACCACCCAAACTCTCCCTTGGGGTGATTTGTCCAAGAGACCACCCGAACTCTACTCACTATTTTATTGGCTGGAAAACTGAATGCCTTTATTTCAATTCGTAGCTCCTTAAATAGGAGATTACAGAAAGGAATTCCTAATTAAACTCAAACTCTAATTTGAACTCAAACTCCTAATTACCTACTCCTAATGGTAACTCACTCTTACTTAAGATAAAGATAAAGATAAGATTAGATAAAGATAAGGGATAAGGGATAAGATAAGGATAAGGTAGGCTGGCGGCGAGTTGGCTTGACGTGTCTAGATAAGGGTGGGCCCACCCCTATGAGCTATCGTGTGGGCCCCGCTCTGCTGCTACTGCCGGGTGCGTGCACGCGGTGCGTGCGCACAGTGCTGCTGCCGCGCAGTGCGTGCGCGCAGCTCATGGTGCCGCTGCCGTGCGGTGCCGGGCGTGTGTGCGGTGCGTGCTGCCGTGCAGTGCGTGTGGTGCGCACTGCTGCCTAGCGGTGTGTGCTGCGCGCCATGGTGCCGCTATCGTGCGGTGCCGGGTGGGTGCACGGTGCGTGCCGCCGTGCGGTGCGTGCCGCCGTGCGGTGCGCACTGCTACCTGGCGGTGCGCGTTGCGTGCTATCGGTGCGTGCTGTTGTGCGGCACTGCCATGCGGTGCCTGCTGCTGTGCGGCCTACCGTGCGTGCTGCTGCCTATGACTGCTCCGCAGTGCACTGTCGGATGGTGTGCCCATAACATTACTCTCTTCCAGTTGCTCTCCTATTCAAATAATCACTCCTCCCATTGCTTCCCTCTTTGAATAAGGGCTCCTCTGATTGCTCTGTTGGAGTTGTGTGTACTCCAAGGGAATCCCAACCTCCATTTATATAGATTTCCAAATGTAACTTAGCTCCCCAATCGTGACAAAATAACCTTCGAGTTTATGGGAAGAAGGACCTACTTTCCTTAGGGTGTGCAACCCGCGATCTGGTCACTAGGTCGAACAGGTCAATGATCGAACGGCTGGGTCGAACGATTCTTGACCAAGTCAACGGTTTTGACCTTCTAATAGGTTGGGTTAACGATGGGCTGGAAACATTGCTTGTATTGTTAAGAAGCTCTAAGGGAGTCTGCTTGGGGCTTTTTGGTATAAAAATGTCGAGGTTTTCCATCCACACTATGTACCCTATATTTACTTTTATTCCATTAGTAACTCTATCCTAAGGATAACTCTAGTGTCAAGAGTTATGTGGAGGAGAAGTTTGGTAAGGTCGTCTAGAAGCCTTGGGAAAGAAAGGAATGTATGCATTTTTTAGGAATTTTAAAAAAAATATGTGATGTCATATGTAGACGGAGTATGATAGAAAGTTAATAGCAAGAAAAATTTTAGATAATTTTTAGAAAACTTAAAGGTACTTTAAGACAATACGTGAATAATAAGAGTAGAATTAGTAAATTTCCTAAATCAAAGGGATATTTTAAAAAATTTACCCTTAATTTAATAATTGCAAACAATTATAAGTTATTATAGTAGATAAAAAAATAAAGTAGAACGGGCAAGCTTGTTGTTTTTTTTTAAGGCAGATAGTACTTAGTAGCCATTTCTAGTGGCAGTCAAATATTGTAGTGTATATGACAGTCTTGGCTGCCGCTAAAAACTACACACCGAAAAATAGGTGCTAAACCTATAGCAACATTAAGTGGCAGGTCATGACTGCCATCGAAACTTGAATTCATATCAGCACCCCACAACACATTGCAGTCGTGTATTCGGAACATCTCCCTATATAATATTGAGTTTTAGAAGTTTGGATTGAAACCCCACTGAATGCGCCCCACATGCATTATCTCAGCGTGCATTGGGGAGATGTTCCCAATGCATGCTGAGAAGTGCATGTTGGGTGCCAATCTGAACTCCTAAAATTCAATATTATTTAGCGATAGTTTTTTCTTTTTTTTGAGATTTATTGGTAATCATTGAAACTGGTATTATATCTTTTAGTTGATACTGTTTTTAGGTGTAGATTACAGACGGTTGGATTTTAATTTCATTAGGCTGCGTAACCGGAAATGCAAATATGTACTCTGCATTTTTGCCCTCATCCCGGTTCATGAATGCAATGCCGGTTCACGTGTTAGTCTTGTTTTTGTACTCTTCTCGTTTGTTTGAAATTGATACAAATGAGGGTACAAATTTGCTGGCGTTTGATGCAAACTTTGAGAGCCTAACTACCTACTGCGATTTTTTTCAGTCGAACAACCACCCTGCCAGGTTCGATGAAATCTGGACCGTCCATTCTTTGATATATGATTATTTATATATGATCTATTTGAATCTGAGATGGATTTTATCACCCAAGTTCAACTGTGAATCGGTAAAAGTAAACTAATATCTATATCTAATCTGACTCAATCCGACCAACAAAAGAGTATAATTAGTGTTTAACAAAAGGTTCATTTAATAACCAAAATGCCTATAACTGTCCCAACACACACTACATATCCATAATGTAAACATTTTTAATAGCATCTAAAATCCTTTGAGATGGTTTGGCTATCTTCTCAAAGGTAACCTTTCCAACTTGCACTGTTGACCCAATATGTTTTAAACCTTTGTTGACTAGTAGAAGCTATTCCCTTCACAACCCCTGTATATATATATATTTCTGATTGTTAGCTATACGTCTTGAAACGGGTACCCCTGTATCAAAGATATATTTGTATAATATAATATTAGCAAGATATATATTTGCTTCGTTCTGTCTTTGTGCAGTAATGCTTCTTGTTGTCCTATCTACCTAGCTTCTCCCTCCACACATATAATCTCCACCACAATTGATGATGATTCAAAGGTGGCATCAATCCCTGAAAGAATACGCATACCTCTATCCTGAAAAACTCTCAAGGGTCACCACTTGGATCCACCTTTTCCCTCTTCTCTAAGTTGTGCTTGGGGACAATGAACAAGTAGTCAATTAATGAATTGAACTGACCTTGTAACAAGCTGTGAATAGATTGGTTGTGGGATTTTGATTGAACAATTAGATGGAGAGTGCACGTGAGGTGTCTCTTTCTAATATTCAAATTGGGATTCTATTCACAGCTTTATCCGACCTTGTATGTGCATGGATTTCTCTAACAGGCAGTATTCTTGACTAGAACCAGTGGCTCCTTGTGAGAGACATTGACACTTACCAAAAGCCAACCCCACTGATTTGTTTTTTCAAGAAAAAGGGGAAATCCAAAAAGAGGATTAAAAAACGATTAACAAATAAGAAGAATAATTTTCACCGTGCACATACTCGATTTGTTGAAGACAAAGAGAAAGATGTATAGATATGAGAAAGAAGCAACAAAAAAATGAAAAAAAAAACTTATTAATCGAAGAAAAATACCGGATATGTACGTGTGTATGGGCGAAGATGGATTTATACATCAGATTTGTGAAGCTCAAGATAGATCTAATATTACTTTGTTTAGATCGAAGTAAAGACTTCAACCCAGATGAAGATCGAACATGCAAATTGGCAGGAACCCCGATCACCGACCACCCAAATGAAGATCTTCAACTCAGATGAAAATCGGCAGGAACCCTCCAACCCAAATAACATGAACATAAAAATAGCAAAGTCAAGTCAGCTTAAACACAAGAGGAGATCAATATACTGATTGCCGACCACCGCCGACCACCGACGACCATGCCATGGTCGGAGATGGAGGTGAGAAAGTTACCGTTGGAAGAGGGGGGTGCAACAAATCTCCTCTCACTCAGCACCGATTGGCTATTTTCTTTCACTGTCAAAAAGCATAAAAGCATACCCTATTTACATCATCAATCGAAGAGTGCAAGTTTGAATCCAAAAAATCGATGTAGTAATGCACTCTTCGAACGATACAATCCTGTCAGAAAATACACTTTTACGCTTATAATCGATACATCTATGTATCGCATACGCAAATCGGAGTACATAAATACCCCGGTTCGACATTTGTATCGAAAACAAACAGAGCCTTAGAGATTAAATCCAATGGGGTTTGATTGATTAATTATATGAAAATACACTTTCACATATATCTTGAAAATAGTTTTTAAATCTCACACTAAAATCAGTTTTCAACTTGTTTCTCTTCTTTAAAGCCTTGTCCCATGTTGGAAAATCACTAAACATGTCTTGAGTTTTTAAGTAGGAGCTTGTTTACACTCCTTACAATTATAAGAGAAGAGTATGGAGGCTTGGTACCAAACCAAAGGGTATGATTAAGATGCAATGAGGTGCTTTAGAGGTGTAATGAGGCGTTTCAGAGGCACACTTTTCTCGCGTAAGACAACATTGATTTTTTAGTGTGAGGGTTAATCCGCATCAAAGGGTACAACTGAGGATGAATCATGACCATTGACGCTTTAAGAAACTCCAATGGTCAAGATTTGATTGGTGAGTCAAGAGGAATTATTCAAAAGTTAACAGTCATTAACCGTTTACTAACTTTTAATAGTCATAAAGTTTGAAATTATAGTTGTACAAAGAGCCTCTTTGAACCAACACCTTCCTCTTCAAGAAGATTCTTCAGAAATGATATAAGGATCATGAATCAAGCAAATAAACATACAAGTTTTTGAAAAATCACTATTGTCTCTGTCAATCTGACTTGCTACTGTCTCATAAAAGGTTTCTTCGGAAATTCTTCAACTTTGTTGGTTGTAGATTCTTGCTCAAGGTTCTATTGTATCATGGGAATGAATTTGCCTGTAACCCAATAACAAACTCAGTAAAATTGAGTGAGGGAAAATAACGTTCTAAAGACGATGTCTTTAGAGACGCCTCAGGGCTTCTCCTCCAAGTTTTCCTAACCCTAATTCCCAACACCGACCACTATTAAAAATTGGGAAAATTCATGATTAGTACCTTATACTTTGGGCCTAGAACCACTTTGGTTCCTAAACTTTAAAATGCAATAATTCAGTACCTGAACTTTCAAAATGTATCAATCCAATACCTACCATTAATGAGTTGTTAATTAGTCGTTAAGTGGCATTTGAAAAAAACACAAATGCCCTTCGAGTGTCATTTAATCTTCTTTATCAACCATCCAAATGTTGACAAAAAAATTAACAATCCCAAATATAAAGACACAAATACCCTTCAAGTGGCATTTGAAAAAGACACAAATACCCTTCGAGGGCCACGTCTCTGTGAGCATTCTAGACCCCAACTTTCTTGAATAAAAGAGGTAATGATTTAGGACTGTTAATTTTATTGTCAGTGTTTGAATGGTTGATAAAGAAAATTAGATGATACTCAAAAGGACATTTGTATCTTTTTCAAATGTCATTTAACGGCTGGTTAATGGTAGGTAATGAATTGACAAGTTTTGAAAGTTTGGATACTGAATTGTCACATTTTAAAGTTCGGAGATTAAAATGGCACTACGCCCAAAATACAAGGTATTAATTAAGAATTTTCCCATAAAAATTCTACCAGCAATTTTGAGCAGTTTTACAAATGAAAACACCAAGAAAGGAGGATAAGTGGACTTCAACAGAGATCATACTCAACATGGAATCTCCCACAACAACCGAACTTAATCACCATATAACCGAATTTTGGAGATAACAGATTGTGAATGGCTGAATGCAACTAAGGGCAACCCCCTCTCGTGGGGGAAAGCGAAGGCTAACAACCTCCGCTTGCCAAAGTGGGCGTCTCAGCCAACATTCCACCAAGCAATCTTACACATGGGGCCGAGACTGAGAATTAATCCCTTAATATCTCTTCATTAATGCATTTTAGTAAAAGATGCTTGTAGGCTGTAGCTTCTGAACCAAATTTTTATCTTTCTCATTATACACAAGCTTCGGGGTTCAAAATTACTGAATTCATCAAGCGTTTTAATACAGAATTAATTCCCCCCCACCCTGCAAATCATCAAATCAGTTAATGTCCTAATCACGTCGAGTCGAACACGCATCTATGAAATTGACAAGTATAAAAAAGCTAGCCCCACTGCATGCCTGTGAATTCTGTCCAGATCCTTTCTCTGCAAGGCTGAGCGTGAAGGTCAGTAAAGTGATGGTTGAGGAGATTTGCAGGCTGGCCCAGAACCCCAGTTTTTGTCTGGAGGTCCTGATGACTTCTGACCCAAGAACTGGATCGGCTGATGATCTCGGGCGTATGTATCAATTTGGCCATGGTTAATGTGACGACGGGCACTAGGAAACAGATAGGTTTTGATGTAGCGCACCTGGCTCTAACCAATAGCACGTGTTGTAGGTGGTGGCGCTCAGAACGGACCCAATGAGGGTGTGCAAGCTCACCTACCTCCTGACCATTTTCAAGTATAAATAGGGGGCAATTCTCTCAAAATAAACATCTAGAATCTAGACCTAATAACTTTGAGAGATTTCCAATTTCCCCTGTGGCCTCGTCTAGGGTGTATCCACCTCAGGCCTCCTCCACCTTGCATTGCACCCGAACTAACTTGACCGTCAGAGTCTTTGTCTTGGATACTCACCCGAGGCCTCTAACGTTCTCTCTTATTTGCTCATTGCAGGACAGTGTTGCCCTATTTGCTCGAACACCTCGGCCACACCTCGACTCGGAAGCAAATTGACAGTGTTGCCCTATTGGTGCCGTCCGTGGGAACATTTCTAAGACTTCCCTTAACTCACTCTAAAAAACTCGAGTAGTAACCCCTAAGCTTCATCCAACATGGCGAGAAACACTCAGAACCTGGTCACGATTGACCAGTTTCAAGCAGTCCTCGACTGGCTTGACAACCTTTCATAGAGGCTGGACAAGGTGGGACGCTCGGCAGGAGGCCGCCCTCAAGGCAGCCGCCCCGCTGAATCCTGGGGCACCATGGCGAGTGCATGCCCCTGGACCCCTTAGCCATCGGCCCAGTCGGATCCAACGGGGCTGACCCGTTAGAGTCTGATAGTAGCAGACGTACCAGTCAACCACCGAGGACCTCATGACCCCCTAACCGAAGAGGGGAAGAATCTGCGCAGTCTCGCGATCATCGCCGAGACCCGAAACACCATCATCGCCGCCGACGAGAGAACTCTTGGGACGAAGGCGGGTGATCAGGCCATCACATCCCCCTTTTGAAGGCCGAGGGCTGACACCGCACCTCTCCTTTTCGTGTCTCGGACCTCCGAGACCTCCTGAATGACAAGCAAGCTAGAAGAAATGGACATGTGCCCACATCAGAGTACTCAGGGAACCGGGCCAACCCATACCAAGTCCGAGAGAACTACTATATACAGAAATGGACATGCTAAGTCTGGCTACTTTAGCAATTTTATCCATTCTCTAAAAGATCTACTATATACAGAAATGTAACAATTAGATGTGAGGCATGGATGACTTGCATCAAATGAACGAAAATGAAAGACATTTCCTTTAAGGGCCATTGCCCATTGTTGGTCCAAGCTATCCAGGATCTTGGGAGGGATAGACTTGATACAAACCCGACCTTTGGCATATTTTTCAAAAAAGTGACCACACCCAGACTTGAACCTAAATTTTAATGAATGTCAGCCTAAGATTAAACCACTTGACCAAGCAATGTGAAGACAGACATCGACTGAGAAGAAGATTCACTTTCTCTCGCTTTGTATATCTTTAAATGGAAGGATTACAGATATATATACAAGTGTTCAGTCGGTTATGACTAAGGATGTACAGCTGGCAAGATACAACTGTCCTAATTAACACATGTAATATTCTAACACCCCCTCTCAAGTTGGAGCATCTTTGATGCCCAACTTGGACAAGTGATCCCGAAAACGATCAGTTGGGATAGCTTTGGTAAACAGATCAGCTGGTTGTGAGGTGCTTGATACATGTGCAGTGAGTAGCTTGCCACGTTGGATAAGATCATGAACAAAATGACAGTCGATCTTGATGTGTTTAGTGCGTTCGTGGAAGATTGGATTGGCTGCAATGTGGAGAGTGGCCTTGTTGTCACAATATAGAATTGGAGGGTCAGATAAGAGATTTGTAAGCTCAGCAAGCACCTGTCGTAACCAGATGATTTCGGATGAAGTGGCAGCCATTGCATGGTATTCAAATTCGGTAGAAAAGCGGGAAACCATGTGCTATTTCTTAGTCTTCCATGAGAGAGGGGAGTCACCAAGTAAGGTGAGGTATCCTGTAGTTAAGCGGCGAGTGAGGGGGCAACTAGCCTAGTCTGAGTCACAAAACCCTTGGAGATTAAGAAAACTTGAGGCTGAGAAGAACAGTCCAACAAAGAGAGTTCCCTTGATATAACGAACAATTCTTAGTGCTGCATCAAAGTGTTCTTGGTGGGGTTGATGCACGAATTGGCTCAAGTGATTGATAGCAAAACTCAGTTCTGGTCGAGCAACGGTGAGGTAGACCAATTTGCCAACCAACCGTCAATACTGTGCAGGATCCGAATAAGGTGGACTAGTTGCATCAACAAGATGATTTTGTTGTTCCATTGGAGTCAAACAAGATTTGCAATCTTGAAGACCAGTTTCTTGAACAATATCAAAAGCATACTTATGTTGGTTGAGAAATATCCTGGCTTCGGAATGTGAAACTTCAAGCCCCAAGAAGAATCATAAGGGACCAAGATCTTTGATGCCAAATTTATTACCAATGTTCCGTTTGAGAGAGCATTGCCTATGATGATGACATTGCCTATGATGATGACATGGTCATTGCCTATGATGATGACATCATCCACATAGACGAGGATGGCAATAAAGAAATCCTTTGAGGAGGCAGTGAAAAGAGAATAATCACCAATGGACTGTGTGAAGCCGAGAGCAGTTAAGGCTTGTGTAAAATTTTCAAACCACACCCGAGAGGCTTGCTTGAGACCATATAAAGATTTTTGTAGCTTGGAGACATGAGTAGAATCAGTGGTAGCAAAACCTTGAGGGACAGTCATATAGACTTCTGAATGAAGATCCCATGGAGAAAAGCATTGTTAATGTCGAATGGGTGAAGGTCCCAACCCTTGATGGCTGCCACAACAAGTAGACAATAAAGTGTGGCCAATTTTGCTACTAGAGCGAAAGTGTCATGATAGTCGATCTTCAACTTGAGTGTATCCTTTTGCTACAAGGCGAGCCTTGAAGCGCTCAACAATACCATCAACTTTGTACTTTATTTTATAGACCCATTTGGAGCCAATGGGACGCTTTCCCGGAGGAAGAGATACAATTTTCCCTGTGTTGTTATGCTCTAGAGCTACTATTTCATCAGCCATAGTTGGCACCAATGAGGATCTTGGGCTGCTTGAGCATAGGATTTTGGTTCAACATCCAAAGCAACATGGTTTAAGTTGGCAATGGAGGGTGGGAGGTTACATACATAATCATTGAACCGAGTTGGGGCTGTGAGATGGCGGCGAGGACGAGGGGTATGTATTTGGGCTGGAATGGGAATTTGGACTAGCTCACAAGTTTGGGTGTTGGGCTGAGGTGTAGGTGAACCATTATTTGTGGTTGGGCCTGGATATTCACGATCATCATATGGGTTTGGTGGTAATGGCATAATAGTAGTTGGGCTAGAATCTTGGAAGGGAAGTGGACTAGTCTTGTAAGGAAATTTTGTTTCATAAAAAACAACATCTCTATGAAGATCCGTCGGGTTTCAAGACTATAGACCCGATAACCCTTTTGTTCATGTGGATAGCCCACAAAAATGCAAGGTTCAGCTCTGGCAGCAAATTTGTCCAAAGGTTTAGGAATTACTTGGGCTTAGCAAAGGCATCCGAACACCCGCAAGTGATCATATGAGGGTTTCTTGTGAAACAAGGCTTCGCAAAGAGAAATATTGGACAATATTGGGGTAGGGAGTAAATTGATAAGATATGTGGCAGTAAGTAAACATTCACCCCAGAATGAATTGGGTAAGGACCCTTGAAATTTCAGGGCTTTGGCCATTTCCAGTAAATGGCGGTGCTTCCTCTCAGCCACCCCATTTTGTTGGGGCGTGGCAATGCACGATCTTTGGTGAAGAATACCTTGGTTGATAAAATATTTCTGCACAGGTCCAGAAGTGAACTCGGCACCATTGTCAGATCGAACATATTTTACAAGAGCATTAAATTGTCGAGTGACCATGGTGCAAAATTCCATAAGATGGAGACTAGCCTCTGATTTATTTTTAAGCAGATAGGTCCATGTACAACGTGTATGTTCATCAACAATAGTGAGGAAATACCGGGCACCGGAATGTGAAGGAGTACCTCCCCAAATATCATAATGAATAAAAAAAAAATGGAGGAGGGCTATGTGTATTACTAATAGGAAATGGAATCCGAATTTGCTTGGCCTTATGGCAAGTATCACAACACTTGTCTAAACTAGAAGTAGATATACCAGGTATGAGTTCCATGCGAGATCGTGAAGTATGGCCTAACTGCTGATGCCATAGTTCAGTACTAATGTGAGCAGTGGAAGAGGTAGCAGCCAATGGTGGTGGAGAAAAAATGAAGTGGTACAGTCCGTGCCGAAGTCTACCCGTCCCAATCACAGTCGTTGAGTGTGGGTCCTGAAGTGTGCAAGAAGGAGAAAAGATAGCCACACAATTTAGTTGTTGTGTAATCTTGCTCACGATAAGAGGTTGCAATGAAATGTTTGAACGAATAAAACATCATGTAAGGTATAAGAACCCATAAAAATGGAACCACAACAAGTAGCATAAGTGACTAAGCCATTTGGAAGGCACACAGAAGTATGGATAGGTTTAAAAACATGGAAATAGGATGGTGAAGAAACCATGTGGTTAGATGCGCCACTATCCATGATCCATTCTATTGAGGTTTCAAAAGACTTACTAGCAGTGGTGTTGGCAGCAAATTCAGAGGATTCACGATTTAGGAGAGACATGAGTTGAGAACATTGGTGCATGGTAAGACCTACTATTGGAGAAGGTTCATTTGCTAGAGCCATGGGACCTGTATCAGTTGATGCATAGGAGGCTGACTTGTCGGCAATTGAGGTGTTAGCTTGTTGTGAAGAAGTTTTCTCATTCTTGTGCCGATTCCAATGGGCTGGATATTCATTGAGCACATAGCACCGATCTTTTGTGTGTCCATTGCGCTTGCAATGGTCACAATAAAATTTGGATCGATTGTTCCCATTTGGAACTAATTGCAGCTAGTGCGGCAGCTTCTGGTTGTAGTGGCTGTGGGGGAACTACGATATGATGTCGCTCTTCCTGGGTGACGAGCACGTACACCTTGTTAAGGGATGGTAATGGCTCTATTCCCAGAATACTTGAGCGAATTCCATTAAACCGGTCATTCAGCCCCATCATAAATTGGTGTATTTTTTCTTTTCACGTTCATCAACATAGAACTTTGCTGTTCCACATGTACATTCTAGAAGAACTGTGAGGACATTAAGTTTGTCCCACAGCGTCTTCAATTTGGTGAAATAACCAGCTATAGATGAATCACCTTGCTGAAGTAGAGTAAGATCGCGTTTCAGCTGGTGAATTCAGGGAATATTGCCTTGAGAATACCTTTCTTGGAGTTCCTTCCATATATCTGCTGCTGAGTCAATGAAAGCAACGCTTTGTAAACCTCTCTAGCTAAGGGAGTTAAAAATCCACGCCACTAGCATGGCGTTGCATTTTATCAAGCATTGAGATCGGGATCACTTGTAGTAGGTCGTGGTAGAGATCCATTGACGAAGCCAATTTTGTTCTTTGCTCTATGTGCATTGATTATTCCTCGCTGCCACAACGAGAAGTTATCTCTGTTGAGTGGAGATGGGACCAGTATGGCACCTGAACTGTCGGACGGGTGAAGGAAGTATGGAGAGTTAACTCCGATCTCCATTCTTGAAAACAGGTATCGAATTCTTGAAAAAACAGGAAGAAACAGAGGAACATCACGGCGCAAGAACAAGCGAATGACTGGGATTATCCTAGGGATGGAAGTAATAAGCTGTGGTCGGATCAAGATCTGCAGCCATTAAAAGACTGTAAATTCTGTCAAGAAACATAGCAATCTTCAATGACGAGCTCCATCAAGAACTTCATAAGTTCTGAGCAAGAATAGGAATTGGAGATCAGGAAATCCTGATGACGACAAGAACCGTCTTGCCCGTAAGTGATCAGCAGCGATAACGTCGGTTGCACAGCGAATAGTAACGCAGGGTCAGACGTCATGGCTCTGATACCATGAAGACAGGCATCGACTGAGAAGAAGATTCACTTTGTCTCTGTGTATTTCTTTAAATGGAAGGATTACAGATATATATATTCAGGTGTTCAATCGGTTAGGACTGAGGATGTACAACTGGCAAGATACAGCTATCATGTAATATTCTAACACAATGGCCTCTAAAGAACATCTTTAATATTTACACAGAATGTTCTGGAAATTACTTGCAATATATACAGGCAACCCATCTCTTAATGGTAACTGGTCCATATCAATCAGTCAGTGGAATGATTGAAGGTTAAGATAATTCACTAGCTAGCTCATCGTGCTAAAATGAAAAGAGCATCTGAGATAACTTCTCATCACATTCTTAAACTAATACTTATAGGTAGGTAGGTACACATGAAAGTAGAAACTTATGCAGTGCATTGCATATTTCAGGAGAAACTAAAATAAACCTGTTTAAACTTTGGATAACAATCTATGTTGAACATTTCAGCACTAGCATTTATGTATATAATTTTGATTGTGGTGCCATTTATAATTCAATTTATGCAAAATGCCTAAAGTAGGTTCAATAAAAGAAAAAAAAAAAAAAACTATTAAAATAAGAATAAACAGAGGAAACGTACATAAACAAAAAGTAAGAAATAATTCAGCAATTTATTTCAGTGAATGAATCATTTGCAAATAATGAAATGTGCACAATATTTACAGATTCTGAATAAACACAATCATGTTCTGGGGATTTCAGAAAGAGGAATTTGGCATAGCAGGGGCTCTCTCCTCTATTTGACTTGCATGGTTCAAAACCTAATGTTTTTTCAATAATGCCGCTCGTTCTGATTGTAGACCCTCCATCCGGTTAACTGAGATGCTACTGGAAAAACTTTTGGAGCACCAGTAATTCTAGAACCCAGGTGGTTCAGCACAGATCCTCGTTTTCTCTCCAAAAGGAGGAGGGAAATCAAACACCTGTCTTGGAGATTGAACAAACTCAGATTTCCCTGTTTCCACTTGGGCCCTTTCTGTTTCTTCTGCCCCTTCATGATCATCTTCATCATCAACAGCTACGAACGGATGTAATAGTAGCATATCTGCAGTCCATCGAAGAGTCTCATCTCTAATTAAACACAAGTTGAGGAAATCCTTACCTTCAATGGACAACTTCTCCGGTATCTCAGGCACAACGGGAGTGAAACCAATCTCATTCAAGAATAAATCCACATCAGTTTCTGGAGGAAAATCCCAAGCAGGCTTACCAGTTATCATCATTATGACAGTGCAGCCAAGAGCCCATATATCAGAGCAAGGCTCATACAAACAGAAGTTAATCGATTCAGATGCTGCATAAAGAGGCGTGGTCCTCAACATCATCCCATCCTTCCTACAGAGCATATCTTCTCCAACCCTCTTAGAGAGCCCGAAATCGGCAATCTTGACAGAACTCCGCCCCTTATTAGAAGACGAGCTGCTGGGCACGAGCAGAAGGTTCTCGGGTTTGAGATCACAATGAACAAAGCCACACTTGTGAATATGACTGAGGCCTCTGAGGATTGAGCGAGTGTAGAGCCTGACCTCCGATTCCGGCAACCCCCCACCGGAACGCACTATTCGATCGTGTAAACTACCTCCAGAAGCGTACTCAAGCAACAGATTGTAAATAGGAAAACCATCCTCAAAGGTGACGGCGTCGCCATAGCAGTGAATAATTTGTGAGCAGTCTTGGAGTTGGGTAAGAATCTTTCTCTCCTCGCGAATCGATCCAGACACAAAGTAACCAGACGATTTCACAGCTATCACAGGCGGCAAGAGATGGTGGTTGGTTTCGGCCAATGAAACAACACCGTAGCTTCCATGGCCGATGGGTTTTCCTCTAATCCATGTCGTCTTCTCCATCTTCGAGATCATCATTTTCAGTAGTGTAAGTGTAAGTGTAAGTCTCAGTTTCTTCCATTTTATAGAAGGAAGGCATAGTTTCTAAAATCTGGGAGTCGCGTAATCGTACGTGTTTACGCGGAAGAGCAAGCTTACACAGTTGGAAACTCTTCAACAACCTCGGCAGACGGCAGTTATATAATTAAGCCAAACCGGATGGTCGGACCATTCTTTTAGTGGGTGTTGTGAACTCTTTGAGTGCGTTATAAAGTTAAAGGCAGATGGTTCATGGTTGAACCATTCGGCCTGTGGCCCAATGGCCAATGTGGTCGGCATCCGATTCAAATATGGCAACATGGTTTTGGTGAAAGGTTTACGAGTCAAGGGTAGTGTCAGAATTGGACCAGATGCTAAACTAAAATTTTGGGATTTCTGGGTTAGAAATCCTATTCTAAGCTTGAAACTAAAATCTCTCTCTCTTACGGAACTAGTCCAACCAACTACGTTGGACTTGGATTTGTTGGTTGTACTTGGACTTGGAGTTGAATTTCTCAGACAGAGTCTCTCCTACTCCTAGTCCAAGAGTTTGAAACTAACTACTAACAAGACATTCATTCTCTCCCATACAAACCTATTATTGTCTAAAAGCTTAGACTTCAATTGGATTGAGTGGGAAATTCAGCGATGGGCAAGAGCAAATGGGGATCCGAACCCGATTCGTTTGTAATAACTATGAAAAAACTAAAGAGGACAGATGAATTAGATGCGGAAATCAATTCTCTGCCTTGTTCGATAGCTCTATCCACGGAACGTGGCAAATTGAACCGGTAGTATTGATTTTGGAAAACCGGTAATCTAAATTGAATCGAAACGGTTCGGTTAGTGGTCAGTTCAGATTGTTGTTGTTTTTTATTTTTTTATAATATATATTATAAATAAATACATAAATATATAATAAAAAACTAAAAATATGATCTGATGTGATCGAGATCGGCTTCTATCAAGACAAATCTATGCTCATTCTAACAGCTTTTTACAATGTAAGGCAGTAAATGCTGCTCAAATGGGCTTTGCCAAACTCGATGTGATCTGATAAGGCTATATCCAATATGATCCAATAAGAAACCAGATCAATCCAAATCCAATAAGAATCCATTAAATTTTCAAGAGTATAATTTGAATTTGAATATCTTATCTGATATCCGATTTGACTAAAATTGTAATAAAAAAGTTTATGATATTATATTATTTATATAATATAGTAATACATTATAAAATATGATACACAATATATAATATATAAATAGCATATAATATATAATACTTCAAAGTTAATGGATCGGATTGGGTCATGGTAGATCGGATCGGGGTAGTCTGAATTCGATCCGTTAATTAAACAAATCAACCTTTCCGATCTGGTCCAATTTATTAGGATCAAGAGAGGTATCCAAATCCTCCTATGGGATCAAATTTGAATTCAAATCGGATCTAAGAAACAAAATTAAAGAAAAGTTGAAGTGAACATTGTCGTAAAATGAGTGAAAAAAATAAAATTTGAGAAAAAATACATATGGGTACCCTGTACATTTGAGGGTTGTCAACACAAATTTCGTACTAAATTTGGAGTACAAAAAAATGAAGACAAATTAAAAAAAAATGAACTTTTTTTTTGCAGATATGTAAATAAGATACAAACTTTTTTTTTAAGAATATCCTTTGATTCTCATTTTACGGACACGACTGAACTTGCATTTGTAGCTTGTCACGGACATGACCCATAAAGCTTGACGACTTTAATTATAGGAGGTTACTTGTAATGATTCGATGAAGATCTTGACTACAACAATTTGTTAAAAGATTTTTTGTTTGCGATAATTTAATGGGAGCTTTCTTTGATTACAACAACTCAAAGGACCAAATTCTTCGATTCGCATGACACAAGACTATAGTAATTTTAAAGCTTCAACAATTGAGAAGCCAAACTTTTGATTCTTCCTTCCTGCAATAAGAAAACTAAAACACAACATGGGAGCTGCTGGAGAGAACCGAAGAGGACTGCGCTGCCCTTCTTCATCTATTTATAATGCTCTTTGTTGGCCATTCAGCCCAAAAATTGAATTCAAATGAGAAGAAAATCTTCGGCCACTTATTGTTTCCTTCTATTATAAATTGTGATTGATATGGGCCCACTAATTTTGATGATTCGGTGTCTTCAACAAAACTGGATCTGCTCCTCACACCTGGCGCCTCACATGCACATCCTATCATGCATTGGGAACATCTCCCATATTTATTAATTATTACTCTTGGAAACATTTCCCGTATTTATTAGTTATTACTTACTGGAGATGTTCCCAATGCACGATGGATGTGACTGTAAGGCACCCATTTGTGAGGAACAGATCCTGTCACGTCTTTAACATGCCTTGTTAAGGTAAGTGGGTTTCACTAAAATCCCAACACTTGGGATCAAGTGCCATTTGGCAAATGGGTTGAGCCCACGTAGCATTCAATCCATTAACCAGCCACGGTTTCTTTTTTTTGTTAGATCAATTAAGTCTCTCAATTGCTTTTTAAGTGGGATCCAATAAGTCCAATTTAAAATTTTGCCAATCTATCATCAGGTTTCAATTTGTGATTTCTTTTCCAATTTGATATCTTGTATAGGGCTGGTGTATTTGGAAATCAAGTGATTAAAGGCTTAATCACTTCCTTTAATTTGCATTTTCACTGGACCCTACTAGTGTCTCCTTGAGCTTAATGGGTCAATGCACTTGGTCCCACCCAAAAAAATATCTTTCTTAGTGGGCCCAATAGCTTCTTTCGATTTTATAGTGGGCCTTACTTATTTTACTTCTTAGGCAAAAAAAGAAAAATACCAACAAGGGTTTAAAACTGTAATGTTTTAGTAATAAGGTTTAAAACACTCCAACCGTTAGATGTCCAAGGCTAGTATTACTAGTTCAGTTAACCAAATTGTGCGCCTATTTTGAAATCGAACTGATATTATGGGTTTTTGGAAAACCGATAATCAAAATTGAACTTGATGGAGGATGATTTGACCCGACCTGCTAAGATAATGACATGTGGACCTGACTCAGCACGAGCAACAATTCAGCAACATGGCTTGACCGCGACCAAGTAACGAGTCTGTAGAACAGCTCGCTATGTCATAGCTCTCTATAGGGGGAGCTCGCTACAACGCGAGCTCTAGGTCCCCTGAGCTACTGAGAAGGGGATACTCCAAGATTATTTCAGCTTGCGTGCTAGGGAAACCAGCTCGCTCTAGCACCTGGGCAGAAGAACTGCCCCGAAGACCAACTTTGATAAGGGTCACCCCGAAGTGCTCCTAAGAGTGTGCTACAAAGTAACCCACGGCTAAGTAGTGCTACGCTCTCAGGAAGCTTCTATCTAACGACCATACTCGTCAGACTGTGCCATGTCTCCCGACTGATGGCGCAGTCCCTGACCGTTCGACAGTTTGCCCCACGTCTCTCGACAGATGGTGGCGTGCCTGTCCCTTTGAAGACGTGTCACTTAGCCAAGCGGGTAGTACATTGTAACGATCACCTGCGCAGCCATGGCAGGTAACGGCTGCGACAGGAGCCCAGTGGCGGTTATGCCTGATTTGACAAGAACGCCCCTATAAAAGTCCTTTAAGCGGAGAGAAGGACTCTCTCTCGAATTAGATCTGAACTTGCACTCTTACTTGCTCACGACCTAATTCCGAGATATAGTGATCTAGCACGACCTACACTCTTAGCTTTTTATACTCTTTCCTTCCTCCCCAGCGTTCTAACTTAAGCTTCAGAGTATTCCCGCCAGGCAAATCCCCGGGAATCCTTCTTCTTCGTCTTCTCAGGTGCAGTCAGTTGCCAGCAAGGAGCCAGTCAACAGCTAGCTAGGAGTGCCCGGATCGTGCCGCATCAGAACTGAAGCTAATCGGTTAACCGGTTGATTGGTTTGGTTTGTCAGTTTTTTTGGGTTTTTTGTATTTATAGTATATATTATAAAAATATATAAATATATAATAAAAACTAGAAATATACATATATATATATATAATATTATATTTTAAGTAATAAACAATATATATTATATATATTTATATATAATATATATTTATTAATTAATTTATAATATATAGAAAATATAAAATACATATTAAAAATATATAATATACATAAATATAAAATATATAAAAATATATGTATACCAATCAATTCGGTTAACTGTTACTTTATTTATATTGGTCAATTGAAACTGAACCGATACCTTTAGTTTTTTAAATATACCAAACTGAAACCAAACCAATTGATTAGATTAATTGGAATTTTCGGTTTGATTTCATCGATCCAGTTCGATTTTTCTGGCTCACCCGTTTTAATAATAGAAGTTTAAAATACCCCAACCGTTGGATGTTCAAGGCTAGTAGAACTTTAAACTTTAAAATATGATGAGTGGATGATTAAAAAAAAGGAAATTGTCCAAATTAAAACCCATCATCAGTTTTTCCGAATTCTCTTAAACTCATCTTAACTTTTCAAAACGTCAAAAACTCACCATCTTGGTAAGATAAGTAACTTTACTAACGGACATTGTTAATTTACTATTTTACCCTTTATTATTTTCGCTTTTTTGTTTCTTTTTTTATGTTTTTAGCTCTTCCATCTCAAACAGTTTTCTCAATGAGCTCGGACAAGAAAGTGGCCAACGCCATCGGTGGCAAGATGGCCACTTTCTTGGTATTGCGCCGCAGATGATGCATCTCTCAAGCTTGTGATGCTTTAGTCCACTCAGCGAACCCATTAGCATGACGACATGGAAAGGTTCGACTCAAGACTGCATCTCTCATGTCTAACGATGATTCCTTGGTTGAGAATTCTGTACCGGTGTGCTACCAGGATTTTACATGCAAGGCGAGAACCCCTCGTCATGGAAAGCCAACTGCACTGCAGCAACTCAAGAGTACTGATTGTTGGAAGGATGGGGTCATCGTAACTTTGGAGGAGAAGCTCTGAGGCGCGTCTGAAGACACAGTCTTTAAAACGTTATTTGCCCCCACTCAGTTTTACTGAGTTTGCTGTTGGGTTACAAGCAAATCCGTTCCCAAGATACAACAGAGCCTTGGGGCGAGAATCTGCAACCAGCAAAATTGAAGAATCTCCGAAAAAACCTTCTGTGAGACTGTAGCAGACTGGACTGAGAGAGAGAGAAAGTGAATTTCGAAATTTTGTGTTTTTGGAGTCTGATTCATGCTCCTTAAATAGTTTATGAAGAGGTATAAAGAAAAAGTAGGTGCTGGTTCAGAGAGGGCACCTTGAACAGTCACAATTTCAAACATTGTGACTGTTTAAAAAATAGTTAATAGTGATCGTTGTTGATCTCATCAACGGTGATCAACGATAGTTCGCGGAGTGCGAGCAAAGTGCGCCTCTAAAGCGCCTCATTGCGCCGCATGCGCGCGCACGCGCACGCATTGCTTGGTATCAAACCCCCATACTCTCCTCTACTATTTCTAAATACTAAAAGTAAAACTTATAATTTTCCAATGTGTGACAAGTTCAAAATGGGTTTTATAAGAGAAAAGATAATTTTTCAATCAAATGTGGAGGTACAATTTCTTGTGTAATTGACCAATTAAACCCATTGGGTTTAATCTCTAATGAGATTAAAATCAACACTGATCATGAAGAACCAATACCAAACCCACTTCCTCTTGTGCCGGAGATGGGCAGCGAAGAGGCCTCACTGGACGAGAATGAAGAGCAACTTCTTTATCGGGTTCCCATATTCGATCCCTTTGTCGCTGAACTGTGCACGCCCGCCACGTCCAACGAAGCACCGATGACTGCAAATGATTTGAGTACTGCAGCTGTGGGTACGGGAACGAAGGCCTTCCTTCATGAAGGTCATGATGTAACGGGGGGTATGGATAACTTGCCTGGGTTTCTTCCCTCTGGTATGGACCTTGCAGAATTCGCTGCCGACGTCGAGACCTTATTAGGAAAAGGACTCGACGAGGACTCTTTCGGCATGGAGGGTTTGGGACTATTAGATTGTAAAGATGAAGAAAAAACGGACTGCTGCTTTGGTAGTGGAAGGGTGAAAGTTGAAGAGGAGGAAGTTGAAGCTGCCGTAGAATGCCATGTGGAAGTGGAACCGGCGCACGACATGGCCAGGGAAACACTAGACTTGAACTTCGACTATGACTCACCAACAACTGCCGAGGACGAAGTAGAGGAGAAAATGATCACCGGAGCAACCATGATGGTGACGAACGGCGGATGTAAAGCAGAGGAGACGACGAGAAAAACAACATTGAAACTCGCTGCTACGAATTTGGGTCCAAGAGTGAGTTGTTGTGAAGAACCACTGTAAAGTCACTGTGAAGGAAGAAAAGAGAACCAGACATGATTTCTCCTCTCTCTCTCTCTCACTCTCTCTCAGAGTACACTCTCCGGTCTCGACACTCCGCTCACTCGGCCTGCTATGCCATTTTGGGCGCCCAAGGGCATTTCAGTTAAAAAAATTTGTTTAACAGGTTGAGTGACCATTCAAGGGCAGTTTAGTCATAAAATATTCATTTAGACTAATTTAGACTAACGTGGACAACTTGCGTCATTCAGCTTTAACGGTGGTGTAACGATGGTGAGTTTTAGAAAATAAAATAATCTTACTTACATATTGAGTTTTTGACATTTTGAAAAATTGTGATGGATTTAAGAGAATTCAGAACTGATGGTAGGTTTTAGACAATTAAAAGGGTTTAATCAATAATCTTGCATTACCAAGGTATTTTAGTAAAATAAAAGCTGACGTTTGTCCCTGTGGGTTAGCTGATGCTAATTCAACCGTTGGTTTTCTCTTTCCTACCAAATATAAATCAATTCAATCCAGGAAAGATCTCTGTTGCCTGTTTGAACTGGGTTTCTGTCTATTTCTCGAAAAAAGAAACGCAAATTTAGAGAGTTAAGCAACAAGCAAGGCCAGAGAGATAGGACTCTGCAGGAGAGACATTACCCAAATGGTAGACATGGAGGTTACAACATGGATATGAGGAGAGATCATTGGCATAGGAAGCTTTGGCATCACATCTAATACCTAGGTGGACGGCTGATAAGCTCTCAAAACATCCTTTTTGTTCTTGAGGTGGTTGATACGAGTGAAGAAGAAATGGATAAGGTTTCAGCTGGAGTTAGGTTTGTTCCATCTCAATAAGTGCATTTGATTTTCCTTGCGCTAATTCGCCCTCATTAGATTCGCTTGCCAACTGTATCCATAAGCTTGTAGTAAGGAAAGGCCCCAACCCAACTAGTCTTTATCATCAGAGGGTTGGGTCACTATTGAAGGGATGAGAGATCCATTCCATGGACGCCCAAAATTGCGGAATAAGGGGCGAATTTCAAAAATTTTTCTTTCCCTTCAATTTGGAATCACATTCCCTATTTAGAAAATCATATTTTCAATGATCATTTTTGAACCTTAAACTGAACAAGATCTGAAACCAAAAGGAGTAGGAAAGAATTATACCTGATACGGAAAAGTAATATCTCCCAACAAAAGTGTTCACGCCTAAGGAGGGATCCAAAGACTGCTCCCACTGAAGATGGCGCAGTGCAGGATGGAGCAGAATCAGCAGTGTTCTTCCCCAAAAACACTGTCCTTCGCAAGAATCAGTAGAATCGTACGTGAGCACAGCTTCCTTTCAATCCTTTCTCAAAGAACTGATGTCAAGATCCAATCTTGACTTCTCCCACAACTGGAAATCGAACTGGCAAACAGGGCGGCAAGAACTGGGAGGCGGCAAGAGAGTATTCACAGGGTGCAGAATTCTCTCTTCTTGATTTCAGCACTAAATAAAATCTGATGTGTTGTCTCTTAGGCTGCCGCCCCCTTCTTTTGTTAACCTAAAAGATCAGCTCCTAATCCAATTAGGAGCAGCTTATCCAAATATGATTTAGATAAGACTTCTCTTTAGGTGATAGGGATAAACCCTTATCTTATCTGCAGATTAGATCAGTTTTCTCCTAATCTCATTATGAGGTTTCTAAATCTGAATCACATTCAGATCTGGACTCTCCGAGTGGATAGGGTCAAGACCCTATCCTATCTGCTAATCCATCTCAGAATTTGTCCCTTTAATTAATTAAATGAATAGCCCAGTTCGAAATGGGCTTTAGCCCATTTAGCTTATGTGCTCACTTAACCTTCCTAATAGCTGCCCAGTTGGGCTTCCTTGTATGGCGTGGGACCCAAGCATTGATCTACACATCAGCAACATGGGTTCGACCCAGCCTTTGTTACAAGGCCTGGCCGAATACACTGTTAAAGACAGTGCACCCCGTGAAACCCATCGAATGGGCTCTATGGGCCCAACACTTGAGAAACCATAATATATATATACTTTTATATCTCATATAAAATATACTTTGCAAAACAAATCTCAACGGTTGAAATCGGCTGCCGGCAGTCTTGGTTTCCATCAGTGAGAGTGCATCCCCGATCATTACCTTTGTCTGACAAAGGGGCCGATCCTGTCACTATGATCACCCACTCAGATGAATTCTCGGACTGTCCCAACATACCCAGGTTTTGACCCCCGCTAAGGATCTCACTGATTGGTATATCAAAGACAGCCCAATCCGACACCTAGTGCAGTATCATAATCGAGTCTAGGGGTCGGGTGAAACTTTCCAGTTTTTGCCCATCAATCTCCAAGGTCCAGGGCAATACTGAAAATCTAGTCCAGTTCAAAGATTCAATTAATCCTACATTGTATGTGCCTAGGGTCTCACCCTAGCAGCTGAGATAGGCCACCCCAACCGACTTGGTGGCACCACAGTGTCAGCCTTGTCAGGATAGGTCTCCCCAGACCGACCCACTGGCTGTGAACATTCTAAACTAACACGAGTCTCATTAAGTGTCCAGTTTAAGGGTAATACACAGAAACATAGCAAGGGAACATGATTCAAATATGCATTTTTATTCATTTACAATAAACTCATAAAGTACATCATTCTGATTGAAGCTAAGGGCATACAAAACTGTCTAACAACTCCCACTTGCACTTAGGTCCAATCAAGTACTAGCCGGAGTCCCATGCTTTTCACGTGTTTCTCAAACACTTTTTGTGATAGTGGCTTTGTCAATAGGTCTGCTACATTTTCCGCTGACGCTACCTTCTGAATCAGGACGTCCCTCTACCAACAATCTCCCACAGTACATGGTACTTCCTCTCGATGTGCTTCGACTTCGAGTGGGCTCGCGGCTCCTTAGCCTGAGCAATGGCTCCATTGTTGTCACACAACAATGGGATGGGTGATGTGCTGGACGGAACTACTCCCAACTCGTGAACGAACTTCTTCATCCACACGACTTCTTTGGCTGCCTCACTTGCGGCAATGTACTCGGCCTCGGTCGTGGAGTCTGCAGTGGACTCCTGTTTGCTGCTTTTCCAGCAAACAGCACACGATCCTCTCGTGAAAACGTATCCAGATCTAGACTTTCTATCATCTAGGTCTGACTGGAAATCGGCATCTGTATACCCTTGGATCTGTAGTGAGTTACCGTCGAATAATAGACAAAACTCTTTTGTCCTTCGAAGGTACTTAAGTATGTTTTTCACAGCAGTCCAATGCTCCTGCCCTGCGTTGGCCTGAAAGGATCATTTTCTTTCTTGGAGTTTTCCATGCTATATCTCTTGACTATTTTGTCAATGTAAGCAGATTGGGATAATCCTATTATCCATTTCGATCTATCTCTATAGAGTCAAAGATCCAGTATATAGGAGGCTTCTCCAAGATCTTTCATGGAGAATTGCTGTAATAGCCATACTTTCACCGTAGTTAACATTCCTACATCATTCCCAATGAGTAGAATGTCATCTACATACAAAACCAATAAGGTAACCTTATCTCCACTGTACTTCCTGTAGACACAGGGTTCATCCGGATTCTACTCGAAGTCAAACGATTTGACAGCAGAATTAAAACGGATGTTCTAACTTCTAGAAGCTTGTTTAAGTCCATAAATGGATCTGTTAAGTTTACATACCATGTTTTCCTGTCTTGCAGCAATGAAGCCTTGCGGCTGCTGCATATAGATATCTTCAGTAAGATCTCCATTCATGAATGCAGTTTTGACATCCATCTGCCAAATCTCATAATCATAGTATGCTGCTACAGCTAGCAGGATCCTAATGGATTTGAGCATGGCCACAGGCGAAAAAGTTTCCTCATAATCGATGCCCTCTTTCTGAGTGTACCCTTTCGCCACCAGACGAGCTTTGAAGGTCTCAACTTTACCATCGGGGCCCTTCTTTCTCTTGTAAATCCATTTGCAACCGGTTGCTTTTACCCCGGAGGGCGGATCTACTAGAGTCCATACTCCATTGGTCTCCATTGAGTCCATCTCTGCTCTCATGGCTTCCACCCACTTCTGGAAATCTATGTCCAACATAGCTTCCGTGTAAGTCACGGGATCCTCCTCACTAGTCAAGGTTTCCACCAGGTAACTATCCTGGTCATAACCATAACGGAGTGGTGGCCTGGATACCCGAGTGGATCGTCTAGGTTCGTTACTACCTGGAACTTGTGGGACATCTCCCACTGCTCCTGAGCTCTCCTCATCAAGAACAATTTTCTGATGATGGGTGTCCAGGATGTAATCGGTTTCCAAGAATTGCACATTTCGACTGCAGAACACTTTCTGCTCACTTGGGTCATAGAATAGATAACCTACAGAGCCTTTTGGGTAGCCTACAAATAGGCAACAGCTGGTCTTGGATTCCAACTTGTCTGCACTCGTTCTTTTAACGTGTGCTGGACAACCCCAAATCTTCAAGTGTCTGACACTTGGTTTCTTTCCGGTCCAAAGTTCATATGGAGTATTCGGAACCGATTTGGTTGGAACCCGATTCAGCACGTAAATCGCAGTTTCTAATGCGTGACCCTAAAAGGATGTGAGTAACTTTGAGTGTATGAAAAGCGACCAGACCATATCCAATAAGGTCCCATTCCTCCTCTCTGAAACACCGTTAAGTTGTGGTGTAGCAGGAGGAGCTAATTGTGATACTATCCCATTGTCCTTAAAGTAGTCCCGGAATTCGTCAGAGAGATACTCGCCACCTCGATCTGATCGAAGGGCTTTAATTTCTCTCCCTAACTGTTTCTCAACCTCTTGTCTAAACTCTTTGAACTTTTCAAAGGATTCAGACTTGTGTCTCATTAGGTACACGTAACTATATCGTGAAAAATCATCTGTGAAGGTGATGAAATACACGTGTTGATTTTGTGTCCTAACACTCAGGCGACCACATACATCAGTATGTATTAGGTCAAGTGTGCCTGTACATCTTTCAGGCTTACCGTTAAATGGTCATTTCGTCATCTTGCCTTGTAGGCAAGGCTCACAAGTGGGAAGATCTTCTACAGTTAGAAAATCCAAAGGACCATCCTTTACCAACATTGTGATTCGGTCAACACCGATGTGGCCAAATCGGTAATGCCACAAACACGTGGGATTAACTGTATCACGGACTCTCTTCTTGGGGATTTCAGCCGACGTAGTTTCGGTTATGTTAGTTTCTAGAGAAGGATGTAGAACATAGAGACTGTTCTCCAGTTCCCCATATGCGATGAATTTGTTGTTTCTTTTAATAGTAATCGTATTACTAAAGAAGACAGAATAACCATCTGCACACAGTTTTGAAACAGAAATCAAATTTCTCCTTAAATTTTGTACATAAAGACAATCTTTCAGTACAATTATTCCTTCTCTAAAAAGTAACTCCACGGTTCCTATGGCCGCGGCTGCAACAGTTGCAGTAGTCCCCAAGTAGAGTGTGACTTCTCCTTCACTCAGCCTTCTGCTTACCTTGAACCCCTGCAGTGAGTTACACGCATGAGTTGAAGCCTCGGAGTCAATACACCAGGACGCAGAAGCTACCAACAAATTGGTTTCTATAACACAAGTTTCGAAGTTACCTTTCTTGGATTCCTAGTAGGCTGGACAATTCCTTTTCCAATGGCCGGTGTTCTTGCAGAAGTGACAGGCATTCGATGCTTTGTCTTTCTTCTGCTTCTTGCTCTTAGTGGCTTTCTTCTGAGGCTTCTTTGCCTTCCTCTTTCTCTTGCCTGTCTTGCCAGTTTCAACAAGCATGGCTACAGGCTCATCCTTTCTAATCAGTTCTTCAGCTCTTTGCAACATATTACAGAGCTCTTGCAAGCTGACATTCAGTTTGTTCATGTTATAGTTCATGATGAACGGATTAAAGGAAGGAGGCAAAGAGTTAATGATAGCATCTATCTGGGTTGCAAGGTCCAGCTCGGATCCAAGAGCCTCCAGTTCGTTGATGTATCCCATCATCCGAAGACAATGGTCGTGAACTTGTTGACCCTTGGACATTTGTGCGATCATGAACTATTTCAAGACCTTTTGTCGAGTAGAACGATTCTGCTCTTCATACATTGTCCTGAGACTGTCCAATATGTCTTTGGCAAGTTCGATCTGATCGAACTGCCTCTGTATCGGGTTGTCCAAGGAGGCAATGATGTAATACCAGGCAAGGGTGTTTTTCTCCTCCCATTCTTAATAGTCTCTCATTCGGGCCTCAGAAGCCCTATCACCCAGACGCTCCGGGGCAGGATTCTTTGCCACTTTGTCCAGCTTTTCAGAAGCTAGGACCAGCATAAGGTTCCTGTACCAGTCAGCATAGTTTGGGCCCTTCAACTTGTTGTTATTAAGTAGTTTTGCAAATGATCCATTTGCCATTTTCTGATAAAAGAGCAAACATCAGTCCACAACCTAATTTGATTCATGTTCATTTCATAGATATGGATTTTAATCTACGTTTCATTTCCATTTATTCGTCTCTGAGATTTCCCTCCTTTCTCAGTGACGGAGACTACGCGTTGTCTCTGGAAATGTGGGAAATCACATAGGGTGCATGGAGCCAACTGTTTCAGCTACATAACCCCACCACCTTTTTGTGAAGGATCATATCCACTTATCATATGAGTTTTCCCTTTGGCCTCTATCAAACAAGGTTCAGAGCTGTTTTCAGGTAAACCTTTCTGTCCAGTGAGTGCTTACCCATCATATTCGTGAACACCAAGGTACCGTGAGAGAGTTCCCATTTTCTGGTGAAGCCTCTCCCACATCGGTCTATGACGCCCCTATCATATTATGAAACACTTAGACAAGCCCAACAGCAAATGGATAGCCCATTTTCTGGTGCATTTCCTCATTACTGAAGGACCCATCCTCATGCTAATGATGGAAGGCCTTTAGAGAGTTCATCATATGAATCTCCCTATCACATGCACTCATATTAGCTGGAGGGAACAATTAATTATGCCCTTGTTCTTATTTTAGGTCAAACCAAAGTGGCTCCCACTGACTTTCATAAAGCCAGATTTCGGTGGGCCTATATCGGCTAGGGTTCCGCACGTAACCTCTTGATGAGGTGTGGGGCCCACCATTGAGGGAGGTCATCCAATGACCAAAAGGGACACCATGGCAATGATGTGCATTCATCCATGGTGTGTGCAAGAGCCACTGTCGATTGAGCATGGGCCAAGTACTTATGGCCCATGTACGTAGCACATCACACATCCATATATCACATGCAGGGATAAATTGATCCAATCAATTAACCATCTGTAAGGCCCATTTGAAGCCCATTTTAAATCCCTAATATTAACTATTAATATTATCTAGGTATATGGGCTGAATGGTTCTACCCATATAGCTTTAAATGTTAAGTGGGCTTTTAGCAGTTTTAACCTTTTAAAACTGGGCCTTTACAGGTTGGGCCGAATTAACCATTTAATTAAACACCAATCCTTAGGCCCATTAGTGGGAAAATTAGGGCTGACTTTCAGCCTTGATTAAACCCTAGGTTCGGTTCAAACTATTTGAACCAATCTTGGTTCGAATGGGTCTAGGGTTTGATCTTTAATTAAATCTTTAATTCAAGAAAATAATCTGAAATTAAATACTGATAAAAGAAAAACAAGAATCAGTGAATCAGGGCTGTTCGCACAATCCATCTTGCGAAACAAAGGTTAGATCACAGAATGCAGTTTCACAAACTGCAAATCGCAGATAGCGATTCTCCCATCTGCGAAATCTCCTTCTCTGCGAAATCTTCTTTTCTGCAAAATCTCCTTTTATGCGCCGTCATCTTCGATCCAAAATAAAATAAATAGAAATCCTATTTCTATTAATAATTACATCAGATCGAATACCTATACATTGAGTCTAGAAAATAGAAAAAATATTTACAAACCAAAAAAAAAATTCAAGAACTGCAAAATCGCAGGTTCCCTGCGCAAACCAAGAATTCGAACAACCTATAAATCAATAAAATCATAAAGAACAATTCTAAATAATAATCAGATTTATGTAAAATTAATTTCAGATTACTTGCCCATTAAGTTTGGGAACAGATTTCCCAAAACCCATATCTGCGCAAATCGGGTAGAACACCTTCTGCCCATTTGCGCAGGTTCAGATCTGAAACAAACTGGTTCAAGATTTGAACCATGGCTCTGATACCACTGAAGGAATGAGAGATCCATCCCATGGACCCCCAAAGATTGCGGAATAAGGGGCAAATTTCAAAAATTTTTCTCTCCCTTCAACTGAGAATCACATTCCCTATTTAGAAAATCATATTTTCAAGGATCATTCTTGAACATTAAACTGAACCAGATCTGAACCAAAAGGAGTAGGAGAAAATTATACCTGATACTGAGAAGTAATATCTCCCAACGAAAGTGTTCACGCCCAAGGAAGGATCCAAAGACTGCTCCCACTGAAAATGGCGCAGTGCAGGATGGAGTAGAATCAACAGTGTTTTTCCCCGAGAACTCTGTCCTTTGCAAGAATCAGTAGAATGGTACGTGAGCACAGCTTCCTTTCAATCGTTTCTCAAAGAACTGATGTCAAGATCCAATCTTGACTTCTCCTACAACTGGAGATCGAACTAGCAAACAGGGCAGCAAGAACAAGAAGGTGGCAAGAGAGTATTCACAGGGTGCAGAATTCTCTCTTCTTGATTTCAGCACTAAAGAAAATCTGATGTGTTGTCTCTTACGCTGCCACCCCCTTCTTTTGTTAACCTAAAAGATCATCTCCTAATCCAATTAGGAGCAGCTTATCCAAATCATATTTGGATAAGACTTCTCTTTAGGTGATAGGGATAAACCCTTATCATATCTGCAGATTAGATCAGCTTTCTCCTAACCTCATTATGAGGTTTCTAAATCTGAATCACATTCAGATATGGACTCTCTGAGTGGATAGGGTCAAGACCCTATCCTATCTGCTAATCCATCTCAGAATTCGCCCCTTTAATTAACTAAATGAATAGCCCAGTTCGAAATGGGCTTTAGGCCCATTAAGCTTATGTGCTCACTTAACCTTCCTAACTGCTGCCCAGTTGGGCTTCCTTGTATGGCGTGGGACCCAAGCATTGATCTACACATCAGCCACATGGGTTCGGCTCAGCCTTTGTTACAAGGCCTGGCCGAATACACTGTTAAAGACAGTGCACCCCCTAAAACCCATCGAATGGGCTCTATGGGCCCAACATTTACCCTAAGTGGTCCCTGAGCCAAGCCACCTTGTAACACCCAGGGACTGTGGGCAGATGCAAGATTAGCCCATCAGGTATTATCCTCAATGGTCTTACACTCAACCTCTCAACCCATACTGATCACACACTGCCCGACAAGAAAGGACCTCTCCCTCGGCTGCAAGGAACAGTGTTGCACTCTCCACTTATATGGATCCCGGGAATTAAAACCTTTTTGCAAACATTTCAGAAACCATAGTATATATATATATACTTTTATATCTCATATAAAGTATACTTTTATATCTCATATAAAGTATATATCTAAAAATCTGGTCCAGTTCAAAGATTCCATTAATCCTTCACTGTATGTGCCTAGGGTCTCACCCTGGTAGCTGAGACAGGCCACCCCAACCGACTTGGTGGCACCACAGTGTCAGCCTTGTCAGGATAGGTCTCCCCAGACCGACCCACTGGCTGTGAACATTCTAAACTAACACGAGTCTCATTAAGTGTCCGGTTTAAGGGTAATACACAGAAACATTCCAAGGGAACCTGAATCAATATGTAATTTTATTCATTTACAATAAACTCATAAAGTACATCATTCTGATTGAAGCTAAGGGCATACAAAACTGTCTAACAACTATGAGGCAAGCACTGTTTGTGAGAAGAGGAAGAGGATTGTACATGATGCTAAAGAGGTTATTGGGTTTTGTTGGGTGTGGGTCCAGCCCATATGAGGGGCCCACACCACCTTTGAAAGATGAAGAGAAGCTTCGAAGGTTAAGGGAAGTGAAAGTCTTTTGTTAAGAGGGTCTCGGGAATGAGAAGGTTGTGGATACTCTAGAATGTTGGTGATAAATGCTTAGGATCAGATGAGTTCTTATGTGAGGAGGATCTCTATTTATGGAGGAGGTCCCTAGATCCTAAAAGGTAGGAGATTAGGATATTTGCTTTATATTGGAGAAGGGAATATTTAATTCATTATCAATTATTGGGTGCGCTACTGAGGTATTGCCACGTGTTTCACGAGGATCTTCTCAAGGATTGGCTTTTCCTATCCTTGAGATTCCTTATTACCCACGTGTGCTATTACCTTTTTTGCGTCACAACTAATCATATGTGGCAATGATGATGCCATCATTCGGTGGTCGATATTTCGTTAGCTTTACATGGCGGCTTGCAAAGCCCTTTGCCGTCTTGGAGCACACGCGGGACCCACCATGGGCTTGGACTATTGGCTTTTTTATCCTATTATCCAAAGCGGGCTCACGGGTTGTGAGTTCATCACACGTTATAGTGGGTGTGGCTTCATCGCATACTTAGGTGTGTTTGGGTCTCTTGGACAGGTCTTTCTGAGGTTTATTTAGGTTCGAGCGTTAACTGAACTCGATGAGCCGCGGGTTTGTCGAAGGTGGCGGTGTACTGCAAGTCCATCGCAATATGGGGGTTGATTGCAAGTAGCTCGTAAGTGCTTCTATAGTATTACTCTTGGTGTCTGAGTGTTCTTTGAGGATCTGTAAGCTGTACACACCTACATTATCCCCCTTTCTTATCAGTAAGCGGGAGCTTATCGATAAGCATATTGCCTTTTTCGTCTTCGGGTTTTGCGGTAGTCTTGCTTGTGTGTGTTGAGTCTGGTGTTTCTACCTGCTTTGTGGTTCTGTGTTGATCTAATGCACCCTGCGGTCGTGTTTGGCGGCTCGTTATAATCTGACGCTTAGACCCCCTGTCTTTTGGTGATTTGTTTTTTGGTAGCAGTTAGTGTTGCTCGTCAATTATGTGCTCTAGCCCCCCTGACTGTTGATAGGAAGAAAATTAGCAAAAGACAATGCTAACAATAATAATGAGTGCAACCTTTTGACGGTGGGCATTAGGGGTAGTTGATGACTAGGCTTCGGTTGTAGTTATCATATCGCTGATTCTAGTGTAAGAGGTCGGGTGTGTGTTGATTGGGTCTCTGGTGTTTAAATGATGGCGCTAAGTGCATTATTACATCTCGGTAAGTGTTGCATGACGTCCTATTTTCTTTTGGGGCATATTTATGAGATGTGTCATGTTGCCTTTCGTGACGATTCGTCTGGGTGTGCCTGCTTAGTTCCCTCTCATCGAGTCGTAGGCTGTTTATAAAAGGGTGCGGTGTGTCTTGTTTCTTATCATTGTCTGTGATATATTTTTCTTGTTTTAGTGCTCCTTTTCCCTTTACGATTTGCAGTTAGTGATGCCTCTTAATCAGAACAATGCGCAGATGGCTATCAACAAGTCTTTGGGCTCTAATTCGCCATCTCTAGCGGGGTCGGCGCTGTCTTTGGAGCATGCCCTGGTTCGTTAGCTGCTTATGCAGCATTGTGAGGAAAATGCAATAGCACCTTTAGGATATGAGGCTATCGGTGGGGTTCCTGTCTGTGGCGCTCGTCCGGGTGACAGGTTTGTAGTGACAGGGGCGGTAGTGAGGTTTGTAGAGGTGATTATTCGCTTTGGCTGACTGCCGCTGTTCGATCTTCCCTACTTCATCGTTGGTCCAACATTGAATACTCTTGTGACGGTGATGTCTGAGATTATGAACCTCCCTCCTGACCAAATGTCATGGTTAGTCCTTTCACAGTGGTTAAGGACTTGTGAAAGCTTTTCTGCGATCGATTTTCACGTCGCAGATATTAAAGAGCGCATCATCCTATTGGCACATGTATTCTAGAGGGCCGGTCTTGGGGGATCATTGTTAGTTTATGGGCGGTCTCTAAGGGATGTGCACCGTCATCTAGAAGTAGCGGAAGCAAGGTTGGCCGACGCTAATAGGAGGCTCGCGAACCTCGAGGTGCAATGTGCTCACCACCGCCAACTGGTGGCAGAGCACGAAGCGGAGGTGGGTGAGTTGACAGCATACTTGGAGACCTCTGCTTGAGGATATGGAAGCATTGAGGGATGAGTGGGCCGCTCTGTAAATACTGTATTTTGTTTTTAATGATGTAAAACAGTTTTGAATAAAATCAAAGGGCTTCTTTGTATTCTAGTGTACTTACTCCGTTTGCCCTTATCGGATTGTTAACATACCGAGGGGGAAATAACATGTAGGTGATGGCCTTCCATGTTTGACATCCAGAACGATACTGTGTTTACCTCTTTGTCGATGATACCCGATTTTGATTCCTGTCGGTGTTCGGTGATTGATTAGGACTGCGGGATTTATTTGGGACATCCATGTGGCACTCGTTGGTGGTGGCCTGTCAACTGTCGTTCCGGAATCATTGCAGCTTAGTCACACATGTGGGGAAAATACAATATTTGATACGATCCGGTGGCAGTTATTGACGTGGCAATTCATTTGAATTAAATGCGCATCGCTGGTCCCGCTTTGGGAAGGGTATTCGGGTAATTTTCTTTGTTTTCTTTTCCGCTAAGCGTCATTTCAGGTATTGCACAAACGTCTTGTTGTCTTCTCCGATGCTGTTCGGTCTTCCGTGTGTGTAGAAGTGGGAGGTCGCTTTTAAATGGGGAAGAGTGACCGCATCTGTTCCTTCCTCAGCTCTTGTTATCGTCTCTACCTAATCAATTAATCCTTGAGTTGTTTTCGAAAGACCCTTTTCCTTCCTTCTTGTTTCCTGTTTTTTGTGTCTGCTCCGTCTGCCTCCATGGCCACTCGTCAGGGGAATCCAAACTCCTTTTTCACTAACTTCGTCAGGCAAGTCGACACCGCATCGTTTTTGGTGGAGCGGGAGGCGGCCATGGTCGTTGATGGTGGTAGGGACTTTTAGGCTCCTGTGCTTGTGTCCCTGGGTGAAGGTAGCTCTTTGGATATCATCACTGGCGCAGAATTAACGTGCCTCTGTGACACTATAGAGGTTTCTATGTCCTACAAGTGTCAGGAACTGATGCTTCAAAGTCTCCCACCAACTATGCTCCCTAGAAACAATACATACTCAAGATGCCAGGAGCCTTAGATTCATTGGTTGCTACACTAATCTCTAGGGTCGGGAAGGTGTTAAGTATGTAGGACACCTTCTGAGTCATTGGTGTTCTCATACCCATACCTTTGTGGGTGCATTTGGGGAATTCACTATAACAGTGGAGGATGTGGTGGCATTGTTAGCGCTGCCAGTTGGGGGTGCCATGTCTATGTAGCATTTACAACATGTTGAATCCATCCTTGCAGAGTTCAAGGGGTTGTGTGAGTAGTTTCTTGGGGAAGCTTCTCCCTACAAAGCATTGGTGGACCTATCCACCTCTCAGGGTAAGATGCCATTGGACCAATGGATGGCATATTGGTTCGAGTGCCACGGTGATAGGGATGTTATGGTGCGAGGTGCGGGCTCTCAATGTCATCTTGACGCTTACATCCTCTATGTGGCCTCCCATTTCCTGTTCCCAGGGATACCAGGTTATGGTCTCCGCACCGTCCTGACTCCCCTAGCCGTCCTTGCTGCCAGCGGGCATCAACTTCTGCTGGCATCAATGTTCCTTGGACAATATTATGCAGCAACTTAACGACCCCAATTGAAGGAGGCACGTAAGCTAGATTTTTGTGCCTTTTATTTGGATGTCTATTTGTAAGCGGTTTGAGCTCAATGTGAAGCTACAAAGTCTGCGTCCTCTCCGTCTACATGTTGCTACTCTCAATGGTGATGACTCAGAGGAAAAAGTTTTTGAGGTCTATAGGGGGAAGCGATGGCTTCAAGAAAAACAACACAAAAGCTTTAGAATGAGCGAGATTAGCATGAAGTTGGCCTCCTTGGACAGTTACTGTGGAGGCCATATGCTTAGAAGTGCACCACTTTGTGTCGTTCTGTGTCAGTGTGCCTATCCCCGAAGGTGGGGATAATTAGTTTCCTCTTTACATGGGAAGTGCTATCGCGAGTATGGCATGGTTAATTTTGTGGCCTGGTGTTGTTGGTTATTTGGATCGCTCAAGTGAGGCGTAGCTCTCCGTCTACCATATAGATTGAGTGCTCTAGCAATTCAGGTATGACGACATTGGCACCCAATTTTTGAGGACTTTCGACGAGGACGTTTTTTGGGTCTAGCACCACAATCGTGCTTTCCATGGGTGTGCTCGGTTTCTGGTGGTTGGATATGGTAGGGTGCAGGTGTGTAAGTCTCTCCATTTGTCATACCTTTGCACATTGTTCGGGGGGGGGGGGGGGGGGGTTCAGGAGCGGTTGTGGACGACCCCATCTGCGCCATGTGTCAACCCCTCCTGAAGGCCATGCTGCTTGTTAGACAATTTTGTATGCCCTTAGCTTCAATCAGAATGATGTATTTTATGAGTTTATTGTAAATGAATAAAAGTGCATATTTGATTCATGTTCCCTTGGTATGTTTTCTGTGTAATACCCTTAAACTGACACTGTGGTGCCACCAAGTCGGTTGGGGTGGCCTGTCTCAGCTACCAGGGTGAGACCCTAGGCACATACAATGAAGGATTAATGGAATCTTTGAACTGGACCAGATTTTTAGTATTGCCCTAGACCTTGGAGATTGATGGGCAAAACTGGAAAGTTACACCTGACCCCTAGACTCGATTATGATACTGCACTAGGTGTCGGATTGGGCTGTCTTTGATATACCAATTAGTGAGATCCTTAGCGGGGGTCAAAACCTGGGTATGTTGGGACTGTCTGAGAATTCATCTGAGTGGGTGATCATAGTGACAGGATCAGCCCCTTTGTCGGACAAAGGTAATGATCGGGGATGCACTCTCACTGATGGAAACCAAGATTGTCGGCAACCGATTTCAATCGTTGAGATTTGTTTTGAAAAATATATTTTATATGAGATATAAAAGTATATATATACTATGGTTTCTAAAATGTTTGCAAGAAGGTTTTAATTCCCGAGATCCATATAAGTAGAGAGTGCAACACTGTTCCTTGCAGCCGAGGGAGAGGTCCTTTCTTGTCGGGCAGTATATGATCATTATGGGCTGAGAGGTTAAGTGTAAGACCATTGAGGATAATGCCTGATGGGCTAATCTTGCATCTGCCCACAGTCCCTAGGTGTTACAAGGTGGCTTGGCCCAGGGACCACTTAGGGTAAGTGTTGGGCCCATAGAGCCCATTTAATGGGTTTCAGGGGGTGCACTATCCATAACAGTGTATTCGGCCAGGCCTTGTAACAAAGGCTGGGCCGAACCCATGTGGCTGATGTATAGATCAATGCTTGGGTCCCACGCCATACAAGGAAGCCCAACTGGGCAGCAGTTAGGAAGGTTAAGTGAGCACATAAGCTTAATGGGCCTAAAGCCCATTTCGAATTGGGCTATTTATTTAGTTAATTGAAGGGGCAAATTCTGAGATAGAATTAGCAGATAGGATAGGGTCTTGACCCTATCCACTCAGAGAGTCCAGATCTGAATGTGATTCAAATCTAGAAACCTCCTAATGAGAATAGGAGAAAGCTAATCTAATCTGCAGATAAGATAAGGGTTTATCCCTATCACCTAAAAGGGGTCTTATCCAAATATGATTTGGATAAGCAGCTCCTAATTGGATTAGGAGCTAATCTTTTTAGGTTAACAAAAGAAAGAGAGGGCGGCAGCCTTGAGTAGACACACAACATCAGCCTTTAGTGCTGAAATCACAAGAAGAGAGATCTCTGCACCTTGCGAAAACTCTCTTGTCGCCTCCCTGCTCTTGCCGCCCTGTTTGCTAGTTCGATCTCCAGTTGTGGGAGAAGTCAAGATTGGATCTTGACATCAGTTCTTTGAGAAAGGATTGAAAGGAAGCTGTGCTCACGTACCATCATGCTGATTCTTGCGAAGGACAGAGTTGTTGGAGAAGAACACTACTGATTCTGCTCCATCCTACACTGCGCCATCTTCAGTGGGAGCAGTTTTTGGATCCTTCCTTGGGCGTGAAAACCTCCATTGGGAGATACTACTTCTCCGTATCAAGTATAATTCTCTCCTACTTCTTTTGGTTCAGATCTGGTTCAGTTTAAGGTTCAAGAATAATCATTGAAAATAAGATTTTCTAAATAGGGAATGTGATTCCCAGTTGAAGGGAGAGAAAAATTTTTGAAATTCACCTCTTATTCCGCAATCTTTGGGCGTCCATGGGATGGATCTCTCATCCCCTTCACTGCTACCCAGAGGGGGGATGGAATTTCTATTCACCCCAATCCACCAAAGAGGTCGCTGTCCAAGCGTGCCGGAAAGCAACCGACTACTGATGAAGGGGAGTGTAGCCATCCCCCTCTAGTGAATAGAGCTACGTCTGCAAGGGTGCCCCGCTTGTTTTATTCTGATAGGGCACCATAGTCCTCACTTGCAGCTTCATCGCAAGTTCATGAGGGTGGTCAGGAGTCCCCGACCGCAATTGTTGTGGGTGGGGCTGTGGCAGCCATAAGGTCAATGGGGGTGCTGGTTACGATGGGTGCTATCAGCTATTTCTCTAGCGGGCGAATGAAGAGGAAGGTCCCCCCTCGCTGCAAGCGAGGTCCTAGGGGTGATGATTCGGTGAGTTTTTTCAATTCACGCCCTGTCTTTCTATTTTATGTTATGTTGGTTAGGAGTGATGCTAAAGTTATTTGCCTTTTCATTCTTGTAGTCGACAGAGAGTGATGGCACTCATGTGGACGCAGAAGTTCGGGTGGTGCCTCCAAAGCACATGGCAGAGGCTCCGGTCACCCATTCTGCTGAAGTGAGTTTATGTTGGACAATTTTGTATGCCCTTAGCTTCAATCAGAATGATGTACTTTATGAGTTTATTGCATATGAATAAAAGTGCATATTTGATTCATCTTCCCTTGGTATGTTTCTGTGTAATACCCTTAAAATGGGCTTCAAATGGGCTTTACAGATAATTAATTGATTGGATCAATTTATCCTTGCATGTGATGTATGGATGTGTGATGTGCTACGTACATGGGCCATAAGTGTTTGGCCCATGCTCAATCGATAGTGGCTCTTGCACACACCATGGCTGAATGTACATCATTGCCGTGGTGTCCCTTTTGGTCATTGGATGATCTCCCTCAGTGGTGGGCCCCACACCTCATGGAGAGGTTACATGCGGGACCCTAACCGATTTGGGCCCACCAAAATCTGGCTTTATGAAAGTCAGTGGGAGCCACTTTGGTTTGACCTAGATCAAACTAGGGCATAATTCACTGTTCCCTCCAGCTAATATGAGTGCATGTGATAGGGAGATTCATATGACGACTCTCAAAAGGCCTTCCATCATTAGCATGAGAATGGGTTCTTCAGTAATGAGGAAACGCACCAGAAAATGGGCTATCCATTTGCTATTGGGCTTGTCTGAGTGTTTCATAAGATGATAGGAGCATCATAGACCGATGTGGGAGGGGGCTTCCCCAGAAAATAGGAACTCTCTCACGGTACCTTGGCGTTCACAAATATAATGGGTAAGCACTCACTGGACAAAAAGGTTTACCTGAAAATGGCTCTGAACCTTGTCTGACAGAGGCCAAAGGGAAAACTCATATGATGAGTGGATATGATCCTTCACAGAAAGGTGGTGGGGTTATGCAGCTAAAACAGTTGGCTCCATGCACCCTATGTGATTTCCCACATTTCCAGAGACAACTCGCAGTCTCCGTCACTGAGAAGGGAGGGAAATCTCAGAGATGAATAAATGGGAATGAAGCGTAAATTAAAATCCATATCTATGTAATGAACATGAATCAAATTAGGTTGTGGACTGATGTTTGTTCTTTTATCAGAAAATAGCAAACAGACAATTTGCAAAGCTGCTTGATGACAACAAGCTGAACGGCCCAAACTATGCCGACTGTTACAGGAACCTTATGTTGGTCTTAACCTCTGAGAAATTGGATAAGGTAGCCAAGAATCCTACCTCGGATCGTCCGAGAGATAGGGCTTCTGAGGCCCGGAGAAGAGAATACCAAGAATGGGAGGAGAAAAACTCCCTTGCCCATTGCTATATCATTGCCTCCTTGGACAACCCAATTCAGAGGCAGTTCGATCAGATCAAACTTGCTAAGGATGTATTAGACAGTCTCAAGACAATATACGAAGAGAAGAATCGTTCTACTCGGCAGAAGGTCTTGAAACAGTTCATGACCGCGCAAATGTCTAAGGGCCAACAAGTTCACGACCATTGTCTCCGGATGATGGGTTATATCAACGAACTGGAGGCTCTTGGATCCGGGTTGGATCTGGTAACACAGATCGATTCTATTCTCAACTCTCTGCCTCCATCCTTTAATCCATTCATCATGAATTACAACATGAACAAGCTGAACGTCAGCTTGCAGGAACTCAGTAATATGTTGTAGAGGGCCAAAAAATTGATTAAAAAGGATGAGCCCATTGCCATGCTTGTTGAAACTGGCAAATCGGGCAAGAAAAGGAAGGCAAAGAGAAAGCCCCAGAAGAAGGCTACCAAACCCAAGAAGCAGAGGAAGGACAAGGCATCGGATGCCTGTCACTTCTGCAAGAAGACCGACCACTGGAAAAGGAACTGTCCTGCCTACCTGGAATCCAAGAAAGGTAATCTCGAAACTTGTGTTATAGAAAAACCAACTTATTGGTAGCTTCTGCATCCTGGTGTATTGACTCCGGGGCTTCAACTCATGCGTGTAACTCATTGCAGGGGTTCAAGGTAAACAGAGGCTGAGTGAAGGAGAAGTCACGCTCTACTTGGGGACTACTGCAACAGTTGCAGCCACGACCATAGGAACCGTGGAGCTACTTTTTAGAGAATGAACAATTGTACTGAAAGATTGTCTTTATGTACAAAATTTAAGGAGAAATTTGATTTCTGTCTCAAAACTATGTGCAGATGGTTATTCTGTCTTCTTTAGTAATACAATTACTATTAAAAGAAATAATAGAGTCATTGCATACGGGGAACTGGAGAACGGTCTCTATGTTCTACACCCATCTCTATAAACTAACATAACCAAAACTACGTCAGCTGAAATCCCTAAGAAGAGAGCCCATGATACAGTTAATCCCACATGCCTGTGGCATTACCGACTTGGCCACATCGGTGTTGACTGAATCACAAGGTTGGTAAAGGATGGTCCTTTGGATTTTCTAACTGTAGAAGATCTTCCCACTTGTGAGCCTTGCATGCAAGGCAAGATGACGAAACGACCATTTAACGGTAAGCCTGAAAGATGTACAGGCACACTTGACCTTATACATAGTGATGTGTGTGGTCCCCTGAGTGTTAGGACACGGAATCAACACGTGTATTTCATCACCTTCACTAATGATTTTTCACGATATGGTTACGTGTACCTAATGAGACACATGAGACACAAGTCTGAATCTTTTGAAAAGTTCAAAGAGTTCAGACAAGAGGTCGAGAAATAGTTAGGGAGAGAAATTAAAGCCATTCGATCAGATTGAGGTGGCGAGTATCTCTCTAACAAATTCAAGGACTACTTAAAGGACAATGGGATAGTATCACAGTTAGCTCCTCCTACTACACCACAACTTAACGGTGTTTCAGAGAGGAGGAATAGGACCTTATTGGATATGGTCCGGTCACTTCTCATACACTCAGAGTTACCCACATCCTTTTGGGGTTACGCATTAGAGACTGCGATTTACGTGCTGAATCGGGTTCCAACCAAATCGGTTCCGAACACTGCATATGAACTTTGGACCGGAAAGAAACTAAGTGTCAGACACTTGAAGATTTGGGGTTGTCTAGCACACGTTAAAAGAACGAGTGCAGACAAGTTGGAATCCAATACCAGCCGTTGCCTATTTGTAGGCTACCCAAAAGGCTCTGTGGGTTACCTATTCTTTGACCCAAGTGAGTAGAAGGTGTACTGTAGCCGAAATGCACAGTTCTTGGGAACCGATTATATCCTGGACACCCATCGTCGGGAAATAGTCCTTGATGAGGAGAGTTCAGGAGCAGTGGGAGATGTCCCACAAGTTCCAGGTAGTGACCAACCTAGAAGATCCACTAGGGTATCCGGGCCACCAGTCCGTTATGGTTATGACTAGGATAGTTACCTGGTGGAAACCTTGACTAGTGAGGAGGATCCTGTGACTTACACGAAAGCTATGTTGGACATAGATTCCCAGAAGTGGGTGGAGGCCATGAGAGCAGAGATGGAATCAATGGATACCAACGGAGTCTGGACTCTAGTAGATCCACCCTCCGGGGTAAAAGCAATTGGTTGCAAATAGATTTACAAGAGGAAGAAGGGCTCCGATGGTAGGGTTGAGACCTTCAAAGCTCGTTTGGTAGCGAAATGGTACACTCAGAAAGAGGGCATCGACTATGAGGAAACTTTTTCGCCTATGGCCATGCTTAAATCCATTAGGATCCTGCTAGCTGTAGCAGCATACCATGATTATGATATTTGGCAGATGGACGTCAAAACTGCATTCTTGAATGGAGATCTTATGGAAGATATCTATATGCAGCAGCCACAAGGCTTCATTGCTGCAGGTCAGGAAAACATGGTATGTAAACTTAATAGATCCATTTATGGACTTAAGCAAGCTTCTAGAAGTTGGAACATCCGTTTTGACACTACTGTCAAATCGTTTTACTTCAAGCAGAATCCGGATGAACCTTGTGTCTACAGAAAGTACAGTGGAGATAAGGTTACCTTCTTGGTTCTGTATGTAGATGACATTCTACTCAATAGGAATGATGTAGGAATGTTAACTACGGTGAAAGTATGGATTTCACAGCAATTCTCCATGAAAGATCTTGGAGAAGCTCCTATATACTGGGTCTTCGACTCTATAGAGATAGGTCGAAGTGGATAATAGGATTATCCCAATCTGCTTACATTGACAAAATAGTCAAAAGATACAGCATGGAAAACTCCAAGAAAGGAAATGTTCCTTTCAGGCATGGAGTCACTCTCTCCAAGAAAATGTCTCCCAAGACTTCTGAGGAGATTGATGGCATGAAAGACGTTCCCTATGCCTCTTCCATAGGGAGAATCATGTATGCCATACTGTGCACACGTCCTGACATTGCTCAGGCAGTGAGTGTAGTAAGCAGATTTCAGGCCAACCCAGGGCAGGACCACTGGACTGCTGTGGAAAACATACTTAAGTACCTTCGAAGGACAGAAGAGTTTTGTCTAGTATTCGACGGTAGCTCACTACAGATCCAATGGTATACAGATGCTAATTTCCAGTCGGATCCAGATGATAGAAATTCTACATCTGGATATGTTTTCACGATAGGATCGTGTGTTGTTTGCTGGAAAAGTAGCAAACAGGGGTCCACTACAGACTCCATGATCGTGGTCGAGTCATTGCTGCAAGTGAAGCTACCAAAGAAACCGTGTGGATGAAGAATTTCGATCACGAGTTGGGAGTAGTTCCATCCAGCACATCACCCATCCCGTTGCTGTGTGACAACAATGGAGCCATTGCTCAGGCTAAGGAGCCACGAGCCCACTCGAAGTTGAAGCACATTGAGAGGAAGTACCACGTACTGCGGGAGATTGTTGGTAGAGGGGACATCCTAATTTAAAAGGTAGTGTCAGCGAAAAATGTAGCAGACTCATTGACAAAACTACTATCACAGAAAGTGTTTGAGAAACACGTGGAAAGCATGGGACTCTGGCTTGTACCTGATTGGACCTAAGTGTAAGTAGGAGCTGTTGGACAATTTTGTATGCCCTTAGCTTCAATCAGAATGATGCACTTTATGAGTTTATTGTAAATGAATAAAAGTGCATATTTGATTCATGTTCCCTTGGTATGTTTCTGTGTAATACCCTTAAACTGGACACTTAATGAGACTTGTGTTAGTTTAGAATGTTCACAGCCAGTGCGTCGGTCTGGGGAGACCTATCCTGATAAGGTTGACACTGTTGTGCCACCAAGTCGGTTGGGGTGGCATGTCTCAGCTGCCAGGGTGAGACCTTAGGCACATACAGTGTAAGATTAATTGAATATTTGAACTGGACCAGATTTCCAGTATTGCCTTGGACCTTGGAGATTAATGGGCAAAACTGGAAAGTTACACCCCCTAGACTCGATTATGATACTGCACTAGGTGTCGGATTGGGCTGTCTTTGATGTACCAATCAGTGAGATCCTTAGCGGGGGTTAAAACCTGGGTATGTTGGGACAGTCTGAGAATTCATCTGAGTGGGTGATCATAGTGACAGGATCAGCCCCTTTGTCGGACAAAGGTATTGATCGGGGATGCACTCTCACTAATGGAAACCAAGACTGCCGGCAGCCGATTTCAATCGTTGAAATTTGTTTTGCAAAGTATATTTTATATGAGATATAAAAGTATATATATTATGGTTTCTAAAATGTTTGCAAAAGGGTTTTTATTCCCGAGATCCATATAAGTAGAGAGTGCAACACTGTTCCTTGCAGCCGAGGGAGAGGTCCTCTCTTGTCGGGCAGTGTTTGATCATTATGGGCTGAGAGGTTAAGTGTAAGACCATTGAGGATAATACTTGATGGGCTAATCTTGCATCTGCCCACAGTCCTTGGGTGTTACAAGGTGGCTTGGCCCAGGGACCATTTAGGGTAAGTGTTGGGCCCATAGAGCCCATTTGATGGGTTTCAGGGGGTGCACTATCCATAACAGTGTATTCGGCCAGGCCTTGTAACAAAGGTTGGGCCGAACCCATGTGGCTGATGTGTAGATCAATGTTTGGGTCCCACGTCATACAAGGAAGCCCAACTGGGTAGCAGTTAGGAAGGTTCAGTGAGCACATAAGCTTAATGGGCCTAAAGCCCATTTCGAACTGGACTTATTTAATAAGTTAAATATGGATGAATTCTGAGTTGGATCAGCAGATAGGATAGGTTCTTAACCCTATCCACTCAGAGAGTCAAGATCTGAATATGATTCAGATCTATAAACCTCCTAAGGATATTAGGACAAGGCTGATCTAATCTGCAGATAAGATAAGGGTTTATCCTTATCACCTAAAGAAAGGTCTGATCCAAATATGATTTGGATTTGCAGCTCCTATTTGGATTAGGAGCTGATCTTTTAGGGTTACAAAAGCAGGAGGGGGCGGCAGCCTTTAGAAGAATCAGATAATCAGATCCTCTTCAGAGCTGAAATCAGAGAAGAAAGATTTCTGCAATCCCTGCAAAGATCTTTCTTGCCGCTTCCTTCATGCAGCCGCCAAACATCCAGTTCGATCTCTAGTTGTGGAAGAAGTCAATATTCGATCTTGACATCAGTTCTTTGAGAAAGAATTGATAGGAAGTTGTGCTCACGTGTCATCTTGTTGTTTCTTGCGAAGGACAAAATTCTTGGAGAAGAATACTGCTGATTCTGCTCCATCCTGCACTGCGCCATTTTCAGTGGGAACAGTCTTTGGATCCTTCCTTGGGCATGAACACCTTCGTTGGGAGATACTTTTTCTCCATATCAGGTATAATCCTCTCCTACTCCTTTTGGTTCAGATCTGGTTCAGTTTATGGTTCAAGATTGATCCTTGAAAATATGATTTTCTAAGTAGGGAATGCGATTCCTAGTTGAAAGGGAGAGAAATTTTTTTTTGAAATTCGCCCTTTATTCTGCAAGATTTGGGCGTCCATACGATGGATCTCTCATTCCTTCAGTTTAGTGAGCACTTAAGCGCATGCTTCAAATTTGAATTTGGTATTGTTATCATGTGTATATATTGTGAAAACTGATCGAAAGAAAAAAAAAAACAGTCTTTTTTTTTGGCAGGTTGACCATGATGAAGCTTAGCTTGGCGAGGATGTCTGGGGTGTCGGTGGAGTGGATCAAGAGGTAAACCGCAGTTGTGTTTGATTAACTGTTCGTTATGTGACTTATAGCTATTGCTGTTAATCTGACTTATTTGTATCCGGCTTTATCGCAGGTACCCCTCCCTGAACATCCAATCGTTGTGCCAACAGGCGATTGGTCGAGGAGTTAAGGGCAATGTGGCCCCCGAACATCGAATCTGCGATTGCTATGGATTGGGAGTGGCGATCGAATGTGCAGAATCTTTTGGCGTGACCATTGGTGATGCTGAAGGCCCCGAAAGCATGGGTGGTGCAGTTCTTGTTGAGCCTCAATCCCCTGTTACAGCTTGTGGCACCACCGGGGATGTTTCTGCGCAAACAGGGGCAAATGACTCTGTGGGGCCTGAGGTCTTGGGTAAGGCGGAGCGTTACTCAGAGGATGAGGAGGCAGATCCCAGCTTTATTTTTCCCTCCAAGGAGTTGTCATACGAATAGGAGCTGCTTGAGATACGACGGGAACTGTTGGAGTATTGCGACCACCACAGTATCCCTTTGTTGCACTTCCTGGTAGTGGAGCCGGTGTTGGTTTAGGGCCAAATCCTACAGTGTAATATTTCTTACGCAGTTGCTGAGTCTGTGTCAACTATGATTTGCGTGGGGTGGCTACCAGAAGGGAGGCTGCATCCCGAGGTTGTGGGTCCCACGCTTAACACTGTTGCTACCCTGATGAGTCGCGTGATGTGTCACACGTCTAAGGACTTGTCGTGGGCCGACTTTGCCTGCTGGTTGGATGTGTGTCGGGCATTTTCATCGATGGGTTTCTTCATGACCCAAATCGAGCAGCGAGTTGTGGTATTAGCGCACACCTTATGGAAGGCTAGTTGGGACATACCACATAATGACCTATTTCGTTCTAAGAAGGATGTTCGTGCGCACTGGAAAATTGTTGAGACAGGAATCTCTAGGGTCACGAACAAGCTCATGGGTCTAAGGGAAGAGTGTGCATAACAGGAGTGGATCCTCAAAGACTACAAGGCGGAGCTGGAGACCCTGAAGAAGTATGAGGAAGCTAGTAGGGTGCTGGATACCATAGCGGCTATTCGTGAGGAGTGGACCAAGTGACTAGTGAAATTGTTGTAACAGACTATTTCTGGGTTTTTTGTATAATAAAATCATTCTTTTGGTAGAGTTTCCAATGATGGTGTGAAATGTTGTTCTTACTTTATGCGTTGTGTAATTCTTATGTGGTAGAGTTTATCGCAACGTGCTGAGGTAACTTCAATGTGGCAACCCTTGTGTTTTATTGTTCGTTTGGGAATGTCGGTGTGCGACTGGGACCTCAAGAGGTCCGAAACACATGATTCTATTTTGTTATGTATGCTTATCGCACATTATGGCTATAGCGATAAGCGTGGGTTGGCAAATTGGGTCTTGTCGTGATCGGAAGCAAATAATAGTGGCACTTTATCGTGATTGGATGCAAATTATGATGTCATGTTATCGTGATTGAATGGCAATTGTAGAGTCATTTCGTTGTAACCAAACACAAGCGTAGCATCACTTTATCTTAAGTTGTTTTAGAGAGGTTGAGCAGTGCCGACTGTGGGGAATTGCCCGACTACTCTTTTTGTAGCTATGCTTGTGTTGAAACCACTTGTCACCTGCCAAGGAAAACGAAAGTATTTCTACGTGTTACCATACCTTAAAGCAGTGAGCCTCTTCATGATATGTATGGCGGGTGCTTGGTTTAGCGCAATGGATAATGGAGGTGCTTGCTGTTAGAAAAGCCACCCAATGGTTATATACGGAGTTGTGACTATGGGGTTAATGTCCGTGACTGGGGTTTCCAAGGCTGTAACTGTGCCTAAGGTTGTCAGGATTTTATCTGTGCCTGGGGTTTCTAGGGCTTTATCTGTGCCTGGGGTGCTGGGGCTTACTTGTCTGCCCGGGGTGTCCACGATTTTGTAGAATGCCTAGGGTGTCGAGGGGCTTACTTGTCTGCTTGGGGTGTCCAGGGCTTTGTAGAATGTCTAGGGTACTAGGGCTTACTTGTCTGCCCTGGGTGTCTAGGGCTTTGTAGAATGTCTAGGGTGTCGGGGCTTACTTGCCTACTCGGGGTGTCCAGGGCTTTGTAGAATGTCTGGGGTGCCAGGGCTTACTTGCTTGCACGGGGTGTCTAGCGCTTTGTAGAATGCCTAGGGTGCCGAGACTTACTTGCCTGTCTGGGGTGTCTAGAGCTTTGTAGACATGATGGAACAGGATGTGCGATCATAAACAAGGTGTATATGTAGGTGAATGTATGATACATGTGGGAATCAATGCAAGTGCATGTATTATGGTTGATAGCTTTATCGCTATCATAATATGAGACTTTATCGCAAAGAACAAATTTGTGTGAAATATCATAGATTATAAGAGAAGCATGTTTATTCATAAAAAACATTTATTCATAAAAGATTCATGCGGAATATTATTGATTTATTCATAGAGGAGACACATTTATTCATAAGAATCTCATGTAAAATATTATAGATTTATTCATAAATTAGGCACACTTATTCATAAAAGACTCATGTAAAATATCATACATGGCTAATCAAAGTAAGGTTTCAACCAGTAACCATTTATGGTTTCATCATCTTCGCCTATGTCCATGGTTTTTAATACATAGTAGCCTGAGCTATGGGCTTCTTTTACTAAGGATGGACCTTCCCATGTAGGGGCGAACTTTCCTACAGATTTGCCTTGCGGATGTTGAGGGCTGTCTTTAATACTTTGTCTCCTTCTTTAAAGTTCCTTGGCCTTAAATGTCTATTGAAGTTGGTAGATAGGACTTGTTTGTACTTATTCTATTTCTGAGAGGATATATTTCTGATTTCATCGACTACCTCGAGTTTGTCTGTGAGTAATGCATCTATGTCGTCTGCCCTGATTTTCTTCCCCATCGCCAAAGCTACTCTGGCATATATGGCTTTTATTTCCGCTGAGAGTACTACCTCCTGACCATAGACTAATGAGTAGGGTGTTGCCTGTGTACTTTTTATGATGGATGTGCGATAAGCCCAGAGTGTTTCCGATAATTTATTTGCCCAGTCCCTTTGATTGTCGGCCATTGTTTTTCTCAACATTCTTAATAATGTCTTGTTTGTGGCCTCTGCCTGACCGTTGCCCTAGGGGTAATATGTTGTAGATGTTCCTAATTTTGCACCATACTGCCCTAGGAGGTCACGAACTTCCTAGTTTTTGATGGACAGGCCATTATCAGTAAGTACCCGCATTGGTACTCCGAATCTATGGACAATGTTCTGTCATAGGAAGTTTTCTATGTTGGTTGCACAGATTCACCGCAAGGGAATGGCTTCTGCCCACTTGGTGAAGTAGTCTATGGCTGTAATGATGAAACAGTACCCCCTAAAGGGTGGGTGTATCTTTCCTATGAGGTCTACCCCCAAGTGTGAAGTGGCTAGGGTGTGATGACTGGATGCAGGCTGTTGGTAGGCTTGTGTATCCTTTCGCTGTGGATTTGGCATTTGTGGCATCTGCGCACATTCCGTTGTGTGTCTTCCATCATGGTTGGCTAGTAGAAGCCCAGATGTAGGTTGTGGCTATGTGGAGTGAGCTGGCCTTGGTGGGCTACGGTTTCAGAGCTATGGGTTTCTTTTAAAATTTCATCAATTTCTTCACCGGCTAAACAACATAGAGGTTTTCCTGTGTGCAACTTCCTATAAGGACTCCATCTTGGAGGTAAAACCTTTTGTCCTTAGATAATAGTTTCTTCCATAGTTGGATATCATTGAGGAGTGTGTGTTCCTACAGGTATTCTATGTACATCCTCCTCCAGTCTTCATCGCAAACCACTAAACATTCTCTGCTATCTGTTTGTGGGATGCATTTATCGCATTCTCTTTGTATCTTAGTTGAGTCCCACTTCATCGTAGGTTAGTAATACCCTATCCGTTATAGTTTGCGGAATAGGGTACTTGTGACATCCCCACAAATGGCTCTATGAACCTCATGCAATATCTCCTCTGCCTCTGATTTGCCTAGGCACCTTGTCCTTACACCATCTGATTCTCTATGATATAGTACTCCATGCACTAATTGGAACTTTGTGATCAACCTGATGTCTTGTGTCCCTATGGTCTAACTTTTTAGCTTTTGTATCACTTCGTACCTCCAATCATCTGCCATTATTTGTCCCTCATCATCCACTTAGTCTCGTAGGGTGAAAGTTGACTGTTTGTTAACCGATTGGATGGTAATTTGTATTGGCTCTGGACTAGCTTGTATCTTTGACCCTAAGGTTGCTAACGCATTGGCAATCCTGTTTTTGGCTCAATTTTGATGTTTGAAGTTTACATCGAGGTTGCGAACTAGCTTTTGGATCAAGGTCCAATATGGTAGGATGGTTAGCTCCTTCACCGTCGTTCTTCTGTCGAGTTGTCCAATCACAAGCTTAGCATCCCCGCTCACTTTTATCCTCTTTGCACCAGATTCTATGGCTTTTATCAGGCCGAGGACCAATGCTTCGTATTCTGCTATGTTATGGGAACAAGGGAATTGAAGCTTAAATGAGTAGGCGGAAGTTTGCCCATCAAGAGAAGTCAAGGTTACTCCAACACTGGCCGATGTGCTCATACTACTCCTGTCAAAGGTTAGGACCCATTCTCCGCCTTCGGCTAGGGCAACCATGGGTGTATCTCTAGGGACCTCATATGATATAAGAAAATCGATGCTCAAGGGGAAAGTGGCCAATAGATCTACTGCGGCCTGACACTTAATGGCTCCAGGCTGTTTGTATTCTATGGCATATTCATTGAACTGCATCATCCATTTGATGAGTCTGCTGGAGAGAGGTCTATCCATCAAGAACTTAATTGTGTCGTTTCGTGCGATAAGCTTTACTTTTTGCCCCAAAATGTAGTGTTTGAATTTTTGTGTAGCAAAGACCAAGGCCAAGCACTGTTGCTCCATGTGAGAGTAATTCTTTTCCACTGATTTGAGGGGCCTACTGGCATAATAGATAGGAAATTTCACTTTGTTATCATCTTCCTATTTTAGTAGGCATCTTGTGGCCTCTGCCCCTGTTGCGATATATATTCTGAACTCTCGCTCGTCTTTGGGCGGTGACATCATTGGTGCCTTAGCCAGTGTTACCTTTAGTTCTTCAAAAGTATCTTGATGCTCTTGAGTCCATTTGAATTCGACAGATTTCTTGACTAGCTTCATCAATGGTAGGGCTACGTGTGCAAGGCCAGGGATGAATCTTCTTAGATACGAAAATTTTCCTAGGAATGTTTTTAACTGGGACTCATTCACTGACGGCAAGAGGTCTAGGATGGCTTTAACCTTGCTTTTCGTCTGGGTGTATCCCGCTCTGATCTACCCGGTAGCCAAGGAACTTTCTCGATTGTACTCCAAATGCGCACTTCAGTGGGTTCAATCTCAACTTAAACTCCCTACACCTCGTGAATACGTTCCTTAGAACTTCTGAGTGATCTCCTTTTTTCTTGCTTTGACTACTATGTCATCATCGTAACAGTCGATCTCCTTGTGGATCAAGCCGTGGAAGACACTAGTCATTGCTCTCAAGCATGTGGCCCCGACGTTCTTTAAGTCAAATGACACCATCTTGTAATAGAAGTTCCCTATGGGTGTCCTGAAGGCGGTGTGGGGTGCATTTGCTGGATCCATGAATATTTGGTTGTATCCATTATAGGCATCTAGGAAGGAGAAGAGTTTATGGCCCACGGTTGAGTCTATCAGTACCTCCATATTGGGAAGAGGGAATTTGTCCTTCGGGCAGACTTTGTTTAGGTCCCTAAAATCGACGCAACATCTGCGATAAGGTGGAGTCAATGTTTAGTTGATGTACTATTGTCAAGGAACTAGAAGGGAATGTACTAACCTCAACTGTCCATTTTTCTTCTTTACTGGAAGTACATTAGCGAGCCACTGAGGGTGAGATATAGGTTTGATGAAGCCTACTATCAAAAGCCGTTCGACTTCCTCTTTGATCTTTAAAGTTATTTTCGTCTTGAAAATCCTTTGTGGCTGCTTTACTGCTTAGAATTTCGGGTCTATGCACAAGGAGTGGTGGATAAACTCTAAGCCTAGCCCTGGCATCTAGTCATATGACCAGGTGAATACGTCCTAAAATTTTGCTAGAGAAATACAAGTTAAACCGGTTTTGGGTTCTAAAGTTTCTGCGATAAGGATGCTTCCTTACCTTGTAAAAGTGCGATGAGTTTTCATCTATCCTTGGCTTCTAGCTTAGTGGATATATTTATAGAGGTCTTTTGTCTGTCCTATCGGTTACTAGGCTGATCTCCTCTAATGGCTCCTCGACCTTGTTGATGGAATCCGTCATGCACTTCGGAGGTGCTCTAACTTCATTGCAGTATTCCAATGCACCCTTTATTAACTCCTGAGGTTGTCCAAGTTGTTATTTGTTTTGAATGGTAGGAAATTCATATCTATATGGGTATGTGATTTTAATGTTGTACCTTTGTGCCATGCTCAATAGTTGGATTTTTTCCTGACAGTAAGACCATAGCGACATTGGTTTGCGATGTGGTGAAATGGTACTGGTTAAGACATTACTTAGAGTCTTCCATTAGAGAAATGAAGAAGAGAATTTTTTGAAGAAAAAAAGATAAATTTGATTCGAAAAATATAAGTTAAAATTTAATCTTTCTTTAAAAAAACTTCATTTTTTTTAATACAAGTTGCGATAAGGCTATGTTAGACAAAGTGAAAAGTCATACCTCAGGGGTCGCTTTCTTAGCTATAGGTGGTTCATCGTCCTCATTGTCTTTGACGATTGTGTAGTATTCTTTCTCGTAGTCCCCTGTCATCTGGACACATCTGCTTCTCTTCCGACGTCCCAATGTTCTTGTTGGCTCACTCTCAGGTGGATACGGTAGTTTCATTCCCTCCACTTTGGCTATTCGTGTTTCGCTGTCTTCTGCCAACTCCGTAAAGTAGATGGCATCTTGGAGATGCATCTCGGACTTATCGAATGGGGCCCTGGTGGCTAGGATCCTTATCGATTTCCCTCAGTATTTGACTTTGATGCACTGGTGGTATGTTGAGGGGACAAGAGCAAGATCATGGATCAATGGATGCCCCAAGATAGCATGGTAGCATGTTCTTCCCTGAATTACTTGGAATTCTTGCATTATGGTAAGCAGGTCAATCGCTACCTGTAATTCGATGGATCCCTCGGTGATGAACACGTTCCGATTGAAGTCGGTTACCTCCAGAGGCAAACCTTTGATGTCCTCTTTTCAAACATGCATTAATTCTAGTGTGTGGATCGAAATGAGGTTAACAGAACTTCCTGGGTCAACCATTGGTCTTCTCATGTCGAAACCCCTATCTTCACCATGATGTATAGGGGTCTGTTATGGTGGGGATCAGCAACCAACATGTCGTCTGCTGTGAACTCAACACTGCTACGGTTGCGGCTATACGGTTGTAGGGGTGCTGGAATACTTTGGCCAGTGCCTTGATGGCCAACTTCTGTATTGTTGTGTTAGCCCCCTGTTTGGTGAAGAACTGCCATAGCTCATCGCTTTGCTCCACTTTCTCTATTTGGGCATCATCCTAGTACTGTCCGGACGCTCCTACTAGGCTAGGTCTTTCTTTACAAACTATTCTAACTTTACCTTTTGTGCAAATATCCTTCTCAAGGTGAAACGGTCCATGAGGTCATGATGTGGTGTCTGATGATAGTTGCTCCACCTTCCTCCACACTTGTCCTTCTCTGGGTCTACTCTTGGTGGTGGTGGTGGCAAACTGATGACCCTGTCTTCTACTAGCTTGTTCATGATCATGATTACTTCCTCTCTTGTGCAGGGGAAGGGAGGAGGTGGTGGTGTGTCTCTCATTCGTTCCTGTTGTATGGTGATGTGTCCTTGATGATTTGCGTTTTTCACTCCGCGCATCTCCAGAGTTGGCTGAAGGTTTCAACTTTGATATTTTCGATGCTGATTCTATATGTAGGGAGGATACCTTGAACGCACTATTCGAAAAAGCTTCTTTCGGTGGTGTGCTCATCGAAGACAAAGTGGGTGAATTTCTGGAACCTCATGACGTAGGCCAAAAGGTCCTCTCCCTGTCCTTGCTCTACATTTTGTAGATTGGCCATTGTCAATTTCCTTTCCCAGGTGAATCATTTTGATAGGAACTTCTTAGCCAGTTCACCCCATGAATTGATGCTCCCAGGGGCGAGACTCACGAACCATGTGTAGGCCGGGTCAATTAATGATTTTGAAAACTCTCATACCTTAAGATCTCCATCGAGAGCAAATGAGTTGAGGATGTCTTCGAATTTGCTGATGTGCTCTTGCGAGCTGCCTCTCTATCCATCGTACTAGGGCCACTGCTGGGGAGAGGAGTACCCGACATGGTAGGGTTTGTATAGGATGCCATTAGAGTATGGTTTTTTCAAGATGGTTGAATCCTGCGCTCGATTTCGGCTTTCAACAACTGGCCCTTAGACATATTATCTCAACTCGTCTCGATTGAGTGGGGTTTCCATTGTTGGATCAGTGTAGGGGGAAGTGTGAAGCTGGTGGACTCGCTGGTATGCTGGTGGGAGGTCAGTCTGGGCCTAAGCCTGGTTGACTCTGTTGGGTTGTGTGGGGATAATAGGAGTTGGATTGGAAACATGGCGGCTAGGATTAAGGTTCGAGTTAGGATTGGAATTCGAGACACCAGGGATAGTGATGGTGGGGGTCTACTTAGCTTGGGCTGAACGGTTGAGTAGGATCTGGAAGGCGCTCCTTGTTTCTTCCATGTTCCGCTCAAGTTTCCTGAACTGTTCCTCGAAGCACTCCTCGAACCCGTAGACCTTGTTTGACAAGATATGGATATCAGCCTGGAGGGGTGTTTCCATCTCCAGTTGGTTTTTAATTTCAGGGTTAGTGCTTTCTTGGATGTTGCTCTGTTCCTTGGGGATGGTGGTAAAGTTGATCCTTCTTGAGGCCATTCTTCATGGTCAAACATGTAACCAGATATTTTACTGTAGGATGGGGATATGAGGCTAAGTTGGGAAGCAGTCTCTTTGAAAGACGAAGAGTGAAGGAATGGAAAGATCCATCGTATGGACGCCCGGATAATGCCGAATAGAATGGGCGAATTTCAAAAATTTCTTTCCTTCCTACAACTAGGAATCGCCTTCCCTATTTTAGAAAACTAATTTTCAAGGATCAATCTTGAATAAAAAACCAAACCACATCTGAAACAAAATAGTAGAAGAGGGAAATACCTGATACGGAGAATTAGTATCCCCCAACGAAGGTGTTCACGCCCAGAAAAGTCACCAAAGACTTCTCCCACTGAAGATGGCGCAGTGTAGGACGGAGCAGAATCAGCAATGTTCTTCGCAAGAACTGGATCCTTCACAAGAACCCACTGGACGGCAGGTGAGCACAACTTCTTTTCAATTCTTTCACAAAGAACTGAAACCAAGAACGTTTTTTGATGTCTCCCACGTGAGTGGAGACGAACTGCTAATGGCGGCGGCGGCAGGAAGGAGGCGGCAGAGAGAAATTGGCGCAGTCTCACTGTATGCTGATTTCTCTCTTCTATGTTGTGTTTGTATCTCAAATGAGTGTAGTTTTGAAGCTGTCACCCCCTCCTCCTTTTATAACCCTAAAGGGATCAGCTCCTAATCCTATTAGGAGATGTTGATCCCCTTAAGTGATAAGGTAGAGACCTTATCTGATATGCAGATCATGATCAGCCCTCCTAATTTAATTAGGAGTTTCCAGTTTTGAATCATATTCAAATTTGGACTCTTACTGAGTGGATAGGGACTTTCCCTTATCCTTTAAGGCTGGTCTACATCTCAGATTCGCCCCATTCAAGCCAATTCTAATTAGCCCAATTTGAGTTGGGCTTTTGGCCCATTAAACGCATGTGCTCACTTAAGCCTTCCAAATTACTGCCTAGTTGGGCTTTCTCTGTGTGGCGTGGAACCCAAACGTTGATCTACACATCAGCCACGAGGGTCCGGCCCAGCTTCTATCACAAGGCCTAGCCGAATTCACTGGAAAGCCCAGTGAACCCCTTGATTCCATCATATGGACTCTATGGGCCTGACATTTACACTAAGTGGTCCTTCGGCCAAGCCACCTTGTAACACCTAAGGACTGTGGGCAGATGCAAGATTAGCCCATCAGGTTTAACCCTCAATGGCCTTACACTTAACCTCTCAGCCCATAATGATCAAACACTGCCCGACAAGGGAGGACCTCTCCCCCGACTACAAGGTACGGTGCTGCACTCTCCTCTTACATGGACCCCGGGGATTAAAACCTTTTGCAAACAACTTCGGAAACCTATAGTATATATATTATATAAATATATTTTGCAAAACAAAATTTCAACGATTGAAATCAACTGCTGGCAGTTTTGGTTTCCATTAGAGAGAGTGCATTTCCCCGCTCATTACCTTTGTCCGACAAAGGGGCTGATCCTGTCACTATGATCACCCACTCAGATGGGTTCATGAATCATCTCAACATACCCAGGTTTTGACCCCCCTCTAAGGGTCTCACTGATTGGCATATCAAAGATGGCCCAATCCGCCTCCCAGTGCGGTACCATAATCGAGTCTAGGGGTCAGGTGTAACATTCCAGTTTTGCCCATTAATTGCCAAGGTCCAGGGCAACACTGGAATTCTAGTCCAGTTCAAGGTCTCAAGATGATCCCACATTGCATGTACCTCGGGTCTCACCCTGGTGGCAGAGACATGCCACCCCAACCGACTTGGTGGCACATCAGTGTCAGCCTTATCAGGATAGGTCTCCCCAGACCGACTCACTAGCTGTGAACGTTCTAAACCAACACAAGTCTCATAAGTGTCTGGTTTAAGGGTATTACACAGAAACACACCACATAACATGAATCAAATATGCACTTTATTCATTTACAATAAATGTCATAAGTACATCAAATTGATTGGAGCTAAGGGCATACAAAACTGTCTAACAAAGAGAAGCCTCGAAGGTGAAGGGAAGTGAAAGTCTTTTGGTAAGAGGGTCTAGGGAATGAGAAGGTTGTGGATACTCGAGAATACCGGTGACAAATGATTAGGATCGGATGAGTTCTAATGTGAGGAGGATCTCTATTTATGGAGGAGGTTTCCAGATCCTAAAAGGTAGGAGATTAAGATATTTGCTCTGTATCAGGGAAGGGAATATTCGATTTGCTGTCAATTATCAGGTGCGCTACTGAGGTATCGCCATGTGTTTCATGAGGATCTTCTCAAGGATTGGCTTTCCCTATCCTTGAGATTCCTTATTGCTCACATGTGCTATTACCTTTTTGTCCATCACAACTAATCCTATGTGGCAACGGTGATGTCATCGTTCGGTGGTTGGTATTTCATCAGTTTTACATAGCGGCTTGCAAAGCCCTTTGCCATCTTGGATTCGCATCTGTTTGGGCACATGCGAGCCTCACTGTGGGCTCGACCTACTGCCTTTTCTATCCTGTTATCCAAAGCGGTCTTGCAGGTTGTGAGTTCATTGCACATTATAGCTGGTGTGGCTTCATCGCACACTTAGGTGTGTTTGGGTCTCTTGGATGGGTCTTTCTGAGGTTTATTTAGGTTTGGGCATTAACTGAACTTGGTGAGCTGCGGGTTTTTTGCAGCTTTGCTTAAAGTCTTGAGGGTTCATCGCATAGGTGGCGGTGTACCACAAGTTCATCACAGCATTGGGGTTGATTGCAAGCTGCTCGTAAGTGCTTCTGTGGTATTACTCTTGGTGTTTGAGTGTTCTTTGAGGGTCTGGGTGAGTTGTACACACCTACAGGAGGTGTGTGATGGAAGATGAAGAAAGAGTTTGTCTTTTGCTCCGTTGAAGGCCAAATTTGGATGAGTTAGATGCCCATTCTTGATGAGATTTTTGGTGTTGTTAAGGAGATAAGAATCTCACTCCACTTTGGACTGATCATCTTCTTCTTCTTCTCACAATTTCATATTTATAGTAATTTGATGAGATCTGAACTTTTTTTTTTTTGTTGAAATCCACCTTTCATTTGGTGATGTTGTTGCTGTAGTTGTGAGCCAATGATTTTTCCTTGATGATTGTTAACCTCTAGTTTCAAATAGAGAGGACTATTGTACCTTATTAATTTTTTTCTGAATTGGTTGAAGACTTTTACGGATCATATGGATTGGGTTTGTCAACCTCTTTAAATATGGATTCCCTAGTACACTTTTTCCTTTATGTGGAAAATGATTATTACAAACTTGCATAGAAGACCATCAACAACACCCGTTAGAAGAAGTGAATTGTTACAAATTCAAGAGCTAGAAGGGCTAGGAGTAGACTAAAAAGGACATGAGTAAAAGTAATAAAAAATGATTCAAGCACTAATATTTTTACAGTAGATATGGCTTTAATAGAACAGATTGGTGAAACAGGGCTCATATATGTCCAGAACCATCAGAGTGAGCTATGCATTGTAAATCATTATCCAAGCAGTTAAATGAGCATAAGCCTGGCAATTTCATCAATTTTAGCAAATCTTTAAAAGATCTATTACATACAGAAATGTAACAACTAGAAGTGAGGCCTGGCTGACCTTCAAATGAAGGAAAATGAAGAACATTTCCTTTAATAAAAAAGGGCCTTTACCTAATTTGGTCCAAGCTATCCAGGAGGGTCTTGGGAGGGGTATGCTATACAGACCTAACCTTGAGCATATTTTTCGAAAAGTTACCACACTCAAACTTGGACCTAATTTTTCATAAATGCCAGCCTCAGATTAGACCACTTGACCAAGCAGTGACCTCTGAAGATCACCTTCTTTAATATTTACAAAGAATGTTTTGACAGTTACATGCACATATATGCTAAAATGCAAAGAGCATCTGAGATAACTTCTCATGGCATTCTTAAACTAATCCATACAGCTACATGCAAACTTATGCAGAGCATTGCATATTTCAGGAGAAACTGAAACCATTTGGATGACAATCAATGTTGAATATTGCAGCAATAGCATTTGTGAATGTAATTTCGATTATAGAGCCAGTTATAACTCAATCTAACTGCTCTTCCTCAAACATGCAAAATGCTGAAAGTAGGTTGAATAAAAGCAAATGAACTAGTAAAATAAGAATAAGCAGAGGAAAAAGTCCACAAACAAAAGTGAAAATAAATCCAACAATTTATTTCAGGTGAATGGACAATTTGCAAATAATTGATAAATAAAATTTTTTGATATGTATTTACGTGCACTATATTTACAGATTCTGAATAAATACAATCAAGCCTTGGAGACTACAGGAAGAGAAATTTGGCATAGCAGGGGACTCTCTCCTCTGTTGACTTGCGTGGTTCAAAACCTGATGTTTGTTCAAAAATAGGACTTGTTCTGATAGGAGACCCTCCAGTTATCTGATGAGATGCCACTGCAGGACTCTTGGAGCACCACTAATGCTCAAATCCAGGTGGTATATCAGGAATGGCGCTTGTGCCAACAGTAGAAAAAAAAAAAAAAACTTAACTGATTAAATTTAAAAGAAGTACTAAGTTACATGAGATGATATACAACAAAATAAAAGAACCAAAAATCAGAGCAATAGTAGGGAACTCGATCAACCGAGACAAAGCTGCATATCTTCTGGGACACCTGTTATACTCAAAACCTGGTGGTTTTTCAGGAATGGCATCTTTACTTAGAGCAGGCAACATAATTGACTGAGAGGCCACCTTATTTCTTCTGAGAGTCCTGTTACGCTCAAAACCTGGTGGTTCATGAGGAGTATTTGTGCTGATACTGATAAGACAATGCTCAATGAATTGATTCTCTGCTGCAAATCCAGAATACCAGTTACACTCAAAACCTGAGGGTTTTGAGTGAATAGTGATACCAGGTGGTTCGGCACAGAGGGAAGTCAAACACCTGTCTTGGAGATTTAACAAACTCAAATTTCTCTGTTTCCACTTCATCATCTTCATCATCAACTGCTACAAATGGATGTAATAGTAGCATATCTGCAGTCCATCGTAGAGACTCATTTCTAGTTAAACACAAGCTGAGGAAATCCTTACCTTCAATGGACAACTCCTCTGGTATCTTAGGCACAACGGGTTTGAAACCAATCTCATTCAAGAATATATCCACATCAGTATCGGGAGGAAAATCCCAGGCAGTCTTACCGGTTATCATATTTATGACAGTGCAGCCAAGAGCCCATATATCAGAGCAAGGCTCATACACACAGAAGCTAATCGATTCAGGTGCTGCATACAGAGGCGTGGTCCTCAACATCATCCCATCCTTCCTGCAGAGCATATCTTCTCCAACCCTCTTAGAGAGCCCGAAATCGGCAATCTTGACAGAACTCCTCCCCTTAGAAGACGAGCTGGGCACGAGCAGAAGGTTCTCTGGCTTGATATCGCAATGAACAAATCCACACTTGTGAATATGACTGAGCCCTGTGAGGATTGAGCGCGTGTAGCGCCTGACTTCCGATTCCGGCAACCCCCCACCAGAACACACTATCCGGTCATATAAACTGCCTCCAGAAGCGTACTCAAGCAACAGATTGTAGATGGTGAAACCGTCCTCAACGGTGACATCCTCGCCATAGCAGTGAATAACTTGTCGGCAGTCTTGGAGTTGGGTAAGAATCTTTCTCTCCTCCCGAATCGATCCAGATTCAGAGTATTCAGACGATTTCACAGCTATAACAGGCGGCAAGAGATGGTGGTTGGTTTCGGCCAATGAAACAACACCGTAGCTTCCTTAGCCGATGGTTTTTCCTCTAATCCATGTCGCCTTCTCCATCTTCGAGATCATGTTTCTCTCTGTGTAAGTCTCTTTGCTCTGTTTTCTTCTTTTCTGTAGCAGAAAGCATAGTTTCGATAATCTGGGACTCGCGTAATCGCTTTTACGCAGCAGAGAAAGCTTACACAGTTAGGAAACTCTTCAACAAGCTCGGCAGTTACGTTCTGCCCACGACAGTATTTGGGCGGGAGAAATGCTTATCCAGAAGCCAGATTAAGATCAAACCGGATGGTCAGACCATTACATCTATGGAATCGGCAGTTTGACTTGGTCAATCTTTGAATGGGCGTTGTTAACTCTAATAATATTTATGGGTTTATGCTTATATTAACGTAAAATACTAAAATAGTTTTAAAAGATAATCTGGGTTAGCTTTTTTTTTGCAATTTTTTTTTTTTTATTTTGAGTGAGTCAAATGGTCTAACTGTCCAAGCATATGGGTGAACCATTCAACTTGTGGCCCAATGACCAAACCAGTATGGTTCAACATTCGGTTCAAATATGGCAACATGGTTTTGATGAAAGGTTAACAAGTAGTGTGAGAATTGAATGCAAAACTAAAATTTAGGTATTTTAGTTATACTTGGCCTGGGATTTCTGTGTTAGAATCCTATTCAAAGTTTGAAACTAAAATTTAGGTCTCTCTCTCTCTCAGCTAGTCCAACCACGTCACTGAAATTAAAATTTTTATTAGCTTTATTGGTTGTACTTGGACTTGGATTTCTCAGGCAAGAGTGTCTCCTAGTCCAAGAGTTTGAAACTAACTACTAATAAGACATTCATTCTCTCTCATATAAATCTATTATTGTCCAAATAATTTTAATTCTATTTTAATTTGGATTGTTTTTTGTTATTTCTCCTCACTTTTCCCTCGTTCTTTTAAAACTTTTAGGCTGCTTTTGGAAATGATGCAAATAAGTGTGAATGCAAATATGTAGAGTGTAAAACAGTCTATATAAATTGCAAAGTTGGGTTAGTTTTGCACCAACATATTTACCTTCTTACCAAATAGGTTTTTAGCTGTAATGGATGCAAATACGAATTCCAATAAAGAATATGCCTTTTTTTTATCAAAAGCCCACTTGAATGCAAATTTACTTCTTTTTTATTGCTGTACTTTTACATCTTATTATCAATGTAAATTTGTATTGGAAAATGTGTTTTCTGTTATTTATCAATGCATAAATGTAATGTTGCCAAACACAGGCAAAAATGAACGAGAGTGCAAATTTACCCTGAACCTGGATTTACACTCCATTTGCATCGTTTCCAAATGCAGCATTAGGGAAGGGCAATTCTTGGTAATATTCTTTATTTTTCCTATTTGGCATCAAGATATCAATATCATTTTACAATTTTAGTTTATGAGATAAGGGTGTCAATGTAAATTGTCCTTAAAGAAGATTGACTTTAAGTAATGAATCGGTTGGGGAGGTAAGATGACACATATTAGAGGGAATTTGGCTCAGTTTGGAAGGAGTACAAATACAAGTATGTAGAGTGCAAAACCTTACATTTTGTATTATTTTGTATGTATTTTGTACTGTACATGTATTTATACTACTTCCAATTTGAGCCTTTAGAATTTTAGGTGAAAAACAGAAAAGGTATAGGATTAGGAAAGCTAATGACAAGCAGATGTGGGTTGTGAATTTGATTATAGGAATGGCAATTTTCCTCATCCCCATTGAGTACCTAGCTTCCCTAACTCGATCGGGTTGAGGATGGGGAGTGAATTCTCCACCCCCTCCCGACCATAATTGTATATATTAAATTTATAAAGATATAATATTATTTATATTATTTATGAAATTATTTATATCAAAATATATTTGAAATATTTTTATATTTTAAAAATTGCCCTTATTTTAATTAAATCTATTTTTTAAAAAACAATTTTAATTTAGAAATTTTGGGAATTCAAGTCCTTGATAGGGAACCCATCTCCATTGGGGATCAAGGATGGAAGGTCATTTTTATGCCCAATGAGGATCAAAGTCGGGGACAGGGAATTGAATGCCTTTATGATTCAATGAAGATAAATGCAAGTTAAATACCATAAATGTTGGACTTAACGAGTGGGAATTGAATGCATTGAATATCTTATAATTAGCTCTTTTCAACTCATTTAATATCAATAACTGATTGTCCTATTCGGCCTCATTTTTTATCAATAAGTTCAAATATGGGGGGGTAAATTTTTGTTCTTAGAAAATTTCAAAAATATTTTTAAGGCTATTTGTGCTTTTTAAAGTAGTATAGATTTGGAAACATCAGAGAATGTTTAAGTCAATTTCGAAAACCTTTGTTTAAAGTCTTTTACCCTAAAAATAATTACTAAAGGATCATTTAATAACAACTGAAATTGCTTAACTGAACAACTTATTGCTTTATTTTTTTATGGATAAAATAATTAAATAATAAAATATTCAAGGGTATAGTAATCTACCCAACTCCAACTATGGCCGTTAAGAAGCATTACGAAGCCCACCTCTATAAAAGTTTATTCACTAAAAAGACAAAGCAATAAGCTTTTCAATTCAGACACTTGAGTTATTATCAAATGCCCTCAATAGACTTAAACTTATAACTCTTTTAGCAAACATACAACGTCAAATCAACTTTACAATATAAATTTGAATAAGATAACCTATGTTAAGATTGGAATCCGGTTTGAGTCTAAGATGAAATGGATATCATTTGTGATGGTGCGCGATCTGGTAGCTCCCTGTTGGAGGATAGATCGGACTACTTTACCCAGTGTGGACATTCTGATGCTTAAGTCAACAAACTGGAGTTTTTTGAGAGATAGGAAGCAAGAGAGCTTAAGTGCTAAATTGTGCATACCTTATGAGGTTGGAGGTGAGGCCCTTATATAGGCGGGCTGCCGTGAGCCTCACGAAATGCTTCTGGGATCTCTGGCCCATTTGGTTCAAAGGTGGTTTCACACATGGAGAGGGACTCCGTGCAAGCAAGTAATGTTTATCCAATCCTGCCCAAAGTGAGTGGGCTGATAGCTAGCTCTACCAACGTGGCATTATGATCCTGGGGAATTCGGAGGTGATAGTCTATTTAAGGGAGAGGTCGCTCGGCACACTAGGCAGGTCGCCTCTTACGCCGACTTGAGGTCCTACCAAGTTGTTTGCAGTTCAGCCTACCGAGGTGGTGCCGAGGTCGCTGAAGTGTCCGAAGTGGTCTACTTACGTGGTGTCGAGGTGTCACTCTACTGTTCTACAATGCCATGTGTTGCAATATCATTGGATGACCAAATTATCCCTCATCAATTGCCCCCCAACTCCCAAGTTTGGTGTGGTTAGTCCGGTGAGAGAGCAGTTTTAAACCGAGATGATTTGGTCTAACTTTCATCCTCGTTTGTGGTCTGACCGATGGCTTGGGATCTAGTTGGTTCAGTTGGTCTAGCCTAGGCATAAGGTAGCATACCAGGACGTGTAAATGCCATGCAACCATTAGCTCGCACGGACATAAAAAATGCACTAAATTGATTTCACCTCGGAATATGAATTGTCACACCCCTACAAATCATTAGACCCAACTGATCTCAACCGTCTATAGTTCAGTTCATCCGTCTATAAAATAGGACCCTCAATGGCCCATTTCTCTTGTCCCTATATTTTTGGTGAGATTATGGAGCTTGGTGTTGTTGGAGTGATCAGTGTTATCGGCGAAGTCGGTTTATTCATCCTAGGTGATCCCTTAGTTTTGTTTCATTCATAATGTCTGATAGTGAGTCTGGAGAAGAGAGGGGTCCGTGCTTCTAGGCCAAGGAAGGGACCTTGGCTCAAGAATGACGAGGTTCTCACAAGAGGGCCTCGTCTTCCCATAGGGCTAACGCACCAGACCAGTTTGGTTCCACGAAGCTCTCTACTGAGAATGTTTATGATCTCTTAGCTTGATATAAGATTCTAAATCAGTTCAGATATTCCCTTCCCTTGGGCAGTACCTGTTGGAGCACGAGGAAGATGAGACCGTTGTCTTCAAGGAGGCCTTGAAAGTGGGTCTTCAATTCCCCCTTCATCCACCTATCCCCGAGGTGTTGAACTATTATAACATTAGCTTAGGTCAGGTTCATCCCAACTCCATTAGGACCCTGGTTGGCATCATCTCCTTTTGTCACCATGTCAGCTTCCCCTAGATGTTAGGACCTTCACTGGCATATGCTACATAAATAAAAAAGCATCCAATACTCCTGAGATGTACAGTTCTTACTTGTCTTACTGCCCTGGGTGTAACTTACTAAACAGCTTCCCCTCCAAAGTACCAACCAAGAAGAGGAAGTATTTCTTCCTTGACCAATGTAATAGATGGTCGTTCTTCATGACCTGGAGAGAGGGAGTGAGGGGCACTAGGGAGGAAACTCTGAGTGAGAGAATGCAAGCAAGAGTGCAGGTCCTAGTGGACTAGAAGTCTATGTTGAGTGAGTACTTGGCCTAAGAGAAGCTGATCCAAGTCAGGCTGAGTCCTTCGGGTAGGTCATCATCTCAGGCTTGGGCATTTTCTTTTTCTTCTTCACTTTCTTTTCTTTTTATAGTTTGACTCACCCTTAAATTTTTCATGCAGAAGACATGTTGAGCATGCCATCAAGATGAAGGTGGCTCAACAGGAGGCACCTCAGGTTGTTTCTCTAAAGACTGCCATGTGAAGTGTTGCTGTGATTGTGCTAGTAGTCGACCTAGTCAAGGGAGATCAGCTAGAAAGGACGTCACTAGAGATTGAGGTTGTCCGTACATCCAAGGAGCCCCTTTCCACCACCTGAGACCGAGGAGGCCAGTGGTTCGAACGCCAAGACCGATCTTAATGAGAGGCACACAATTATGGACTTCTAGACTGCCCTGGTGAAGAGCAAGGAGGTTGTCTTTCCTGAAGAGGTTGCAAGGCTTAATAAATCACGTCCTAGTGAACTCGGTAGAAAGCTTATGCGTTCCTTCATGGTGGTATGTTCCCAAACTTCCTGTTGTATTCATTTTGATCTTCATTCTAGACTTATTTCCTTTTTTTCTCTTTTGTAGGCGAACACTTTGGCGGAAGTGACGGAGTATAGGTCCTGAATTAAGCGGACTATCCATCTCATCGATGACCTTAAGGATAAGTTCGTGGTGGAGTGGGGTCACACTGCAGACCTGACGAGGGAGGTCGAGAAGCTAACCGAGGAGCTCAGGCTCAAGGACCAACAATTATAGGAGAAAGATTTTGAACTTACCGAGCGACAACCAACGTTTCTCAACGATGCCTATGCTGTCGAGGTTCGTGCAGTTGAAGTGTTCAAGACTTTGCCCAACTTCTTAAAGGAAAAGGAGGACTTTGGTTCTAGTGCTTTTCATAAGGGATTCAAACTGTGTTGGATGCTAGTGGCTTTGGTGTGCCCATAGTTCAACCTCAACAAAATAAAGTCCTCAGCATGCACTAACGAGATGATGGGTTGAGTTGATTAAGAGCCTGACTTTGAGGAGGAGGAGGACGAGGTCGATGTGGTCAGTAGTGGTGCGGACAGTGGATCTAATGCCGGCATGGAAGGTGTGGGGGTAGACAAGCCCCGGAATGTTTGACTTTTTGCCCCATTTCTTGGACCCCCATGTATATAAGTTGTATGTCAAGCCTCAGAGCTCGGCTTCCTTTAATTTTTTTTGAGTAGCAATGTACTCTTTCATTCTTCCATTTAATGGAATAGACTTTTTATATATACTGTGCCCTTTTTACTGCCTTATACTTTCAGTTACTAGAAAATAGGTTGTCTTAGAAACGCAATCTGAGGCGTCAAAGTAACAAGGTGCACGAGTTGCCTAGGTGCCAAAGCGACTACACTCATAATTTTGATTGTCAAAACAATGCCAAGTTGTCAAATTGTTGATGTATTCTGAGGTCGACGTAGGGGGCCTTAGAGCTAAAAGTAGTTTGGCTTCCCCTTGTGTATAACTTAGCCAAAGTGCTCATATCGTAGATTGACTAGACTAGGTCATCGGGGCGGGTGGTCTCAGTTTTCACACTTAGTATAATTTGAAATCTTTGTGGATGTAGCTCGAAACTTCCGAAATCTTCATAGATAATATCTCTTTAGGTTGTTGACGTTCCATGCACGGGGTACTTGCCTCCCCTCCAACGTTTTGAGCTTGTACGTACCCTCACCAATTACCTTGAAAACTCTATAGGGGCCTTTCTAGTTCAAACCTAGCTTTCCCACACTGGGCTCAGGTACCATAACCTTCCTGAGTACTAGTCGCCAACTCAAAATTGGCATTTCTTAACTTGGGTGTTATAATATCAAGCTACTTATTGCTAGTATGCCGCCATTCGAATATAGGCTAAGTCACGAACTTCTTCCACTAGGTCGAGGTTAGTTCGTAGATTGTCCTTGTTAGCCTCCTCATCGTACATCTCAGACCTCAAGGTCGACACCTAGATCTCAGTTGGGATGATAGCCTCCATCCCATACGTTAGGTTAAAAGGAGTCTCCTTGGTTACCGTCTTGATAGTAGTTCGGTAAGCCCAAAGGACACTGGACAACTCATCCACCCACAAACCCTTAGATTGGGAGAGTCGAGCTTTGAGTCTATAGAGTATCACCCTATTCGTCACTTTGGCCTAACCGTTTGCTTGGGGATGGGCTACCAAGGTGAAGTTCTATTGGATTCCCATATTTACACAGCAGTTCTGGAACTTGATGTCTTCAAATTGATTCCCGTTGCCCAAAATCAGTACCTTGGGGAATTTGAATCTATAGACAATGCTCTTCCAGAAAAGTTCTGCACGTTCCAAACTGTGTTGAATACCAACGGCTCGGGTTCCACCTACTTCGTGAAGTAATCGCGATGACCAAGAACCTCATCTACCCGGTTGCAGGTGGAAAGGGACTGGTTATAAATATATCCCCCACTATGCAAATGGCCATGGGCTGATAAGGTACCTTAGGTCAGCATCGGGCTGATGTTGTATGTTAGCATGCCACTTGCACTTCTCACACTTCTGAACTAATTCAAGCATGTCTCCTTTCATCATAGGCTAGTAGCCTTGTTGTAGTGCTTTTTGGGCGAGTGCCCTACTCGCCAAGTGTCCTCCATAGAGACCTTCTTGGATCTCGTGTAGCACCTGGTTTGCTTCAGTTGGGCGCAAGTAGTACAGGTAGGAAAGCGTGAATGACCTACGATACAGTTGTTCACCAATGATTACATAGCGAGCTGACTACCACTTTACCCTCTGAGCTACATTGCGCTCTATAGGTAAGATCCCGTAGCACAGATAATCAACAAACAGGTCCATCCAGCTCGACTCTACATCCATAATAGGAGCGACCTCTTCTGCCACCATTTCTCTGTTAGGTCTTGGTAGTTCCTCAATGTAGACCGTTCTTCTTGTAGTGTCCACCACACCAGTCATTTTACTGTTAGACAGTGTATCCCCTTAGCTCCAATCAGAATGATGTACATTATGACATTTAATGAAAATGAATAAAGTACATATTTGATTCATGTTATTATGGTGTGTTTCTGTGTAATACCCTTAAACTGGACACTTATGAGATTTTTGTTAGTTTAGAATCTTCATAGTCGTTGGATAGATCGAGGGAGATTTATCATGCCAAGGCTGGCATTGATGTGCCGCCAAGTTGGTTGGGGTGGCTTGTCTCAACTGCCAGGGTGAGACTTGAGGTACATGTAGTGTGGGTTTTCATGAAACCCTGAACCAGACCAGAATTCCAGTATTGCCTTGGACCTTGGAGATAGATGGACAAAACTGGAATGTTACACCTGACCCCTAGACTCGATTATGATACTGCACTATGTGTCAAATTGGGCTATCTTTGATATGCCAATCAGTGAGATCCTTAGAGGGGGTCAAAACATGGGTATGTTGGGACAGTCCGAGAATTCATCTGAGTGGGTGATCATAGTGACAGGATCAGCCCCTTTGTCGGACAAAGTGAATGATCAGGGATGCACTCTCTCTGATGGAATCCAAAACTGCCGGCAGCCGATTTCTACCGTTGAAATTTGTTTTGCAAAATATATTTATATAGAGATATACATATATATTATGGTTTCAAAATGTTTGCAAAAGGTATTAATTCCTAGGATCCATGTGAGTAGAGAGTGCAACACTGTACCTTGCAGCCGAGGGAGAGGTCCTCTCTTGTTGGGCAGTGATTGATCGTTATGGGTTGAGAGGTTAAGTGTAAGACCATTGAGGGTAATACCTGATGGGCTAATCATGCATCTGCCCACAGTCCTTGGGTTTTTATAAGGTGGCTTGACCCAAGGACAATTTAGTGTAAATGTTGGGCCCATTAAGAGCCCATGGTGATGGACTCAGGGGTTCACTGTCTCGTACAGTGAATTCGGTCAGGCCTTGTAACAGAGGCTGGGTTGAACCCATGTGGCTGATGTGTACATCAAAGTTTGGGTTCCACGCCATACAAGGACATCCAACTAGGCAGCAGTTTGGAGGATAAGTGAGCACATAGACTTAATGGGCCTAAAGCCCAATTCGAACTGGCTTAATTAGATTAATTAAAGATGGGCGATTCTGGGATTTAGATCAACAGATAGGATAAGGGATTGTCCCTATCCATTCAGAGAGTCCAGATCCAAGTAGAGATTTAGATCTGGAAACTCCTTATTAGATTAGGAGGGCTGATCTTGATCTGCAGATAAGATAAGGGATTATGCTTATCTCTTAAAGAGAGTCTAGATCCAAATACAAGATTTGGATTACGAAACACCTAATGGGATTAGGAGAACCTCTCTTTAAGGGTATAAAGAGAGGAGAAGGGAGAACCCCAAATCATCCTTCAGTCTTTCTAATACAAGAGAGAAGATAGCATACTGTTGGACTGACGCCATCTTTTGCTCTTTTCTTCTCTTGCTATTATCGCCTTTTCCAATTCGATCTCCACCTGTAGGAGCGATCAAGAAAGGGTTCTTGATATCACCTTTTGGCAGAAAAGGTGATCTGAAGTCATGCTCACTTGCCCTCCATCAGATTCTTGGTGAAGAATCAGGTTCTTGCTGAAGAGCCATCCTACTGATTCTGCTCCACCCTATGCTGTGTCATCTTTAGTGGGAGCAGTCTTTGGTAATCTCCTTGGGTGTGAACACTTTCGTTGGGGTTTACTACTACTCCGTATCAGGTATATCCCTCTCCCACATGGGAGAGAGAGAAATTATTGAAATTTCGCCCTACCTTCCTGCAGGGTTCGGCCATCCATATGATGGATCTCTCATCCCTTCATTTACAATAAAAGTTTATTCACTAAAAAGACAAAGCAATAAGCTTTTCAATTCAGACACTTGAGTTGTTATCAAATGCCCTCAATAGACTTTAACTTATCTCTTTTAGCATACATACAATGCCAAATCAAGTTTGCAATATAAATTTTAATAAGATAACCTATGTTAAGATTGGAATCCGATTTGAGTCTAAGATGAAATGAATATCATTTGTGATGGTGCGTGATTTGGTAGCTCCCTACTGGAGGATCACTCAAATGTCGGACTAGGTAGGTTGCTTGGTCGAGCTGCAAAGAAAAAGACAAGATCAGAGTACCTGGGCTACTTTACTTGGTGTGGGCACTTCGATGCTTAAGTCAACAAACTGGAATGTTTTTTTGAGAGGTTGGAAACAAGAGAGAGCTAGAGAGCTTATGTGCTAAATTATGCATACCTTATGAGGGTGAGGCCCTTATATAGGCTGGCTGTTGTGAGCCTCTCGAAATGCATTAGGGATCTCTAGCCCATTTGGTTCAGAGGTGGTTTCACACCTGGAGATGGACTCCGTGCAAGCAAGTATTGTTTATCCAACCCCGCCTGAAGCGAGCGGGCTGATAGCCAGCTCTTCCAATGTGGCATCGTGATCCCGGGGAATTTGGAGGCAATGGTCTATTTAAGTGGGAGGTCGCTCAGCACACTAGGCAGGTTGCTAACCGGAGTGATGTTAGATTGATGGAAGCAGGTCTCCTCTTACGCCGACCTAAGGTCCTACCAAGCTGTTTGCAGTTTAGCCTATCGAGGTGGTGCCGAGGTCATTGAAGTGTCTGAAGTTATCTGCTTAAGTGGTGCCGAGGTGTCACTCTGTTGTTCTACAATGCCACATGTTGCGGTATCACTAGAGGACCAAATTACCCCTCATCAATTTGCAATTAAGATTGTCAATGTATTTGAAAGTTTGAAACTTGAGTGCCCAAAGGGCTGAAGTGGAGTAGCTTTTGGCTTTCCAAAGTGGGTCCAACACCAGACTTTAAGTTTTTCATTTGAAATATATTTGTTCTAAAGTCCCTTGTGGCCAAGATATCATTGTTTCATTGCTTATTTCTTGAAATACCATAGATTATTAGTTGCATCACGGCATAACACATATCAAGCATAGAAATAATATATTTTATTTAAAAATAATTAACTTCTCATTTGCATTATATTTATTCCAAAGTTCGTTATGGAATCAAAGTCCCTTGTGGCATCAAAGCCCCTTGTGGCAAAGAATTCCTTTATCTTTTAGCTAATCATATTAATCTTCCACCCTATGGCATAGAAACCAATGTTTGATCCGTTAATGTATTTATTTGAAAGTCCGTTGTGGCATCAAAATTTCTCGTGACCAAGAAAATCCTTAATCTTTTAGCTAACAATATTTGATCAGTCAATGTATTTGTTCTAAGGTTCGTTGTGACACCAAATCCCCTCGTGGCATTAAAGTCCCTTGCGGCACCAAAGTCCCTCGTGGCATTAAAGTCCCTTACGACATCAAAGTCCCTCATGGCAAACAAATCATTAATCTTTTAATTAGTCATATCAGTCTTTTGCACCATGGCATAGAAATCAATGTTTGATCAGCCAATCGTATTTGTTCCAAAGTCCATTACAGCAATAGTCTCTTGTGGCATCAAAGTTTGTTATAACATTAAAGTCCCTTAAGGCATTAAAATCCCTCGTGGCAAAAACTTAACATCGTTTTTCATCATGACATAGCTTAATTATCATTAATTTGTCATATGGTGGATTATTGATTGCGTTGTGGCATAATGCATATTTTTTTGTTTTTAGTGTTTTTATTTCTGATTACAACATAACATATTGTGAAAAAAGAAAAAGAAACTTTGATCTTGATGATAGGTCCTCCCTCATTTCTAAGAGTGTGGCAACATGTCTAGAAATCTCACAACCTTTGCTAGTCCCACTATTGTGCTAAAATTCCCCCATCATCTCTAAGGAGCATGAGTTAGAATAGTAATTTAAGGAATCATGTTAATCATGCATTAGCATCTTATTGACACTGTTATGCACTTGAAAGAACAACGCTTTACACTTTCATGGGAATCATCGAGTGTTTTGTCAGGTTTTCTGAGCATAAATTGCTCTTGCATGGAAGGATACTTCGTACCTGACTAAAGAGTAGTTACATTATATCAACCACAAGACCTCTGTCAAGTCTTCGAAGTGTTTTATTAAAATCCTTCAAAATGTTTTCAAAAAGATGAACTGAAGAATATCTATGAGTGTTTTGACTTGTGATTAAGTTGAAATATCATGTTCTTGAGTTGGCTTTAATTCTGTATGTTGTCTGTTTTCAAATGATTTTCTTTATGACAAATGTATCCTGATTCTGTAAGGTTTCTTTATACTTAGAAGATGTCACTTTGCCAAGAATAAATGGCCTTTACACGATGGAATGACTTTGTATGGGAACCCTTTTTCCTCTACTTAACCTTCCTTCCTTACTTTGACCATTTCCAAGCTTGCCTGTCACAAAAATCTCTGTGTGCTTCTTTTGGGTCTTTGTTATTTTGTAGTTTGCTACCTCACAACAAAGAGAGGCAGTTGCTAGCACCTAATTTTTTCTTAGTCCCCCGCCTAAACTCCAAAATCACCCCAAACACCCAATCAGACTTTCCGACCCCTCTAGCGTATTGTAATTCCATTCTAAACTTTCCCCTTACACCAAATTAAAAAAAATTCCCTCCATTCTAAATTCCCAAAATAGCTTTCATCCAAATTTACCAAAATACCCCTTAAACCAAACTCCTAAAATATCCCTCATTCCAAATTACCAAAATACCCCTTCTAAATTCCCAAGGTACTCCTTAACCGAATTACCAAAATACCCTTTCCTCAAATTACCTAAATACCCTTCTAAACCTACCCCTTCAAACCCCAAATTACCAAATTACCTCTGAATCTCCAAATTACCAGATTACCCTTTTATCCCAAATTACCTCCAAACCTTAAATTACCTTGTTTGAACCCTAATTGCTTGGACACCCCCTCTAAACTTGTATCAGCACCCTCCAAACCCTAACATACTAAAACCTTCCATCATTTTGAATGTTGGCAGAACCCCCTTCTTCTCTATTATAAAGAGGAGGCTCCATTCCCAAGGAAAGGGGAAAGGTCGAAGGTGGTCAATGAGGGGACCCCAAAAGAGTTGAGTCAATGAGAGGGATTTTTGGGGGTCTCACATTCTTTTTAGAAAAGAAAAAGAGAGAGACAAAACAAAGGGAAGAAGAGAGAAATTGAGAGAAATAGAAGTGAGATTTGTTTCAATAAGAGTCCAAAAATACTAGGGAAAATGATAGGGGAAGATGGCCTTCTCTCTTCCTTGTTAGTTATCGAAGTACCCTAACTCTCTCTGCTATTTTCGCCGTTGTCATACCACCACAGTTTGAATTCCAACTTGTTGTCATCACCCTCAACTACCCCCTATTGTCTCCCTGATACCAATCCAAATCAGTCAAATTTCCCAAAGTGTCATCTACTAGTTGCTCAAAAGCTACAAAAGGCATCCTATCACCATTCAACTTCTAGCACCATTGTTCTAATAGCAACATCTTTCCATCAATCGAAGGTATCTTTCGGTAAACTTCTTAGCTTGCTATTGTCTTGGGTTCATTGTCTGATTTTTATTCATTTAGTCTTTAGTTTTAGAAAGCTATTATTATTTGCCTTTTGTTTTGTTGCCTTCTTGTGAGTTTGGGAGCATCTATGCCCTCCTCTACTTAAAGGGATGATGATTTCTGATGGTGCGCGATTTGGTCACTCCTAGCAGGAAGTGGTTGCGCTCCTAACTGGCGACGGACGAGAGCTACCTGTGAGGAAGAAGATGAAGGATCCCGGGGGGCTCACCCGACGGGAACACTCCGATGGTTAAGTTAGTAACCGGATTGAAAGCTGGGAGAGAGAGAGTTGCAGAGAAATTAAAGAGCTAGAGTGATGATCATGCAATACCTTCGCCCCGGGGGGTCGGGGTCCTTATATACTGGTCTTTTGACATGTCAGGTGCAACCGCCTCCGAATCTTTGCTGTGGCGATCTGCTGTCAAATAACGGCTTAGAATGGCTGGCCGTTATCTGTCAGAGCTGCGTTGGCGGGCAAAGGTGATTGCTGCAGAGTACGGTCCTGCCAGACAAGAAACAACCTTCAGGGTTGGCAGGCACGACGCCGCCAGGCGAGAGATGTGGGTGCAGTCTGGCAGGTACGGTTGTCAGGTAGAAAATCTCCTACAATACGTCAAGCTGCTCTGCAGTGAGCTACCTAACACTGACCTACTGGTGATGCGTCGAGGTGCTTCTTCGAGGCGGGTCCCTGAGATAGCCTACTTAGTTTAGGCAGGAGCGAGCTTATCCTAGTTAGGGGGCTGACAAGCTTAACCCGAGGTGTCTTCAGCTCGTGATGCTCCCTACTTGGGAGTCTTAGCTCGGGGTGCTCCCTATTTGGGAGTCTTAGCTCGGGATATCGGAGTATCATCTTGTAGCGAGCTGCCACTTTCGGTGGGCTGTCAGGCTGGGTCGGCGAGCTTCGTTACGCTGAGTTGTACCGAGCTTGTTATGCTGAACTGTCACTTATGTCAAGTCATGTCCACGTGTCCCCTTATTATGAGGTCGGGCTAAATCACCCTCCATCAATTTCGATTTCTCAATTCCTCTAGTTGGGCAACCAAGTCCAAAAGCAAGGGTTCTGATAGAAAAGGGGTGAGAGGTATTTTCTCACCCTTTTTCTTAGATCCCATATCCAAAAGGGGTCTGTCCTAGAGGAAGAGAGAGAAAAAACTTCATATTCATTGCCCATCTTCAAGCCGTTGAGGAATGCAAGCTCTCATTCTCTGAGAGTTTTCCTTGTTTTAAAATCAGAGATGGGAATTGACACTCACATTGATCGGAGAGAGGGGAACTGACATTCAAACTGATCGGAGAGAGGGGTGCCTAACCCCATCCCTCTCTCTCTCTCTTTAACTTACCCAAACTAGCCTTGTCTAGGCCGAGGAGTATAGAGTCACTAGCATTTGATTAATTTTGAAAAATCCAATTCCTAAAGGCCCATCACTCCTAGTTATCTATTCTAATGGGTGGAGACTCCATCTGCTCAGCCATGAAGTGAACGACTGGGTTTGGTAATGTGAGAGAGTTTTAGTTTAAGTTAGATTTGGATGAATTGTGATTTTCTTTTTCTTTTCTTTTCTTTTTTTTTTTATTGTTTGCAAGTGGTCGGTTGGATGTAAATGAATCGAGTATCTTGTTTTAAAAGTGGGAGGAGTGAATTTAATTGGATGAGATTAGTTAATTTAAATGGGTATTGGGTGTTTAGTTGCTGGTTCCATGCAAGTTGGGAGGTGAACTAGTTTTAGTTGTTATGTTTCAGGTGTAGGCAAATGGGTTGGGTAGGTAAGTTCTAATTCCCCTTTTTGTGTGTTTTTTCTTTTCTTTTTTTTGTATTTTCTTTCTTTGTCCAAGTAAGAGGGGTTTGTGTGCACTGAAAGGGGTTTTAATCAAATGAAATGTGATGGCTAGTTTCTTCTGGGTTCAAAATTAGTGGTTTTTGCTATGTTTTGGTTTGTACAAGTCTTGGACAAGATGGACTGTTAGCTTGGTTGGGTTCTTTGGCTAGCAAGGCTGTGTGATGATACATTACCTTGAGGTTGAGTTTTGGATGGATTCTATGTTCACTACAATTTAGCTATGCTCTGGTGCAGTGGGTTTAGTTCAGCCAAGTTTAGTGGGTTTAGATTGTTTTGGCGGGTTAGATTCAGCTGTGCTTTAATAGGTTAGGTGTGGTTTAACTTATGCTTTGTGCGGGTGGGTTCAATTCAGCCATGTTTAGTGGGTTCAACTTGTGTTGGCAAGTTATATTCAGCTATGTGTTGATGAATTAAATTGGGATGGGTTAATGGGTTAGCCTAGGATAAGGTGGATTATTTCTATCTCAGTATGGTTCGTTCCTTTTGTGTTTAGTTTGCTGAGTTCTGTTAGGCTTGGGTTGGCCTAGGATAGGATAAAATGTTGTTATATAGGTTTGGCTTGGTAGAGTTAGTTCAGTTTTGTTGGGGTGAGTTTGGTTTTAGTTTGGCTAGGTGGGTATGGGTTCATTTGTGCTTCAATAGGTTGGGTTAGGTCTAGTTATAGTAAGGTTAGGTTGATTAGGACTTGGTTTAGTCAAGTTTTTAACTGTGGATATGTTAGGTAAGGTCTTCTCTAGGTGGGACTTGGTTCAAATAAATTTTGGTACTAACTTGGTTGATGTTAAACTTAGATAGGTTAGGTTTACATTTTAGGTGTATGCTCTAAGTAGGTTCTACTGAGTTTGGGTGAGTTCTAGGTTCATTTTAGTAGGTCAGGTTTTGCTTAACTTTGTCTTGATGAAATAAGCTAGATTTGGTTGGTTGGCCTAGGCTAGGTTAGTTTTTGCGTAAGGTGGAGTTGGTTCTACAAAGGTTTGGCTAGGCTCAGTTATGTGGGATTCGACAAAGTGGGTTTGATTAATCCTTGGTAGATTGGATTTGTTTTAGATGGGTTCAACTATTTTGGGTTGGATTCAGCTATATGTTGAAAGCTTGGGTTGTGTGTGTCTATTCTCATATTGGTTCTATCTAGGTTTAGCTATGTTGGGTATGATTTAGCTATGTTTGGTTAATCCTGAGTAGGTTGGATTGATTCTAACTAGCTTTAGCTTTGTTGGGTTTAGTTTGACTATGTCTCTATAGCTTAGCTTGGGTTTGGTAAATTGGATTAGTTCGTTGATTATGGAAAAATATATTGGGTTGAGCTTGGTTGGATTGGTTCTTACTATGTTTGGCTATGTCGGCTTTGATTTTGTCCATGTCTTGGTGGGTTGGGTTGGGTTTGTCTTTTAAAATGTTGAGAGTGGGTTGGAATAGATTATAGTTTGCAACTAATAATGCAATTTCCTTAAGGTTTTGGTTGAATATTTGGTTTGAATGACTCGGACAGTTTTGTTTGGTTTTGAGGTCTAGGTGAGTTGGTTTGGTTTTGGGTGGCGCATGTGGGCAATGGAGTTTAGTTTGAATTGGTTCGTAAAGATTCGTCTGTTTAGCTCTTGTAGAACTGAGTGAGTGGGTTTGGTTTAGGTGGTTTGAATGAGTGTAGCTTGGATTGTTTTAGGTGGGTGTGGCTAGTTTGGATAGGTTTGTTCGGTTCTTGTGAGTCTAACTGTGTTTAAGGGAAATGATAGGTTTAGTTTCAGTGGGAGTGGGTTGGTTTTAGGGCTGTTCACGGGTCAGGTTGGGTCGGTTTATTGTGGTTTTTCCAACCGACCCGACCTGATCGGGTTACCTGACATAGAAATCGAAACCGACCTAGTGTTAAACAAAACCGACCTGGTCGGTTTGAGTCGGGTTGGGTCGGTTTCGGTTCTAAATTCATCCTTGTGATAAAATCTTGCTAATTTTAAAAACAGTCATAAATTGAACATCATTTCAGCCATCTCCTATGATAAAATTTAAATGATAAGTTAATCACAAAAGTTGTTCATTAATCACTATTCACTAATCCAAAGTTTCTTGCAACCATTCAAAAACTAGGTGGCCTAATAGGCTTTGGAACTTCATGTTTGAACTAGGAACTGAGTCGGTTCGAGTCGAGTGTGAAAACCGAAACTGACCTGAATCATCGGTTTAGGAATTTGCACAACCCGAAACCGACCCATGCTGATGAAAACCCGGCCAACTTAGGTTGGGTCGGTCCGGGTTAGTCGGTTTGGTCGGGTTGGGCCTTCTTATGAACAGCCCTAATTGGTTTGGATGCATTTGTTGGTTCTTGTAGGCTTAAGTGAGTAGGTCTAGTTTTTGTTTTGAGTATTTTTATGTTGGTTAAATGGGATTGGTTGGATCGACCTAGTTTTATTGGTTTTATTTTGCTTTGAGTTGTGGTTGTGCTGCATTTTTATTGGAGTTGAATTGATTTCCTAGTGGGTCTAAGTGGGTTGGGTTGGGTTGGTTTAAGTTAGATCAATGAGTTTAACATTGCCATAAGCTTGGTTACATTAGCTAGTGGGTTTAGGTTAGTTTAGGCATGATTTGGTGGATTTCTAGTGGTTGTTTGATGGTTTGGGATGGCTTCAATTTTAATTGGATTAGGATAGTTGGATCTAACTAGATTTGGTGGGCCCTAGCTTTGTTGCTCTTAACTATATTGGTTGTTAGCGGTTTTAGGTGCCTTGGATAGATTTGGCATAGTCTGGGATTTGCTAAAGTGTCTTAGGTTGTTTCGCATTGTCTGCATTTGGTCAAGTATGTTTTCATCTCTAGGTAAAAAGGGTGATTGTGGACCACTAGGGAAGATCATGAACCTCTCTACTCGAATCGGAAGACATTTTGGATGGTTTGCATTCCAGCACCTACCATGTGACATTGCCCTTGAAAACCGAAATGATGCCAGGTGGGATGGTCTCGGTTCAGCACTCCTTGTTGGACTTGACACTCCCGAACCGATGCTCGCGCAAGCATTCAGCTACGACCTTTACCAACGGACAAAATGTGGCATGGTTTTAGAAGAACCAGCGGGAACAATTGACTCTCTCTCTCTCTACTTCCTTTACCTGAGGTTGTGGTCAAGATTGCCTACTCAACCTTCACATCGACCTTGACCTTGGAAGTGAGGGCAAGTGATATAGCCAATATTTACTATGCCACCGATTTGCGACACGTGGCAAACCCATTAAGGGCAATCTCATCATCTCATGGATCTTAGAGGGCATCCTCGTTCTTTTACATTAGGGTCAATGCGGAAGCTTTAGTGACAGACATTATGACCTCGACCAATCTCCTAGTACATTTATGGAGGGGTAACGCTTAGGCATGTAGGACTCTAAGCCCCATCCATGATCTTTTAATTGACTTTGTGGTCACTTGAGCATGAGCTTTGCTAAAACAAGAGGCAAATGCAACTAGCTGCTACAAATAATGGCAAAAAAGCTATAGGTGATTAAAAAATAGACATGACCTTCATCTTCCTTCTATCCCTCTTTGATGGAAGAAGGAGCTTACTCTATGCAAAACAATTTAGCACCTAAACGAGAAGCTCCTCCTTAGGCAATCAACTCAAATCATTTCCCAGAGCTTTGACAACCCTCTACTGCTTAGCCAATAGGAGATTATCTCCTTTTATTGAGCATTTTATGAGCTTTGACAACCCTCTACTGCTCTTGTTTTGTCCTACACTAGAAGTGAAGAAGAAGAATAAAAGGAGGAGAAAAAGGAAGAGAGAAAAAATGAAAAAAAATCCCCCATCTTCAATTGAATCACAGTTTATTTGTCACCCCTCATTAGCTATGGGTTTGTTGTTCAAATCTCTTGTGATTAACTTGGACAAATGGTTGTTAAGGTCTATAATGTCATTGTACACTTTTGTCTATCAAAACCATCAGTAAGTAATACAATTTGGGGGTTGTCTTGGTAAAACGCAAACTATAAGGGGTGTTTTAGTAAATACACATAACAAACAACAAAGGAGAATGTTAAACACATGACTAAAGGTGTAAAATGGGCTGCTATGCTAAGTGTGGGCCGTGCCACCCTCCCTTGGGATAACTTGGGGGGTTGGCCTGCCATGGCCCAAGCTTGTGCGGGCCCATGTTGGACCCGTGCCATGCTGCGAGATAGGTTGGTACGTGGGCCAAGCCTTGGGCTAGGTCAGGTTGTGGACCGAGCCAAAGCTATTTATTTAAAAAAATTCAAAAAAACTTAAAATTTTAATTTTATATGAATTTTGGTGTATACAATTGCTTATATATATAATAATTAAATAAATTAGTATAATAAAATTGAAAACAATTGTTTATTTTATTAATATATTATATACTAATATTATTATATAATTATAATTTTATATATGTGTGTGTGTGTGGGGGGGGGGTCATGCTGGGCTGGGCCGCGAACCTAAAACCCCAGGCCCAGCATGGCCTAAACCATTGTACCGAGCTTAGCATGGCCCATATGCCATCATACTGAGCCTTGAGCAGCATGACCCGATTGACACCTTTACACATGACCTTAAAAGCAAATATCTTCATCTTTATCATCCCAGCCTTATTAGACAGTTCATTACATGAATCTTGTTTTGACATTTCATTTTGTTTAAAATAACAAAAATAAACATAATATAATATTTAATAAATTGGTTAGCTTTAGAGTTTTGCAATTTGCAATGAACTAAGAATACGTGTAGTAGAAAATTAGAAGAGGCTAGAAGGAAGGGGGTAGCCCTTACCTAGAGATATCACACAAACAAACATACATGAACATCAAATCTAATCTATCACTATTTCAACTAGAACTTTTCAACTTATGACTTTAGATTAGTAAAACATGAAAATATCTCACATTCAACCTACATAGAGAATACATGAAATGACGCTCCTCTAGGGGTGGCAATTTTCCCTATCCCTGACAAGTACCCGGGCTCCCTGACCCGACGGGGTTGGGTATGGGGGTACTTTGGCGGGATCGGGGTTGGGGACGGGGGCAGGGAATGCAATCCTTGCCCTGACCCATCCCCGATTAATAAATATATAATTATATATAATATAATATTATATGTTATTTATATTATAATATTATATTTTTATTCATTTATTTAATTATTTTAAAGATTAAAACTTAAAAAACAAAAACACTCGACACTTAGAGGTTAGAGTCTTCGACAGACACAGGCAAAGAACTCTGAACCATGAATCCTAGTCAGTCTTCTTAGTCTTCGTCACCAACTCGCCAACCGTCGTCGTTGTCACCTCTTGCCCATTAGACATTGATAACTTTGTATTTTGATGCCTTAAGGGCATCATTTCAGGGGTATTTTTAGCATTAGAATAGTCAAAGTGTGCCATTTTCCTAGTTAATTCAATATTGTGACCTCTGAGGGCTTCTGTACAACTTCTGTGGAAAACTGGGGAAATTATATGGCTGAAATACAATTTTTGGGAAGCTGGTGTGAAGTATAGCTGAGAGGGGGTGTTTTTGTAAAAAACTGAGAACAGGAGGACGCTTCCTATTTGCTAAACCCAGAATGGTGCCCCTCCTACTGTATTAGCATGCTCCCCTCTTTTACCAAACCCTAGGGCACCTCCTAGCTCATTCTTTTCATCTTTAGCAAACCCTAGCCGCCCCTAGCTGCTCAATCTCCACCTTCCATCCCTTTTAATCTCCACCATTCATTTTGGGGCACTCTCCTTTTATCTTTTTAACCCTAGGGCACCACCTAACTTCTAATCCTCACCATTCAACCCCTAGTCATTAGATCTTAGCCCTCCATTCCATTTTTTATCTCAGCCATCCGCTCTAGGGCGCTACCCACTCCTTTTAATCTCCACCTTTCAACCCTAGGCACCTTAATCTCCACCCTCCATTTCTGAGCGTCCAAATCTCAGCCCTACATAATATTGGGCACCTTCTCCTTCTCTTCTTAGCCTTAGGATCAACCCAGAACCATCCTAACCCTTCATTAGAAACCCTAGGGCGCCCATATCTTTTCTAAAACCCAGCTACTGCCCCCCTCTTTTTCTCTAACCCTAGTTGTGTCCATCCTTCTCTATAAAAAGGACCCAAGGGCTCCTAAGAAAGGGTTGGATTTTTCCCCCAGGTAAGACGGAAGGCTGATCTTGAGAAGTTCAAGGGTAGAGGAAGAGGAGGACGCCTAGGCAAGAGGAGGGGTTCCTGCTTGTAGTTCGCCTAAGCCATTACTACCACCTTTGAATTCAGATCCCAACCATTGGTTTTAGTTTTAATTTTCGTTCTTTCATTTCCAGTTCTGTTTTTTTCTTTTCTGCAATTTACTTTCATTCAATTTAATTTTTGTTTTCTTTTCTACAGATCTGGAATTCACCCAGGTAAGACGAAAGGCCTAACTTGATAAGTTTAAGGGTCAAAGGAGAGATCCAGAGACTACTACCTCTAATCGGATTACAGGCTTTTTTATTTCGTTTCCTTCATTTATTTATTTCTGTATTTATTTATTTTTCTGCACTTTTAACTTTTAGAAATGTTCATTTTCTAGTTTTCCAGTTTAATTAATTAAGTTCTATGTTTCTTCAATTCTCAATTGTGTTCTTTTTCTCGGATTCACGTAAATAATGATTTTTCCCTTGCTTCCCTATGGATACGACCCGTTCTCACCATTTTACTGCATTTGTAATTGTTTGAGAATCGAAGAAATTTTATAAATATTAAAAATGGTGTTCCGAAGTGGTTAACGACACGCTTCCGGACACACCATGTTTTTTGTGTCGTTGCCAGGGAAGCAACGGAAAAAAATTTTTATTTTCTTTGTTCGGATCTATTTCATTATTTTTTTTATTTTTGTTTGATTACTTGATCTGTAATCTCATTTTAATTCTTGTTTCTTTTTTATTTTGCAGAATGTAATAGCAAAAGGTGGGGTATCGGAGCATTGCCAGTTTACTGAAGAAAAGAGAAGAGAAGAGAAATTGGGGTTGTGATTCAGGTGTAATCGTCTCAATTTAATCCTAGTTTTTTTTTGTTTTTATTTTTGAATTACTTTTTTTGGTAAAATAGTGATTTTCGAATTTTTAATTTATTAATTATTTTTTCCTTTTTTTTTCTAGATCCTATTTATTTTTTTAGTACTATTTCTTTTCCGTTTTGTTCTTAGATTTTTTTTTTCTTTTAATTTATTGAGCGAATTTCTGTTTAGGATTGTTAAGTTCTTTTTTTTATTTTATTTTCAGATTAGAAACTCACTTCATTTTTTATTTGTTGCCGCATATTCTTATTTTTTTATTTTTCTGTTTAATCCTTTGAGTAGCGATTTTTCTTGTTAGAATTTATTTGTGTGGTTGTTAATTTTTTTAGCATAATTAATCCTTTTATTTTCGGTTTGCTGTAATTCTTGGTTGCTTAATTTAATTTCCCTTTAATTAGTTATTTAATTGAATGATTACTTGTTAATAGGAAATTATTCAAATTTTTGAATTTGAGTTTAAATTTCAAATTTGAATTCAAAACTTAAATTTTAATTAAAATCTGATTTTGATTTTGAATTTGAATTCGAATTCAAATTTAAATTTCGAATTTAAAAAAATAATAATAATAAAAATCAAAATTTTTAATTAGTATTTTAAAAAGTTTTGCATTTGCATTCGAACATTTAGGGTTTGATATGCTAGAGCATGCATCATTTAGGATTATTTAATTGCTGAAATTATCATTGTTAGTTATGAATGGGTTAGATTTTCTTTTTATTGTTTTAATTGTTTATTTTTCTTAATTAGTTTGTTTTATTATTTTATGTTATATTTCTGAATTGCATATTAGAAATAATTGTTCATGCATTGCAATTTGTTGCATTTGCTTTGTTTATTTTGTTTCTTTCCATTAATCCATTTAAGAGCAGTCCAATTTAAATAAGATAAGGTGGGGATTTCATCACCTTTCCTTGGCCCAAAAACCACCATCCCTTCACGTGCGATTCACTCTAAACCCTAATTTAAAATTTGGATAGCAAGATCATTTAGGGATCCTCACATTTGGTTCAAAAGTGTGTTGAATCTTAAGGAAACTTGTGATTACTTTCCATAACGAGCGGTTAGTGTCTAAGGAAAGAGGTTAAATGGCTAAGCCTAAGCGGGTTTTGTGGTTACTTAATTAGGTCCTTGCGAGAGTAAGGGGAGCCTCCTACATCCCCACCTCTTGCTTGGCTAACTAAAGGAAGTGGTGTAATTCCAAGTGAAACTAAATGGATTCACATTGATTGAACCACTAGTTTAGGAAACCTTAGTTTAGCCTCTAGGTCGTGTGTTTGAATTTCATGCATTTTTTAAATTCAAAAATTCAAATTTGAATTTAAATTTTAGGAATTTAATTTCAAAATCTAAATTTGAATTTAAATTTAAAAAAAAAATTAAAAATTCAAATTTGAGTCTAAATTGCAAAATTTAAATTTCAAATTTCAAAGAAAAGGAAGAAAAATGAGGGTTAAAACAAAATAAGATAAAATGAATTCAATGGCCGGAGTTTGTGGAATGAAAAACTACTTTCAACCTGAGCCACAGATAGATTGGAACCATGTGTCACGACAACTGGACAAGATTAATGGGATGACCCAAAGACTTGACCTAGTCCTTGCATGTCGTCAATAATTTAGCCCATTCCCAACCTTGTCATCCTATCCAACATGTTCCATCTAAGCAAGCCTAACCCATCATGTTAGCCAGTGCTTTGCAGCGGGACCATGTCAACCAGTCATTCAAGACCAAGTACATGTGGCCAATAGATTTTTCCAACCCAATACTAATCCATTCTTTCACCCATATAACCTTGGGTGGGAAAATCAGCCCAACTTCACTTATGGGGCCCAAGCCCAAGAAACCCCCCTGCCAGATGTGCACTCTCAATGGTCTGAATCCCAAACTCACTGGGAGGACAATGATTACCCTAGGACTCAACCGACTTAACCATGTCAAACCTACACACAGTCCCAACAGTACCACCCACCTAACTCTATGACCCAGCAATTTCAGAGGCCACAAGTGTAGAGTCAATTCTAGCAGATGTACCTTAGGAACCAACCAGTCCAACCTTATCAGGATTACCCACAACCTCCTCAGACCCATATAGTTGATGGTCAATTCATGCAGCTTCAGCAGCTGATTCTAAATCAGCAGCAGTCCATCAATAGATTAGAGAGCCAAATAAGATAGCTAGCCAAAGCCAATGTGATGAGAGAAGTAGGGCATTTACCGAGTCAACCGATTGCAAATCCTAGAAATCAACCATCAGATTTTTCTCCACAACAAATTCAACCACCTCCTAAGAACCCTCAGTTTGAAAATGCCAAAGCCGTTACAACCTTAAAGAGTGGGAGGATTTTAGAATACCAGTATGAGAAAAAGAAAGTCAGTGAAGAAGAAAAGGAGCAAGAAGACCTTAAGTTGGAGGGGGAAGAAGAAGGAAAGAAAAATTTAGAAGAAGAGACTATAGTGAACTGACCTGTGGTCCCTGATGAAGGGGAATTTGGCCCGACCTCACAATCACCTGACACGTGGCAAAAACAAGCAACTCGGGACAGTAGAGCACCCGAAGCGAGCACCGAAAGCAAGTCCAAGCTCATTACTGAGCCCGAACTCCACCAGATCGCTCTAAAAGGAGCCCAAGCTCCCTACCAAGAGTCCGAGCTCCCTACTGGGAGTCTGAGCTCCCTATTAAGAACCCGAGCTTCCTACTAAGAACCCGAGGTCCCTGCAAGGAGCACAAACTATATTGGGCCCCAAGCCTCACAAAGCTGTGACCCGAGTTGGCCCATGGCAGCTCGGAACACTCCCCAAACCGAACTCAAGACATCTCGCTCACCACTCCAACACTTCACTTCCGAAACTCCAGGCTGACCAAACGTACTTGACACCAAGGACATCCGTATCCAAGGGCGACGCACTTGACTGATTTGGGATTTGACGCCTGACAGCCGCACTTCCAACGGCCTCCTGCTACCGCCACTTGCAACCGTCGTTACTAGCCGCAGAGATGGCTCCGACAAAAGGAGTAGTGGCGGTTCTGTCCGGCCAAAGGAAATGACATCTGAATTGGCAGGAGTTCAGAAGTAATCATGCCCGATCTGACGAAAGCCTGGAAGTGAGTGCGCGAGGTGGTTATAAAAGGCTCCTACCCCCCAGGAACGAGGTATGCTAACTTTTGCGCTATCTGGACTATCTTGCCTTTGAAAGACTCTAACTTGAGCTTCGGAGCCCTTACGCCGAGTTCTCCTCAGAGCTTCTCTTCTCCCCCCGTTTTAGGTCCCTGCCACCCAGTTCAGAGGCAAGATCGTTGACAGCTAAGATCGGCCGGATTGTGCATCATCAATTGGCGCCATGGGAACGCTTCAAAAGGCCTCCCTCCAAAACTTTCATACCCCTTTCTTCTTCTTTGAAAAACTCAACACTCATGGCCTCTTCCAGCAACGCCGGATGTGGCACAGAGACAAACACCACCGGGGAACAGCCTCAAGTTCCCATGGTGTGTGTGGGGCAGTTCACCATCCCCCTCTCGGTGGATGGAATTCCCAATCTGAATACGCCATAAGCGGTGGTGCCTACAAACCTTCCTACCGCAAACATCCCCTTTCCTCTCCCCATCGAGACTACCTTCGCTGAACCAACCGCCGTCCCCCTGGCAGCTAGCCAAAATCGGTTGGACGACTTGATGCAGTGCATGCAGGCAATGCAAGCCCAGATGCAACAATTCCAGCAACACCAACTTCACCAGCACCAAGTGTTGCACAACCTCTCCCAGTATCACTATCAACAGCAGTTCCCCCAACTGCCACCGAACCAACCACTACTTCCACCTCGCCACCCTGCTCCGAAGCCGGTCAAGGCCTCTCCGCAGGATGGGCACCCCCACCAAGGAAAGGCCTCCAGGCCCTAGAACGCCCCAAACAGCCAGGCCTCGTCCCCAAGCCGGAGAGAGAGAAAAGTCATCCCCGCCTCGCAGCTCGCAGGCGGGTCAGGAACCTCGCCCGCGAGATCGGCACCTCGGGGCTCCAAACCAGAGTTCCCACTCGTGGAAAACCGATTCGGTGCACTGGCAGCAGTGGACTACTAGCACTCCGGGCCCATCGAGCTCGGCAACACGGAGGCCAGCAGCACCAGTACAAGGCCCACTCAACAGCGAATGCACCGTCGAGGTCGACGAACCGCCACCCGCGTCCTGTCAGAGCTCAGAGGCAAAGGCGAGACAAGCTCGGACGAGGTAGGAGTTGCCCCGATTCTCTCAGTTCCTTCCCCCCTTGCGTCAGAACTCCTAGCAGTCCCCTTGCCTAGAGATTTCAAGCTCCACCTCTAGACAAGTATGACGGGTCCTTCGACCCCAACGACCACGTTGACGCTTTCCAGTCCCAAATGCACCTCGCCAGAGCCAGCGAATCATGCATGTGCGTGGCTTTCACCACCACCCTCAGGGGGGTAGCCCGCACTTGGTACAGGAACCTGGCCCCCGGGTCAATAAAGTGTTGGGCTCAGTTCGTGCAGGTCTTCACTGCACACTTTGTCACCAGCAAACGGTGCCCCAGAGCAGAGGAAAGCATCTTTGGGGTAGTCCAAAGGGAAGGGGAACCCATAAGGGGCTACATCAAACGATTCAATGAAGCATGCTTACACATACCGCGGTTAGACCCCGCAGTGCAGCTCGCGGCAGCAAAAAGAGGGGTGACACACAAAGAGCTCAAATGGCACATGGTAGCTAACCAGCCCGCGACCGTGGCCGAATTTCTTAAGCTCGCAGATAAGTTCATGAGGATGGAGGAGGAAATCAACCAACGAACTGAGAGTGGAAACGAGAAAAGAAAGAGGAATGGCGAGCCCTCTAACTCAGTCGACCGAAAAAACCCGGCCTGGGACCCAAAACCGAACCAGTCGTTCCGAGCTCCCCAACCAGTTCGGACGGATTACACGCCACTGAACACAAGGCGGACCAAGATCTTAATGACGATCAAGGACGCCCCGTACGTGAAATGGCCACCTCACCTAAAGGGAAATCTAAACGAAAGAAACAAGAATTTGTATTGTAGTTTCCATAGGGACCATGGTCACAGTACCGAGCAGTGCAATAACCTCCGAGATGAAATAGAGGGGCTCATCTATCACGGATACTTAAGAAACTTTGTACAGCACAACAATAATAGCAATAAAGTGGATCGGCCAGGCGAGCACGAAAAGGACGCCCCCGAATCTAGCAGCAGGTCTGCCGAACCGTTGCAGCGACAGCCTCCAATAGAGAAGCCAATTCGGGGAACCATCCATGTAATTGTGGAAGGTTCGGTGGTAGCAGGGTGTACATCGGCGGCAGCCCGGACTTTAGTTCGCGAAGCGGTCCTTAAGGAGAGGAACCCTCCAAAAAGGCCAAAGACCGAAGAGCCAATCCTCTTCACGGAAGACGACGCGCGAGGAGTTCGCTACCCCCACGGTGACGCACTTGTCATTAAACTAAGGATCAGTGACTTCGAGGTTAGACGCGTACTCGTAGTTTCGGGCAGCTCGGCGGACATCCTCTTCAAATCAGCGTTTAATCGGCTACAACTGCCGAGGAGCGAACTAAAGCCCGCAAACACTCCCCATGGAAAAAACCACCACAGGAGAGACCCCCTTTAACCTCACCTACGGCACCGAGGCGGTGATCCCGGCGGAAATCGAAGTGCCTAAGTTGCGACTAGAAGCGTACGACGAACAGACAAACGAGGGCGAGTTATGCACCAACCTCGACCTACTGGACGAAGTGAGAGACCTCGCGCACATCCGAACTACGGCCTACCAACAAAAGGTAGCTCGGTATTATAACGCACGAGTAAAGAAGAGGAACTTCCGCGTCGGCGACCTGGTTCTCCATAAGGTCATGGTGCCCGAACTCGGCGTAGGGAAACTTGGACCAAACTGGGAAGGACCCTACAGAGTAAAGAAAGCACTCGGTGGAGGAGCAGACGAGCTCGGAACCCTAGAAGGAAAACAATTACCCCGAGCATGGAACGTCGTCAACTTAAGAAGATACTACCTATAAACCACCAAGGCAAGTACCCCGAAGCCTAGGTAGAAAACGAACTGAAGGACCGAAATGGTCAGTTCGGCAAAAAACACAGCTCGAAGACAGGACAACCAGCACTTAAATAAAAAGCCATTTCATTTCAGATAAAGGTGTACATTCAAAAAAAAAAAGCTATTACAAGCCAGGGGCTACTTCATCATTATCAAAAGCCACTTCGACAACACCCGAATGACCTGCCTCCCCCTCGGAGTCCGGTTCGGCATCCGCAGCATCCGCAGCATTAGCGAAGTGGATATGGTGCTGGTATCGAGCTCGGGGTACGTATTCCGGATCATCCACTGGCTTAGCTTGAAACCCCTCCTGTAGGAGTCCACCATCAGATCATCGAAATCTGGCGAAGCAATATAATCACTGACAGCTTTCTTCTTCGTGTCTTCGATGCCTTGAGAGAAGATCTGAGTCCTCTCCCTGATATCCTCCTAAAGATACTCGACCTGGTGCTGCAGGTCCAGCTTCAATTCCGCCATATGCTTCACCACCACTCCCATGGCCTCGGCATCTCTCTGAGACCTCGCCTGCCTAGACCACGCGAGGCGAGCAGCAGCCTCAGCATCACGAGCAGCCTCCTCGGCAGCTCGCGCCTGCCTCAAGCATCTCTCCACCTGGTTCACTAAGGCGTGAATAGAAGAGTTCACCTATCAAAGGGAAACGGGATCAAACGAACGAATAGAAGAATAAAGGTCGAAGAACTCTAAAGAAGGCAGCACTTACCACCATAGCATGAGTAACGGCACGGCAGGCCACTTGGTGCAGAGGGAGCTCGGTCCACGCCGCAACTTCCTCGGGAAACATCGCCTCCTTACTCCGTTGAAGAGTGTGAACAGGCGACAGCAGACTCCTGAAGTCCCCTGGGGCCTCCGAGCCCGACGGCCCAGCTCGCGTATGGGCAAACTCGGAGTAAGTGGGAGCCCCTGTGTGTGTGGTTTCGGCATAAGGAGCCCCCGTCGGCTCCTGCATAGGAGGAACCATCTCGGGCTCCATAGGCTGATCCTCCGCCCGATAGTCTGGCACCTCGGGCTCCACACCCTGGGGTGGTTCGGCGCGAGCTCGCTTAGCCAGCCGTTTTCTCCTCTTCATGCCCTGGAACAGGTGCCCACCTCGGGTCCCTCGAGAGTCCATCGTACCTGCGAAAAGGAGTTCGGCATCAGTAAGACACGTAAAAGAAGAGCAAGACAGGATCGCTAGGGAAAGAACCTTCCCGAACTCAGGCCCGCAGCAATAAGTTTGGCCTCCGTCAGATACTGTTGACACTCCAGCCCAAGCCGCGCCCATTGCCGGAGTCCCTTCGCCATCTCCTTATCGAGTGTGACGCCGGAGTCGGGAGCGGCCATCCCCCAGCCGGTCTAAAACGGCCACCCCAATGCACTTCGCACCCCGAAATAGTCCCGCTTCCACGCTGGGACCTTATTAGGGAGTCCATGTAAGAGCTTGAAGCCTGGGCGAGGAGACAGGTAGTATGCCCGCCTATGCCCAGGAAGGGGACCTGCTTGCTTTTTCAGCATTAAAATAGAGGAGAAAATCTCCAGATCCAAAGGAAAGTTCTCGTCACAAAATAAGGAGATCGTCCCCACTAAATTCCTAATGGAGTTCGGGTGAAGCTGGCCGACCGTCACACCGAAGTGGTTTAGAACCTCGACGAGAAGAGGATGAAAAGGCAGTCGCAGCCCCGCAGCAAGCTGTTCCCGGAAAATCACGATCTCATCAGGACCGTGTTCCCAAGGGAAGCTACCCGTAGGGATGAAGTAGGCGTGCTCCCCGGGCAAGTCATAGTAGTCTATGAGGGATTGAAGTCCCTCAGGCGTCATAGTCGAAGGGCCGAACTGATCTAAAACCCGGCCACGATGGGAGGTGGATGCCGACCTACCCGAAGCACCTCGGCCTGTAGGTTCAACCCCTTCCTCAGGACCTACATCGGGCTCACTTGAACTACCGGGGGACGCAAATTGGTTCATAGAACCTACATCAGACCCACTTGAACAGTCTGAACCCTCCGAACTAGACATCAGAGAATGGAACGGGATTCCAAAAGCACTCACCCGGGAAGGAGACTGAAGTAGACCACGAAAGCTCGAATAAGCAAGGAACCTGGGACGCGAGCTGAAGAGCCTAGACGCGAACTGGAACTTAGGCGCGAGCTCAAGAGGTACAGTAGGAAGGACGCCCCCCCCCCCCCCCCCCGCGCTATTTATATCCACAGCGGCCAGAAAGCGACGGCCCAGATCGAAGCCAATCCAACGGCCCACAGCCGCGCTAAACCGCACGTCTTCCGAAGCCAATCAGCGCACGTCTTTCCGAAACTGGCGAGGCATCGCGCACGTCCTTTCAGAGGATGGGTGTCAGCACGCACCTTCTCGAAACTGACGGGGTGTCGGCGCACGTCTCCTCGCAATAAAAGCATCTGCAGCACAACTCTCGAACGACTACCGTCACGTCTCCCAAACGCACGCCCTTTTTTGAAAATCAAATTAAAGCGAGCACCCTCAGCACGGACGAAAACCCTCCTGCTACCTTACGAACTCCCCGCGCCAAGACAGGACCCTTGTCGCAAGGAGTGGGGGGCAATTGATGAAGGGGAATATGGCCCGACCTCGCAATCACCCGACACGTGGCAAAAACAAGCAACTCGGGACAGTAGAGCGCCCGAAGCGAGCACCGAAAGCAAGTCCAAGCTCACTACTGAGCCCAAACTCCACCAGACCGCTCTAAAAGGAGCCCGAGCTCCCTACTGGGAGTCCGAGCTCCCTATTAAGAACCCGAGCTTCCTACTGAGAACCCGAGGTCCCTGCAAGGAGCACGAACTATATTGGGCCCCAAGCCTCACAAAGCTATGACCCGAGCTGGCCCATGGTAGCTCGGAACACTCCCCAAACCGAACTCAAGACATCTCGCTCGCCACTCCAACACTTCGCTTCCGAAACTCCAGGCTGACCAAACGTACCTGACACCAAGGACGTCCGTATCCAAGGGCGACGCACTTGACTGATTTGGGATCTGACGCCTGACAGCCGCACTTCAAACGGCCTCCTGCTACCGCCACTTGCCACCGTCGTTACTCGCCGTAGAGACGGCTCCGACAAAAGGAGCAGTGGCGATTCTGTCCAGCCAGAGGAAATGACATCCGAACTGGCAGGAATTCAGAAGTAATCATGCCCGATCTGACGGAAGCCTGGAAGTGAGTGCGCGAGGTGGTTATAAAAGGCTCCTACCCCCTAGGAACGAGGTATGCTAACTTTTGCGCTATCTGGTCTATCTTGCCTTTGAAAGACTCTAACTTGAGCTTCGGAGCCTTACGCCGGGTTCTCCCCGGAGCTTCTCTTCTCCCCCCGTTTCAGGTCCCTGCCACCTAGTTCAGAGGCAAGATCGTTGATAGCTAAGATTGGCCGGATTGTGCATCATCAGTCCCCTTTCCAACCATTCAAAGTCGGGCAATTGTGAAAGAAGAAAGAGACTCGCAACAAGGAGATCAGGAAGTTATTCAAGGAAGTCTATATTAACATCCCTCTCCTCGATGAAATCCAACATGTCCCAACCTACGCCAAGTTTCTGAAAGAATTGTGCACTCAAAAGAGGGAACCACGATCAGCCCCACAAAAAGTGATGCTTTCGGTAGATGTTAGTGCAGTTCTCTTAAACCAACTTCCCCGGAAAATGAAAGACCCTGGTGCTCCTCTCATAAGCTGTGTCATTTATAGAATCACCTCCGATCGGGCCCTATTGGATCTTGGGGCCAATATAAATCTGCTTCCATCCATTATTTACGACAGGTTCAGGATCGACAAGTTAAAATATATCTTGGTAATTCTGCAACTCGCTGATCGGTCAGTCAAGACTCCTCGAGGTGTTATTGAGGACGTCATTGTTAGGGCAGAGGATTGTCACTTCCTAGTGGACTTTATCGTCCTATACATGACCCCAACCGAGAAACTAAACCATAACCCGATAATCTTAGGATGTTCATTTCTAGCAACTGTCAATACAAACATCAACTGTAAATCGGGAGAAATGGACATTTCATTTGGGGAGCAGAAAGTCCAGTTAAATGTTTTTAGTGCCTCTAATATCAAAACCTAGGGGAAGATGAGTACAAGGTGGATGTAGTATACGATCTTTTAGATGCCATCTACCCCTTGGTTAGCCCAATTTGAGCCTTGTATGTGTGAGGAAGAAACCAAGTCTAGGACTATAGATAAAAACAGTGCATGAATGTATCCGGCTAAAGACGTTAAACTTAGCGCTAGTTGGGAGGCAACCCAACGTAGCTTTTAGTGTTTTTGCTGTTAGGATTTGAGTTTTTTTTTTTTTTTTATTCGAGACCAGGTGGCAGACCTTGAACCCCTTAGGAAAACCTCATTGATTGTTTTCCTTTGTACCAAGTCCTTTTTGCATCAACCTAGTCATGCCATTGGGGACAATGACACTTAAGTTGGGGGCTGAGGAAAGAGAGAAAGAAATGAAATTTTGAAAAAAAAATTGAGAAGCTAAGCCTTTAAATATGTAGAATTAAAATTTCACTAGAAAATTTAAAATTTCATTCCATTAAAGGAGATTCCCAAACGGAAAAAGTTGAGGAAACTGATAAAAAAATATTGAATTTTGTAGAAATTGGTAGCAAGTGATAAGAGTAAAAATTGGTCTTATTTGAATATTGTCGAGGCCATTTAGAAATTGGAAAATACTCCAAAATTTGCCCCTGCCAAGATAAGAAGAGAAAGATGGGGAAATTAGACAAAAATTCTTCAAATTGTTAAAACCAGTGGACTGCCCTGAACAATGTTGCAAAAAAAAAAAAGAATAAAAGGTCAATACCCTAGACTTAGTAACTAGGTCTCTTCACTTAAGTCAAGTGTCAAGATTTGCGCCAAAAGGAAAAGGGAATGCCAAAGACACTTACCTAATACTTATTAATCAAGTCTCTTCACCTAAGGCAAGTGTCGAGATTCGCATAAAATGGTGAAATGTAACAATAAAAATAAGTGTGCATGTCAAGTTCAGGGGTGGAAATCTATTGTCAAAAATGATAAGAATACCCACCTGATTTCAAAAATCAATCTCAGCTTATCAAGACAGTATGCAAATGGAAGGGTAAATAAGATTTTTACCCTTCAACACATCCCCGTCATGTATTGGGAACATCTCCCGATGTGGGGCAGCCCCACCTGAAGGGATGAGAGATCCATCATATGGATGGCCGAACCCTGCAGGAAGGTAGGGCAAAATTTCAAAATTTTCTCTCCCATCTGGGAATCGCATTCCCTTATTTTAGAAAACTGCCATTTCAAGGATCAATCTTGAACCAAACCGGACCAGATCTGAAACCAAAAGGGAGGAGAGGGATATACCTGATATCCCAATGAAGGTGTTCACGCCCAAGGAAAAGACCAAAAACTGCTTCCATTGAAGATGACACAGTGTGAGGTGAAGCAGAATCAGTAGGACGACTCTTCAGCAAGAACCGAACTCTTCAGCAAGAATGGGGTAGAGGGATGGTGAGCATGACTTCAGATTGCTTCTTCTACCAAGAAGCAATATTAAGAACAATTCTTGATCACTCCCACAAGTGGAGATCGAACTGGGTAGGGGCGGCAAGAACATGGAAGAACTCTATAGACTGCTATAATGTTTATTGTGTGTTTTGCATGTTCGCCCTACTCTCTTATTTATAGCCTTAAAGAGACAACCTCGTAATCTGATTAGGAGTTTCCTGATCCAAATCTTTATTTGGATATGGACTCTTTAAGTGGGTAGGACTTATCTTCTTATCCTTATTTGATGATCCAAACCCAAATTTGCCCCTATTTAATTAATCTAATTAACCTAGTTCGAATTGGGCTTTAGGCCCATTAAGTTTATGTGCTCACTTAACCTCTTAACCTGCTGCCCAGTTGGCTCTCCTTGTATGGCGTGGGACCCAAACATTGATCTACACATCAGCCACATGGGTTCAGCCTAGCCTTTGTTACAAGGCCTTGCCGAATTCACTGTAGGAGACAATGAACCCCTGAGTCCATCACCATGGGCTCTTAATGGGCCCAACATTTACACTAAATGGTCATTGGGTCCAACCACCTTATGAAAACCCAAGGACTGTGGGCAGATGCAAGATTAGCCCATCAGGTATTACCCTCAATGGTCTTACACTTAACCTCTCAGCCCATAATGATCAACCATTGCCCGACAAGAGAGGACCTCTCCCTCATTTGCAAGGAACAGTGCTGCACTCTCTACTCACATGGATCCCGAGAATTAAAACCTTTTGCAAACATTTTGAAACCATAATATGTATATATGTATATCTTTATATAAATATATTTTGCAAAACAAATTTCAATGGTTGAAATCAAATGCCGGCAGTTTTACATTTCCATCAGAGAGAGTGCATACCTGATCATTCACTGTCCGACAAAGGGGCTGATCCTGTCACTATGATCACCCACTCAGATGAATTCTCGGACTCTCCCAACATATCCAGGTTTTGAACCCCTCTAAGGATCTCACTGATTGGCATATCAAAGATAGCCCAATCCAACACCTAGTGCACTACCATAATCAAGTCAAGGAGTCAAGTGTAATATTCTAGTTTTGCCCATCTATATCCAAGGTCTAGGGCAATACTAAAATTTCAGTCTGGTTCAGGGTTTCAAGAAAACTCACACTGCATGTACCTTAGGTCTCACCCTGGCAGGTAAGACAAGCCACCCCAACCAACTTGGTGGTACATCAGTGTCTACCTTGACAGGATAAATCTCCCCAAATCTATTCAACGGCTGTGAAGATTCTAAACTAACACGAGTCTCATTAAGTGTCCAGTTTAAGGGTATTACACAGAAACACACCACAATGACATGAATCAATTATGTACTTTATTCATTTACAATAAATGTCAAAAGGTACATCAATTTGATTGGAGCTAAGGGCATAATTGTCTAACAGCCCCTTGTGGGGCAGAGATGTGATCACCACCAAACCCCACTCCATGTCCGTTTGACTGCCATTTGCATACATAGATTGCCATTTAATCCCTACCATATTGTCACAGGGCTAGTCGTGCAGGCCCCGTGCGGCACTCGAATGTGACGAGTAAGCCTAAGAAAGAAGCAACAACACAAGAAAAGGCAACAAGATGGCACATGAATTAGTCAAAAGGCTATTTGTATTGCATTAATGGATGGCAAGCACAAGCATACAGTTTAGTGTCGAGGGGATCTTATGCTTAACCTTTACACGCTACTGATTCACTCGACTACCTACCTCCCCTCAAAGAGTACATTAAGCTTTTGGGAGAGTGACAAAAGGAAACATCAAAATGGTGGAAAATCATACTAAGTAATTACAATAATGCCACTGGTAGTCCCCCCTTACAAGATACATGCATAGCTCACCCCTGACACACATGATGGCACTATGAAGGCACGCTAATGACCTGGTGGAAGGTGCTTGATGATACAGTGAAGGAGTCACTTGTGACAGCCTCCCCCACTCAATTTGATCTACGTCCTCAGAGATCGGCTTCTACTGGTCCCTTGGAGTTACTGATGTGGAAGGGAGGTTCTCTAGTTGTTCTATGAACCGGCTGTTGTCCAAGGCTGAGGTGCATATTTGGGTGGTATGGTTGGGATGGCTTGTTCTGTTGGGAGTTCCTATGGTTAAGTCCATTCTAGGCGGCCTCAAGGTATGATACTGGCTGGTTCAATTTGGTTGTAGGGAAGGTTTGGGCCAGGTAAGGGTCAAGATGATAGTTTGGATTACTGGGGTGTTGGTTCCCATGCATTTTTTCCCAAGGATGGCAGCTCACTATGTTACTATGTGGTTCGGCTTGAGGAATGGTGAGAATGTGATTCCTATATGGTTTGGGTGGTACTCGTTCTCTCCGATGATTGAGGTAGTAGGTGTGGCTATAGTTGAAGTTGGCCTTGGGTCTTCTCTTGGGCCCATTAGTTGCGGGTGTATGCGGCTTCTGCTGTGAAAGTGGCTTCTGTTGATGTTGGTGCTAATGTTAACGTTGACGTTGGTGCTGGAACGGCTTTGGGGGAGACTTCTTCTTAGTGATGACTTCCCAACTCGTTCTGGTGCTGATGTGAGTTGTTGGAGTGGGGGTCTTCTTTGTCGGCACGACACTGGCTTCGTGGTTGCTTGTTTCTTGGTACAGTTGTAGGGTTGAAAGCTACTTCCCATGTACCTAGAGGGCTGATGTCACTGGGATCATGCATGGAGAATGCTCGTCCAAGATGAGTAAATGGTCAAGGTGTGGCATGAGGGATGCTTCTGCCTATATCAGGAACTCCACTCCAAGGACAACTTGAAAATCATCCAAGTGAACCACATATAAGTTTACTTTGCCTTTCCGCGGTCCCACTTGTAGGTCTACTTCACGGGCCATTCCTTCTACTACCTTGGCCCCCGACTTGACGGCCTTGATCCACCCTGTTTGTTTGGTAGTGGTCAAGCCGAATCGCTTTGCCTCCGCAAGTGAGATGAAGTTGTGGGTGGCCCTAGTGTCCACCAATGCTTGGGTCGGCCTCCTGCCGAGGGTGATGTGTACATATTTCAGCCCCTTGTAAGCTTTGGTGGGCCGCTTGGATGTGGCCTCTTTCTTTACCATGGCATTTATAAGTTGGAGGGCAGCTACTCTTGGTGCCGGTGTGGGCTTCTCCTCATCACTCTCTTCATCATCACTGAGTTTGGCAATGAGGGCATTGATTTTCTTCCGCATGGGACAGTCGCTAGTCTAGTGCTTTTCATTGCAAAATGTAACAAGGTGAGGGAGGAATCGTAGGTCTCCTAGTGTACAGGTGGCCTTGATAGCTTTGGGCTCTTTGTGGCTTCATCCCTTGTTGATAATTGTTAGGCTTGTTAGTGTGTACTGGTTTCTCCTATGTAGAGGTCACTTGTTGATCTCCCCCACTCAAACTCATGCTATGTGGGCTGGGGGCTTTTGGTCTTTTTCATCAGGTGTCCTCAGATCAATAAATTGCTCAGCTACGGCCATGGCTGTGATGAGGTCCTTCATACCACGCTGTTGAAGTTCAAGCTCAGCCCGTGGCTTGAGACCGTCCATGAAATTGAACAAGAGGTCCTTGTTTGACATGTCAGAGATCTCAAGCGTTAAGGTCGAAAATTCTTTAACGTAGTCATGTAGCGATTCTTGATGTCTAAGGTTCTTCGTTCTTCTACACGCCAGGTACTCTACGTTCTCAAGGTAGAATTGACGCTTGATCTCATGCTTGAATCCAGCCCATGTGTCAATGGTGCGGGTGCCATGTTCAATATCTTGACAACACCTATGCCACCATAATATTGCAATATCATTCAAATACATAGCGGCTGCATGTACCTGATTTTGGTTGTCAATAATGCCAGCGGTAGAGAAATATTGTTTTAGTTGCCACAAGAAATTGTCAAGCTCCCTAGCATCCCAAGCGCCCGAGTAGGGTGTTGGCTCACAGATCTTGATGTGCATGGGAGATAGGGTGGCTGAAGTGCTAGTAGAGTTGGCTACCGCCCCTTTTAGGAGAGTCATCTCATCTCTCATCTCGTCTAATTGTGCTTGAAATCTGTCTAGCATGCCCTATAGGCTACTTTGGTAAGGCCCCGCTCCCGAGCATTGTAAGGTGGTGTGCATCTCTTTGAAGGCGTCATTGAATAGCCCTTCTAGTTCCACCACCGCATTCTCAACAGTCTCCAGGCTGTGGTGGAGTTCATCGATCCGATCTCTGGTTTCACCTATTGTTGCCTCGTAAAGTAGGATGTGCATGTCCATGCTAGCTAGTTGGTCGACTGATTTGTCACGCTTGTTAACTTTAATTGTGCGGCCCTTTGCAGCTTGTCCTGGCGGGTTTGTCGAGTCGAGCCTCATCGGTGTTGTGGGCTTGACGCAGCCCATATAATATATCATCAACAATATCACGGTCGCTCTTCATTGTGTTGAATATATCATCAACAATGTTCAAGGTGCGTGTAGGAGCTCTTACTCTGATACTAACTGTTACGAGACTAATCGCGTGTGCCCGTGCAATACTCGAATGTTACGAGGAGATTTTATCTTTAACATAGGTTTTTGGGGAATGACAAAGGAAACATTATAATAATGCCATTGACAATCTTACGAGAAGATTGCATATCGACACCGACGATTAAAAGACAGCACACATGATACAGAATGAAGGACATGTAGCAATTCGAATTTTATAAGACCGTTGTAAGAATCGTGGTCGTTATTCTGCAATCCTTCACACGCTCTATCCTCGCATGCAATTCATTTTTTTAACGGTCTGAAAAGATCATCGAGTAATTTCTATACCAGAGTTGGTGTTTTCCCCTCTCACTATATATAGTTCGGGGCAAGAGTAAGAAGAGTTCTCGCTTCGGAGAAGAGCGATGGGAGAGGGGGTGAGAGAGGGTTTCAGATTTTGCCTCTTTTTGTAAACAATCTCTGTTCTTATTTTATCTGGGATTCTGCGAAGGATTCGCTCGTTTTCAAGGGCTTTTAGGGTTCTTGCTCTCGATAATTTCCGTAATTATTAATGCGGAGGAAACGATTGATTACTGGATTTTCGTGTTTGTGTGGGTAAACTTAGCATATATTTTTTGAAATGTTTTCGCCCACAGTTTAGGTTTTGATTGAAGATATGGACTCGGAAGATGCCGATCTTTTGGATGACGGAGGCGGTGGAGGGCTATCGCTGGTGGTGCATCGTCGGTTTCATGCTATGCTCGATTTGCCTCGAGGCCGTAACGGACAGCGGGGATAGATCGAGGGGCGAAGCTGCAATGCGGGCATGAATTTTATCTCGGTATGTATGAAGAGATTGAATTATTTTGAGGAGAATTATTATTTTCATTGCGACTGATGAACTGTTGAGGTACATATACGAGTTTAGCATGCACGTTGAAGCGAAAATGCGTTTTAGATTTTATGTGATGCCGGTTGAGACTAGAGAGCTAAATTTTTCCTCGATCCACATATTGGTTTGTCTGGATTTTGCTCCGTAAATTTTCTCCAACGCTATTACCTCTTGCTCTTTGGTCCTAACCTGTTTCAAATACTTTACCTTCAAAAAAAAAAAAAGTACGAAAATTTTCAAGCTATTTTAACGATGAAGTGCTTATGCAACATATATTGGAGACTGGGATGGGAACTATTTGAAATCGAAGGGTTTAACAATTGAAAACTGTTACCATCAAGCCGTTCTAGTATGAAGTTCCAACTTTACATCTCTACTTAGTGTAGCATCATGGATATTAGGACATGAAAATGCTCATGTAGCAATATGAATGATATTATTACAAGGTGCTCGGCTTGTCATTTTGGTTGCCTAAGTATGCAGCTACCTTGTTGCGATAAGTCAAGGCGTTTAGCCAAGGATCTCAACCAAGGGTGTCTATTTGCCTATTTGCCTATTTGCCCAAGCAACGCCTTGACAACTATGATTAAGTCAGTGACCTGCTTGAAGGAGTCTGCACCTTTAACAATGGTTGGAGTCTTCAATGATTATTTTATGGTTGATTTCATCAGAGGATGGGGAGAAATAGTAGCTTCTTCTACACTGAAGTCGGCAGTGCAAGTTATGTGGTTTTCCTAGCCACAATAGAATTAAATTAAACTTTGATGGAAGCTCCCCTAAATTGAGAAGACAGCTGCATGGCTGGGAATTAGCTAACCTGTTAAGACTTGTTTAAGAGGCTATGGAACAAGATTTTGAGACCAGGTTACGATGATGAGACAATGAGTGGTGCTGGAAATGGGAAAAGATGGTCTCTTTTTTGTCAAGTCTTTTGCAAAATCTCTTAGCAGTACTTGCAATACATTGTTCCCCTCTTCTGTTATGTGGAACTCATTACACCCATCCAAGGTGGGTTTCTTGCTATGGTCAGCCATGTTAGAGAAATGCCTCAACAAGACTTCCTGCAATCTAGAGGGATACAGATAGCTGACCAGAACTGTGAACTCTATAACCAATGGAGCATGCTAACCACCTATTTCTGCATTATCAGTTAGCTCATAAAATCTGGCATTATTTTCTTGGTGCTGCAAATCTGCCATGGGTTTTGCCTCGTACGGTGTTGGATCTTCTAAGGGCTTGGCACATTGGTTGTTCTGCCAAGGGGAAGATCTTCTGGCAGCTTATACCTGCAGCTATCATTTAGACAATTTATTTGGGCTTACAGAAACAATAGAATCTTCCCCAGAGATTGAGATGTGTGGAGGAGTCGATCAATGAAGTGATTGGCAGAATTGGTTCCTGGGCATCAGTATCTAGAGATTTTGCTGATTTTCCATTGCCCCATATTTGTAATGGTTCAGTGTTGTGGAATGTTTGATGTCCCTGGAGTGGGCTTTTGTTAGTATGTTGCCCTGCCTATCTGTTCTGCTCCTTGGGTATAGGGGGAATTTTAAGAGATCGTAGGGGAGTGATACTGACACTTTATTCTGGTTTAACTGGAACAACCGATTCATTGACAATAGAGATCTCAGCCCGTTACAAGGATCGTAGGGGAGTGATACTGACACTTTTTTATGCATCCATCTGCTACAATGGGGCTTATGAATGACATGGACCCATGGTGCCGCTTGAACAGATGTTTTCCTTTTTGTTTCTTGTGGATATGTAATGTACAGATTCCTCTCTCTCTTGTACATGAACAGATGTTTTCCTTTTTTTGTAAGGATAATTTCCAATCTTTTTCTGTACCATAGATATGGTATATTTGTGGTTAGGTTTTACCTTAGCCTTTCACTTCTACATGTTTGTCTAATAGATGCTTTTAGTATATTACATACTCATGCAAACAAAGGTAATTTGTAATAATGGAAGAAATTTTGAACCTTTGATCATTACCCAGATAGCTGAGACTAACATTGGGTAATGGCCTTTTTCATGACAATTAGCTTGACCATGTGAATTATGTCAATGCATTTGGTGTGGACAATCATACACTAAAGAAGGAAGAAATAGATCCATATTAATTGTATTCTTATCTGTCTTCTTGATTTTCTACTTGCTTTCTGTTAGTTGTGTGTGTTAATCGAGGAAATTAAGGTTGCTGACTTGCTCATATTGTGAGTAGTAGTTTTAGGTTCCTATATTCCTTATACTTTTTCCTCCTGTTTCTTTTTTCTTTAAGCTGTAGTATGCTTGTTTTCTTCCTCCCATTCTTTTGACTACAAATATACTCTGAAAAGATTACATGGAATGTGAAGCGTTAACTTGTTTTTTTGGGGGGTTTTATAGTATTTTTGTTCTTGGGCATTGTTTTGTGTTTTCTGTAATTTTGGGTGACTGGACACCCATCTAATGAAATGTTAACCTTTTTCTTGCTGATCTAAAGAATGCTACTAGTTCATTTCTTTTCTTTTCAGTGCTGAATCTATTAAATATCCTCTTCTTGCAGTTAATTATTAGAACATTTATGCATAACTGTATGCATAATTTCTATCATTTATCACCTTTCTTATATCCTTGGTTTATGAGTCTTTCTTTGCAGCTATTTGGAGTTCATTGGTGTCCTTTTAGTGGATTCGCTTGAGTTCTTCCTTCATCTTTTGGGTAAGCATGATCTGCTTGTTGTAAGCTTATATTTGGTTATTTTATGCTATACTACTTTTAAGATGAATGTGTGTAAACAACCCTGACTGGAACCAAGGATTTAAATATTGACACAATGCGGGTGTATCGTATCGGTATCGGTTAGTGGTGGTACGAGACATGCTACGAATCAAAATGTGTCCTGTATATCGTTTGTATCGAACCAATATGGATGTGTATCAGCCATATGTACCAATATAGATCAATGCACACGATACTCCGGATATCTATTGTTGATAAAAAGCGGAATACGGTGATTCGAACTTAGGTCACATAAATCTTGTCAATCCTTCACTTTAATTTTAAACCACCAAACCACACTTCGTCTTGTGTTAATTAGTGATATAAAATATATTTTATAACGTTTATATCTACATGCAATTTAAAAGAACACATTTTTATATTTAACTCAAACTATTCAAAGCAATAATATTCAAAAACAGTACTTTATAAACTAATCTGTCAAACCCAAATTTAATAAAATGATGATTTTTAATATCAAGAAATTTATACAAATAAAATATTAATAATAGAATAATTATTTTAAATCTTTAAAATTTATAAATTTGTAGATGCTGTGCATCTTAAAATTTTTATACAAATTATTAATTAATATTTTAATTTACATTAATAAGTAATAATAATATATTTATTATTTACAAAAATTAAAAATATTCTTTACAAAATATTGTAAAATATAATATTAAATAGAGTCTATCAAATCCACTAATCTACATTTATTTCAAAAAAAATGATTTTTTTTATTTCATATAACTTGTATAAATAAAACTATTAATAATAGAAGAATTATTTTAGTAATTAAAAATTATGACTTTGTATATGTTATATCAGAAATTTTAACAAATTTGATATACTTTAAATTAAGATTATATTTTTATAAATTATTAATTGATATTTTAATTTGCATTTGAGAATTTAACATTCATTTGATTTTTTGTTAATGTTAAAAAATTAAAATAGTAAAATAAAAAAATAATTGATATAATAATTAAAATATAATAGGTGCATATGTTTAGTGTCTTGGACTCTAGATTGATGCATTATAAATAAAATTATATGATATCTACGCATCTTGGTGTGCTAATTGTAATATATTTTTTCATATAACCATTAAAATATGTATTTTTATGTATTTAAATACTATTTATGACTATTTTAGTCTTAAATTTAGTGTTATTAATATGTTTGTGAAATCTGTATGTATTTCCTTAGCATATCCATGCATTTCTAAATTGTATTTGTATCCATATTCGTATATGATACGATACCCAATATGTAACTATCTTGTAAACAGTTCCTTGTTTTTATCATTTCTTCATCCCTGTGCAAAAGCTTCTCTATGTGGCATGTATTATGTCTTTGATCTTCAATCTTCATGGTACTCTAAGTATGACTATGATATCCAATGATCATAATTACATCATCCAAATTGAATATACATTTCAACAGTTGGGCTTTTATAGTGCATTGTATTCAGTAGAAGAAAACTTGGCCTTGTGATTTGTAGGTGCACTAGATGGGTTTTGGTGCCATTGAAGGAATTGGATTGAGATGTCCCCCTAGAGACTCATGTTCTACCTCGGTTAATGGGATGTCCACAGGATTTCTTAGAAGCTAAGCATGTCTTGGAGATTCTATCATTAGATTCTTATTTATCCTAATTACTGAAGCTTTTGGTATAATGCTCATTTGAGTACATCCTCTAGCATTCATCCACATCCTTATGATAAGTCCATGTTTCCTCCTAATGCTTTAACACAAGTCCCTTTGGTATGATCCCATAGCCTATTATAATGCCATCTAATCGTTCTTTTATCTATGACACGTAGCACATGATGGGCCCATCTTGAATTTATACCCTAGTTCTTCTGATAACTGTAACCCAAAGACCCTTTAGTTTGACCTCTTACCCCATAATTTGCCAACCTATTGATTTCTATTTTATTCCATTCTTGATCATTGACCCATTAGGATGACCATTCGGTAGTATTATGCCCATCTAGTCGTTTTCCTGTACTCCATCTTGGAGATTTGTTTAATGATCATTTAGTTTGACCCGTAGCCCATAATAGGCCCATTTAGTTGTTTCGTCTTGTAACCTTAGACCAATGTAATTTTGGCTTGATTATTTAGCACAAGATAGGAAATCTAAGTAATTGGTTATATTCAACCCATGATAGGCCCAATTAGTGCTTTGACTCATTCACCGGTTCAACCCAAACCTACTTTCGTAAAAGTCCGTTAAGACATCCTTTGATAGTCTTTTGGATCACCGTGTTTCTAACTGAAACCTAATGTTCACGAAACATGTCTAAGTTATCCTTTGATCCTCCTATTCTCGAAGTTCTCTTAAATAAACTATAGGACCTGTTGAACAGTTCAATTTTAGTCTAAATCCCCTAGATTCATTTGGTCCTACAATATTTGAACAGTCCAGTCATCCTTCGACCATCCTATCCTCCAAACCGTATTTTTTTAAAACTTTTTTAGTCATCCTCTGCACGCCTTACAACCTCCCTATACGCAATTCCAAGCTTAGACCTGGTTCAGTCATGGGGTCCTGTTATGATCCTTTAGTATCCACCAGGTAATAACTTAATAATTATCTTCATCACTTTTTTTTTTCCAAAAATAATATTATAAAAATAACAAGTGATACTTTCCAGTTTGTTTTCTTTGTTAGTAAAGTTTCCCCAAGTTGGTTATCCATTAGTGCCTTAATACAGCTTCAAAAGAAAGCTAGTGCGTGAGTTCCTTGAAATTTATTTGTGAACCTTCTCTTAAGATAAGTGGAAGCCCAACTCATCATGGGGGAACCGGCCGTCAATCTTTAAATCCTAATGTCCGCTCCAAGATGCGGTCTAGATTGGAGTAGTTCTAACTTGAGAAAGTAGAATTGGTTGTTTGATGATCTCACTTAAATCTTATTGTGTTGTGACTAGAGGCTAGTGTAGAGTGTGTAAGAAAGATAAAAAAAAAAGAAGGAAAAAATGGGGACCTAGAAAAAAGCAAAAAAGGGGGGAGAGTGGAGGCCCCGGTTCTTAGTCATGAGTAGGAGTTATTTTGAGAGTTGCAGGAATAGGTTGTTCCATAGGCCTTGATCGGGGAAGGAAAGCCTAAGCCCATGTCATAAACTATAGGACATGTTTAATCCCTTGAAATGTGTGCATCAAGGAAGGGATGCCATCCTTGGCCAGTTGGCCGTTTTTTTATTCCTTTAAATAACCCAAAAGTTATGGTCAATTATTGCTAGTTAGCCCTATGAGCCTTACAATTTTATCCTATCTCTCATCAGCCTTGTAAATCATACCAAGGGGTGGGAATGGATGATGCTTGCGAGAAACTACGTAGGGAGATAATCTTGAGCTAACCCACCAATGCTTGGGAATAGTTGAAATCGTGATTAAGCCTATGAATCAATGGAGGCCATCATTCCTACACTATCATTAACCATTGGCCTATGCATCGAAATGTACACTTGTTACACCATTGGGCCAATTTAAGCCTTTTTCTTTATATCCAGCTCCAGCCCATTTTCTACACGTGCTTTTGTTGGAGAAATGATGAAAATAAATCTCCCGAATGTATAAAAAAGCCCAAAAGAAGACAAGTAGAAGCCCGTGTGAAAGAAGTGATGCCTAAATCAAAGGGAAGGAGTGGACAAAAATATCCTAAAAGATTGTCAAACAAGGGTTAAGTGTGCAAAGGGAAGGAGTGGATAAAAATATCCTAATAGATTGTCAAACAAGGGTTAAGTGCGTAAAAACATTGGAAAAGCTAAAAACAAAAAAGAAAAAGAGAAAAAAATTGAAAAGAAAAGAAAAAAAAAAAGAAAACAAGAAAATGTATGAAGCAGGGCAACAAATATTATTTTGGGAGATAATGAAGTTAATTCCCAACAAGGGCAAAAAAGCATATTGTTTTGAGTTGAATATCGTATTTCATTTGGACCTATAAACTACAACTACAAACACCTTCGCATTCTATTGAAGTCCCTTCCTTAGGCCCAAACACTCTTAGCATAATTAGGGAGGATGGAAAGCGATTTATGAAGTGGTGGAACTCAGGTGTTGTCCATTTGAATTACGTAAGACTTGATTCCTGGAAAATTTGAGAAAATTGACCAGGATACATAGGTAACCTGAAGTGATTCTTGTGTTGTCAACTTATTTGGGTTTTTGAACCAAAGCTACGTTTAATCCTATCTACTAATACCTATTGGAGGTGTGCATGACACGTGGCACTATAGAACCGTTAAATGACATCTCAACACTATCTAAGCAGACTTTAGGAGCACTTCGGACACCTCACACCTGTCTCGACCTCCTCAGCCCCACCTAGGCAGGCTGACCTACAAACAACTTGGAAGATATTAAGTCGACATAAGAGGTGACTTGCCTCCGTTGACGTAACCCGGATTTAGTTACTGACCTATTTGACGCAACAGGCAACCTTTTGGAGAGGGTTATCATCTCCGACTCCCTTGAATCAAGATGCCACGTTGACGAAGTTGATCCCCACCCGCATAGTTTGGAGGCAATCAGATAAGCATTATCAACTTTTGTGGGGTCTATCTTCAAGCGTGAAACCACCTCCGAATCAGACGGGTCGGTGATCTCGGACACGCTTTGTGAACCTCACGGCAATTTGCCTATATAAAGGCATCCCTTCCTTAGAAAAGGTACGCGCGATTTAGCTCTCAAAAAGTCGATTAGCTCTCTTGCTTACTAAAATATTGATCTCTTCGCGTATTTAAGCATCGAAGTGCCCACCCTGGGTAAAGCAACCTGGACATTATGATTTCTTTCTTTGCAAATCAGTTAGGTGACCTACTTAGTTTGGTGACCGAGCTGTTTGTTAGCAGGGAGCACTAGATCGCACAACATTAACTGGTACTGTCTGTGGTGTGGGTACACACTATACAAAAGCCTAGTTCTCATTTGTTTCCCACTCAATGGCTTCTTCAAGTAGCATCCTCGTCAACAATGTTAACAACAACAATATGCACATTGATGTCATTGTCACTGGGGCCAAGACCAACTCGCATTGCACCTAGAGATCTCGACTATCACAATTGGGCAATTCACTATTCCTCTGACATTATCGGGTATCCCTGCCACTCAAGGACTAAACCTCCCATTGTCCACTGTGGACGTGCCTCTTTCGATAATTGAGCCCTCAGTGGTTCCTATTGGGATCGATGGTCACCAATTTCATGAGTTGGTGCAATACATCTGTGGGATAGACCTGTAGATGCAGAACTAGGAGGGTTCACTTGTATTGCTGCTCATCTTCAACCAAGTTGATGACTTTAGTAGCGGTTAGAGTGACCCACTCGCTAGTTGCAATGGCTTGAATGTGCACGTTGTGGGTTATCTTCCTCTCCTTCTTTTTCATGACTTGGAAGATCCCCGAAGTTGGTACTCCCAACATGTTTCCTACACAAGTAGAATGGAGTAAGCCAAACTACCGACGTGAGAAGAAAAAAAATCAAAAGCAAATAAACCCAAGTCTGACACGGCAACCTACCCTAAGGATTCAGCCCGACCTAGATCAACCAAGAAATCACTCACCTATGACTTCTTGTTGACTAAGACCATATCCTTAGCTACAGGTACTCAGGAGGTTGAGTTCTCTTTATGGGAACCTCGTCATTCCTGAGCCGAGGACCCTCTCCTCGGTATGGATGGCATGGTCCTCCTTCCCTCGTGCTCACTATAGGATAATTAAAAAGAGAAAGGAAACTAAAAAGAAAAGAATGGGGACTCACCAATGGGAAGTTACTAAATCGACCTCACTTACAATTTCGACGACAGTGATCTTCGTGACTTCAAAGTGGCCTACCTCCACCCAAACTCAAGGACAAGTGCAAATGGGACCCCTAAGAGTCCCTATTTATAGAAGAGTAAGCTGAGCTACGAACAACTAAAGGATTGTCTTTATGTACAAAACTTAAGAAGAAATTTGATTTCTGTTTCTAAACTTTGTGCTGATAGATATACTGTCTGTTTTAGTAATATGATTACTATTAAAAGAAACAATAAATTCATCGCATGCGGGGAACTGGAGAACGGTCTCTATGTTCTACATCCTTCTCTAAAAACTAACTTAACCGAAACTACATCGATCGGAATCCCCAAGAAAAGGACTCATGATATAATTAGTCCCACGTGCCTATGGCATTACTGACTTGGCCATATCGGTATTGACCGAATCACAAGGCTGGTAAAGGATCCTTTGGATTTTCTAACCGTAGAAGATCTTCTCACTTGTAAACCTTGCCTCCGATAAGATGACAAAACGACCATTTAAGGTAAGCCTGAAAGATGTACAAACACGCTTGACCTTATACATACTGATGTATGTGGTCCCCTGAGTGTTAGGACGCGTAACCAACACGTGTATTTCATCACCTTCACCGATGATTACTCACGATATGGTTATGTGTACCTAATGAGATAGAAGTCCGAATCCTTTGAAAAGTTCAAGGAGTTCAGACAAGAAGTCGAGAATCAGTTAGGGAGAGAAATTAAAGCCCTTTGATCAGATCGAGGTGGCGAGTATCTCTCTGATGAATTCAGTGACTACTTGAAGGTCAATGGGATAATATCACAGTTAACTCCCCCTACAACACCACAGCTTAATGGTGTTTCAGAGAGGAGGAATAGGACATTGTTAGACATGGTTCGGTCACTTCTCACATGCTCGGAATTACCCACATCCTTTTGGGATATGCATTAGAGATTGCTATTTACGTGCTGAATCGGGTTCCAACCAAATCGGTTCTGAAAATTCAATACGAACTTTGGACCGGAAAGAAACCAAGTGTCAGACACTTGAAGATTTGGGGTTGTCCTGCGCACGTTAAAAGAACGAGTGCAGACAAGTTGGAATCCAAGACTAGTCGTTGCCTATTTGTAGGCTACCCAAAGGATTCGGTGGGTTATCTGTTCTATGACCCAGGTGAGCAGAAAGTGTTCTACAGTCGAAATGCCTAGTTCTTAAGAGACCGATTACATCCTGGACACCCATCGTCAGGAAATAGTTCTTGATGAGTAGAGCTCAGGAGCAGTGGGAGGTGTCCCACAAGTTCCAGGAAGTGACCAACCTAGAAGATCCACCTGGGTATCCAGGCTACCAATCCGTTATGGTTATGACCAGGATAGTTACCTGGTGGAAGCCTTGACTAGTGAGGAGGATCCTGTGACTTACGCGGAAGCTATGTTGGACATAGATTCCCAGAAGTGGGTGGAGGCCATGAGAGCCGAGATGGACTCGATGGAGGCCAATGGAGTTTGGACTCTAGTAGATCCGCCCTTCGGAGTAAAAGCAATTGGTTGCAAATGGATCTAAAAGAGGAAGAAGGGCCCAAATGGCAAGATTGAGACCTATAAAGCTCGTTTGGTGGCGAAAGGGTATACTCAGAAAGAAGGCATTGACTATGAGGAAACCTTTTCTCCCGTGGCCATGCTTAAATCCATTAGGATCCTGCTAACTATAGCAGCATACCATGACTACGAGATTTGGTAGATGGATGTCAAAACCGCGTTCCTGAATGGATATCTTAGTGAAGATATCTACATGCAGCAGTCGCATGGCTTTATTGCTGCTGGTCAGGAACACATGGTATGTAAACTTAACAGATCCATATATGGACTTAAGCAAGTTTCTAGGAGTTGGAACATCCGTTTTGACTCTGCAGTCAAATCGTTTGACTTTGAGCAGAATCCAAATGAGCCCTGTGTTTATAGGAAGTCCAGTGGGGATAAGGTCACCTTCTTGGTGTTGTATGTGGACGATATCCTACTCATTGAGAATGATGTAGGAATGTTGACTTCGGTCAAGGTGTGGCTTTCGTAGCAATTCTCCATGAAAGATTTTGGAGAAACCTCCTATATACTGGGTCTTCGACTCTATAGAGATAGATTGAAGCAGATAAATGGATTATCCCAAGCTGCTTACATTGACAAAATTGTCAAAAGGTACAACATGGAGAATTCCAAGAAAAGAAACATTCCTTTCAAACACGGAGTCACTCTCTCCAAGAAGATGTCTCCCAAGACTTCTGAGTGTGGTGAGTGTGGTAAGCATCACTCGCCCTAACATCGCTCAGGCGGTGAGTATGGTAAGTAGGTTCCAGGCCAACCCAGGGCAGGAGCATTGGATTGTTGTGAAGAACATACTCAAATACCTTCGAAGGACAAAAGAGTTTTGTCTAGTATTTGATAGTAGTTCACTACAAATTCTGGGGTATAGTGATGCCGATTTTCAGTCGGATCCAGATGATAGAAAGTCTACATCTAGGTATGTTTTCACGATAGGATCGTGTGCTGTTTGCTAGAAAAGTAGCAAACAGGGGTCCACGACAAACTCCACGACCAATGTTGAGTACATTGCTGCAAGTGAAACTGCCAAGGAAGCCATGTCGATGAAAAAGTTCATTAACGAATTCGGAGTGGTTCCGTCCAGCACATCACCCATCCCGTTGTTGTGTGACAACAATGGAGCGATTGCCCAGGCTAAGGAGCCTCGAGCCCACTCGAAGTCGAAGCACATCGAGTGAAAGTACCATGTACTGCGGGAGATTGTTGGCAGAGGGAATGTCTTGATTCAGAGGGAGCATCAGCGGATAATGTGGTAGACCCATTGACTAAGCCACTCACACAGAAAATGTTTGAGAAACACGTGGAAAGCATGGGACTCCAGCTTGTACCTGATTGGACCTAAGTGCAAGTGGGTGTTGTTAGACAATTTTGAATGCCCTTAGCTTCAATCAGAATGATGTACATTATGAGTTTATTGAAAATGAATAAAAGTACATATTTGATTCATGTTACCTTGGTATGTTTCTGTGTAATACCCTTAAACTGGACACTTAATGAGACTCGTGTTAGTTTAGAATGTTCACAGCCAGTAGGTCGGTCTGGGGAGACCTATCCTGATAAGGCTGACATTGATGTGCCACCAAGTCAGTTGCGGTGGCCTATCTCAGCCGCCAATGTGAGACCCTAGGCACATATAGTGTAGGATCAATTGAATCTTTGAACTGGACCAGATTTTCAGTATTGCCCTGGACCTTGGACATTAATGGGCAAAACTGGAAAATTACACCCAACCCCTAGACTCGATTATGATACTACACTAGGTGTCGAATTGGGCTATCTTTGATGTACCAATCAATGAGATCCTTAGCGGGGGTCAAAACCTGGTATGTTGGGACAGTCTGAGAATTCACCTGAGTGGGTGATCATAGTGACAGGATCAGCCCCTTTGTCGGACAAAGGTAATGATCGGGGATGCACTCTCTCTGATGGAAACCAAGACTATCGGCAGCTGATTTCAATCGTTGAGATTTGTCTTGCAAAATATATTTTATATGAGATATAAAAGTATATATATATTATGGTTTCTAAAATGTTTGCAAAAGGTTTTAATTCCCGTGATCCATATAAGCAGAGGGTGCAACACTGTTCCTTGCAGCCGAGGGAGAGGTCCTCTCTTGTCGGATAGTGTTTGATCATTATGGGCTGAGAGGTTAAGTGTAAGACCATTAAGGATAATACCCGATGGGCTAATCTTGCATATGCCCACAGACCCTGGGTGTTACAAGGTGGCTTGGCCCAGGGACCACTTAGGGTAAATGTTGGGCCCATAGAGCCCATTTGATGGGTTTCAAGGGTGCACTATCCATAACAGTGTATTCGGCCAGGCCTTGTAATAGAGGTTGGGCTAAACCCATGTGGCTGATGTGTAGATCAATGCTTGGGTCCCACGCCATACAAAGAAGCCCAACTGGGTAGCAGTTAGGAAGGCTAAGTGAGCACATAACTTTTATTGGGCCTAAAGCCCATTTCGAACTGAGCTAATTTAAGTAGTTAAATATGGAGCAAATTCTAGGAATGGATTAGCAGATAGGATAGGGTCTTAACCCTTTCCACTCAGAGAGTCCAGATCTGAATGTGATTCAGATATGGAAACCTCCTAATGTGATTAGGAGAAGGCTGATCCAATCTATAGATAAGATATCCTTATCACCTAAAGGGATGTCTGATCCAATTATGATTTGGATCAGCAACTCCTAATGGGATTAGGAGCTGATCCTTTAGGGTTACAAAAGAAGGAAGGGGCGGCAGCCTTTAGAAGACACTTGTTCACATCCTCTTTGGAGCTGAAATCACAGAAGGAAGAATTGAGCAACCCTGCGAAATTCTTTCTTGCCGCCTCCTTCTTACTGCCTACCTTGCCAGTTCGATCTCCAGATCAGTGGGAGAAGTCAAGATTTGATCTTGATATCAGTTCCTTGTGAAGGGACTGATAGGAAGTTGTGCTCACGTGCCGTCTTGTTGTTTCTTGCGAAGGACTAGGTTCTTGGAGAAGAACACTGTTGATTCTGCTCCATCCTGCACTGCGCCATCTTCAGTGGGAGCAGCCTTTGGATCCTTCCTTGGGCATGAACACCTCCATTGGGAGATACTACTTCTCCGTATCAGGTATAATCCTCTCCTATTGCTTTTTTTTAAATCTGGTTCAGTTTATGGTTCAAGATTGATCCTTGAAAATATGATTTTTCTAAATAGGGAATGCGATTCCCAGTTGAAACGGAGAGAATTTTTTTTTGAAATTCGCCCACCTTATTTCGCAAGATTTGGGTGTCCATACGATGGATCTCTCATCCCTCCAGTGGTATCAGAGTCATGGTTCAAATCTTGAACCAATTTGTTTCAGATCTAAACCTGCGTAAATGGGCAGAAGGCGTTCTACCCGATTTGCATAGATAAAGGGTTTTAGGAAATTGTCCCAAAAGGCGTTCTACCCGATTTGCACAGATAAAGGGTTTTAGGAAATTGTCCCAAAATTATGGGCGAATAATCTGAAATTATTTTTATATAAATATGATTATTATTTAGAATTGTTCTTTATGATTTTCTTGATTTATGGGCTGTTCGTACAAGAGGAGATCGAATTCTTGATTTGCGTAGGGAACCTGCGTTTTTTGCAGTTTCTGAATTATTTTATTACATTTGGTCTATAAAATAATTTTTTTATTTATTTTTAGACTGAATGTATAGGTATTCGATCTAATGTAATTATTAATAGAAATTAGGATTTCTATTTATTTTATTTTGGATGGCGGCGCAGAGAAGGAGATTTTGCAGATGGGAGAATCGCAATCTGCGATTTGCAGTTTATGAAACTGCAAACTGTGATCTAACCTCTGTTTTGCAGGATGGATTGTGCGAACAGCCCTGTTTGACTGATTCTTGTTTATCTTTTATCAGTATTTAATTTCAGATTATTTTCTTGAATTAAAGATCAAACGCTAGACCCATTCGAACCAAGATTGGTTCAAATTGTTTGGACCGAATCTTGGGTTCGATCGAGGCTGAATATCAGCCCTATTTTTCCCACTTATGGGCATGAGGGTTGATAATTAGTTAAATGCTTAATTCTGCCCAACCTGTAAAGGCCCAATTTTAAGTTGTTAAAACTGCTAAAAGCCCACTCTGCGGATAAAGCTATATGAGCTGAACCCATCAACCCTAATTCGGCCCATATACCTAGATAATATTAATGGTTAATATTATGGATTAAATATGGGTTTCAAATGGGCTTTACAGATAATTAATTGATTGGATCAATTTATCCTTGCATGTGATGTATGGATGTGTGATGTGCTATGTACATGGGCCATAAGTGCGGCCCATGCTGAATCGATAGTGGCTCTTGTGCACACCATGGCTGAATGCACATCATTGCCATGGTGTCCCTTTTGGTCATTGAATAACCTCTCTCAATGGTGGGCCCCACACCTCATGGAGAGGTTTCATGCAGAACCCTAGCCGATTTGGGCCTACCAAAATCTAGCTTTATAAAAGTCAGTGGGAGCCACTTTGGTTTGACCAGAAAATGGAAACTCTCTCACGATACCTTGGCGTTCACGAATATGATGGGTAAGCACTCACTGGATAGAAAGGTTTACCTGAAAACGGCTATGAACCTTGTTTGACAAAGATCAAAGGGAAAGCTCATATAATGAGTGGATATGATCCTTCATAGAAAGGTGGTGGGGTTTTGTAGGTGAAACAGTTGGCTCCATGCACCCTATGTGATTTCTCACATTTCCAGAGACAACCCATAGTCTTTGTCACTGAGAAAGGAGGAAAATCTCAGAGATGAATAAATGAGAATGGAACGTAGATTAAAATCCATATCTATGTAATGAACATGAATCAAATTAGGTTGTGGACTGATGTTTGCTTTTTTATCAGAAAATGGCAAACGGACAATTTGCAAAGCTGCTTAATGACAACAAACTGAAGGGCCCAAACTATGCCGACTGGCACAAGAACCTTATGTTGGTCTTAACCTCTGAAAAATTGGATAAGGTAGCCAAGAATCCTACCCCGGATCGTTCGGGAGATAGGGCATCTGAGGCCCGGAGAAGAGAATACTAAGAATGGGAGGAGAAAAACTCTCTTGCCCGCTGCTATATCATTGCCTCCTTGGACAACTCAATACAGAGGCAGTTCGATCAGATCGAACTTGCCAATGACATATTGGACAGTCTCAAGACAATGTACGAAGAGCATAATCGTTCTACTCGACAGAAGGTCTTGAAACAGTTCATGACCGCGCAGAGGTCCAAGGGCCAATAAGTTCACGACCATTGTCTTCGGATGATGGGTTATATCAACGAACTGGAGGCTCTTGGATCCGGGCTAGATCTGGTAACACAAATCGATGCTATTCTCAACTCCTTGCCTCCATCCTTTAATCCATTCATCATGAATTACAACATGAACAAGCTGAATGTCAGCTTGCAGGAACTCAACAATATATTGCAGAGGGCCGAAGAATTGATTAAAAAGGATGAGCACATTGTCATGCTTGTTGAAGCTGGCAAATCGGGCAAGAAAAGGAAGGCAAAGAGAAAGCCCCAGAAGAAGGCTGTCAAACCCAAGAAGCAGAGGAAGGACAAGGCATCGGATGCCTGTCACTTCTGCAAGAAGACTGGCCATTGGAAAAGGAACTATCTTGCCTACCTGGAATCCAAGAAAGGTAATTTCGAAACTTGTGTTATTCAAACCAATTTATTGGTAGCTTATGTGTTTTGGTGTATTGACTCCAGGGCTTCAACTCATGCGTGTAATTCACTACAGGGGTTTAAGGTAAGCAGAAGGTTGAGTGAAGGAGAAGTTACGCTCTACTTGGGGACTTCTACAATTGTTGCAGCCGCGGCCATTGGAAAAGGAACTATCTTGCCTACCTGGAATCCAAGAAAGGTAATTTCAAAACTTGTGTTATAAAAACCAATTTATTGGTAGCTTATGTGTTTTGGTGTATTGGCTCTAGGGCTTCAACTCATGTGTGTAACTCACTGCAGGGGTTCAAGGTAAGCAGAAGACTGAGTGAAGGAGAAGTTACGCTCTACTTGGGGACTTTTGCAACTGTTGCAGCCGCGGCCATAGGAATTGTGGAGTTAATTTTTAGAGAAGGAATCATTGTACTGAAAGATTGTTTTTATGTACAAAATTTAATGAGATATTTGATTTCTGTCTCAAAACTGTGTGTGGATGGTTATTCTGTCTTCTTTAGTAATACGATTACTATTAAAAGAAATATCAGATTCATCGCATACATGGAACTAGAGAATGGTCTCTATGTTCTGCATCCTTCTCTAGAAACTAACATAACCGAAACTACGTCGGCTGAAATCCCCAAGAAAAGGGTCCGTGATACAGTTAATCCCACGTGCCTGTGGCATTACTAACTTGGCCACATCGGTGTTGACCGAATCACAAGGTTGGTAAACGATGGTCCTTTGGGTTTTCTAACTGTAGAAGATCTTCCCACCTGTGAGCCTTGCCTACAAGGTAAGATGACCAAATGACCATTTAATGGTAAACCTAAAAGATGTACAAGCACACTTGACCTTATACATACTGATGTATATGGTCTCCTGAGTGTTAGGACATGGAATCAACACGTGTACTTCATCACCTTTACAGATGATTTTTCACGACATGGTTACGTGTACCTAATGAGACACAAGTCCGAATCCTTTGAAAAGTTCAAGGAGTTCAGACAAGTGGTCGAGAAATAGTTAGGGAGAGAAATTAAAGCCCTTCGATCAGATCGAGGTGGCGAGTATCTCTTTGACGGATTCAGGGACTACTTAAAGGACAATGAGATAGTATCACAATTGGCTCCTCCTGCTACACCACAACTTAACGGTGTTTCAAAGAGGAGGAATAGGACCTTATTAGATATGGTTCGATCACTTCTCATACACTCAGAGTTACCCACATCCTTTTGGGGCTACGCATTAGAGACTGCGATTTAAGTGCTGAATTGAGTTCCAACCAAATCGGTTCCGAACACTCCATATGAACTTTGGACCGGAAAGAAACCAAGTGTCAGACATTTGAAGATTTGGGGTTGTCCAGCACATGTTAAAAGAATGAGTGCAGACAAATTGGAATCCAAGACCAGTCGTTGCCTATTTGTAGGCTACCCAAAAGGCTCTGTGGGTTACCTATTCTATGACCCAAGTTAGCAGAAAGTGTTCTGCAGTCGAAATGCACAATTCTTGGAAACTGATTACATCCTGGACACCCATCGTCAGGAAATAGTTCTTGATGAGGAGAGTTCAGGAGCAGTGGGATGTTCCACAAGTTCCAGGTAGTAACCAACCTAGAAGATCCACTCAGGTATCCATGCCACCAGTCCATTATGGTTATGACCAGGATAGTTACCTGGTGGAAACCTTGACTAGTGAGGAGGATCCTGTGACTTACACGGAAGCTATGTTGGAAATAGATTCCCAGAAGTGGGTGGAGGCCATGAGAACTGAGATGGACTTAATGGAGACCAATGGAGTCTGGACTTTTGTAGATCTGCCCTCTGGGGTAAAAGCAATCGGTTGCAAATGGATTTACAAGAGGAAGAAGGGTCCCGATGATAGAGTTGAGACTTTCAAAGCTCGTCTAGTGGTGAAAGGGTACACTCAGAAAGAAGGCATCGATTATGAGGAAACTTTTTCGCCTGTGGCCATTCTTAAATCTATTAGGATCCTGCTAGCTATAGCAGCATACCATGATTATGAGATTTGGAAAATGAATGTCAAAAGGTAGCGTCAGTGGAAAATGTAGCAGACCCATTGATGAAGCCACTATCACAGAAAGTGTTTGAGAAACACGTGGAAAGCATGGGACTCCGGCTTGTACCTGATTGGACCTAAGTGCAAGTGGGAGCTGTTGGACAGTTTTGTATGCCCTTAGCTTCAATCAGAATGATGTACATTATGAGTTTATTGTAAATGAATAAAAGTACATATTTGATTCATGTTCCCTTGGTATGTTTTTGTGTAATACCCTTAAATTGGACACTTAATGAGACACGTGTTAGTTTAGAATGTTCACAGCTAGTGGGTCGATTTGGGGAGACCTATCTTGATAAGGCTGACATTGATGTGCCACCAAGTCGGTTGGGGTGGCCTGTCTCAGCCGCCAGGGTGAGACCTTAGGCACATATAGTGTAGGATCAATTGAATTTTTGAACCAGACCAGATTTCCAGTATTGCCTTGGACCTTGGAGATTAATGGGCAAAACTGGAAAGTTACACCCGACCCCTAGACTCGATTATGATACTGCACTAAGTGTCGGATTGGGCTGTCTTTGATGTACCAATCAGTGAGATCCTTAGCGGGGGTCAAAACCTGGGTATGTTGGGATAGTCTGAGAATTCACATGAGTGGGTGATCATAGTGACAGGATCAACCCCTTTGTCGGACAAAGGTAATGATCGGGGATGCACTCTCTCTAATGGAAACCAAGACTGCCCACAGCCGATTTCAATCATTGAGATTTCTTGCAAAATATATTTTATATGAGATATAAAAGTATATATATATATATATATATAATATGGTTTCAAAAATGTTTGCAAAATGTTTTAATTTCCGAGATCCATATAAGCAGAGGGTGCAACACTGTTGCTTGCAGCTGAGGGAGAGGTCCTCTCTTGTCGGGTAGTGTTTGATCATTATGGGTTGAGAGGTTAAGTGTAAGACCATTAAGAATAATACCTGATGGTTTAATGTTGCATCTGCCCACAGTCCCTGGGTGTTACAAGGTGGCTTGGCCCAGGGACCACTTAGGGTAAGTGTTGGGCCCATAGAGCCCATTTGGTGGGTTTCAAGGGGTGCACTGTCCATAACAGTGTATTCAGCTAGGCCTTGTAACAGAGGCTGGGCCGAACCCATGTGGCTAACGTGTAGATCAATGCTTGGTTCCCACACCATACAAAGATGCCCAACTGGGCAGCAGTTTGGAAGCTCTTGGCAGTGTAGCCAGCCAAAGATAAGTGGAAGAGGAGAGAAGGGAAGAGAAGAAGAGAAGAGAAGAAAGGAGAGAAGAAAGAAGGTTTGCAATGTAATAGTACTGGCGGCGCCAATGTTTATTTTACTATATATAGGGCAACAAAAATAACAAGGGAAAAGACCCTTAGACCCTTGTGCCCTTGAGTACAATAACAAACATAACAGAAATAAAAAAATGAAATAAAAAAACACTTTAATTAGCCAAACAGGCCCAAACATCTGCAACTAAGTTATTTTAACATTATTCTAACACTCCCCCTCAAGTTGGAGAATAGATGTCAATCATGCCCAACTTGTCACACAAATCTTTGTGCCGCACATGGTGAAGACCTTTGGTGAAGATATCTGCAAGTTGCTCTTCCGAACTGACATATGATGTGCACACTTCTCCACTTTCAAGTTTCTCTCTGATAAAATGCTTGTCCACTTCAATGTGTTTCGTCCTATCATGTAGAACTGGATTAGCAGCAATATTGATGGCAACTTTATTGTCACAGTAGAGTGACGTAGGATTGCTTACTACGAAACCCAGTTCACTTAACAGATTTCTTATCCACATGATTTCCGCAACCCCATGAGCCATCGCTCTATACTCTGCTTCAGCACTGGATCTAGCCACCACACTTTGTTTTTTGCTTCTCCATGTGACAATGTTTCCTCCTACAAAGGCACAATAACCACTGGTAGACTTTCGGTCATTGACTGATCTTGCCGATTCTGCATCAGTATATACTTCCACTTTTAAGTAACTGTGTTTCTGGAATAACAAACCAGCTCTAGGAAACTTCTTGAGATATCTCAAGATCCTCTCTGTAGCCTCAAAGTGAGTTGTCCTCGGGCTATGCATGAATTGACTAAGGACACCCACTGCATAGGCAATATCAGGCCTAGTCATAGACAAATACAGAAGTCTCCCCACGAGTCTCTAGAACATCTTTACATCTTTCAAAAACTCTCCCTGACTGTCTCCCAGATGGTGATTAGGTTCAATAAGTGAATCAGATGGTTTTACCCCCAACTTGCCTATATCTTCTAGTAGATCTAGTACATACTTCCGTTGGGAAATAAAGATGCCCTTGTGAGAGCAGGCAACTTCAATTCCAAGAAAGTATCGTAAGGGGCCTAGATCCTTCACCTCAAATTTAGTGGCTAAGAATTTTTTTAGTCTCTGGATTTCAGCCTCCCAATCTCCTGTGATCACTATGTCATCCACATACACAATAAGAGCTGCAATTTTACCTTCACCACTTTTTACAACTAGGGTATGATCTGACTGGCATTGTTTGAATCCCATCTGTTGGACTACTAAATGGAACTTACTAAACCAAGCCCGAGGTGATTGTTTCAACCCATATAGGGATTTTTTTAACCTGCACACCTCTTGTTCACTGCCTTTGGCACAGAACCCTGGGGGTTGGGTCATGTACACCTCCTCTTCCAAGTCACCATTCAAGAAGGCATTCTTGATGTCCAATTGGTGAAGATCCCAGTCAAGATTTTCTACCAAGGAAAGGAGAATCCGGATGGAGTTCATCTTCGCTACTGGAGCAAAAGTCTCTGCATAGTCCACTCCATATACCTGTGTAAAGCCTCTTGCTACCAGTCTAGCCTTGTACCTTTCAACAGTTCCATCAGCTTTGTGTTTCACTGTGAACACCCACTTGCACTCCACTAGTTCCTTCCCCTCAGGAAGATCTACCAACTCCCACATACCATTTTTGTGTAAGGCATCAATTTCTTCCTGCATTGCATCTGTCCATTCAGGTTTTGACAAAGCTTCTGCCACAGTCTTAGGGATGGGGACACTATTCACAGAAGAGAGAAAGGCACGGTACGAAGGTGAAACATGTTCATAGGACACAAAGTTAGAGATAGGATGATTAGTGGTACAAGATCTAACACCCTTTCTCATAGCAATAGGAATATTAAGATCATTGGGGACAGGTGAATCAACATTTAAAGAAGCAATGGGAGCAAGTGTACCTGGCTGATGAAACGGATCTACCTCGGGTGAATCCAATGATGTTGGTTGCATAGTGTCCGGCTTCACAGCTCTTGAACTCTGCTGGCTCTTATGGCGACGATGAAAAACCCGGAACGGAGGAGGATCAGGTAAAGGAGGTAGTTGAATCTGAGTCGTCGCCTGTTTCTCCTCAACCCTACTCTCCCCCTGAGGAGAAACCGAGAAGAACGGTTGACACTCAAAGAATGAGACATCAATGGAAACATAGTACTTGCGGGCAATGGGATCATAGCAACGATACCCCTTTTGAGATGAAGGGTAACCAAGAAAAACACAAGGAATAGCCCGAGGGTCAAGTTTACCACGAGTAGGTGATAGGTTGTGGACAAAACAACGACACCCAAAAACACGCATCAGAATGGTGGACAGCGGGGCTGTAGGGAACAAGAGCTGATGTGGGGCCTTATACTCTAGTAGCCGAGAGGGCATTGCGATTGATGATATATGTCGCACACAATACTGCATCTATCTAGAACTGTTTTGGCACATTCATATGAATCAGCAAGCCACAAGCAACTTCGAGAAGGTGACGGTTTTTTCATTCAGCCACACCATTTTTTTGGGGTTTCCTGGCACAAGAGCTTCGCTGAAGTGACCCACTCGAAGCAAAGAACTTCGTGAGATCACTATGGAAATATTCCTTTGCATTGTCCGACTGGAAAATATGAATTTCTGTTTGAAACTTAGTGAACACCATGCGTTGAAAATCTTTCACAATTTGTGGCACTTCATCTCGAGATCGCATAGGGTAAACCCAAATGTATCGAGAATAATCATCAATCAAAGTAACAAAATACTTATAGCCAGCCGCAGTAGGTAGAGTAACAGGGCCCTAAACATCAGAATAAACAATATGAAATGGAAATTCAGATCTTTTATTTCTTAAAGGTAAAGAACTTCTACAATGCTTACTCAACTGACAAGTTTGACACTATAACTGACTCACTGACAAGGACTCAAACAACTTTGGGAACATAACTTTTAACGATTCAAAAGAAAGATGACCTAAACGACTATGCCATAAATAGGCCTGACTCTCACTCGACGAACTTGTGGACTCAGTCGCCACTAGACCAACATTATTCTCCAACACGTAGAGACCATCCACCATGCTTCCTCTACCAATCGTCTTCCCCGAGGTCAAATCCTGAAACACACATGAAGACGGAAAAAAGGTGACTAAGCAGTTCAAAGAATGAGTAATACTACTAATGGACAACAAATTAATAGGTAATTTCGGAACATGCAGGACATTAGGAAGAGTAAGGCCAAGTGGGAGAGATATGGTGCCTCGGCCAGCTATGGTAGAAAAAGAACCACCAGCCAGTCTTACCTTATCTCTCCTAGAGAGAAGGTTATATGTCTGGAACAAATTTGACTTACCGGTCATGTGATTTGAGGCTTCGGAGTCAATAATCCAAGGTGAATCAGTAGTATGAGATGACACATGGAAGGTTGTGGCATTTCCTGATGTAGACGCAAATGAGGTAGAAGAAGTAGGCCCAGAATCCACCTGGTGGAGAGTCCTACCATACAATTCCAAATGTTCATGGAAGGAGTTGATAATATCTTCCTTAGGGTCAGAACCGGGATGTCTCTCCTGAGTTACGGAAGGACTAGTCTCTGTCGATGCCATATTAGCTGAGTTATACCTTTTTTGATTCTACTGGCCTGGTTTCTTGCCCTGATCCGGTGCTGACTTCTTACCCAAATCCTATGCCCATTTAGGTTTTCCATGGAGATCCCAGCATGTATCTTTAGTGTGTCGTGTCTTCTGGGAGTGAGTGCACCAAAGCTTGCTTTTATCTTCTGATTTTTTCTGAGTGTCACCCCTTTTAAAACCACCTCCGACATTTGTATCTGAATTTCCCCGGACTGTTAGGGCAACTGATTCCCCTTCTACACCATTCGTCACACTTCTTCTGCTTTCTTCTGACTGCACCAAGGCATACACCTCCTGGATTGATGGCAAGTCTTTACTACCCAAGATCTGTACCCTGATGGACTCATATGACAAATTCAGCCCTAGGAGGAAGGCAAACACGCATTGTTGTGATACAAGTGACTTATAGGCCTTTGCATCTTCATCACACTTCCAATTCACATTTTGATAGTAATCAAGTTCTTTCCATATTGATGTCAAATCAGAATAATACATCAAGAGACTCCTCTCCCCCTGCTTGCAAGTAGAAGATTCAGCTTGTAGTTGATATATCTTGGCATAGTGTCTTTGTTCTGAATAAGTGGACTTCGCTTGTTCCCATATCTCACAAGCAGTTTCAACCCACATAAAAGTCTTCCTTACTTGTGGCAGCATTGAAACCAAGAGCCAAGACATCACCATACTGTTCTCTTGGTTCCACCTATCATGCTTAGCACTTTCATACTTCGGTTCCTTTACTCTCCTATTGATGTATCTTATTCGCCCCTAGCAGTGATGTAGAGTTTTATCCCCCTAGACCACTCAAGGTAATTCAGACCATCAAAGGGAATGACAGCCATGGGAAAGCTCATATCCATTCCCCCACTCACTCCATTGTGACTCCCTGAGATCTCTGAAGTAGCAGAATTCTCAGTCGACATGGTCAAGCAGTTAATCAGTCCCACACACCGGACTTAGGACCCCTCCTTACTCCACAAAATAATGCTCCACTCAGTTCACACCCACACACTCGGGTTTACCAACTAGATTGAGCACAAATAGTACTAAATTCCGGACAAAAAATGAGGTAATATTTGGTAGATTTCATACCTGTATAGTTTTATCAGTCCCCACCTACCAGAATTCTAGAATGTCTAACAGCCACTAATCAGCAGGAGAGATCCTTCTTACTTATAGTTAACTCAAACCATTGAGAAGATAGGTCAACATTGACCTACAGTTGTCTTAACACATGAACAGGATCACACGATCCAAGAAAACTAGGGTTACACAGGTTCGACAACATTCAGTTGCCCCAGATTCATAGGGTTTTCACTCGGCACATGACCAAGGAGAGTAAAGAAGAGAACAAATAGGGAGAATTGTACCAGTTGTAGCTATTCTGTAGTCTAGAATCAAATTTCTTTTCTGCTAGTCTGTTCGATCTGTTCTTTGGGTTGATCGATCTTCTCTTGACAGTAGGGTTGATCGATCTGCTCTCTTTTAGTCAGCATTCCTGCTCTGATACCATCATGGCAGTGTAGCCGACCAGAGATAAGTGGAAGAGGAGAGAAGAGAAGAGAAGAAGAAGAGAAGAGAGAAGGTTTGCAATGTAACAGTACTGGCGGCGCCAGTGTTTATTTTACTATATATAGGGCGACGGAAATAACACAGGAAAAGACCCTTAGACCCTTGTGCCGCTGACTACAATAACAGACATAACAGAAATAAAAAGAAACGAAATAAAAAACACTTTAATTAGCCAAACAGGCCCTAACATCTACAACTAAGTTATTTTAACATTATTCCAATAGAAGCCTATTGAGCACTTAAAACATATTGGGCCTAAAGCTCATTTCGAACTGGGCTGATTTGATCAGTCACTTAAAGGGGCGGATCTGAGATTAGGTTAAGCCAAAAAGGATTGGGTCTTGACCCTATCCACTCATGGAGACCAAATTCAAATTAGGATTTGAATCTGGTAATCTCCTGATAAGATCAGGAGTGGGCTGATCTAATCTGTAGATAGGATTAAGAAGACTCCTTATCCAAATACAGATTTGGATTAGGATAACTCCTAATGAGATTAGGAGTTTCTTATTCACAAAGGAAAGAGGAGAAACCCTAATTCGAATTACAAGAATTCAAACCGTAAGGATTTCGTAGAACACTCTGCAACTTTGAGATAGGATCTCAGAAACCCTAGAGAAGAAAAAGCAGTTCGCCATTTTCTTCTCTAGCTTTCTCCTCCAGCAGCTGCCGCCATTCTACTGCCACTTCGAGTTCTCTATGAAGGAAGATCAAGAAAAGTTATTGATTTTGTGTGGTGCTCTCTGCTTCCATCGAGTTCTTTAGAAGAACCTGGTTCGTGGGACGAACATTGCTAGTTCTGCTCCATCATCGCTGTGTCATCTTCAGTGGGAGCAGTTGTTGAGATTTTCTTTGGGCATGAACACCAATGTTGGGAGATACTGCTTCTCCAGATCAGGTATATGCCTTCCCTTCTCTTTTGGTTCAGAATTGGTTTGGTTTTGATTAAAGATAAATCTTGAAAATTCAGGGAATATGATTCCCAGTTGGAAGAATGGCAAGAAATTTTAGAAATTCGCCCATCCATTCCGCAACCTTTTTGGCGTCCATATGATGGATCTTACCATTCTTTCAGTATCATCTAACTTTCTTTATCAACCTATCCGCTAAAATCGAAACTAACCCTATGAAGATCATATTGACACCATCATAGAGAACCTTGGTAAGGTCAAAACATCTTCTTGTCATATTCTTGGGTGTCTTCGGATGTGGTGGTGAGAGATGGAGAGTAAGTGATTGGAAGAAACTCTGGTTCTTGTTCGCTAGGCCCGCCTTCAGCGTCGGCTTCATGACTACTTCTCAATGGTTACTTGCTGAATGTGGCAGCAACGGCCTTGGTAGTGGCAGCTTGGATGTCTTTGGGCGATGAGTTGGTCGGCCAGTGTCATCAAGAAGGAGAATCTTCCTTCTAGTTACGCCAAAGCAGCAATACTCGTTCACACAAACACGGTGATGCAAGGTTACTCTAGGATAAGGTGGGAGATATTGGAAGCCATGTCCAAGCTCATGAACCAAAACTTGATTCCTAAGTTGCCTTTGAGAGGGACTATCAACGCCTCCAGTGATCTCGTGCCATTGTCTTACATTGCAGGTTTACTAACTGGCAAGCATAACTCGAAAATAGTCACCCCGAATGATGAAGAAATCATGACCTTGGAGGCACTGAAGCAAGCTGGAATCCCTTCTCTATTTGAGCTACAGGCTAAGGAAGGTCTAGCTCTAGTGAATGGAACTGCAGTCGGTTCTGCTGTTGCTACCACAATTTGTTTTGACACCAATATATTGGCTCTCCTTACTGAAGTACTCTCGGCCTTGTTCTGCGAAGTCATGCATAGGAAGCCCGAGTTCACTGATTCGCTGACCTATGAGTTGAAGCACCATCCCGGCCAAATCGAACCGGCGGCCATCATGGAGTTCCTTCTAGAAGAGAGCGACTACATGAAAGAGGCAAAGTCTCGTCACGAGAAGGACCCGCTTACAAAGCCCAAGCAGGATCGCTACGTGCTCAGGACCTCCCCTCAATGGCTTGGGCCACAGATTGAAGTGATTCACATGGCGACTCACTCTATCAAGCGAGAAATCAACTTTGTTAACGACAACCCATTGATTGATGTGGCTCGCGACATGGCTCTGCACGAAGGGAATTTCCAAGGAACGCCAATCGGGGTCTTGATGGATAACCTCAGGATTGCCATCCCAACCATTGGGAAGCTCATGTTGGCTCAATTCTCCAAGCTCGTCTGTGATTACTACAACAACGGATTGCCTTCCAATCTGAGCGGAGGGCCTAACCTGAGCCTGGACTACGGGTTCAAAGGTGCGGAGATCGCCATGGCAACCTACTGCACAGAGCTTCAATACCTAGCCAACCCAGTCACCACGCATGTCCAAAGTGTAGAACAACATAACCAGGACGTAACTCCCTTTGTTTGATCTTCGCAAGAAAGAGCACAGAAGCCATAGAGATCTTAAAGCTCATGTCAGCAACGTATATGGTGGCACTTTGCCAGGTGATTGATCTTCAACATTTGGAGGAGAACATGAAGGAAGTGATGAAACACATCGTCAACCAAGCAATAAGGAAGACACTATACATGGGTAAAGACGGGTCGATGCTCGAAACCCATTTCTACGAGAAGGAAATCTTGCAAATTGTCGAACACCAACCTGTGTTTTCCTACCTCGGCGATCCGATGAACCCATCATATGCTCTACTCCTCCAACTGTGGGAACTCCTGGTGGAAAAGAAGCTTCAGGAATCTCCAAAAGAGGAAGGGGAAACTAACAGCGGGTACTCAATATTTAAACGGATACCTGTATTTCAAGAGGAATTGAAGGTGATATTGGGTGAGGAGGTAGCCAAGGCCAGGGAGAGATTCGATAATGGCAATTTCCCCATACCAAACAGGATTAAGTAATGTAGGACTTATCCCATATATAGGTTTGTGAGGACAGAAGTAGGGACTGAGCTTCTGAGAGGTGCAAAGAAGGTGAGTCCTGGAGAGCACATAGAGAAGAAAATGAACAGTGTGTTTCTGGGTAAACGTCAACTTCTGGGTCAGCAGAGGGAGAAAGAAGATAATAAACAGTGTGTTTTATTTCAAGGGTAATTTTGACATTTTCAAAAATATTAAATCTCACATAAAGTCACATGATATACATAACTGACGGTTTATTAACGGTGGGTGCTAAATTGTTGCATTTCAAAAGTTGGGGTACTAGATTGTCGCATTTTAAAGTTAAGGTACTAAATTGGCACTCAGCTTAAGTACAGGGTACCTACCTATCGGGAGTTTTCCATAGAATTTATGTGATTTATTGAAAATTTGTTTGAATTCACATAGCAACTATCAATTTACTTTTTGTCCTTTTTTTATTTTCATCCCATTAGTTGAGACCATAAATTCCCTTTTACATGTTAAACAGTGTATGCCCTTAGCTCCAATCAGTTGATGTACATTATGACATTTATTGTAAATGAATAAAGTACATATTTGATTCATGTTATATTTGTGTCTTTTTGTGTAATACCCTTAAACTAGACACTTATGAGACTCGTGTTAGTTTAGAATCTTCACAACCATCGGATAGATCTGGGGAGATTTATCTAGCCAAAGTTGACACTGATGTGCCACCAAGTTGGTTAGGGTGACTTGTCTCAGCTGTCTGGGTGAGACCCGAGGTACATGTAGTGTGGGTTTTCTTGAAACTCTAAACTGGACCAAATTCCAGCATTGCCTTGGACCTTGGAGATAGATGGGCAAAACTGGAATGTTACACCTAACTCCTAGACTCGATTATGGTACTGCACTAAGTGCTGGATTAGGCTATCTTTGATATGCCAACCAGTGAGATCCTTGACCGGGTCAAAACCTGAGAATGTTGGGACAATCCAAGAATTCACCTGAGGGGGTGATCATAGTGACAAGATCAACCCCTTTGTTGGACAAGGTGAATGATCAAGGAATGCACTCTTTCTGATGGAAACCTAAATTGTCGGAAGTTGATTTCAAACTTGTTGAAATTTGTTTTGCAAAATATATTTATATAGAGATACACTTATATATTATGGTTTCACAAAATGTTTGCAAAAAGTTTTAATTCCCGGGGTCCATGTGAGTAGAGAGTGCAGCACTGTACCTTGCAGCCGAGGGAGAGGTCCTCTCTTGTCGGGCAGTGTATGATCATTAAGGGCTAAGAGGTTAAGCATAAGACCATTGAGGGTAACACTTGATAGGCTAATCTTGCATCTGCCCATAGTCCTTGGGCCTTCACAAGATGGCTCGACCCAAAGACCATTTAGTGTAAATGTTGGGCCAGCCCATGGTGATGGACTTACGGGTTTATTGTGACTTATAGTGAATTTAGCCAGGCCTTGTAACAAAGGCTGGGCTGAACCCATGTGGCTGATGTGTAGATCAATGCTACGGTCCCACGCCATACAAAGAGAACCAAACTAGTCAGCATATAATGGGTTAAGTGAACAATATGACTTAATGGGCCTAAGGCCCATTTTGAACTAGGCTTAAGTGATTTAATTAAAATTGGCCATTTTGGGTTTATAATCTGAGTGGGATTAGCAATTAGATAAGATAGGTCTTATCAACTTGAGAGTCCATATCTAAATACAAGATTTAGATTAGAAAATTTCATTCCTAATCAGATTAGGAAGTTGATCCTGAAAGGATTATAAATAGGGGCAAATTCCACAGAAAGAACACATTCCTTTCTGCAGTCTTTTCTCTCCCTCACTTCTAGGTGCCATCCTAGTTCAATCTCCACCTCCTGGAGTGATCAATAACCATTTTTGCAGACGTCATAAAAAAATGTGCACTTGCTGAAGTCCCCAAGTAAAGTGTCACTTCTCCTTCACTCAGCCTTCTGTTTACTTTGAACCCTTGCAGTGAATTACACGCATGAGTTGAAGCCACAGAGTCAACACACTAGGACACAGAAGCAACTAACAGATTAGTTTCTATGACACAAGTTTCGAAATTACCTTTCTTAGATTCCAGGTAGGCAGGACAGTTCCTCTTTCAGTGGTCGGCCTACTTGTAGAAGTGACAGGCATCGGATGCCTTGTCTTTCTTTTGCTTCTTAGATTTAGTGGCCTTTTTCTGGGGTTTTCTCTTTGCCCTCCTCTTCTTGCCTGATTTGCCAGCTTCAACAAGCATGGCTATCGGCTCATCCTTCCTAATTAATTCTTTAGCTCGTTGCAACATATTGTTGAGCTCTTGAACGCTGACATTCAGCTTATTCATATTATAGTTCATGATTAACGGATTGAAGGACGGAGGAAAGGAGTTAAGAATGGCGTCTATCTGTGTGACCAGATCTAGCCCAGAGCCAAGGGTCTCCAGCTCGTTTATGTACCCCATCATCCGGAGACAATGGTCATGAACTTGCTGCCCCTTGGTCATCTGCGCGGTCATGAATTGCTTTAGGACCTTGTGGTGAGTAGAACGGTTATGCTCTTCGTACATAGTTTTTAGACTATCCAATATGTCTTTGGCGAGTTCAGTCTGATCGAACTGCCTCTGTATCGGATTATCTAAAGAGGCTATGATATAGCAGCGGGCTAGGGAGTTTTTCTCCTCCCATTCTTGGAAGTCTCTCCTGCGGGCTTCTGAAGCCCTATCTTTTGGACGTTCCGGTGCAGGATTCTTTGCCACTTTATCTAATTTTTCTGAAGTCAGAACCAACATAAGGTTTTTGTACCAGTCGGCATAGTTTGGGCCCTTAAGCTTATTATCATCGAGAAACTTTGCAAATTGATCGTTTGCCATTTTCTGGTAAAACAACAAAACGTTAGTCCACAACCTTAGTTTGATTCATGTTACCTACATAGATATGGATTTTAATCTATGTTCCATTTCCATTTGTTCATCTCTGAGATTTCCCTCCTATCTCAGTGACGGAGACGGCGAAATGTGGAAAATCACATAGGGTGCATGGAGGAGCCAATTGTTTCAGCTGCATAACCCCACCACATTTATGTGAATGATCACATCCACTCATCATATGAGTTTCCCTTTGGCCTCTGTTAGACAAGGTTCATAGCCATTTTAGGGTAAACCTTTCTGTCTAGTGAGTGTTCACCCATCATATTCAGGTTACGCCAAGGTACCGTGAGAGAATTCCCATTTTCTAGTGAAGCCCTCTCACATCGATCTATGACGCCCCTACCATCTTATGAAACACTCTAACAAATCCAACAGCAAATGGATAGCCCAATTTTATGGTGCGTTTCCTCATTATTGAAGGACCCATCATCGTGCTAATGACGGAAGGCCTTTAGAGAGTTCATCACATGAATCTCCCTATCACATGCATTCATTTTGCCAAAGGGAACAAAATTTACGCCCTAGTTAATTTAGGTCAAACCAAAGCGGCTCCCACTAACTTTCATAAAAGATTTCTGGTGGCCCAATTCGACTAGGGCTTTCGCACACATCCCTTTTTAGGGTTGTGGGGCCCACCACAAAGGGAGGGGTCATCCAATGACCGAAAGGGACACCATGGCAATGATGTGCATTCAGCCATGGTGTGCGCAAGAGCCACTATCGTATCATCATGGGCCAAGTACTTATGGCCCATGGTCGCAGCACATCATACATCCATACATCACATGAAATGGAAGAATTGATCCAATCAATCAATCGCTGTAAAGCCCATTAACAAGTCCATTAAAATTCCATAATGTTAACAATTAACATTATCTAGGTATATGGGTTGAATGGCAATTAGCAGTTCGGCCCATATAGCTTTCACACAAAAGTGGGCTTTTGCAGGTTTAACTCTTTAAAACTGGGCTTTACAGGTTGGGCCGAATTAATTCTTGCAATTAAGCATTAGTTTCAGACCAGAAGTGGGAGAAATCAGGACTGAAAATAGTCTCCATCGAACCCTAGATTCGGTCCAAACAATTTTGGTCCAAAACGGTCCAAAACTAATTTTCAATTCAAGAATCAATTCAAGAAAGATCTGAAATTAATAATTATGATTATAGACAATCACAAATCAGACAAGGGACTGTTCATACCAAATCCACCTGCAAAACAGAGGTTAGAACACAGGGTTGCAGTTTCATAAACTGCCAAACGCAGATTGCGATAGTCATATATCTGCGAACCTCCAGCACCGCCGCCAACTTCAATCAAGAAATGAAAAAACAAAAAACCTAATTTCTATTAATTAATTACAACTTGATTGAATCCTATACATTCAGTCTACAAAAATAAAAAAAATATATTTACAAACCGAATGAATAGAAACTGCAAAAAGAATGCGCAGACAATCTGTGCCAAATCTGCAACTCAATCTCCAAGTACGAACAGCCCAATAAATCAAGAAATAAATAAAGAACAATTCAAAATTAATTTCAGATCAATTGCCCCACATCCAGAAACTATTTTCTAGAAACAAAAAAAATCTGCGCAAATCCAGGTAGAACACCTTCTGCCCATTTGCACGGGTTCAGATCTGATTTTATTTAATTCTAGATTCGAACCTGTGGCTCTGATACGACTGAAAGAATGGTAAGAACCATCATATGGACGCCAAAAAGGTTGCAGAATGGGTGGGCGAATTTCAAAAATTTCTTGCCATTCTTCCAACTAGGAATCATATTCCCTGAATTTCCAGGATTTATCTTGAATCAAAACCAAACAAATTCTGAACCAAAAGAGAAGGGAAGGGATATACCTGATCCGGAGAAGCAGTATCTCCCAACGTTGGTGTTCACGCCCAAAGAAAATCCCAAGAACTGCTCCCACTAAAAATGACACAGCGATAATGGAGAAGAACCAGCAGTGTTCGTCCCACGAACCAGGTTCTTCTGAAGAACTCGATGGAAGCAGAGAGCACCACACAAAATCAAGAACTTTTCTTGATCTTCCTTCACAGAGAACTCGAACTAGCAGTAGAATGGCGGCAACTGCTGGAGGAGAAAGCTAGAGAAGAAAATGGCGAACTGCTTTTTCTTCTCTAGGGTTTCTGAGATCCTATCTCAAAGTTGCAAAGTGTTCTGCAAAATCCTTAGGGTTCGAATTCTTGTAATTCAAATTTGGGTTTCTCCTCTTTCCTTTGTGATTAAGAAACCTCCTAATCTCATTAGGAGTTATCCTAATCCAAATCTGTATTTGGATAAGGAGTCTTCTTAATCCTATCTACAAATTAGATCAGCCCACTCCTGATCTTATCAGGAGATTACAAGATTCAAATCCTAATTTGAATTTGGTCTCTATGAGTGGATAGGGTCAAGACCCAATCTTTTTTGGCTTAACCTAATCTCAGATCCGCCCCTTTAAGTGACTGATCAAATCAGCCTAGTTCAAAATGGGCTTTAGGTCCAATATGTTTTAAGTGCTCAATAGGCTTCCAAACTGCTACCTAGTTGGGCATCTTTGCATGGCGTGGGACCCAAGCATTGATCTACACATCAGCCACATGGGTTCAGCCTAGCCTCTGTTACAAGGCCTAGCCGAATTCACTGGAAAGCCCAGTGAACCCCTTGAGCCCATCACATGGACTCTATGGGCCCAACACTTACACTAAGTGTTCCCTGGGCCAAGCCATCTTATAAAAACCCAGGGACTGTGGGCAGATGCAAGATTAGCCCATCAGGTATAACCCTAAATGGCCTTACACTCAACCTCTCAGCCCATAATGATCAATCACTACCCGACAAGAGAGGACCTCTCCCTCGGCTGCAAGGAACAGTGTTGCACTCTCTGCTCACATGGATCCCGGGAATTAAAACCATTTGCAAACATTTTGAAACCGTACATATCTATATATCTTATATATAAATTTTGCAAAACAAAAATTCCAACGATTGAAATCAACTGCCAGTAGTTTGGTTTCCATCAAAGAGAGTGCATCCCCGATCATTACCTTTGTCCGAAAAAGGGGCTGATCCCATCACTATGATCACCCACTCAGATGGGTTCTTGAACCATCCCAACATACCTAGGTTTTGACCCCCTTTGAAGATCTCACTGATTGGCATATCAAAGACAACCCAATCCGCCACCTAGTGCAGTATCATAATCGAGTATAGGGGTCAGGTGTAACTTTCCAATTTTGCCCATTAATCTCCAAGGTCCAGGGCAATACTGGAAATCTGGTCCAGTTCAAAGATTCAAGTAATCCTACACTACATGTGCCTTGGGTCTCACCCTGGCGGCTGAGACAGGCCACCCCAACACTTGGCAGCACACCAGTGTCAGCCTTGGCAGGATAAATCTCCCCAGACTTATCCAATGGCCGTGAACATTCTAAACTAACACGAGTCTCATTAAGTGTCCAGTTTAAGGGTCTTACATAAAAACATACCACACAACATGAATCAAGCATGCACTTTATTCATTTACACTAAATGTCAAAAGTACATCAAAACTGATTGGAGCTAAGGGCATACAAAACTATCTAACAGATACTTCAAGGGCATTTTGTCTTTTTCACGTATCATTTAACAATTGGTTAACGACAAGTATCAGATTGTCGTGTTTCGAAAGTTCGGGTACTAGATTGTCGCGTTTTAAAGTTCGAGTACTAAATTGGGACTCAACCTAAAGTATAGGGTACCTATCGGGAATTTTCCCTAAATTCTACTGTATAATTTTCAGGGAGGACAACAAGGAACTTCTCTCCCCTCTTCAACACTTATACAAAAATTATTTACATTAAATCACTATTTTACAAATTTTGATAATTTTCTCATAAATCATTCCGGGAGTATTTGATAAGTTTGTATTTTGATGCCTTAACGGGCATCATTTTATGGTTACCTAGGCCTTAGAATAGTCAAAATGTTCCATTTTCCCATTTAAATTCAATATTATGATCTCTAAGGGTCCCTTTGCAAATCTTGGGAAAACTGAGAAGTTTCAGGGCTGAAATATAGTTTTTGGGAAGCTGGTGTGAATTCCAGCTGAGAGAAGGGGTGTTTTTGTGAAAAACTAAGCACAGGAGGGCGCCTCCTATCTGTCAAACCCATATAGGAGCCCCTCCTACTGTATTAGCATACTCCCCTCTCCTTAGCAAACCCTAGGGCGCCTCCCCACTCATTCTTTTCACCTCTAACAAACCCCAGCCACCCCTAACTGCTAAATCTTCACCTTCCACTCCTCCTTAACATCTAATCTCAATCGTCCAAGCCTTAGCAGCCCCTCATACCCTTAGATCTCTCCTTAAGATAACATCCTAGCCTTACACCTCACTCCTTAAACCTCAACCAATCACCTTAGGGCTCCACATCACACCAACCAATCACATTTCTCCAGCTCTAGGTGCCCAAATGTCAGCCCTACATAATATTGGGCACTCTTTCTTTCTCTTCTTAGCCTTAGGATTACCTTAGAACAATCCTAACCCTCCATTCTTAACCCTAGGGTGCCCATATTTCTGCAAAAACCCAGTTGCCGCCCCTCTCTTTCTCTCTAATCCTAGTTTTGTCCACCCTTTTCTATAAAAAGGACCCCAAGGGCCCTAGAGAAGGGGTTGGTCAATTCACTCTGTTCAGGGCTAAGGTTTCTTGAGGAGTTAAAGGGTTGTTGAAGGGAAGGAAGTCCAGATCTTGTCAGGAGGGGTTCCTACAAGCAGTCCAGCCAATCTGCAACTACCGCCACAGGATTTGATCAACTATCCCTTTTGTTTTCTTTATTTATTTGCTTTTAGGTTGGATTCTGCCCCAGGTAAGACGGAAGGTTGTTCTTGAGAAGTTCAAGGGTAGAGGAAGAGGAAAACGCCTAGGCAAGAGGAGGGGTTCCTGCTTGTAGTTCGCCTAGCCACTACTGCCACCTCTGGATCCGGATCCCAACTAGTTTCCCATAGTTTTAGATTTACTTTTTACACATCTTTTTATTTTCCGTTCTTTAATTTCCAGTTTTTATTTTATTTTTGTAATTTAATTTTAACAAATTTAATTTTTGTCTTCCTTTCTACAAATCTGAAATTCAGCCAGGTAAGACGAAAGGCCTAGCTCGAGGAGTTCGAGGGTCAAAGGATAGATCCAGAGACTGCTATCTCAGACCGAGTTGCAGATTTTTTTATTTAGTTTTTTTTTTATTTTTGTTATTTATTTCTTTTTCTGCAATTTTTACTTTCAATAGTGTTAGAATTTTATTTTAATGGCTTCCAGTTCATTTAATTAAATTTTGTGTTTTGGCAATTTCAAATCTTGTTATTTTGTCCAGATTGAAGTACATAACAATTCTTCCTCGTTTCCCTATGGATATGACCCCATTCTCACCACTAACTGCATTTTATAGTTATTTTGAGAATTGGAAAATTTATAAATATTGAAACTAGTGTTCCGAAGTCGTTACTGACACACTTCCAGACACACCAAGTTTTTAGCGTTGTTGTCGAGGAAGCAACGGAGAAAAAATTTATAAATATTGAAACTGGTGTTCCAAAGTGGTTAACGACACACTTCCGGACACACCAAGTTTTTAGCGTCGTTGCCAGGTAAGCAACGGAGAAAAAAAAATTTATTTGCTTTGTTTGGATTTGTTTCATTTATTTTTTTTTTATTTTTGTTTGATTTCTTGATCTGTAATCTCATTTTAATTCTTGTTTCTCTTTGATTTTGTAGGACATAATAGCAAAAGATGGGGTACCAGAGCGTTGCCGGACTACTGAAGAAAAGATAAGAAAAGAGAAATTGGGATTATGATTCAGGTGTAGTCGTCCCAATTTAATCTTGTTTTTTTTGTTTCTATTTTTGAATTCTTTGTGTTAAAGTTGTGTTTTCGAATTCTTAGTTAATTATTTTTATTTCTTGATAAATCTAATTTATTTTTTTTAGGAATATTGCTGCAAACATTTTGCAAACATTTTGTGAAACCATAATATATATACATCCATATAAATATATTTTGCAAAACAAATTTCAACACTTTGAAATCAACTACCACTAGTTTAGGTTACCATCAGAGAGAGTGCATTCCCCGATCATTCACTTTGTCTGACAAATTGGCTAATCCTGTCACGATGATCACCCACTCTGGTGAATTCTCGGACTGTCCTAACATACCCAGAATTTGACCCGGTCAAGGATCTCACTGATTGGCATATCAAAGACAGCCCAATCTAGCACCTAGTGCAATAACATAATTGAGTCTAGGGGTCAGGTGTAACATTCCAGTTTTGTCCATCTATCTACAAGGTTTAGGGCAATATTGGAATTTGGTTCGGTTCAGGGTTTCAAGTAAACCCACACTATATGTACCTCAAATCTCACCCTAGCGGCTGAGACAAGCCACCCCAACAAACTTGGTGGTACATTAGTGTCAGCCTTGGTAGGATAAATCTCTCCAGATCTATCTAATAGCTGTAGAGATTCTAAACTAACACGAGTCTCATAAGTGTCTAGTGTAAGGGTATTACACAAAAACACACCATAATAACATGAATCAATTATGCACTTTGTTCATTTACAATAAATGACAATAAGTACATCAATTTGATTGGAGGTAAAGGCATACACTATCTAATAGCTACCACTTGCACTTAGGTCCAATCGAGTACAATCCTCAGTCCTAAACTGTCCATGTATTTCTCAAACACTTTTCGTGTCAGTGGCTTAGTCAATGGGTTTGCCACATTCTCCACTAATGCTACCTTTTACCATCAATCTCCTATAGATTTAGTGTTGTCACACAATAGTGGAATGGGTGATTCGTTGAATTCCAAATTTCAGAATGAACACCTTCATCCATAAGGCAGCCTCACTTACGGCAATGTGCTTGGCTTGGGTTGTAAACTATTATTTTTTACTACACAGGACCTCATTGGGAAAATGTAACCAGATGTAGATATTTTATCATCTGGGTCTAATTGGAAGTCGGTATCAGTATACCCAACGATTTGTAGTGAACTACCATCGACTACCAGAAAAAACTCCTTTTGTCCTTCGAAAGTATTTCAATATGTGTTTCACAACTGTCCAGTGCTCTTGTCCTGGGTTAGATTGAAACCTACTTACCACACTCATTGCCTGAGCAATGTCGGGCAGAGTGTACAACATGGCATACAAGAAGCTCCCTATAGCTGAAGCATAGGGAGTCTTTCTCATGTTGTCAATCTTCTCGGGTGTCTATGGAGACATACCTTTGGAGAGGGTGACTCTGTGCCTGAAAGGAACATTTCCTTTCTTGGAGTTTTACATACTGTATCTTTTGACAATCTTGTCAATGTAAGTAGACCGGGATAATCTTATTATCCTCTTCGATCTATTTTTATAGAGTTTAAGACCCAAGATGTAGGAGGCTTCTCCAAGATCTTTCATGGACAATTGCTGTGAAAGTCACACTTTAATGCATAACCCCAAAAGGATATAGGTAATTCTGAGTGGATGAGAAGTGAATGGACCATATCTAATAGAGTCTAATTTCTCTACTTTGATACATCGTTTAATTGTGGTGTAGCAAGAGGAGTCAGTTGTGATACAACCCCGTTTTCCTTTAAGTAGTCCTTGAATTCATTGGAAAGATACTCGCCTCCTCGATCTGATCGAAGGGCCTTACCCTAACTGTTTCTCGACCTCTTATCTGAACTCTTTGAACTTTTCAAAGGATTCAGACATATGTCTCATTAGGTACACATAACCATATAGTGAGAAATCATCTGTGAATGTTATAAAATAAACGTGCTGGTTACGTGTCCTAACATTCATGGGACCACATACATCAATATGTATAAGGTCAAGCATGCCTGTAGATCTTTCAGGCTTACTTGAAAATGGTCGTTTCGTCATCTTACCCTGAAGGCAAGGTTCACAGGTTGAAAGATCTTCTACAGTTAGAAAATCCAAATGACCATCATTTACCAACCTTGTGATACGATCTATATTAATGTGGCCAAGTCGGTAATGCCACAGGCATGTGGGATTAATTGTATCATGAGTTCTCTTCTTGGGGATCATTTCTGACGTAGTTTCGGTTATGCTTGTTTCTAGAGAAAGATGGAGAACATATAAACCGTTCTCAAGTTCTCCATATACGAGGAAGTTGATGTGGGGCCCATCAAGAAGAGAAATCATCCAATGATCTTAAGGACATCATGGCAATGATGTGCATTCAGCCATGGTGTGTAAAAGAGCCACTATCGAATTAACATAGGCTAAGTGCTTATGGCCCATGTACGTAGCACATCACACATCATACATCACATGTATGAAATAATAAAACAATTGATCCAATCCTTTAAATCATTTGTAAAACCCTAAATTAATTAGGTTAAATTAGTATTATCTCATTAAAGCCCATAACATTATCTAGGTATATGGGTTGAATTACAAAAGGTAGTTTGGCCCATATAGCATTTATGCTGAATTAGGGCTGATGCAGATATAACTTAATTAAACTATTGTTTTACAGGGAGGGCCAAATTGCATCTTGCAATGGCCCATCAAACCCCTGGCCCATAATAAAAAAAAAAAAATTGTGTTGAGGATAGTCCCTATTGACCCACAGAATCGGTCCACAACCAGTTTGGTCCAATCTGTGTCAAATGGGCCTAGGGTTTGGAGTCTATTGCAAGATCAATTTAAGAAGATGATCTGGAAATTAAAAGGCTGAAAAAAGGAAATCAAGAATCAGCAAACAACAATTAGAGGGTTGCTCGTAAGGCTGCAACCCTACAAAACAAAGGTTAGTTCGCAGATTGCAAGTTCCAAATATGCAAAACGCAGATGGCTGAACTCGATTTTGCAAAACTTCTCCTCCACGTGCTTCCAACATTCCTTCCAATGAAAAAATAGAAAAACCTAATCTTCTATTAACTACATCAGAATAAATCCTATACATTTCGTCAAAAAATAAAAAAGAAAAAAAGTTATTTATAGACCAAGAATGAATAGTACATTAGGGGCGCAATTTCTTGGCGGCAAAAAAAATTTGATCTCAACCATACGAACAATCTAAAAATCAAGAAATATAAATATAATAGTTCTATAAATATCGCACATAAAGAGATTTAATTTTCAGATCATTCGCTCAAATTCTGAAAACCAATTCCTAGAGAAATTGTTGCGCAAGTTCCAATCAAATCTGATTTGGTTCAAGAATGTGAACCTAGCTCTGATACCACTGAAGGGATGGGAGATCCATCATATGGATGGCCGAACCTTGCAAGGAGGTTAGGCGAAACATCAAAAATTTTCTTTCTCTCCTATTCGGGAATTGTATTCCCTAAATTAGAAAACTACACTTTCAAGGCTCGTTCTTGAAACAAAATCAGACCAGATCTGAAACCAAAAGAGGGAGAGGGATACATACTTGATATGGAATCAAAAGAAACTCCCAACGTAGGTGTTCGTGCCCAAAGAGGATACCAAATCCGCCTCCACTAAGGATGGCACATCGTATGTTGAGAAAGGATCAGCAAGAAGGGTTCTTCAGCAAGAACCCAGGATTCTTCAACAAGAATCGAGTAGGGTGGTGTGAGCACGACTTCAGATTGTTTCTTCACCAAGAAACAATAACAAGAACAATTCTTGATCACTCTAGGAGTAGGAGATCAAACTGGGATGGCACCAAGAGCTGAGGGAGAGAAAAGACTACAGAAAAGAATTGTGTTCTCTCTATGGAATTCGCCCCCTATTTATAATCCTTCCAGGATCAGTTTCCTAATCTGATTAGGAATGAGATTTCCTAATCTAAATCTTGTATTTAGATTTGGACTCTCAAGTTGATAAGACCTATCTTATCCAATTGCTAATCTTAGTCAAATTATAAACCCAAAATGGCCCATTTTAATTAAATCACTTAAGCCCAGTTCAAAATGGGCCTTAGGCCCATTAAGTCATATTGCTCACTTAACCCATTATATGTTGGCTAGCTTGGTTCTCTTTGTATGGCATGGGACGCTAACATTGATTTACACATCAGCCACATGGGTTCAGTCCAACTTTTGTTACAAGGCATGGTCGAATTCACTGTAAGTCATAGTAAACCCCTGAGTCCATCACCATGGGCTCTTAATGGACCCAACATTTACACTAAATGGTCATTGGGTTGATCCATCTTGTTAAGGCCCAAGGACTATGGGTACATGCAAGATTAGCTCACTAGGTATTACCCTCAATGGTCTTACACTTAACCTCTTAGCCCTTAATGATCATACACTGCCCAATAAGAGAGGATCTCTCCCTCGGCTGCAAGGTACAGTGCTGCACTCTCTACTCACATGGATCCCGGGAATTAAAACCTTTTGCAAACATTTTGTGAAACCATAATATATATATATATATATCTCCATATATTTGAAATCAATTGCCAGTTGTTTAGGTTTCCATTAGAGAGTGCATTCCCCGATTATTCACTTTGTCTGACAAAGGGGTTGATCCTGTCACTATGATCACCCACTCAAGTGAATTCTCGGACTGTCCCAACATACCCAGGTTTTAACCCTGTCAATGATCTCACTGATTGGCATATCAAAGACAACCCAATCCGACACCAAGTGTTGTACCATAATCGAGTCTAAGGGTCAGGTGTAACATTCTAGTTTTGCCCATCCATCTCTAAGGTCTAGGACGATACTGGAATTTGGTCCGGTTCAGGGTTTCAAGAAAACCCACACTACATGTACCTCAGGTCTCACCTTAGCGGCTAAGACAAGCCACCCCAATCAAATTGGCGGCACATCAGTGTCGGCCATGATAGGATAAATCTCCCTAGATCTATCCAATGGTTGTGAAGATTCTAATCTGATACGAGTCTCATAAGTGTCCAGTTTAAGTGTATTATATAGAAACACACCATAATAACATGAATAAATTATGCACTTTTTTCATTTACACTAAATGACAATAAGTACATCAATCTGATTGGAGCTAAGGACATATACTATCTAACAGAAGGCATTAAGGGAAAGAACCTTTGGCCTGATTGGGCAAGAGTGCAATAGAGTAGGGTGAAGATTTCTTCTACAACAAGACTAAAGAGCTTTGAGACGAAGAAGTGCAATAAATCCTTACTCAATCTTTTTTCTTTCCTATTAAACCCTAGTTTATACTTTCTATTTCTCCCTTTTTTGATGCTTGATGGTGCGCAATCTGGTCTCTCCTAGTTGGATGGAAGCTCGAACGTCGGTTGCATAGCAGGCTAGTTGAACTGCAAGATAGGTTAAATCAGAGAAACTGGGGTGGTTAACCCGGTGTGGTCACTCCGATGCTTAAGTTAGTACTTGGCTATATGCGAGTTTAATGCTTGAGAGTTATAAGAGATAGAATGCACTAAATTATGCGTCTTTTCTCTCCTACCTTGTCAGGTTGGAGGTGAGGCCTTTACATAGGCATTGCTTGGCGTGGGCTTCATGCATCGTGTCCAATATCTCAAGGAGGTCAAGCCCAACCGATCTGAAGTCCACGGAGGTAGTCATACTCGTAGACCAGTCTTCGTGCCTTGCTCGGTCTCTTCTAGAACATTCGGTACGGGGGCCAACTTTCAAGAGACCCGGTAGTGACGGGTTGTGCATGCAAAATTGGTCGACGAGCACATCTCGTAGGTCACCACATGGGCCTTAATTAGGCTGGCAAGCCCTCAAGGGAGGTCGCTCCTCGCGTCAAGGTCACTCTGGCTGGTGACGAGGTGCTATAAGTCAGCCCTAAACGAGGTGTTGCTAACCGGCCTAAGTTGTGGTCGAGGTCGCTAGGTCGGCGTTTAAGGTAGGTCGTCAGGTCGGTGGCAAAGTCGGATTGCGATTTGGAATTCCATCACTTTGCCTAGGGCAAGTCATCGCCTCGGTGGTTCCTGGGTGTCATCCAACTGTTTCGAGTTGTCGTCTGTCATGATGTCATTAGAGGGCCAAATCCGCCCTCATCAATTACCTCCACTCCTTAGTTGAGGGTAGGTCGGCGAAGGGAGTAGATTATTCCTTTGGCTCAGAATGACTGTCTGATGAGCTTGTAGTCGTTGGCATCAGTCCAATTTGCTCCACAAGTCAAAAGAGTTCAAGTTTTTGAATGCAGCCTTATGTAGGACCTCACTGTCTTGATTATCAGGGCACGAGAATGAATTTATTCGGTTGAGGAGAAGTGGAGCAGGTATCCTGAGGACATCTACCTTATTAGGGATGCAACCATCAAGGAATTCTACAATCCAACTAAGTACCTCAAGAGTGAAGCTCATCATGTCATCCTCAAGAGGGGGTTTTAATTGTGTGAGTGCCTCGTCAGGTTGCTCCACTCAGGTAGACTTCGACACAATGTCCCTCAAGCTGACTCTCGAAGGAGTAGCCGACAAGGTTGATGCACTACCTAAAACCGAGGTGGAGGTCTATTGTGATGAAATCGGCCAAGTTTGCGTTTCTGCCACGATGCTGAAAACAAACTAGTCTTCCTTTCCTCCATTTCTCTCTCCTCTTTTTTTTCTTTTTTAGTAGTGAGATGCTGAACTCCTTTGAGATTGTTTAGGCATGCTGCCAAGCTAGATAAATAGGTGGATTGTCCTTCTGAGTTTAGTCTTCCTATTGTCGATGTGCTTCGAGGTCTACTTAAGAGAGCCTTAGCTAAAAGCAGTATGGCTTTCCCTTAGAGCTTGGTTTAACTAGGTTGTTGAGGTGGATAGTCATTCTATTGTAGCTTTAAAGGTGGTTGCTTCAATGTCGTCACTTGGGATTTGCTTCCTTAGGTAGATGCTCACGAGATCATGGCGTACATGTACTGCACCTGCTCCTGGAACTGCTGGTCGCTTACTCCTACCAGAGTCATGGGAGGCTTTGTTGTTTGCGAGTTGCCTACTCTCATGGTAACCACAAAGGGTTTGACTTGGGTGACCAGTTCCACATCCAGTTCGCTTCCAACTTTCACAAGAGCCATATAGAGCTCGATCAGTAGTGAGGCTTCACAGTTCAGGCTAGGAGACAATTTGGGCCAAATCGCTGAAACTTGCCCAGGCTAGTCGTTCATGTTCTACTCCCCTTGTAATGGTTGCTAATATGTATGTTGTTGTTGGCATTGGCTAGTAGTTCGGTGCCACGGCTGCACTGCATCAGCCCACTAGTCATCTACTCATTCTGGAGCCATAGGGAGTTTGACCTGTGGGGGTAGCTCTACTAACTATAGGTTGCCAGCTCGCACGGGAGCCTTGGAAGACTCGACCTGCAAGGGTGTCCCTGTAGTCCGTTGGCCGCCAACTCCCGCGAGAGCCACGAAGGGCTCAACCTATAGAGGCAACCTTACGAAATAGAGCTGAAGAAGCTTTGTTCAAGCTGAATGTTGTTGAGAATAAACATAGAATGAGTTGAGGTCGACGGGGCTTCTTCACAGTCTATTGGTTGTCAACTCCCACGGGAACCACAAAAGCTTGACCTACGAGGGTGGCCTCACTCCGAGGTTCCTGCCGCCGGACTACTGGTTGTCGAGGTCGTTCTGTTGTTGTTTATTCTGTGGTAGTATGAGTGCACCAAACTTCTCGTCCCATGCCCGCATTTGGAGATCTGCGCTTTAGCTCATAAAGCTGCCGCACTTCAATCTTGGTAGGAATCGTTGATGGCTCTACCGTGGAGAGAGGGGCATTCACATGAGGTGGTAGAGTGTTTATCTGGGGTACTAGGAGTGTTGAGTTCGGCGTGGCTGCTAATAATTGTTACAGGAGGTTCTCAAGGTTCATTACGGATGCTCTTGCCCCCTAGTGATTGATTCTTGTTCTTGATGTTGGTGCTACTGAAAGATATCATTGGGTTAATGGAACCAGAAATTAAAAGATGAAAACTTAGCAATCTTGAAGGTGAGAATTTAACTTTTTAGAATGTGAGAACTTAGCTTTTTGTTGCAGTTCCACAGATGGCGCCAATTGATGGTGCGCGATCTAGCTGCTCCTAGCTGGATGGCAGCTCAAACGTCAATTGCATAGCAGGCCGGTCGAACTGCAAGACAGGTTGAATCAAAGAACCCGAGGTGGCTAACCTGGTGTGATCACTCTAATGCTTAAGTTAGTACTTAGCTATATGCGAGCTGAATGCTTGAAAGTTATAAGAGCTAGAATGCACTAAATCGCGTGTCTTTTCTCTCTTACCTTGTCAAGTTGGAGGTGAGGCCTTTATATAGGCATTGCTTGGTGTGGGCTTCACAAATTGTGTTCGAGATCTCAGGGAGGTCGTGCCCAATTGGTCCAAAGTCCACGGAGGTAGTCGTTCACGTAGACCAGTCTTTGTGCCTTGCTCAGTCTCCTCTGGAACATTCGGTACGAGGACCAACTTCCGAGAGACCTGGTAGTGATGGGTTGTGCATGCAGAATTGGTCGGCGAACACATATCGTAGGTTGCAACCTAGACCTCAATCAAGCTGGCAAGCCCTCGAGGGAGGTCGCTCCTCGCGTCAAGGTCACCTCAGCTGGTGATGAGGTGCTACAGGTCATCCTTGGATGAGGTGCTGCTAGCTGGCCTAAGTTGTGATCGAAGTCACCAGGTCAGAGACAAAGGCAGGTCACCAAGTCGGTGGTGAAATCGGATTGCGATCTGGAATTCCATCACTTCGGCTAGGGAAAGTCATTGCCTAGGTGGTGTCTGGGTGTCGTCCAGCTGTTTTGAGATGCCATCTGTCATGATGTCGTTGGAGGGTCAAATTCGCCCTCATCAGTGCTATTATTTCGTTTTCTTGGGTATTAGGGATTTCAACCTAGTGCTTGAATGTGGCAGATATCATTGTGGAATTGTGCAATTTGTTAGGAATCGCATCATGGATCTCTATGAGTTAAGTAGTTTAAGCTTCAATGCTCTTCTTGGATCTCTTTTTGTGATTATTGTTTTGGTTTTGTTTGATCAAGCATTGAGTGTCAGGTGAAACAAGCAAGCACAACGAGGGATGAGTGTACCCTGGCTTGAGGTATGCATGAATGTGTCAATGCCTGTTTCTTTGATTTCTATAACCATAGATCATAAGGCTCAGTTTGGAAAGAGTACAAATGCAAATATGTACAGTGTAAATACATACAAAATAATACAAAATATAAGGTTTTGCATTCTACATATTTGCATTTGTACTCCTTCCAAACTCAGCCTAAGGGAAAAAACCATAAAAACAAAATAACGAACAACACATACACACAGGGCCACATTCAATGAGTTTGATGTTTAATTGGGCCAAAAATCTTTTCATAATTTTAGTCTAGAATGTAGGTCTTTACAATGTTTTAAAGTGAAAGGTTCGAGGCGCAAGGCGAGGTGCACGATTTTTTTTAAAAGGCGCACAAAATTAAGGAAACCCTTAAAAAATACAAAAAAGAACCATAAGAAAAACATGTGAAAATTCTAAGAAATCAGGAAAAATTCAAAAGCAAAGTTAATTATTAGTTCAATTGGATAGATACTTAGATTATTAGACATTAGAGGTTAAGTATGTAATCAGTAATCTAAAGTTAATCAGGAAAATATGCAATCATCAATCTTGAATCTACAGAAATAAAAATTACAGATAAACTGATAAAGTATGCAATCAATAATGAGCAAATCTAAAATCAATTATTAGTTGGGTAAATTTCTTAAACTACTCTTATGGTTTAGCTAATTGACTAAGTGTACCCTTACTGTTTGAAAATTGACTAACGATACCCCTACTGTTTCTAACAATTGACTTATACTTCTTTTACCATTAGCGTCCATTAACAAAAAGACAAAAAATATTATTTTACCCTTTATTTTTCTTCAATTTTAAAAATAAAATAGAGAAAAGGGGAAAGAAATGCTGATTCATCAAAACACTAACATTTCAAACACAAAAGGTTGAAGAGGGATGCACCTGTGTACAGCTTTCTTTCCCCCTCTGAACCCATTGGGCAAGAGCATTGGTAACTCCCAACCATATTTGTGCAAATCGTTGATGGTGCACAGTTATTCATGGTTTCATCCACGCATTCATCTATGTCTGCAAGCGATTTACTGTTTGCACCTCTGGAACTCGGTTGCAATTCTGCAACTCTTCACGAGATACCTGTTGCAACTCTTTAGGTGAGATGGTTATTTGAATCCTGTTTATTTATTTATTTTTTTTTTCTAGAAGAAAACAGCCCATTTAGAAAGAAATTAGTGTTCTGATTTTTAGAATTTTAATAAGAGAAATAGAGCTGGATGGATCTAGCTCTATTCTCCATTATCCATTAAAGGTCCTCCTAGGATTCCATTAAACACGATTCCTTTTTTTTGGCATAAGGAGAATAGAATTTACATCCATACAACAAAAGTCCTTCTCCATTCTCCCCTGTTTCTGGATTTCGTGAATCCTAGCTGTTCGAATCCCATTAAACATGATTCCTTCTCCATTCTCCCATGTTTTTGATATTAAAAACAATAAATAAAAAATATTTAACCGTTTTAAGAAGAAAATAGAAGTGGTTAACAAATTCCAGATTACAAAGCACTCCTTCCATCTTCCACCTTCGCCTCCTCCACCCGTTGCCACCCAAAAGACGGAAAGGTTCTCCTTGGATTCACGAAATCCATTTACACCCATCCAGCTTTCATCCAATAGGATTCCAACACCGGCGGCTGTGACTGGGCCTTTATCAAGTACAATGCCAATACCAACCGCATCTCCCAACTGTTTATCACTGTAAACCACCATCGGCAACCCCAACCAGGCTGGCATCAGAGACCTTCAATATCATGGCGTCATTCACCATAGCTTTTTCTCCTCTAGCGGGGAGAGTATTTGCTGCAACTGCGGCGAAGAGATCCGGGGGAAGCGAAGAGGAGAAAGGGCATCTGGATTGGATCCTCAGGGGTCTACAGAAGGAAAACCAGCTGCTTGAGACCGACTCCATCCTAAAGATGGTTGAGGAAAAGAACAGCGGCACCACGAGTTTGGGGCGGAGGGATCTGTCGTAGTTCCACCCAAGAAGTCCAATGGGTTTGGAAGAAAAAGAAGGGGAGAAAGAAAGAGGGGTGAGAGGTAGAGGGTAAAATTGGGTTTTAAAAAAATATATATCAAGTGTGAATGAATTTTGACGGAATAATCAGCATTAAAGAAGTTAAAAGACACTTACCTCTTGGTATCGGTATCCTCTCCATGGCTTAGACATAACAAAATCAATATAAAAATTAATTATTTACTATAATAAGCAAATAAGGAATCAGATTTGAAAAATATTAAAATTAACAAGCTATATATTAAGTATTTAAATGTGCTAATATCAATTTTCTAATATAAAAAAAAGGGTTCTTTCACCAATCATCATTTACAATGCACAACCTATACAAAAACCAAGATTACTCCTTAGTCCTTAATTCCTTATACAAAATCTCAGTGTCGTTTTCTCATTGACTCCATTCGTCCATTCTTGATTCTTCTTTCCTCAAGATTCCAACATTCATTCTTCTTCATCATTTTCCTCTTCTTCATTTGGAAATTCCACATTATCACCATCTTCATACTCATCAGGTTTGTAATCATTGACATTCTCTTCTTTTGTTTCTTCTTCTATGTCAAAATCATCTTCATGTTCCCAATGAAGTTGAGAACTTGATGTGCTAGGCCTAGGTCTTCTGGAATTGGTTGCCTTGGGCCACTTGGCTCGTAACTGTGAAGTTGAGCTTGAGCTCCTACCAGGGGAGGCACCCCAGGGAATGCAACAAGTCTTCCTATGGTGGCAGTTGCTGGCGTGGCTGAGGGACCCATTACTAAGGAAGAGGAGGTGGAAGGCCAAACTGTGATGTTTGAACGCTCTCCTCACTTAGACTTAGATAGCGTTCTTGGCAAGGATGTATTAGCAGCTTATATTCCTGGGGATTATAGGCTTAGTGTCCCTAGTTTTGGTGATTGACCCTAGACGTGCCATGATGAGGAAGTATGCATTCATGAACATTACCTGTACTTTGAACTGTGCTTTCCTTTGCACCTTTTAATTCATGAGCTTTTGAACCATTACAAACTAACCCTTAGCCAATTCGCACCTAATGTCGTGAGGATCATGGTGGTCATTTTGGTGCAGGTCTATAGCAGAGGGGGTTTGAACAGCCTTGCATTGGAAATATCTCCGTACTTATATACTTTATTCCATGGGGAGATATTCCCAATGCAAAGTTTCAAGAGGCCATTTGAACGGTGTGAGTCCTGACTTGCATTGACTGTAACTAACTTCGCAAGAATTGACAATTCCCAACGTACTCTAATATTTACCTTAGCATTAACAGATGGTAAGCATTAGCACTTTGCAAACATGAGCCCAATGGTGAAGAAAATCAAAGTGGTTATATCCTGTTAAAGCAGCCTGAAGAACTTGAATTTGGGACCCACCGAATCGACGAGTAAGTTCAATGGACGTTAATCCTTGTGTTTGGTTTCGATCAATGCAAGATAGTGCTCACACCGTTCGAACAGCCTCTTATAACATTGGAAATATCTCTCACATAAGTATGAAGATATTCTCAATTCAAGGCTGTAAAGGTTATTCCGAACAGGCGTTGCACTAATCGAAGCCAAAATCTTCACAGCATGCTCCCTCATGTTAATTACTCTCAACATCATCCTCTTCCTTTATTTTGGGGACAAATAAAATTGTTGGCTATGAGTTGGCATTTTAAGTCTTTTGTTTTGTTGAACATATTGTCATATCAATACCGATCGACCTATCTTTCTCTAGAATGCTTCATGATTTATTTCTTAGTGTGTTTACATCTATTCTAGTGCATGATTTTCTTTTCCTTTTTTTAATTTGTCTGATAAAGGGGTTCCGTCGCCTCCTTCTAGGCTAAACCCGAAGTTACTTCCCCTAAGTCCTTAACCATTTTAACGATTCTAGCCTTTAACTGCTAACCCAAAGTTACTTTCCCTAAGTCCTTAACCATATTAACGATTCTAGCCTTTAACTGCTCAGTAGTTCCCTGTTTAGACTTTATTAGTCAGAGCAATGCGAGGGATTTTTTAAGTGAAATTATTGAAATATAAGGAGTCCTATGATATTCTCAATTGATGAGCCAAGCCAGTCTAAGCCTAATCTTAAAACTTTCAATGAGAGTGGTCAAATTCATATGCTCTACTTTTTTATTGAATAATCTTAAAACTTTATTAATGTAATTACTTTCAAATATAATTTAATCTAACATTAAATTATTAAAAATTAGTTCTCAAATTAATATTTTTCTTATTATACTAATATTTTATTAATTTATATTATTTTAAAATGAATTTAAATGGTTATAAATTCTAGTAAAACTAAATTTGTTAATATTTTTCTTAATTTTTCAAATAATATTTTATTAATTTCAATAATTTTACTAGTAATATTAATAAAATTAGTAATGCTATAACTAAAAGTCTTTATGAGAGCTGTAAATTTAATTTCCTTGCATAGGTTAATGATGCGAAATGGGAGAGATAGGTTTTATGTTTCTTGGTGAATGGGTTGATGGAAGACAACACATGCATGGGAAACAAAAGGTCTACTCTCAATAAATAAGGGAATGTTTTAGATAGAAGAGGACAAAAAAGCTAATGTTGATAAATAGGAGAGAGGCAGGAAAATCATTTATTGGAAAATGAAAAGCTCTTTTCTCTCCCTCTCCCTCTCTCTCTTTAAGAGTGCTCATTTCTCAACCAAGCTTTCTCATAACACTAAAACGACCAGAAAAATCGTCACTAAACGTCCAATACCCATTATTAAAAGTTTTTAACGACGGGATCATATATCGTCGCCACCCATTGTTGAAGGCATTGAGGCTAAAAGTCTAAGCGACGAGTTGAAAATTCCAGTCACTAAAATTTATTAATGATTAAGATGCAACCTGTCATTAAAAGTTCTACAATATCGACGAGAAAATCTCAGCGCTATAAATTCAAAACCATTAACGATCATTCATATTCTTGTTACTATTAAATCAAAACCACTAACGTCAATTAATGTTCTCGTTGCTATTTATTCAAAAACATTAATGACAACTATTGTTTTCATCGCTATTAATTTAAAACCATTAATGGCAAATCATAGTCTCATCACTAGTAATTCAAAACCATTAACAACAACTCATGTTCCCATGGCAGCATATTCTGTCACTACTTGAAACATTATAATGACTAAAAATGCCATCGTCAATAAATTTAAAACTAATAATAACCAATATATATCATCGCTATTGGTTTTATTTTTGTATATAATACAATTACAATAATGGTCGTTGTTGATTAAATGGAATTTATCCAATTACAAATAATTAGCATATTGCATAATTGAAATTCTTTTCATCTAAACAAGTGCAAAATTAGGAAAATTATTTACTAATAATTATAATAACCATTAGATTCACTAAATACAATATCCAAATAAACAAGTTTTCATCCTCTCAACAATTACAATATATTGTTCTGAAAATTAACTTAAACTAATAATTCATATGTTGTCCAAAACAAATAAACTTTATTATGTTCTTCAAAATGGATAGTTGATGAAATATAATCTTCTTGATTTAAATTAACATTATTCTAGTTTTTTCATGAACTATCCAATTCATTGATAGATTTTAAAATCTGATTAATTTAATGAGTCTTTGTTTATCGATTCTTTACTAGTTTTAGCTTTGACTTTTGAGGTCGAATGAAAATTTAGTACTAGTGTACAGATCTTGCTATTTATCTTTCTTCAAATCAATACCTACAAATTTAAACTTTGGTCTATATATATATATATATATATATAGTTAATTGCTAATAACAAATGTTGCCGCTTCAGGACATCAAAGAGAGAAAAACTCTGAATACATTTCAGAAAGCAAATTAAAGAACTTCAAAATTATTAATAACAAATTTGAATGCCTTCCAAGAGGTAGCAACACCACTATTTTATAAAATAGGCCATAAAATGAAAACAACATGAATCTCAGAATTATTTTCATAATGCTCCTAGCATCTACCTTAGATTTCTCTCTAATATTAAAAGTTTCATCCTTCTACTTCTAGGAAACTAATGTTGAATGGAAAAGTCAAAATCCCAGTTTAGAGCAAGTACAACATAAACCAATTTATCTGTCAAGCATAGGATTCTTATACACTGTCAAGCTACTTGTGGAGCTGCTCCAACTATCCATACATCAATTATTTTTTGTTTTTCATTCTCCAATGCATGGTGATCTCAAAAGACCCTTTTTATGTTCATGTCTGCCTTAGGAAGTTCTTAGGTAGTGATATGCATTTTCATGGCAATTAATCTATCATGAATTGTATCTTTACAAACTAAAGATTCTTCTGTTTATAAGTTTCCTTGTTTCCTTACAAAATGAATGGGACATCCAAGTGTTCACTACCATGTATCCACTGCTTAACCATTCTCAATTTCTCTGATAATTAGAAGAAAAAAAATTGATTAAGTGTGGGGATTGATGCCATGACATCCATTCATCTCAAAATGTAGTAATTTTTTGTAATATGATGAATATATAATATTGACACATGGTCACATGCCCAATTTTTCTGTAATTTTCTGTTTTTATATCAAACTTATTTTTCTCGAAAAAAGGTATAGTATATTTGCATTAAAATTCCAGAGAATAGAAGCCCATATGCATACTGAGGAGCTGGGTGGGTTGTGGTTCTAAGCCCTCAAAAGATAATGTTCTTCTAGATTTCGGGGACTGGTTTTATCAAATACTATTGATCTTGGCAAATCAAATCTGAACCTACTAGCCCTAATTGCTTGCTCTCTATGGGAAATTTGGAAGTATAGGAATTTATTCCTCTTTGAAAATGAAAATACTGATCCTTTTACTGTGATTTCCTCAACTCGCAGGTTATTAATAAAGACATCTCGGACCTGGTTGGAGAAATCAAGAAGCTTTTTGCTTCCCAAGAAAAAGGTTAGGATAAACATTTTTTGGATGCCACAGGACCCTTGGTTCTTAAAAGTCAATAGAGATGGTGGTTTTAGTAGTAACGGTGCAGCTTCTTTTGGTTTTGTGATAAGAGATGCTCTGGGTTGCTGTTGGGGAGCGGTAGTTGGACCTAGTGTTGCTACTTCAGCTTTAACTGTTGAAGCTAAAGCGATGGTTCAAGCAATTGTTTATGTAGTGGACCATGGCTGGGATAAAGTCATTTTTGAAAGTGATCCGATCCAACTGGTGAATGCTCTTACGACAGAGATCAACAACAGCCATCAGGACTTACTGTTTGTGTGCAAGGACATTAAAGCCCTCTGTGTTGGGAAGACTTTCTTGTTCAAATGGATAGGCCAATTTTTAATCAAATTTGGTTAAAGATGGTGGGTTTTAGGTAAGTGGATCAATTTTAAGTGAGTTTAATTAGGGATATTGGGTTCTAGTTAAATTGATTAATTTATAATTGGATTGGCTTTCTAAGGATTATAGAATCTAACTGAGTTAGTCAAGTTTGAGTTGGTTAAGCTAAGGTGGTGGAGTCTAGTTGAGTGGATCAATTTGGAGTGGGGTTTGGCTTGGGATGGCTGGGTCCTAGGTGAGGTGATTAATTTTGAATTTATTTGGCTAGGTAAGGCTAGTGGGTTCTAGTTGAATAAATCAAGTTTAAATTGATTAAGCTAATGGAGGTGGGTTATAAGTGAATAGGTTAAGTTTGAGTTGGTTAAGCTAGAGGTGATGGCCTGCATGGATTTTGTCTATAAGTTGGTTACGTTTGGTTCCAATGGGTTTAGGTAGATTGAGTTTAATTCTAAAGGGCTTGAATAGGTCGTTAGGTTTGGTTGAGTTGGATTGGGTTGAGTTATAATAAGTTTGGGTAGCTTTGATAAATGTAGGCCTAAGTAACTTGGATGGGTTTATATGGGTTTAGGTGCATTGGTTTAGCTTTTGTAGGACTTGGTGAGTTGTGAATTTGGTACTAGTGGGATACAATTTGGTTTTTTTGGTTATTGTAGACATTAGAGGTATGGGTTGGATTATGTTCTAAGAAGAATAAATGAATTGGATTAAGTTGAATTTGGTTGGAGATTGGGTTGGATTGGCTTCTAAAAGATACAAGTAAATTGGGTTAGTTTACAAGTGTTGAAAAGTTTGAATTTGATGTACTTCTAGTAGGCATAGGTAAATTATGATGGATTGGTTAAGTTTCTATAAAAAGGTATGGACACCTACAAAGAAAAGAGCACTTCTATATCAATTTGCATCAATCCAACTACAAGTGATCCTCACCTCATGATCCATACTTCCATCAACCATCATCACATTCTTCATTCATTATTTGTACAATCATAATGCACACTTGCATCAACCATCATCACATCCATCATTAAATTGATTTGGCTAGGTAAGGTTTATGGGTTATAGATGAATGGGTCAAGTTTAAGTTGGTTAGGGTAGTGGACATGGGTAAAAAGTGAATGGCTCGGGTTTGAGTTGGTTAGGCTAGGTGTTTTGGATTAGTTTAGGTTTGGTTGGAGTGTTTCCTAGTGTGTATAGAGTTGGTTTTGTTTATAATTGGTTCAAGTAAGTTGGGTTGAAAGGGTTTAGATGAGTTAGGTTGGTTTGAGTTTGGTTAGGTTGATTTCTAATAGATCTAGGAGATTTTGGGCTGGTTTGAGTTGATTGGGATTGGTTTCTAGTTGCTATAGATAAATTAAGCTAATTTTGAATTGGTTTACATAGGGTGGTTGATTTAGATGATTAATTCAAATTTGAAGTGGTTTGTCTATTCGAAGTGGATTATAAGGTGAATTGGTTAATTTAGAGTTGAATTGGCTAAGGATGGTGGGTTCAAGGTAAATAGATCAATTTTGAGTGTGTTTGGCTAGGGATGTTGGGTTCTATGTAAGTTGGTTAATTATAACTTGATTTGGCTTTCTATGAATGGTGGATTCTAGATGAATTGGTTAAACTTAAGGTGGTTAGGCTAAGAATGGTGGGTTCTAGGTGAGTGGGTCAACTTTGATTGGGTCTAGCTTGTTATGATGGTTCCTAGGTGAGCTGGTTAATTTTAAATTGATTTGACTATCTAAGACTTGTGGATTCTAAGTGAACGAATCAAGTTTAACTTGATTAGGCTATGCGTTTTGGGCTGGTTCAAGTTTGGTTGTAGTGTTTCCTAGTGGTTTTATAGTTGGTGCAAGTGAGTTGGGTTGAAATTTTTTATGAGCTAGGTTAGGTTGATGTCTAATAAATCTAGAAGAATTTTGGGTTGATTTTGTTTTGGAACACCCCACCCCACCATGGTGTGTTTCAAAACTATGGTTCTAGAACACACCACACCAAGTGTTCAGTAGACTATCGTATGGTGTGTTGTAGAACACACCACCATAAGAGAAGTATTCTGTAGTGTGGTGTGATTTTAAAAGGCAATGATTATGTGTATCACATTACAAGATAACTTTAAATGTTATATGTTTAATAAATCATTATATCATGTTGTTTTTATTATGTTTATAGGATTTTGACCATTTTCACTTACATTAACCTTATATTTAAACAAATTTGGGACCTAGATGAAGATGATGATCCCAACCCAGAATCAAAGTTTGATTTAGGAAAGGTTGTCACACTTCATAAATCCATATCAAAGCTAGGGCTATTCATGGGTCGGATTGGGTCGGTTTACTAGAATTTTTTCAACTAACCTGACCTGATCGGGTTACCTAGAAATGAAATCGAAACCGACCCTATACTAAGCAAAAATAACCTGGTCGGTTTGAGTTGGTTTAGGTCGGTTTTGTGAATGATTCTCTCAGTGTGAACGGTAAAGGATTCAAGTCTAAGAAGCAAAGGCTGGATGTTTGGAAAAAATGATTTCTATGGAGAATGTTGAAAGATGAAACTGTGTTCAAAGAAGCACCTAATCTCTGTTCTGCAGCTCTGACAAGGAAAATAAGCAAAAAAATTCAAATTTTAATGGATTTGGGCTTCTGATAAGAAAGGAAGTGAGTTGATTTTCAACTTGTAAAATATATCAACTTGTAACATGCATTAAATTTTAAAAATATTAAATAAAAAATACTAACCTTTGAATGATTGAATGTGATGCTTGTTGCTTGTTGTTTGAGTCTTGAGAAGTTGAGAGTTGAGACTTGAGCTTGATTTGAGAGAATGAGAAGATGGGAGAGCCAAGTTGAGATTCAAGTGATGTCTTGAAGTTGAACAATGAACTTGAGATTTCAAAATTTTGATTCTTGAGAATCAAATTGTATTAGAGAAAGAAGAGTGCTTGAGTTGAGGGGCTGAGGGTGGACCAAGTTACCAAGAAAAGAAGAGTGATTTTGTATTAGAGAAAGAGGACTGAAATTTGGAAATTTGAAGAAGGCTTCTAATCTAAGAAAAGAAGGACACCTGATTGTAATTGCCTATTTGGTGTAAAGGACCTTAGAGAGTAGGGATCATTTCTTTAAACCTTTCCAAAAAATGCAAGAAGCTATCAAGCTAATATTTCTAAAGGAGTAAAGGTGTAAGGAGTAGGACTAGGGATTCCTTGCCTTGCAATGCTTGCCATTAATGACATTCCTAAAGAGAAGACTAGAAACTAAGTTAGGTTGTAACTAGGATAGAGACAACCTAGTTAAGTAATAACTAATAAGTAACTAGAAACAAAGTTAGGTTGTAACTAGGAACTAAGCCGGTTCGGGTCAGTTCGGTTTCGATTTTCATGTGTGAAAACCGAAACCAAACCGAACCATCGGTTTACACTTTTTTGTAACCCAAAACCGACCGGTGCTAAAGAAAAATCGGCTGACTTGGGTTGGATCGGCCCGGGTTGGTTGATTTGGTCGATTTCAGTCTTGTTATGAACAGCCCTAATCAAAGCACAACTTCCTTCTAAAAGTGAGTGGTTTGTTTGGTTCAAGTCCTGCTACCTAAAAATTTCTACCTCAGAACTTCCCATTTGTATTAGACAAGCAAGCTAAAAAAATCAAAGAAAACAATATGTAGAAGTGTTCTTAAGGATCATAATGGAATGATAGAATCTGAAACAAGTGATGTCCAATACAACTGCATTGTCCATTTTGAACTTTAGGAGAGTCAATGCAGCATTGCATCCACCAAAAATAACAGTTCATAAATTACCAATCAAGCATTCAAGAAATTATAAATTTGAAAGTCTTCAAAATATAAGTCCAATTAGAAGTAATTTAGACACTTACATCTTTAGTAGTAGTTATTTGAACTACAACAACCCAACGTATGCCCTAGAAAATGGAGCACTCACTATAAAATATTGATAAATTCAATCTTAGCCACTAAAACAATATAAAGTCCAACATATGCCTACTTCTAGATTTAACACTAAAGAGCGAAATTTTATCATGGAAAACTTTAATAAAATCAACAATAAAGCCTAAAAAAGAGCAATTTGACCCATTTCACTGTTAACAGATCTATTTGGAATTAAAAAAAATGGAAAAATTCACAAGATGGCATATCAATAACCCCACCAGATATTCACAAGACAGCATATCAATAACTCCACCAGAAATCTAGAATGCCAAATCAACAATTAACAAAGGAACCTTGGTTTATCATGAATGCTACACAAGATAGGTCATTTGATCATCACCGTTCCTCTTGACAGGAAGCATGAGCCTGGACCGTTTTGAAACTTGCCTTTCATTTAAATCTAAACCATTTGCAGTTGTTTCCACATCATTGCCTATGAAACCTAGCTGTTTAGTTGACCTAACCTCTTGGTAGGGTGGGTCAAGGGGAATTTCTTAGCAGGGGAGGGATCCATTTCTCTCATGGCTATCATCCATTCTATCCACCTCTTGAGAATCCTCAACAACACAAGCCTTCAACCTCCCACTACAGTCTGAACCTGGGCTTCCTGTCTCTAATGAATGCAACCCGAAGAATCATGGGATGAGCTTCCATCTTCCTCTTCATCCAATTGCATGCAGATTCTTGGGTTCCAAAGTGTTTCTAATACTTCAAAATCTTTTGAGAAATATGAGGTTATACAAGCTTCATTGTTATTTCTACCTGTGGTAGACAAGCTTCATCTGTTGGTGCATACATAAACTGTTTGCCAGTTTCCACATCCTCCTTTGTTGACGACATAGAAGATTTGAGCATCTGTAAAGCATCCATCTGATCAAGACATCTATATTGTCCACCAGGATATGATCCAGAAATAGCTCCTGGCTCAAACAACTCCCTGAAAACTAATCTTGAATCTTTGCTGCATTAAACCCCACCAAGAGATGGCAAAGCCAACAACTTGGTTTTATTGTCCAGCAGTGGAACAAGATGAATTACCGTGAACCAGAACTATAAATCCTTCAAAAGCTTAGTTTCTTACTGATACTATTATTAACTATCTTTTCTCTTAATATATGATGAAATAATAAATTTAAATAGATTTGGATTATGTTTGGATAAACTTCAGTATTTGCCTTTAAAGCCCCAACACACAAAACCCTAATTTTATGGCCCATTTGGGAGGGCTGAACTGAAGATTCAGTTTAATTGGTTTAGTTGCTTTTAAGTGTTTCAGATAATTTATTTAAAGAGGCCAAAGTGGATAGTCCTTCAAATGACTGGCAGCCTGATTTGGGCTCCCTGATTTTTTTTACTAAACATAGCTTATAAGCTGACTATGTGGAGCCCATCAAAGAAAGAAGCTACTATGCTTCATCCCTCCCAAAGAGGCACTTAAGCTTTGTGCTTTGGGACTTAAAGGTGTTTTTGGATTTAAGTTATAATGTTCATGAAAGTAGCACTCACCAAAAACTAAAACACTTATGGGCTCAATTGGTTTTTCACATCCCAAATCTTGAAAGCAAAAGCTTATCCAAACAAAGCCTTGATTTGTGATTTAAAAAATTATCAATTTGAATTAGGAAAACATACTTTTTTAAAACTACAGTGAACCCTCACCACCCTATATGGGATTGTCAGAAGTGGGGCTTACCCAGGTGTTTGAGCGTCTTTGCTTTGGATTAATGCATAGAGATCCTTTTTTGGCTTCAATCTTGGATGAAAGGGGAGTAAGTATTGTGTTGATTATCAGGCTTCCGAAGTCTAGTACCTTAGGACACCATAGTTTGGACCTAGCTGAACATGATGATTGTATAATTGGCTATGGAACCAATGATAATGCTGGGAGATTGCTAAGTTAATACTTGGTCAACAGACAAAGTTACAACAACAATATGGTTCAAAAGCCTAAGGACCTAGCTTGGGTTCTAAAGTCTAAGCTTGGTATTGAATCTATTAATAATCATTCTTCTAGATAATCAGATTTCTTGGCTCCACAGAAGAAACTCTTGAACTCAATTGACCAAGTTGAGAAGATTGTGATGGAGGAATTCCAAAGATTGAAGAGGACAACTAGCGCTAAGAAGGCGGAGAGAGAATTGAAGCAGATAATTTTCATCTTTTACACAAAAATAGAGATGTCAAACAGAATAACACCAGCTCAGCTTTTAAATCACCCACTGATTATTCATTTTTAGATTTAGAAGTTGCTTAGGTAGAAATAGCTTAGCTTTTTTTTTTTTGTTTTCGTTACTGCAAGTTAATGCTTCCTGCTGAAGATCTTTGTTTAGGATTTGTAGGCAAATTTTGGTTTTTAATATCACTTGCTGATGGTCTTATTTTAGGACTAGTAGGCATTATTTTGAAACAATGTAAATAGAAGTAATCTCTTGTTCATTACTTGAGAATGTTTGAGACAGTGTATGATTTCTTTCCTAAATACAATAACAAAGAGCTGATCTTAGTTGAACTCTGTTTATTCTGTCTCTTGTTTTGCACTTAACTGGAGAGAGTATGGTTGATGGCATTCACTCGTTGGTTATGGTGTATCAAGCAGGTCTATAAGCAATTATTCTACAAGCTATTTGACTTACTTTCTTTGATTCAGCCTTGCTAACAACTTGTATTCTTGTATTCTTGTATTTGACAGAGAAATTAGTCAATTACCTTTCATCTAGCTGGACTAAGTTATGTACAACACTGAGAAAACCTACTACTGAAGCAAAGTTGAAATGGTTTATAAAAGTTTTTTTGTTTTTCAGTGATCAATATATCAATATCCCCTCTCAAATCTATTTTTCTGTTTTCCATAATTGGTGTTGGCCGGAAGCATGTCCTTAACCACTTCGGAACACCAGTTTAATATTTATATTTTTTATTGTTTCTCAAACAATTACTAATGTAGTAAATGGGTGAAAATGGGTTGTATCATAGGGAAGCAAGTGAAAAATTAATATATACTTAGGTCCGGACAAGATAATGCAATCGGGAATGGCAGAAAATACGAAAATAAAATCTATTATTGCTGAAATTAAATGTTTCAAATTTAAACAAGACAATAAATAAAAATTAGAATATAATAAAGTATGGGAATCAAGAAAGGAAATAAAAGAAATAAATAAAAAAAATACCCAAAATTCGGATCCGGTGGCGGTAGTTGCAGATCGGCCAAACAGCTTGCAAAAACCCCTCCTTACAAGAACTGGGCATCCGTCCTTTCTACAACCCTTGAACCCCTCGAAACACCTTAGCCTTGAACCGAATGAATTCAGATCTGAAAAACAGAGAAATGAACAAGAATTAAATCTAAAAGATTGCAGAAATAAAAATAACAGAAGTGAAAATAAAGAAAAGAAAAGAATGGTTGATTAGATCTAGTGGCGGTAGTTGCAGATTGGTTGAACAGCTTGCAGGAACCCCTCCTGACAAGAACTAGGCGTCATCCCCTTCTACAACCCTTGAACCCCTCAAGAAACCTTAGCCTTGTGAACTAGGTGAATTGACCAACCCCTTCTCTAGGGCCCCTAGATTCCTTTTTATAGAGAATGGTGGGATATAACTAGAATTAGAGAGAAAAAAGGGGGTGGCAGTTGGGTTTTAGCAAAAATATGGGTGCCCTAGGGTTCAGAATGAAGGGTTAGATTGGTTCTAGGATGATCCTAAGGCTGAGAAGAAAATGAGAGAGTGGCCAATATTATGTAGGGCTGAGATTTAATGGCTAAAAGCTGCTAAAAGCTTAATGGTGAATATTAGAAGTTAGGTGGTTCCCTAGGGTTAGAATGCTAAAAAGAGAGTGCCCTAGAATGAATGGTGGAGATTAGAAGAGATGAAAGGTGAGGATTTAGCAGTTAGGGGTGGCTAGGGTTTGTTAAGGATGAAAAGAATGAGTTAGAAGGCGCCCTAGGGTTTGGTAAGGAGAGGGGACCATGCTAATATAGTAGGAGGGGCGCCATTCTAGGTTTAGCAAATAGGAGGCACCCTCCTATTCTCAGTTTTTCACAAAAACACACCCTCTTTCAGCAATGTAACTTCCCTAGTTTTCCACATAAGTTGCACAGAGACCCTCAGAGGTCACAACATTGAATTTTACTAGAAAATGGCACATTTTGACTATTCTAAAGCCAAAAATACCCCTGAAATGATGCCCTTAAGGCATCAAAATACAGAGTTATCACACCCCCCAACTTAACTATTGCTAGTTTCTTAGCAATGCAGTCTTAAAATTACACTGAGCATAGAGATCCTTCTCATCTCAAGATCATCCCTGAGGGAATTAGTCAAGCATCCTGATTCCAAAAATCTCAAAATTTGTATAAATCGGTATTGGGCTTAAAGGGTAAAACTGTCCTACTTTGAATATTACAGAAACTTGGCTTAAAAATCTTATATACCCTTCCATTTGCAGACTGACATGATAAGTTGAGATTAATTTTTGAAATCAAGTGGGTATTCATCTTACCATTTTTTACAATGGATTTCTACCCCTAAACTTGACTTAGGTGAAGAGACCCGATTACTAAGTGTTAAGTGATTGTCTTTGGCATTCCCTTTTCTGTTTGACGTGAATCTCGACACTTGACTTAGGGTGAAGAGACCCGGTTACTAAATCAATGGTGTCCATTGACCTTTTATTCTCTTTCTCTTTTTTTTTATTTTTATTTTTTTCAACACTGTTCAGGGTAGTCCACTGTCTCTAACAATTTGAAGATTTTTTGTCTAATTTTCAATCTTTCTCTTCTTATCTTGCCAGGGGCAAACTTGGAAGTAGTTTCCAATTTCTAAACGGTTTCGAAAATATTCAAATAAGACCAATTTTAACTCACATCACTTGCTACCAATTTCTACAAAATTCAATATTCTTTTATCAGTTGCCTTAACTTTTTCTGTTTGGAAATCTCTTATAATGGAAAAAAATTTAAATTTTTTCAGTGAAATTTTAATTCTACATATTTAAAGGCTTAGCTTCTCAAATTTTTGTTTCAATTTTTCTCTCTCTCTCTTTCCTTGCCCCCCAACTTAAGTGTCATTGTCCCTAATGGCATGACTAAATGATGCAAAACAATGATTTGGGCCAAAGGGAATAATGAATAGGGTTTTCTTGAGGGGTTCAAGGTCTGCCACCTAGTCTTGAATCAAGAAAAGAAACAACAATTCTAACACTACAAACAAAAATCAATTGAAAACTACATTGGGCAGCCTTCCAACCAGTGCTAAGTTTAACGTCTTCGGTCGGACACATTCACGCACTGTTCCCATCTATAGTCCCTGACTCTTCCAATAAATAGGGTTCAGATTAGGCTAACCAATGGGTAGGTAGGGCATCTAAAAGATTGTCCACTATATCTACCTTGCATTCATGTTCCCCTAAGTTTGGATACTTAGAGGCACTAAAAATGTTTAACCGGACTTTCTGCTCCCTTAATGAAATGTTCATTTCCCCGATTTACAGTTTATATTTGCATTGGTCGTTGCTAGAAACGAACATCTTAAGATTATCGGGATGTGGTTCAGTTCCTCGATTGGGGTCATGTCTAGGACAATAAAATCCAATGGGAAGTGACAACCCTCTAGCCTAACAATGACTTCCTCAATAAAACTTCGAGGGGTCTTGACTGACCAATCAACGAGTTGTAGAATTACCAGGGTAGGTTCTAACTCGTCGATCCTGAACTTGTCATGAATGGACGGAAGCATATTTATACAGACCCCTAGATCCAATAAGGCCCGATCGAAGGTGATTCCAGAGATGACACAACTTATGAGAGGAGCATCAGGATCTTTTAGTTTTTGGGGAAGTTGGTTTAGGAGAGCTGCACTAACATCTGCCAAGAGCATCATTTTTTGTGGGGCCGATTGTAGCTCCATCATTTGAGTACGCAGCTCTTTCAAGAACCTGGCATAGACCGGGATATGTTGGATCGCGTCGAGGAAAGGAAAGTTAATATGGACTTCCCTGCTCTCCTCGTTGCGAGTTTCTTTCTTCTTTCGCACCGACCCGACTATGAGTGCAGTTGGAAAGGGAACTACGGGTTGGTTCATTATGCGCTCTTCTTCTAAGTTTTCCTTTCCTATTTCTTCTCCCCCTAACTTAGGGTCTTCCTGTTCCTTTTCTTCTTCTTCAATTTTCTTCGTCTCACACGGGCCCTATAAAATCCTCCCACTCCCTAAGGTTGTAATAGCCTTGGTATATTCAGGCTGAGGGTTCTTAGGAGGTGGTTGAATTTGTTGTGGAGGAAAACCCAGTGGCTGATTTTTAGGATTCACAACCGATTGACTTGGTAGTTGCCCTACTTCTCTCCCCTTCTTGGCTTTGGCTAGCTGTCCTATTTGGCTCCCTAATTTAACGATGGACTACTACTGATTTAGGATCAGCTACTAAAGTTGCATGAATTGCTCATCTACTATACAGGTCTGAGGAGGTGGAGGGTAAGCCTGATACGGTTGGATCAGTTGGTTCCAAGGGTACACCTATTGGAATGAACTCTGTACTTGTGGATGGATGGTATTGTTCTTGGGATTGCATGTAGGTTTGACATGGTTGAACCGGTTGAGTCCCAGGGTAATCTTTGTACTCCTAGTGGGTCTGGGCTTCAGATCATTGAAAGTGCCCTTTTGGCAAGGGGGTTTCTTGGGCTTGGGTCGTATAAGTGAAGTTGGGCTGATTTTCCCACCCAGGGTTGTATGGGCTAAAGAATGGGTTAGCATTGGGTTGGAAAGATCTATTGGCCACATGTACTTGGCTTGGAATGACTGGTTGACATGGGCCTTCCGCAGGGCATTGGCTAACATGATGGGTCGGGCTTGCACAGATGGAACATGATGGATAGGCTGACAAGGTTAGGTATAGGCTACTTTGTTGACGATATGCAAGGACTTGGTCAATTCTGTGGGCCATCCCATTAATCTTGTCTAGTTGTCTAGACACATGGTTCCAATCTATTTGTGGCTCAGATTGGAAGTAGTTTCTCATTCTACACACTCTGGCCATTGAATTCATTTTCTCTTATTTTGTTTTGAACCCCCCCCCCCTTTTTGAAATTTGAAATTTAAATTTTGAATTTTAATTTCAGATTTAAATTTTGAAATTTAAATTCTACAATTTAAACTAAAATTTCCTACAAGTGTCCTGAAGACTATGTGGAGTGCATCTACTGGATTCATGAGTATTTGATTGTACCTATTGTAGGCATCCATGAAGGAATACAATTTGTTCTCTACGGTAGAGTCTAATAGTAGTTCTATGTTTGGTAGTGGTTACTTGTCTTTGGGGCACACCTTATTTAAGCTGTAGAAGTCAACAAAACACCTAGCCTGCAGGTATTTATAGGGTTAGTTTGAAAGTTATACTTGTGTGTTATGAGACATTGTTTATGTATGCTAGTGTGTGCTAATGTGTCATAATTTCTTGTAATGAGATGTAGGCTATGAAATATGCATTTGTATTAGTGTAAAATGTAAATGTCACATAAGAATTGTATCAGTTGCTTTTACATATTGAGATATCAATGATCAAATATTAATGATATAACAGATTGATGATCTAACAAAGTGATGTTTAAAATGTATGAGTCACTTGTTGATGATAGTCGAAGATAACCAAATCAGTTGGTTTTTGCAAATAGGGGAGGGGGTGGCCCTTCAAGAGTTGTGATGTCACTCCACAAGATATAGTTGTAGGTTTTCTGCCAACGTTTAGAGTTCAGGTCTATGCACAAAAGCTCATACCCGGTCCGCGGATTTGGGATGTGATGTCCTTGATCCGTAGAGGTCGGGGTCGAGGACTATACTCAAAGTCTGATCTCGGTCCGTGGAGTCAGGGTTCAGGTCTATACTCAAAAGCTCATACCTGATCCATTGAAGTAGAATTGGATGGGAGAGTGGAGTTATGGATGGTGGTCGTTTGGCAAATTGCCCATGCAATTCGTGTAGTTAGATGAGGTCACGACCTAGGTGGGCATTGGCTGGTACTAGGGTGTAGAAGTTGTGCCCTTCAAGAGTGATTACTTCCACACATCTACTCTGTGATCCACTACTTCTTCAAGGTGGGAGGCTCGTCTCTTTTGGGCTGGGGTTTTGTGGTCACCTAGCTCTTTTGTAATAGGATGTCTAGTGATCTTGATAAGTTAGGTATCATCCTTTGGTAATGCTTCTGTATAGTACACTACATCCTGAAGGTGTGACCTGGTGACTGTGAACAACACCTTTGTCCCTGCGATCCTTACCATCTTTTTGTAGTGAATGACTTTGGTGCATTGTCTGGTTGTATGTGGAGGGGACTAGCTACAGCTTGTTGATAAACAATCTGCCCAGTAACACATGATAGGACGTGTGAGCTGCCACTCTCTGAAGCTCTGCCTTAACACTATAAGGCCCAACTTCCACCTACAACATCCGAAACCCAAGAGTGCGGGAGACGTTGGCGTTGAAGTCTAAGATCTCCATAATCATACTTCTGTCCTCAGTATCCTCAATGTCAATGTCTTATAGAGTGTGCATCAAAACTACATTCATGGAGTCGCTTGCATCTATCAAATTCTTCTAGCCTCCTAGCCATTGTCCGTTGAGGTGCCTCATTACACAAGGGGCCGGTTATAGTTGTAGTGGGAGTCTTAAACCATCATGTCCTCCAAGACAAATGAGATAACCCTAGTTGTAGTGGGAGTCTTAAACCATCAGTAGGGCCCTGGCCATCCTCTACCGAGCCTCCGTGGAATTCTTTCTTCTTGAAAAAACTGCTTGAGGTGTGTTTTGCAGGAACCGCACAGCCAATGTTGTGGCGACGCCGTGTTAAATACGACATTGTTGACCATGTTAATACTCCTCACAAGGGTGAGGTGGTAGGGGTTGTTTAGCTGTATGAATTCCTTGAAATGCTTTTAGAGCCTGTAGCAGTCCATAATGTTAATGTTATGGGAGACTTCTTGGTGGAACTCATAGAAGCACATGCTTTGATTTTCCTCCTTAGTAGGTGGTCGTGCAACCAGTGACCTTTGGATTTTGTCGTATAACGAGCAGTCTTTCCATGATGGCCATCACTTCTTTCTTTCCACAAGTGAATGATGTCGGGGGTGGTTGTCGCGACTCGCGATGATCCTAGTAACCCCCTCCTCTTCCTCCGTGGGATGAGGGTTCTCAGCAGGTGCTTCCTTTAATTGTGTATGAATCGTTTTTCTGGGCACTACCATAGGTTGGTGGAGTCTTCTAGATTCAGGTTCTCTAGGTTGGCTTTGTAGTGGGGGTCTCCTGCACAAGGTTTACTTCACTCTGTCATCATGTAGCTTGTGCGTGGCAATGTAAAATCCTTCTAAATAAGCCAATAGCTCCTCGTTAGCATTAGAATACTATTGGACTCCCATTAGATCAGCCATGGTGAGCCGTGTCTCAACAACAAACCATTTTGGCAAGAACTTTTTTACTAACTCTTCCCAAGACTAGATTGTCCTCGGTACCGGGCATGGAAAACTCCCTGACTTTTAGGTCTCCATCCATGGTGAAAGGATTGAGGGCATATTCAAATGTGCTTATATGTTCACTAGCGTTGCCATTGATGCCATCATATTGTTGCCAAGCGGATGACGGACAATAGCCTTGGGGATTGATAGATTTTGTTGCTGGAGCTCCCTCCGATGGCTGATTAGAAGCAACCCAATAGCAACCCAAAAACAAGGAAATTCTGACATCTGATATTATTAATAGTGGGTATGGGTATCACTTCTTCAAGTACCAGGTCTGCATCCAAAGTCCCTAACCGATTTGTTTACTTCGATTCCATCGCATACGGTGATCTAGCTATGGATGGAAGGCTCCGAAAGGCAACTATTTAGGGTGATGTATGCGTGTTTCTTGATATAATCAAAGAAAACAAGGACATTATAGAGCAAAGTGTTGGAGAAGATGGGGTCACTGTAATTTTGGAGGAGAAGCTCTGAGGCGCGTCTGAAGACACTGTCTTTAGAACGTTATTTGCCCCCACTCAGTTTTACTGAGTTTGCTGTTGTGTTACAGGCAAATTCGTTCGCAGGATACAACAAAGCCTTGGGCGAGAATCTGCAACCAGCAAAGTTGAAGAGTCTCTAGAGAAACCTTCTATGAGACTGTAGCAGACCGGACTGAGAGAGAGAGAGAGAGTGAATTTCGAAATTGTGTGTTTTAGAGTCTGATTCATGCTCCTTAAATAATTTGTGAAGAGGTATGAAGAAAAGGTAGGTGCTGGTTTAGAGAAGGCACCTTGAACAGTCACAATTCCAAACATTATGACTGTTTAAAAAGTAGTTAACAGTTGGTGACTGTTAACTTTGATTTGTGTCTCTTGATCACACCCGATCGAATCGTGACCGTTGATCTCATCAACGCACCAAAACCAAAGCCGCCCATCGCGAGCCACGCGGGTGCGCGCGAAGTGCGAGCAATGTGCGCCTCATTGCGTCGCACACACGTGTGTGCGTGCGTGCATGCACATTGCGCGGTATCGAATCTCCATACTCTCCTCTACTAATTCTAAGGAGTATAAATCAGCTCCTATTAAAATACTGAAAAGAAAACTTATAATTATCCAATGTGGGACAAGTTCAAAACCGGGTTTTTGTAAGAGAAAAACAGATTTCAATCAAGTGTACAAGTACAATTTCTCTTGTAATTGATCAATCAAACCCATTAGATTTAATCTCTTATGAAATTAAAATCCAACACAAAGAACCATTGGGTCGTTGGACTGTATCTTACACATAGCTTCCGAGTATGGAAACATTGAATTAGCTTCAGTGATTGTCGACTTACGGCCAGATATGGTGTTGGAGCAGAACAAGAATATGGAAACTCCATCACACAAAGCATGTCTGAAAGGACATCTCAATGTGCTAGAACTATTGTTACACACTGATCCCTGGGTTGCATCTTTAGTAAACCGTTACCAGGAAACTCTGATTTTTGTGGCTACTAGGCGGGGACACGCCCATGTAGTGAAGCATCTCTTGAACAACTTTCCAGAAATTCTGCCATTGGAAGAAGATAGATTTACAACGTCTCTTCATGTTGCAGCGTCGGAGGGGCATACAGGTGAGTTGATGAACTCACTGAACTTGATGAATTGTTTGGTAAATTTGACGGAGATAAAGAATGTTCTGATCAAATAATTCAAAATGTATGATAAATGGGTGATGGTGATTGGTAAAGCAGGGGCTGTTGGCCGCCATCTGCCCTCAGCATGGACTTATGGGTGCCGATCAATCCTACGTCGTTATGTCCCAGCTTGCTGAGCAAGTGGGCTTAATTTATATGATCAATGTTTTAAAACTAGGAGAGCTTGGAAAAATCGGCAACCTGCTGGACCCAATCGGAAAAACGCAAGCATCCTTCTTGGAATGAGTGAAGGAAACTGAGCCCGGAGTGCGTTCACTGAAATTACTAAAAGAACTATTGACCTCTCAACTCTCAACGTTGGTCGTGGTCAATGGCTTTTAATACTTTAATACTTTCCAAACTTCCACTTGCCAAATGTTTAAGTAATTAATTATTTTAATTTTATTATCTACTAATCATTAATAAATTAATTATTTGAATTAGTAATAAAATAAGTAATTAGTATTTATTAAGTAATAAATCAATTAAATATTTAATTGAAGAATGATTATTTAGTTATTTAATGTAATAAAATAAATAACCATTTAATTTTATACTTAATAATTAGTTAATTAATTTTGACATATTATAAATGTTTATATTACTTAAGAGCAAATTTAATGGTAAATAATAAAACTAATTAATTAAAATAAATAAAAAATTAACAAAATAAGCAAATAACTAATAAAACTAATAATAGAATTAAAAGTAATTCACAAATTAATAAAATGATTACAGAATTCAGGAAAAAAAATATTCAAATAATTAACAGAATAATTACTAAAAATAAAAAATAAGGAGCTAATTAAGAAAATGGCAAAATCATTAATAAAATAATTAAATATTAGAAATAGTTAAATAATTAAAACTATAAAAATAATCTATAAATACAAATATTAATATTAATATTAATAATTAATTGGTTTCAATAATTAACTAATTACAAAATCATTAAATAATAAACTAAAGTTCTCATAAATAAATTAACTAATGAAAGAATGAACAAAAATAATAAACTAACTAATAAAATAATTAAATAATTTATATGCAAATAAATAAACAGACTAAAACATAATTAACTAATTAATAAATAATTAAGTAATTAAATAATGACTAAAAATAATTAACTAAATAATCAAAATACAAATGATTAGGAAAATAATTAAAGAATTTTAAATCAATTGCATAATTATTATTGCTTATTAATTATTTAATCATTTCATTAGGTATTATATTATTTTGTTCATTAGTTATTTTTGAACTTATTAATGATTTGATTGTTTTTACTTGCTTAATTATTTTATGATTTTATTAGTTCTTGTTATTTTTGTTATCGATTCAATTTTTTATTAGTCAGATATTTCTTATACTATTTAGCGTTTTTTGTTTTCTTATTTATTTCATTATTTCATGAATTAGTTTCTTATTTTCATTATATGCTTGGGAAGACAAGAAATAAATCTTATAAATTATACTTAAAGATTACCAGTTGTGATGATTAATCATTTTTTTTCTTTTGTTTATTTATTTTAAATTTCTGGTGGATATTGAATGAATAGTAATTGATGATAATCCTTGATATATAATATCGACTAATACTGTGTAGTATGTGTGCTATTCCTTGTATCTCAGTCCTATAAAATAGGATAAGAAACACTTTACATATTAGTAAATAAAAGATAGAAAGTTGAGGGAAGTTCTTGCATGAGCATGGCAAAAGAAATATAAAGTTCCTAAACAATTTCTATTTGTCATAATATTCCTTAGAATTTTCCCTCAACCCTCTCTCTCTCTCTCTCTCTCTCTCTCTTGACTACTTCAATAGTGTCTTACTGCATGCGTTGCTATACAGAGATTGTTAAGAGCATAATTGAGGTACGCCAAGACTTTGCATGGGGAAAGGACATTCAAGGATGCACTCCCTTGCACTTGGCTTGTAACAATGGTCACTTAGAGATAACGAGAGAGCTTTTAAGGCTTGACCCAGACCTCTCTTGCTTGCAAGAGCAAGACAATGGTGGTAGAACACCACTCCATTTGGCAGCTATCAGAGGGCAAGTCAACATCCTTGATGAAATCCTCTCAGCAAGTCAAGAACCGGTCAATATACTGACGGCTGGACGAGAAACAGCTCTACATCTTGCTGTCAAGAACAACCAGTTTGATGCCACAAAATTTTTGGTAGAGAAAGTGAACATCATTGACCTTGTAAACTTTCCCAACAAGGATGGTGACACCATCTTACATCTTGCAATGGCTAGGAGACTCTATAGGGTAAGACATCATGCTATCATGGGTTTTGTTTGGTACTATTGCTGTTTCTACCTAAAACGTTTTTGGGTTGAACAATACAAATTGGCATACAACTGCTGAAGCTGTTTATAGTTGAAGTAGACATATCTTAAAAAATGCATGTGTGGACGTTGTTTGTAGAACGTTTCTCGCTCAAGGGGGTGAAGTCTAAACATTCTAGTTGAAGTGGCTCTCATATGTGATGTGACAACACATGAATCTCACCATCAACCCCAAACGTTTTGGGTAGACTGAGCAATGGCACCGAACATAATCTTAACTAATCTTTTTGTTATATATTTATTAGCATATTTGATTAGAACTTATGTATTAGTAGGAGGGCCTTTTGGATTGCGTATTAGAATCTAATTTGATTTTGAAATCTAACATTATAAAGTTACAAATGATTTGGATTTTTAGAAGTCTCCTAATTAATTTTGCTACAATCTAGGGTACAGTCTTCTCAAAATAGGTTGTAGATGGATTTTAGAATTGATTCTAGAATCAGTTAGTAGAATCTGAATCAAACACCTGGGTTTTTGCCAGAATTTGATTTTGTATGGAACTCAGATTCTAGTACACAATTAAAAATAGTCTATGTGTAAATGCCATATTTGTTTATCCATACTATGTAAAACCAATACTTTCCTTGGGTTCCATGCAGGTCATAAAAATTAAATTACACAATATATCATATATGATTAATACTTTCTTGCACACATGCATAGCATGTGCCCTTACACTAGTTTATCTAAAAAGGGTTTAAAGCATAGACAATGATTTTTAACTCACAAACTTTTGAGTATGAAGAAATTTTTCGTCTAAAAAATTTAATTAAATTTTAAGACTTTATTAACCTTTACATACATCTATATGATTAAATTATTGAAAACTCTATGCTACTATTACCTTAGGTTGTAAATGTTGTATCCCATGTTTTCAATATTTATAGTTTGAATGTACTATATATGCTCATAAACTGCAACTTTTGTGGCCAAGGCATGTAATATTGAGTCCTGCAATGTTTTTTGCGGTATTTATATTCCTACAATGTTTATTCCCCACAGAATTACTTATAATAGATCTGGTAATTAACTTTGAAAATAGTTTAATAGTTAAAAGTGCCTACCCTAGAAGCCTTTAATACTTGTGTTCATGGGATGATTTCAAGCATAAACTTGACCGAAATGGACTCTAATATGCTTGTAATTTACAATATCAAGAGAGTTGGGAGATATGGAGGTATGACCATGGGAATCCCCTTTGTATTGAGACAATCTAAATACTCTCAATGCTTGTTTTCCTGTACTCCTGCATCCTCTTTCTTTTATTATTCTCTACACTCTCTTTCTTCACTCTTATTTATTGTTTTAATTTTCATCCAATTCACTCATATACACAGGCATACTTTTACAATCAACATTCAAAGTATAGCTCAAAAAGGTATTATAAAATTAATGTTTTCCAATTCCTAGACCTTGATTCATGACTATCTAAAAAATTTGATCCACCATGCACCTTATAGAATCACTTAATTAATGTTGCATTAAAGCTTTATTACTCCACTTCAATTTAATATCTCTATTCTCTTAGCTCAGTTTGGAAAAAGTACAAATACAAATATGTATAGTGTAAATACATGCAAAATAATACAAAATGCAAAGTTTTGCACTCTAAATATTTGTATTTATACTCCTTCCAAACTGAGCCTTATGGTGTTAACCATGCAATGCACTTACTGTGTACATAGTGAGGTGCCTCTTGTTTATTCCTTATTTCTGTGAACAGATTGTCATGCTGTCAATGCTGTCAACCACAAAGGACTAACTGCTTTGGATGTATCACTTAGAGAAGCCGGTGGTAAGATGTGCAGCAAATTGTCACTTGAATCTCCTCAAATCCCACAACTTAGTAGACCACTGGAGCCCACAGAGTTAATTGGCTTAACTACCCAAGCCCACAATTGGCAGAGCGAATTGTTACAATCAAGCAGATCACTCTTGAAAAGACAAGCAAGTGAAATATCTGAAACACCATCAATGGGTGAACTTGAAACCCTTCGATCCGGAGGGTTAATATCTAGAACCACAGGGCCTATCCAAAGCAAATTGGAAGGACAAGGAGTCTACTATCCTTGTCAGAAGGAGCTTAACCTCCACATAGAGGGATTACAGAATGATCGAAACACAATAACTATTGTTGCTGTTTTAATAGCTAGTGTCACATTTACTGCTGGTTTCAACCCTCCAGGCGGTGTTTATCAAGACGGGCTGCTAATTGGGAGATCAACAAGGGGAAGATCAATTCTTTTTAAGGTCTTCATGATCTGCAACAATTTAGCACTATTTTTGTCACTTGGGATTGTGATTGTACTAGTCAGTGTTGTCCCCTTCACACGTAAGTCATTAACGAAACTCTTGGCATGGAACCACAAGGCGCTCTGGTTATCTGTATCATTCATGGCCATGGCTTACATGGCAGGCTCGTGGATAATCATACCATAATGCAAGGGAACGAGATGGCTGTTGGCTGCACTAGCATCTGTCGGAGGTGGCTGCCTAATGTCCATTTTTGTGGGTATAGGCGTGATGTCTGTAAGCCACTATCTTAGAAGGCAGAAGTGGAAAGAGGAGAACCAGAAGCAGAAGGTTGACAAAAACCCTAACAGTAAACATGAGAAGGACAACAACTATAGGTCTTTTAACTGTCATATAGCAATGTCTCAAATGTCTAGAAAAGGAATGCATCTAATCATGGAGAACCAGAACCAGAACCAGAAGGTCGATGAAAATCCTAAGAATCAATTTGAGGACAACAATTCTGTGTCTGTTAATTCTGATATAGCAACATCTCATATATCTGGAAGAGGATTGCATCCAATAATATGAAGGTAATATTCAGAATTGTAGTGTTCATTTTTGCTGTGTATGATGATGCAATATAGTTGACAGGCTTTAGAATTATTTTGTGTAGAGGCCAACATTGTGAAAACATGAATTTGATGTTTAGCATATTGAAAAATGAAAAGCCAAATCATTTTCTATGGGTTGGATTCTCCTATGATGCAACAAAAGAGAGAATGCAGTGAACAGGGGTGCTGGTTTCTTAAGTTCTTGGTCTGTACATGACAACATACAAGAATACAAAGACAAAAAACAACCCACCTTTTTACATGTCTAGAACTTTTGTTTTTTACATAACCAAAGAAATTAACCCAGAACTCTGGAATGCATTAATTTTTTAGAAGCTAAGAGTTTGGTGAAAATATCAGTAAGTTGGACTTCAGTCTTGAATTTTAAATCAATTTCTCCTTTCTCAACTAGCTTCCTAATGAAGTGATGTCTCAGCTTTTTGACCCCTTTTACTTTTGTCTGGTATAAAAGAAGGGGAAGAATTATGTGAAGTGCAAGTGCAGCAATAATATGGACTCTTTGAGAAGAAAGAAATAATAGAATCTTTTTAGGAAAGGAGAGAAGTAAAGAAGTGGTAACAGATTGTGTAATGGTGTACACTAGGACTTCTTGCATTAGTCTTTTGATGATCTTTGGAGAAAATGGGAAGTGGTGGCTAGAAGTTCTTCCAGAAAAGAAAAAACAAATATAATATGGAAGCTCTTTACTGAAGATTTTGTTAATCTAAACTTTGATGGGAGCTGATGATGCACAATCCGGTCCGTCCTACCTACCAGTTACCTCGCTTTTGACGAGATTGGAGGTGCCTGAAATAAGGAAGAAAATGGAGACTTCTGGGGAGGAACCCTGTTGGAACACTCCGAAGCTCAAGTTAGTGCTCTTTAGAAGGCAAGGGAAATGAGGAATTCTAAGACCAGAAAACGCAAGAATCACATACCCTCTTTTTTGTGAGATGGGGGCCTTTTATAATAACCTTGTACATTCACTTCCATGCCTCTGCCAGTTCGGGCATCATTACCTCTGCCAGATCGGGTCACTTCCTTTGCCAGTTCGGGTGTCATTTCTTCTGCCAATTGCCAGTTCGGGTGTCATAACCTCCACTGCCAGTTGCCAGGGCCGCCTCTGTCCGTCTGGGATGGCGGTGGCAGGCGGCCGTTGGATGGCGGCTGTCATGTGTCGGTCCCCTAATCAGTCAAGTGCGCCGCCTCCGTGTACAGTCTCCTGGGCGTCAGGTACGGTTGTTCAATTAGGCAACTTGGAGCCGAAGTGGTGTGCGAGGTGAAGTCTTGAGTTTGGATAAAAGTATGGCCCAAACTGCCTTTGGGAGGTCACTTTGGGTTCTTTCCCTATGTTCCCCTTGTAAGGCTCAGGTCCCGGAGAGCTCGGGTTCCTCCTTGGGGAGCTCGGGACTCTTTAGCTCAAAGCTCGGGTTGTAGGTTCCTCCTTTTGAGGGAGCTCGGGACACTTTAGCTTGGAGCTCGGGTTGTGGGCCTGCTGTCGTGCCGAGCTGGCACTTCTGCCAAGTCACTCGGTTGCTTCCACGTGTCGCATGGCCAAGGGGTCAGGTTAAATCTCCCTCCATCAATGCCCCCCACTCCCCATGCCCGAGGTCCTAACCCGGCATGGGGAGTTCATGGGATGACGGGTGGATTTGCCTCGGGACACTTTGGCCTTGGTTTGGAACTTCTCCGGTCTGACCTGCTTGTGTTCTTGGCTCAACCGGGACAGCTTGGTTCGACCAGGGGTCAATCCTGGGCTGCGTGTAGCTCGCGCACGCAAACGATTCCAAATTTTCAAATTTTTGAACGTGCGCGCCAAAGTGTCTTTTCTTCGGGGAGTGTGCAATTGACTTTGCGGGGAGCCATTGGATGGTTTCGATCTTGGTTGCTGAGGCGCAGGTACAGTAGCTTTAAATAGTGGGGGAACCCCTAGTCACTTTCCTCTGTTATCCTTCAGCGTTTGTTCCTTGAGCTCGTGTCCAAGCCTGTCAACTCACGTCACTCGTTCGTAGTTCGGTAGCTTTTCCTGGTGAGTCCTCAGCCCTCTTCGTTTCGATGTCTAGTTTTAGTAGCATGGATAGTCCTCTGGGGGGGTCAGACGCCGGTTCCATGAACCGAGCCACCGCCCCTGATAGCCTTAGCGAGTCTAAGGCAGGGCTCGAGGTTGAACTTGAGGAAGAGCTCAAATTCAAGCCCGTAGGCCGGGTCACCTCGGATAGTCTAGCATCCAACTCCCGTCGGATTCGGGTGCCAGACAAGTTCGGGCCTTCCATCATGATGCTCGAGAGGCTTTAGTCCCTTGTTGCCCAGTTCAACTTGCCCGGGGAGTATGCCTATAGATTGCCCTCGGGTGACTTTCCTTGGGTGCACGGTCCGGACGAGATCGTGATATTCCGGGAGCAGCTCATTGCCGGGCTACGCCTTCCCTTTCATCCTCTTATCATCGAAGTCATGAACCACTTCGGCGTTACTATAGGTCAGCTTCACCCGAGCTCTGTTCGTAACCTTGTTGGGACTATCTCCTTGTGCTGCGAACACTGCCTTCCTTTAGACCTGGAAGTCTTTTCAGCTATCCTCATGCTCAAAAAACAGGCGGGTCCCCTGCCCAGGCGTAGGAGGAAGTACTACCTGTCACCTCGCCCGAGCTTCAAGCTCTTACATGACTTTCCAAACAAGGTCCTGGCATGGAAGCGGGACTACTTCGTGGTTCGAAGTGCTACGGGGTGGCCGTTTCCTACTGAGTGGGGTTTGGCCGCTCTTGACCCTGGTGCTATTTTAGATGATGATACAGTGAAGGGCCTCCGGGACTGGGCCCGGCTTGGGCAAAAATGCGAAGCCTATCTGACGGAGGATAAACTCATAAAGGCCGGTCTGAGTTCGGGTAGGTTTCTTGCTCAGATAAAGGTACTTTCGTTTCTGTTTTTGTTCATTTTTTGATGTCGGGCTCCTTTTTTGTAGGTGCAATGGAAGCCGAGAAGACTCGAGGTGTGAGTCTGTTCAGTGGCATGAAACGGAGGAAGCGAGCTGCTAAGCGAATTCGCGCCAATCCTTCCCGGGTGGCGGAGCCCGAGGCACCGAGGATGGAGCCTCCTGGGGAGCCCGAGGTGCCCCCTCCAGTCCAGGAAGCGGCAGGGGATCCCTATGCCAACACTGCCTATACCCGGGCTGGGCCTTCAGGCTCGGGAAGCCACGATGAGATTGGGAGCATGCTGACGCCGGGCTACGCTCTCCGAAAAAGCAAGGCCGCCACTTGTCCTGAGGAGGTTGCACAGTGAGCCGATCTCCCTACCAATCTCACAGGTGCTCGAGCTGCATCTCACGCCATGGTGGTATGTCGGAGTGGGTTTTTTTTTTGTCGAGCTGATTCGTCCTCGTTCTGGCAGGTGAACTCCTCTATCCATGTTTTGGCGATCCAGGCGGAGAGGGGCTTGAAATGGGCAGAAGCTGCCGAGGCGGCTTCCCGTGTTGCGCGGGCCGAGCTATCGAGGTCTCAGAGGGACAAAGAGGCCTTAGGAATGGTGGTGAGACATATGGCCGACCTGAAGTTGGACCTGAAGCATCAGGTCGAGTACCTTCAGGAAGATATTAGGGAGAAGACTCAGATCTTTTCTCAGGCTGTCGAGGAGGCGAAGGTGAAAGCCGTCGAGGATTACATTGCTTCACTGCATTTCGATGATATGATGGTGGGCTCGTACAAATGGGGTTTCAAGTTGAGCCGATGGATGATAAGGAACACGTACCCCGAGCTCGATATTAGTGCCATAACCACTTCGCGCATCACTCAGGAGATGGCTGCCGTAGCTGATGGCGACCTGGATTCCGAAGATGAAGCGGGACCTTTAGGTATTATCGAAGTCCCTTCTGAAGGCAAGGAATATGTGCCTCCGGGCTTGTGAGCTCGTTTGTGTTTTTGTTTGTGTTTGTTTGTTTTTTTTTTAACACTATAAAGCAAACATTTATCAATGAAGTATTTTTTCTGTTCAAAAGTGTTGTGCAAATATTCTCCTTTTGCCGAAGTGACTATATACCCGAGCTGCTAGACTTAAGCCCCGAGGCGAGTTAACATAGTAAGGCTATGTGCACGAACTGTTCTCTCCGCCCGGGTTAGTTAACATAGGCTGAATTGGGCCCTGGGCTACGCACCTCGGGATCCATACTTGTGCAGATTGCTTTCATTGATGAGGCACCGAGGTCATCTTTAGCTCGGTATTCTGCCCCTTTTGGTGCCGTGGTCCTTGTTAGCTCGGCATTCTGGGCCTTAGGGTGCCAAGGTCTTTGCTAGCTCAGAATTCTGGCCCTTAGGCTCTGGTAGTGGCTCATGGCCAGCTTAGTTTGATAATTTATAGGTAAAATCGTCTTAAGTTGACGATGTTCCATGCTCAGGGTACCTGTTTACCTTCCAGGGTCTCGAGCTCGTATGCTCCCCCGAGTACTCTCTTCACTCGGTAGGGTCCTTCCCAGTTCGGCCCGAATTTGCCAATGCCAGGCTCAGGTACCATGATTTTGCGGAGGACCAGGTCGCCGACGTGAAAGATTCATTTCTTAACTCTGGCGTTGTAATACCGAGCTACCCTTTGTTGGTATGTTGTGGTTCTGATGTATGCGAGGTCCCTCACCTTGTCAAATAGGTCGAGGTTGGTACGTAGCTCGTCGTTATTAGTATTGTCGATATATGCTTCCAACCGAAGTGAGGGGATTTCGATTTCGGCTGGGATGACTGCCTCCGTGCCGTAGGTGAGGTTGAAGGGAGTTTCTCCAGCGGCGGTCTTCTTTGTAGTTCGGTAGGCCCATAGGACGCTGGGTAGCTTGTCCGCCCATAGTCCTTTAGCTCGGTCTATCCTGGCTTTTAGTCCACGGAGGATAGCTCTATTCGTGACTTCTGCCTGACCGTTTGCTTGTGGGTGCGCAACCGATGTGAAGTTTTTCTAGATCCCCATGCCTTGGCACAACTCTTGGAATTTGATGTCTTTGAACTGCTTGTCGTTTCCGGAGATCAGCACCCGAGGTAGCCCGAAGCGGCACACTATGTTCTTCTAGAAGAAGTTTTGGACATTTCGAGTTGTGATGGTTACGAGAGTTTCAGCTTCAACCCACTTGGTGAAGTAGTCTACTGCCACTACTAGGAACTTCCTTCCGCCTATTGCTGGTGGGAATGGCCGAGTAGGTCGATACCCCATTGTGCGAAGGGCCACGGGCTGGTGATGTATTTGAGGTCGGCGACGGGCTGATGGTGAATATTGGCGTGTTTTTGGCACTTCTCACACTTCCAAATTAGCCCGACGGCATCTGCTTTCATTGTTGGCCAATAGTACCCCTGTCGTAGTGCCTTCTGAGCGACAGCCTTGCCCCCCAAGTGTCCGCCACATAGGCCTTCATGAATGTCGTGGAGTACAAGCTCGGCTTCGGGAGGTCGCAAGCAGCGCAGGTAAGGGAGCGTGTAGGATCTTCGGTACAGCCGTCCGTCTATCATGACGTACTTGGCTGCTAGACGTTCTACCCTCCTGGTGGCGTTGCATTCTTCGGGGAGGGTTCCATGTAGCAGGAAGCTCGCGAGTGGATCAATCCAGCTCGGTTCTGCTTGGGTGATAGGAGCGACCTCCTCTGCCCCCGGAGAATGCTGGGCCGAGGTAACTCCTCTATGTACACAGTTCTCATGGTGTTGTCACTAGTGTTGGCTAGCCGGGACAGGGCATCGGCCTCAGTGTTCTCTGACCTTGGGATTTGCCTGATGAAGTGTGACTGGAAGCTAAGCAGTGCCTCTTTTACCTTTGCCAAATGGCGATCATAGCTGGCTCGCGAGCTTCGTATTCCCCTATAACTTGGTTGACCACGAGCTGGGAATCGTTGTAGATAACTATGTGTTTTGCCTTTAACTCTTGCGCCAGAGCTAGCCCTACAATCAATGCCTCGTATTCCGCCTCGTTATTGGATGCCGCGAACTCAAAGCGTAGCGCGTACTCGAGTTTCGTGCCACTCGGTCCGCGAAGAACTACACCGGCTCCGCTGCCCTGCTGATTTGAGGAGCCATCTACGTGAAGGATCCAGGGCTCTTCATCCCAGTTCGCGCTCGGCCTAACCAGGAGAGATACCGAACTGGTGGTGCGATCTCACAGGGCTCGGACTCAACCGGCCCGGGAGCACCGAGCTCACCCGAACTGGGAGCCTCGTGCTCAACCGAGCTGAGGAGCTCGGAGCTGAACGTGCATTCTGCAACAAAATCCGCCAAGGCTTGAGCTTTGATAGCGGTTCGGGGATTATACTGGAGATCGTACTCATTGAGTTCGATGGCCCACTTCGTCAATCGTCCAGAAACCTCGGGCCTGAGTAATACTTGCCTCAAGGGTTTGTCGGTGAGGACGATGATGGTATGAGCATGGAAATATGGGCGGAGTTTGCGGGCCGAAATGACCAACACATAGGCTAGCTTTTTTATCTCTGGATATCTTGTTTCTGCTCCCTACAATATCTTACTAACATAGTAGATGGGTCGTTGGACCCGATCTGCTTCCTTTATCAGTACTGAACTGACCACTTTGTTACTTGCCGAGAGGTACTGTTCTAAAACATCGCCCTCTTCGGGTCGGGTCAACACCGGGATGCTGGCGAGGTATTTCTTGAGCTCGTCAAATGCGAGCTGGCAGTTCGGGTTCCACTCGAACCCTTTGTCTTTTATTGCCTTGAAGAAGGGCAGGCAACGATCTGCTGATTTAGACATGAAACGACTCAGAGCGGCTATCCTGTCGTTTAGCCTCTGAACCTCTTTTACTTTTTGGGGTGGTCTCATATCTAGGATGGCCTTTATTTTTTCCGGGTTGGCCTCAATATCGCACCGGTTGACGACGTACCCTAGAAACTTACCCGAGGTGACACCGAAGACACACTTGTTTGGGTTTAGTTTCATGCTAAATTGACGCAAAATTTGAAAGACGGAATGCAAGTCTTGTATTAATTCATGCGAAAACTGTGTATTGGCGATCATGTCATCTACATAACGTTCTATCTTCGTGCCAATTAAGGGCTGAAACAGCTTATGCACAAGCCTTTGAAAGGTCGCCCCAGCATTTTTCAATCCGAAGGGCATGACCTCGTAGCAGTACAGGCCAAACTCGGTTATGAAGGTGGTTTTTTCCTCGTCAGATGGGTCCATCCTGATTTGGTTGTAGCCCGAGTAGGCATCTAGGAAGCTTAGCAACTCGTGTCCCGAGGTCGCGTCCACTAGGCAATCGATCCTGGGGAGGGGGAAGCAATCTTTCGGGCAAGCTCGGTTCAGGTCGGTGTAGTCGACGCACATGCGCCACTTGCCGTTTGCCTTTTTTACCAGA